>NW_027192310.1:349115-949115 GCF_041956625.1 Thermomyces dupontii | reverse complement strand
TTAATCGCCTCTTGGACCCATCCCCTTTCCCCCGGGTGTGTGGCTCTGGTTACCTTTGCGTTCGCATTCTCAGCACCTTAGACCTCTCTTTCATTCATTCTCCCATCTTCCCTGCACCCACCAGGCATGGCCACCTTCTTGAACTCGGCCGGTGCTCAGCAGGCCTTGCGCGCCGTTCACCGGGCGACCCGGCCGGTCGCCTCACGATGGCCACCACGGATTCTCTCCACCAACTTCCGTGGCCTTGCCACCACTCCGGCTCGATTCCAGAGCGATCGGGACTCCGATCCCAAGGCCGCGTCGACAATGGGCGCACTGTCCCAGAAGAATGGCACGAACGGACGCCCTGGCGCCTACGCGCGGACCGATGAGAGTATCGAAATCGAATACCCGAAGCATGAGGACGTGCCCCGGACTCCCATGGTGCAGGGACGCGGTGGGATGCACTTCAAGCGGACGCTTGCGTCGTTCTCGCTCGAAAACAAGGTGAGCATCGTCACCGGCGGCGCCCGGGGCTTGGGTCTCGTCATGGGCCAGGCATTGGTCGCGTCGGGCTCGGATTTGGCCATCGTGGATCTGAACAGTAAGTGTGGTTGCACTCGGGATCTCTCGACGTTGGGGCCGTTGTGCTAATAATCGTGCGCAACAGAGCAAGAAGCGGAAGAGCAGGCTCAGAAGTTGGTTGCGCAATTCCAGAAGGAGAATCCTGGCTTGGACCGGTAAGTGTTCCCCAACGCGTTTGCTATTCAGCCGTCAAGCTAACCCTCGTGGTTCGGTAGGTTACCCAAGGTCACTGCGCACTATTCCGATGTCTCGGACCCCGACTCGGTCAACGCCGCGCTCGCCGAGATTATCGAGCAGCATGGCCGCATCGATCATCTCGTCACCTCGGCTGGTTTCACAGAGAACTTTGATGCCATCTCCTACCCCATTGACCGGGTTCGCAAACTGTGGGGCGTCAACGTCGACGGCACCTATCTCTTTGCGACGGGAGTGGCCAAGCATCTCATGCAGCGCAACGCCCCCGGCAGTATGGTCTTGATCGGCAGCATGTCTGGGGCGATTGTCAATGTTCCACAGCCGCAGGCCCCCTACAACGCGGCCAAGGCAGCCGTGCGACATTTGGCCGCATCGCTCGCCGTTGAATGGGCCCAGCACGACATCCGCGTCAATTGCATCAGTCCGGGTTACATGTTGACCGCATTGACCAAGAAGATCCTTGCCGAGAATCCCGATTTGCACAAGAAGTGGACCTCGCTCATTCCGCAGGGCAAGATGGGCGCCCCTGAGGATCTCATGGGCGCCGTGGTTTTCCTGCTGAGCGATGCCTCTCGTTACGTGACCGGGGCCGATCTTCGTGTCGATGGTGGCTACACCTTGACCTAACACGGATGACGCGTTGTTTTTTTTTTTTTTTTCTTTCTTTCCTCTACGGCCTGTGCGTTTCTTTTTCACGTCATTAGACCAGCGTTCTTAATGATTGTCCGGGAGGTTATTGTCCGTTCGATACATAGAGTCATGCTGTTTTTGTTGTTGGGCCGAATCTTGCATTGATGTTTGTTTTCCGGCGGGCTGGATTGAGATCGATGCCATGCCTCATCGGGGCGGTTTGCATTCTCTGCTGGGTTGTTTCATTTGGCGGTGAAAAGTTTGGGCGGTTAATATCCGATTCCACACATACACCCAGTCATGGTACAGGACTGCAAGTTCGAGGATACTCGTTTGAGGACTTGACTTTTGGGAGTACAGGTGATGATTATTACCCTGCTGCGACGATCGGTGGCTAATATTCTCTTGCCTGGTACATGTACGTATACCATGCAAATATTGATTGAATACAGGATTAATGCTATCATTATTCTTCCATCCTGGCCATTCATAATCATAATCATGGATTTGGAACAAGGAGAATTGTACAGTAGAAGCAAGGAGGAAGCTCCCCGTGATAAGGAGCTTGGAATTATTATACTAAACCCGATCAGGAAGTAAGGATATTCGCGGAGTTGCCAAGTCGCCAACAAGCCGGAAAGCTGCGGGGAGTGGAGCAGCAGGGTATCGAGCCGCGGGCCAATCACAAAAAAAGCAACAACAGGAGATTGGCAGGCAGCTGACCAGGTTGTTGTTTGATGCGATTCTGCCTGGTTGAAAAGCGGAATGATCAATGAATGACCTGCGAGAACAAAAAGAGAATGAATGAGAATGAGAGTGATCAAAGAATAATCATTGGACCTGGGCGGGAACCAGCCATGCGGATCGGAGTGAATGCGGGTTTCCCGACCGCCGGTGTGAAATCTGATCCAATCATCCCGCCATTCTCGCAGCTCTTGTGCATTCGGCTATCGGGGATGGCAACTTTGATACTCGTCAACTCGTGTGTTTTTCTTTTTCTCCTCCAGTGTTGTTGTTGTCCAGTGGGCCCGCCTGACTTGGGCCATCATCATCTGTCCCCGAATCAGCCGTAGGCTACTACAAAATCAATCATTCCTCATTGTGCTTATCCAACAAACCGGCAACCACATCCTACGATTTCCTGCGACACTACGAACGACTACACACTCTTTCTGGTCGAAAACGTTCGTTGTTGAGAACTTTGGAGCTCTCGGACTACTGTTCCGTTCCTCGAGGAAAACCATCATGGGGCCCACGTAGGCTGGCGAATTCAACACCCCCCGATCCAGGTCACCACCGTCTTGGACGTCTGGTAGCAATGGCGCGGCGACTTCCCGCAGGGGTGGTGATCCCCAAGAGCACCGTGACGTCGGATATGCAGGGACTCGGCACGGTTGATGTGGCGGACATCGCAATGCTGTGGAAAGGTACTATCATGGCGACGGCTCCAAATTTGTGGGAATGATGCCAGGCTCATAATACGGTGTCAATAGTATTCTCTTCCCAAAGCTCGAAAAGTGACGCGCATGATCCTGTGGTCCACCGGCTAGAAAATCTGTTCTGGCGAATTTGGGGAAACGGGTCTGTTAGAAGGAGTCTATCCGGAGCGACGCTGGCGAAGCTCTTCCTTGCAGTTACCGAAAGCAGATCTCCCCATCTCATCTCCAGTCAATCTGCGTCAGAGGTTGTCCGATTACCTCGCCGGATGACTGTTGTTAATGTTGATACTGATGTGGGGGAGCAGGCTGCTGCGCCGACCACAAAAAACGCGTCAGGAGAGGTCTCTCCTGCGCAGAATGATGCTGGTGACCAGTCCATGTCGAGAAAGTGCTCAGATACAGAGAGTGAACAAGCCGTTGCTGCGTCTTCTAAAAGACCCAAATCTGTGATCTGGGGGCCATCGGCTCAACAAAAACCAAGGTCTACATCGCCAACAAAGGCTCCCAGTAAGGCACCCAAAGCGTTTCCGGAGAGCGATGCACAAAAGGCCACTCGCAAGCGGACTTCCTTCGTTGCAAACATCGCGGCCACATCGAGGCGACGAGGGGTCCTCCCGAGGCGCAAATCGTCGCAGACTTGTCCCACGGTTGGTGTGGCTGAACGACCGGGGACCGATCAAGATTCAACACCGACCCAGGAAACGACGAAAAGTGGGTGCGAAAATCCGTCACCACAAAAGTCGGCCCCTGGAGGTAGAGTCTAACCCTAATACTCATTCCTACCAATGCATTGGCTGATGAAAATGTAGCAGGATCGGCTCTTCCAGAGCCAGCGCAGCTATCGTGGCAGTCGCTGTCATACCTAGAGCGAGCACAGCAGGCAACCAAGTCCGAAAGGGAAATGAAGTCACCACCCCCGACCGGTTTTTTCTCCGTCAGCAGCGTCCGTCATCACAATCGTGGCTCGGAACCATCCCCGGAGCGCAGCGCGTCCAGTTCGCTCGTCGACCCTGACTTTCGCGGCCGGTTTGTGCAGCGGCAACAACAGCAGGGGGCTGCCGAGAGCGCCGGTGTGTCTCCGGTCGCCAGCACGAATGCAAGCTACTCCAACCTCCGGGGACTTTTGGCGTCTTCTCCCGGTCTAACGGGGCCAAGGAAGGGCGATGCCAAGGAAGGCAAAGCCGCGACAGAACGGCCATCGCGGAGCGCCAGCCGAACTCGTCCCGGCTCGCGGACAGCGACGCCGATGGTCGTGACGAGGATTCCGCTACCGTCGACGGCGACGGCAGGCACGACGCAACAGACATCGGCGGGGGTGTTTACGGTACCCAGGATACCAAGTAATACGCAATTGAGCACGTTGATTGGGCGATCAAAAGGCGTTCAGGAGATGGACCGTCCTTAGGGTAAGGAATACGGCGTTCAAGTTGCTTTCGAGAAGTCGATTATCCTTTACGTATTCAAGCGAGCTGGTCTCTTATGCAGGGGAGTTTGTTGACGGTTCGCCAGTAATCATTGTTTTCGGAACCATGTCTACATCGAGATATCGATATATATTATATATGTACATCTTCGTCTAGAGCAGTGAGAAGACGTCCCAACGAATGCAAAGAACACGATTGCAGTGACAGTGAATGACGCAGCCGGGAAATCAATGTATCATGAGATTTCCCCCCTCCCCACCCAAATTAATCGCCCGACTCTGACAGTTTATCTGACGCAGGCGGAGCATTCGGAACCCGCTGCTGCGGCGACTTCAACCAACGCAAGCCGCACCAGACGGCGGACGTACACCAAAGGAACAGATTCGTGAGATCCACCCACACAGCCCGCTTCATCCGGACGATCGCCGAATCCCCCTCGGGATCCTCCGGGATATACATCTTCCCAAAGATCCCAAAGAGCGTCAACCAGAAGAGAAACATGATGCACTCCCAGGCAAAGCACGGCAGATGCAAGGGCCGCCGAGCGGCAATCGCGGGACGATTCCCCAGGACAAACGGCGCAACGAGGTACACGGCAGCGGTGATGCAGGCCATCGTGGCGGTGACGACGGCGTACACCCATTTCGAGTCCGCGCCGACGTGCTGCTTGTGCGCGGCGCGCAGGTCGACGCCGTACAGGCCAATGACCGTCAAGCCCATGACGAACTGAAAGAAGCGCAGCAGGATGTCGGCGAGGATCTTTGCCGGGCTGCGCGGATCGCCGCCGCCGCCGGTGAGGACTTGGAGACGTTTTGGGCGGGTTTGCATTGCTTCGGGGTCGGAGTACCACGCGGCGTGGTGGTGGTGTTGTGGTGGTTGTTGTGCTGGGGCTGCAGGATAGGTTGGATACCCAGGATGAATAGGAGGAGGAGGAGGAGGAGGGTTGTTGGCTTGGTTCTGCTTCGCGGCTCGTCGTTTTTTCACCTCTTTGGCTCCGATTCGAAGGAGTTTGAAGACGAGGAACCACATGAGATGGAGCTGGGCGAGGAAGATCAGGAAGCTATGTATATGATCTGCCGCGAGAGGACTCGGAGTGACTCGTGGAGAAGATGAATGACGGATGCGGATGCGAGATGGATGCGACTTCCCAGCGTGGCTTTATGTCATACACTGAAGAACAATGGGAATGATATCGCTGGCAAAGAGAATACAAAGGTCGTCGTCAACTGAGTTGTTGATTGTCTTGTCTTCAATCAATGAAGACAAAGCAAAAAAAAGCCCGTTCGTTATTTGTTCCCTCTCAAAGGGACATCAAAAGAATAACAAAAAGAAAAACAATCTATAAATCCTTTGATCGAGACAAAGAAAAGCCTGAATGATCAATGATCAATGACTCTACAGTGTAGAGTTGAAGCCATCTTATACTGAGTACCTCGATACCTAACTTCATTATGAGTTCTTCAGACCATTATGCCCCGCGACAAATCAACTCCAGTTTCATCAAATTAGTTCGTCAGCATCTATTGTTCCTTTTTTTAGGACTTGAGACTACCATGTCCTGGGAGGTGAGGTGGGTGTATACGATGGACGACGATTGTTCGAGGAATGCCCGGCGCTTAACGGAGGAATCGCTCCTATTCGTGCCTTGTGCCGCCCTTCTGGGACAAAGGTAAGTACCACATTAGCAGTTCGAACTAAGTCCGTCAAGTAAAATAGGATACAAGAGATGATGAAACTGTTCCAAGAAATAAATCATCAATAATGGTTGTGGAGTAGGCTTGTTCGACTTTTCAGCGGCCGTTAAGGATTCGGAGCTTGACTGGCCATGGGATCTTGTCGCCGTCTCTCCAAGCTTTGATGTAGGTTAAGACGTTTCACCACGTGTGTGTATAGTCGCGGATTCTTCTGATCCAACGGGTTTGACTCGCGGTCATGCTTTGAAATGGCATCGCGGCCGAAACCCATACATACATAGTCGGTCTCTGTTCCAATTTGGTCGCTCGTTTGCATTCATGCTTCTATGCACAGGCACTTGAACAGCTATGCACCTAGGGATCTAGATACAGGAGGAGGACAACGACGAAAAAGAAAACAGAAAACCAGACTCGACGACCGTGAACGCTACCGTATGTATAATGTAGTTCATCCTTTCCCATTCCCCAACACTACTGCCCTTGACTCAATGGCTCCGACAGAAAACGCCCGCAAACATCGAATGTCCTCATACCGAAAATCGTGACATGTTCATTTCGTCTGGTTTTCGCAACGCCATGCCATGGTAAAAAAAAAAAATCCTGCTCTGTGCATTGCAATGGAGTGGAGTAGAAGTGACGCCATCATCTCAGAAAATACCCGAACACAACTTGGAACAAGAAATCAGCCCCAGTGTACCAGCCGACGGGCACACAAAAGGCTAGCAGAAACAATGCCAGGAGAATAAAAGCCGGGAATACACATATCACCATGACCCGCTGCCGAGCGCAGTGATGGCTGCCAGAATTGTCCTCACGGATGCATCCCGGACGTGCGTCCCCCGACTTGGGACTATCGTGACAACACCTCCGATGTATTCCGGGGGAAACTGGCAACCATCCAACTGCCCGGCCCAAGCCTCACGTGTTTCGGGTCGTGCCTCCTCCACCTGACGCTTCCTTCGGCGGGGGCGATTCTCCATCTGAGGAGCGGCGTGCTCCTGAAAATGGCGGCTCAGATGTCTTGGATGCCGCATGGTGCAAAGGTACTGGAGCAGGTGGCGGGATCAAGTCGTCATCGTAGTCCGGTCCAAGGTAGTCGCCCGGATGAGGCCCGGCAGGATCAATGCTGCCATGGTCCGAATGGCGATGACTTCCCGTCTGAGTAGCATTGGCGTGCTTCGTAGAGTTCTTGGTTGCTTTCCTTCCCTTCCGACCTTTCATCTTGGCCTTTTCGAGCAACCGCCGCTTCTCTGCAAGTCGACGACGTTCTTTGCGATCTTTGATCTCGTACTGTCGAATGAGAGCTTCGGGAGGATGGCCGAAAATCGCTTCATACTCGCAAAACTCACAGATCCAAATATCCTCGGGGTCCGGCGGATGGTGCAAGTTGGCATACTGCTGTTGAATTCGTCGCTGGCGAGCCGCTAACGCGTAGATCGATGCAGCGGACCGGCGAGTCTTCTTCCCAGTGCTGGGCGCAGTCCCCTGACCCTGCCCAGAGGTCGAAGACCCTTGTTGTTGCTGCGTTTGCTGACTACTATTGACGCCGCCCATGCTTGGGCTTGTCTGTGTGCCCTGTGTGGAGAAATCTCGCTGACCCTGACCGCCATGTGATAGTGAAGAGGTCAAGTGACGGGATTGTTGGGGTAATGGGTAAGGGGTCGGCGACTGCAACGCAATGTTCTTTGAAGAGTCAGATTCACAGGTGAATGTGAACTGTGTTTTGCTTGGCGGTGAGTGATTGGACTGCTGATCAAGCAGGCTTCCATTTTCTTGTCCACTCGAAGCGGGAGAGAGTGCGGCTGCATTTGCGATCGCCGTAGAGATGATTCCCTGGTCATACTTGCCCGAACCGTCACCTACAAGATCCATGTCAGAACAAAAGGATCAGCAGATGGTTCCAGTGATCTATGTACCGTTCTTCGATTGTGACGGCGGAGTTGACTCACGGCGAAGCCAGGAATTCTTTGCATAGGACAAAGGCAGGTTTCTTGGTCCACCCCGACCATCTCGTTGGCGTCCTAACCGACCTCGTCCCGGGCCAGATATTCCGCTTCCTCCCGAGACCGAGCCAGCAGATCCATACGACCCACCTCTGCTACTCTCCAGTCCTGACGGTGAGGATGAACCGGAGCTGGATAACCCCATATTTGCCAAATCGGAGGCTAAGCTCGAGTGATGGCTGCTCAACGAGCCTGAGGTAGGAATTTTCCTCTTTTTCTTGTTGTTGGTGTTTTCAAAAGCATCGTATCCGTCTAATCCGACTGGCGATGACTTTGTAGGCATGTCGTCATAATGGCCGTTCGACGCGGGCGTCGACGGTGGGAGCGACGACGCCCGGAATGCAGCGCTACGGCGTATAACCACGGGGCTGTCCTCATCACCACTCTCGGCATCGACGCCATTCTCATATGGATGCCGGTGATCCCGTTCCGGGCTACGTTCGCGGTCGTAGCTATCGCAGTACTGTTGCTGCATGGAACGTTTGCCATCGGGCTCCCCGTTCTCGGAACTGGAGCTATTGAAAATTTGCGACACCGGCGGTGAGGGAGGAAACCGAATCGAGCCAGCGACCTCTGGAGACAAGCGAGAGCGCAGCGGTCGTTTCGGAAGTGGCCTGATCAGACGGTCTGGATAGACCGGAGATGGTGTGTCTGGAGCGGACGAATATGACCCGCCTACAGAACTCAAAGTCAGTTACCTACGACTCCCGAAACTTGTGACTCTGTGCAGCTATTGTAGCGGACAGTGAATCGGCGTAGCTCCGTCCACACCCAGGCCAGGGAGCATTTCGGACGAAAGGCGGGGTGTGAAACGTACTCAGCGTGGCAGCCATCGTGCCCCGTTCAAACACCACGGCCCACAAGAGAGTATCGGAGTGCCAAGTCGCTTCCACCGATCAAATTCTGTGTCTACGATTCCTCGAAGCAAGACGGGGATCGATGAGTGGACAGAGGATGACAAGTGCTCTATCCAAACTGCATGACACATCAGTATGTGTGGACTGGCCATGCAACCTCGGCAGATCGAGGCAGAGCCCGGAGGAAGGAATGGCTGTCGTCCACCTAACCACCGGAACCAGACATGCACCAGGGAGCCAGGAAGCTCATCCGGTGAAGATGCCACTTACACTGATAATGCGGAAGATTGATCTATCCCGGCCAAATGCAGTCTGGAACCAGGAGTGAAAACGGGCGGGGCGGGCGGAAAGATGAGTGTCGTTCGAGCAAAAATTGAGAGCCGTATGCTCCAGAGACGAGTGAGTTAGCTGAAGAACAAGCCGCAAGCCGAATTCAAGGACGAGTTTAGTGGTGAGCAATGTCGTTTGGCAGCGATGGGCGATGAAGAAGCAATACCTGATTCGACCGTGGCGTTGAGCGCTCGGGTATTGATTAGGTAAGCTCATATTTCGCTAGTCCGCTTCGGGTTTAGTGCGGAGAGGCCACGAAGAGAACGCGCCGAAATCAGCGTGTTTCGTGCCATCAGTGATAAGCTGCGTGACGGGGATTGAAGGGAGATTGACGGAAGTGGTGCACGTTCGATTGTGATGCATCATTCGACGAAGCACCGGGCACGTTGTCCGGTGGAGTTCCTGGGCCAGCTGTCTTGAGGCCGAGGCAGATACGTTCAGGTGTCCAAGCAGAGAATGCTACGAAGAGCAGCCAGTTCATTACTACGAGCAATGTTCCTACAATCGCGCTCCTAAGTCATAATGTAGAGCAGGATTGGTCCCCCCAATATGCCACCGACTGATTTGCTACTGTCCACCGAGAGTATTCCTCTGGGGGCACTCTGAATCGGGGCCGATCCCACACTGAACGCTCCCATGTTGAGTATCTTCATCACCATAATGACTGTAGCCATCGAACTCATTCTTTAATAGCTCGGGCAGAAAAGTTAGTAATTTGCAGAGCGAGGATATTGGGTAGAGCGCAAAGAAACGGATCGAAGCGGCTGTCTCGCGTACAAGAGAGCTCAAGGAAGACGAATCGTCGCCACATGCCGTTGAGAATCAACAAATGATACGGAAATCGCGCAGCAAAACGACCTCGTCATTTCGATTTGCACATCCGAGCGTTGATGGAAGGCGAAGCTTCTTACTGGTAGTCCAGGGAACGCACAGTGAGCTGCCGCCCATTGGTGTGCGGGAAAGCGAACCATCATCGTACGGAGTAGACAGAGCTATTCCTCAACCGATCAGTCAGGATCATCCGATCGAAAAAGGATCTCACCGATGTGAATTTCTTTCCGGAAACACGGCCTGGAGTGAGCCGAGGAGAAGGCACTGAAATCAAGCCGGCGCTTGAGCGTTGGTTGGAGCGGGGAAGCACCAAAGAGTAGATTGATCCAATAGGTAATCCATTTATCCCGACCCGAATCTCTCGTCTCCTCATTTTTCTCTCTTCGCTCTGCTCCTCTCTTCAAGGGCTATTATGTAGTCGCCTACTCGCGGTTCGCCTTTCTAAATGAGCGCCATCGATTCGTCTCAATTGTCTTGCTGAAATTTCTTCTTTGTCGGCTGCCCCAGCCGCGCCTCCGCTCTCCAAAGAAAATTCACCTTCGCCGGCCCTCGCTCTCCCAGGGCCGCCTCCGTCGTCTCCAGCCACTGGTCGTTTTCAATCTCTGAATTGACGGTTTGTGAACAGTCTCTTCCCTGTGATCTCTGCCTTTGAGCTCACAATCCATGCCGGCAAAGCCTAGCGACCCGCCATGACGCCTCGCCGCTCCTCTCGCGCGCGCACGTCGCAGCCGTCGCCCGCCCTGCACCACCTAAACTCGTCAAGCTCGGGAAATGGTGTATCGCGCGGAGAAAGAAGCACGCGCTCGAGCAATAAAGTGTTGTCTCCGCAACGATCGTCAAACCGCTCGCAGTCCACCGATGATGTCCCTCAGACGCGCCAGCGCCGCGCCCGAGACGACGACCTCGATGGCCCCTCGAACACAAGGAATGAAGAAGAGGAGGAGGACGAGGCCGACAACGAAGATGAGGAAATCACTCGGTGTCTCTGTGGTCAGCAGGAGTACCCAGGACTGCCACCATCACGCCGGGCTGCGCTGAGTCGAGGCCGTCATAGAGGCAGCGACTCTAGGGGGTCTCCCGGAGATGGATCAGATACCCTCGGCAGCGACGACATCGGGAGCATGTTCATTCAGTGCGACTCGTGTAAGGTCTGGCAGCATGGGGGCTGCGTCGGTATCATGGACGAGGCCATGAGTCCAGACGAGTACTTTTGTGAAGAGTGCCGCAGAGACCTCCACAAAATCACCAACGAATCCAATGGGTAAGTGGTGACTGTCCTTGTGATTCTTCCCCGAACGTCATGTCGCATTGCGGCTCTCTTCACTGCGTTTTGAACTACATGAATCATGGCAGCTCCTTTCCCTCCTACATGGAACTTGCTCTTTTCACGTCCACATTCTCCTTGCGCAACTCTGCTGCAATCATTTGGATCTACAGTCAAAATATGTGGGATCTCCGCTCACACACTACCAGGGCGCAATCTTCCCAGTTCTTGCCAGTGGCGGCCACGTCCAGTACCGGTTCCACGTCCAGAGAGTCCTCGAGTGACGACCGCCGATCAAAGCTCCGCCAAAATGATCCCCCCAAGCGTCGTTCCACAATGAACAGTCGAGAGGCGGCCTATGATGAGGAAGAACAATTGCGAAGAGCGATAGAAGAGAGCAAGGAGGAAGCTCGGATGAGTCACGACGATGCTGGGTCTCGCAGACCCAAGAGGGGTCGCACTGACAGCGAAGCGTAAGTGATCAAGCCGCGCGGAGATCGATGGCACGAGTGTCTTAACATTCTCCCAGTCCAAAGCAAGCGGTCAAGCGACAGAGGACGAGTTCTCCTTCCCCCTCCGAGGGAGCCCAACCGAGCAATCCAGCCTCTCCGTCAGCATCCGATGATGAGTCGAAACCAAAGACAAACGGCACCAAGAGACAACGAGGCAATAACCGAGAGAGAGAAGGCAGAGAGTTGGACGAGCCGGAGGCAGAAGCCCCAGAAAGCACAACAAGGCGAAAATCGCGCTCAGATCGACGACGCGAAGGTATGTCAGTTTTTTACACACTGACTTTTTTTTTTCCGCGAGAAGCTTGGCTGACGACACGGGGGAGCAGAGTCCGACCAAGAAGGCGAAGCATCGTCGATCAAGTCTACGGGCGCTGCTCCACCGACAACCGATCCCGAGCCATCCGAAGCACGCCCCGACACACCAGTCCCGCCAACCGAGCCGGTGGCATCGCGTGCGTCAAACCGAAAATCGGGACGGCCGCCGGCTCGACGTGGAGGACGATCCGCCCGTAATCAGCAGAATCGCGATCGCGACCAAGCGAACGGAGACGGCCGTCAATCGCCCAACTCTCCATCACACCGTGACCGAGGACGGGACTCACCACATGGCGGGAATGGCACGAATGGAGCTCATGTAAACGGAGCAGAGAAGGGCAAGCCTCGGCATTTGAATCCGCACCGGACGTCGATGACCGAGCTCAAGCGACGCGTCGCTGCCATCCTGGACTTCATCTCGCGCATGCAGGTGGAGATGGCCGTCAGCGGGGAGAGCTCCAGCACGCCTCCCAACGGCAACCACGACAACGGGCGACAAGGACCGCACACATCGGCCATCCACGGCATCAACGAGAAACTCGACATCCTTCAGGCGACCAACGGCGAAGGGGGGAAACCAGCAGCATCCATCGATGGCGCTGCCTCCGTTGCGGACGGCCAGGGAGCTTCGACGGACGACGGCAGCAACGCCGCCGCCACCGTCAAAGAACGAGACTTCAAAGACCTCAGCAGCGTCGAGATGATGGACGTTTTGACGCGACATCTCCTGAAATGGCAACAAGAATATGGCAAACTTGGTGAAAAATGAATAGCCCATCCTCACACATTCCTCTCCCCTCGCTCCCCCGCCCAAACATGGCGTCCCTCCCCGATTCTCAGTCTCACTTTCTACTTCCTGTATAAGTACAATTGTCTATTTCTGCCGATGGATTTCACCCGGTCCGATGAACTCTGCCTTGAACTGATCCGGTTCCCACGACTCGACAACTGTTATGTACTCGTTGCTTCGAGTCCACTTTGTTCTAGACTTTTTTTTTTCTTTTTTCTCTTTGCCGGTCTTGCTGGGCGGTGGGGTGTCGGTCTTGATGTTCTGTTGTTGTTCTGTTGTTGTTGTCGTTGTTGTACAATTCTCTTCTGGCGCCGCGGTCACGTTTTTTTTTTTTTTTTTTACATTTCAGGATAGTGGATTGGTGTTTTGTTTTCTTCCCATCGGGGGTTTCAAACTGGTCTTATGTACTCGTAGTGTCAACGAAGTAGGGTATGGTCCTAGAAAGAATAATATGAAACTGTGTGTATGCAGTTGTTTGTGAGTTCAATCCTGGGTATCGCTGCGAGACCTGAATATCTATTTCATAGAGGAGATTGTGCCAGTTATTCAGACAATGGGTTTCTTTTTTTTTTTTTTTTTTTTTTTTTGTTGTTCTAAGTCTGGACTGAAAATGGTGTAGATTCGCTCAAGTTTTGCCAGTCAGGGACAATATTGATGAAGTCAGTAAGGACATTGAACAACAGCCTGGCCGGAAACCCTAGCTTAACTTGCAACTCGACCTCGTCCTCTTGCTCATTATTGGCTGAAGATGGACCTGTCCGAAAACTTAAGCATTGAAGAAAGGGGATTTGCCAATGATCGGGCAAGGTACGCACAACTGCGCACACCATCTGAGAATGCAATCACCAAATTCGCCGGCAAAACTACGCAGCATGCATAAAATACCAAGACGGATTCATATGTGAGGTCATAGACATCGTGTTCCTAAGATGGAGCACTCGACATACACCCATAAGAAAACATGACACAATGAAAAAGAACATCCCGAACATAGACATCCCACGTCGTAAGCCATTGACATGGGTTCATCCACATTCATCCATCATCATGACATTGTACATTGCCATCCCTTTATCAAAGTTCATAAGCCATGACGAAATTCTTTCCCAACATAATCATCTCATATAAAACAAAGTCTGTTCAATCGAGTCAGCAAGGTCAACTCAAACCACTGCCGAAGAGTAACGAACCTTGCGTAAAACTGTTTACAGGTTCGCGCTGCCGTGGACAACCTTGTAGTCCACAACCAGCTCGTGGCCACCATGGTTCACAACCAGTGCGCGAACGCTGCCGCTGCCATCATTGTAGGCATCGCGGATGCGCTCGAACAGGCGGCCCTGGTTGAGGACGGGCAGACTCTGCTTGACATCGCCAGTCTCGGTCATGGCGACGATGCGGCCATCCTCACGCACGTCAATGACGCGGTACGTCAGGAACACCGGCCCACGCACGGTCTGCACCACCACGGAAGGCGATGGGTTGGAGACGACGCTCGAGTCCTCCCGGAGCTCGCGAGTGAAGAGGTCCACACCCAGATACCGGTACTGACCAGTCTGGCGCGAGACAGAGATCCGGATGACCTGCGCAGGGTAGCCCTGGAGGATCAGGATGTCGCCCAGACGGACAAAGTGAGCCGGAATGGTGATCGTGTCGGCCGTGTAGGTGCCACGAGGGCGGACCACACGGACTTCCTCCCGAATGCGGGTGGGACCCGGGGGACCCTCGACCACCTCATCCCGGTCGCGATCATGATGATGCGAGAACGGGTGCAGGAGGCGGTCGGCGGCGCGCTCAACACCGCGGCGGAAGGAGTGGTAGTTGCCGTCGTCGTCGTAGTAACCCATCTTGCGTCGAGGTGCTTCTTCGCGGGCGACTTCTCTCCGGACAGTAACTTCCTGAGCTTGACGGGGCTCCTCGTAGGTATCGACGCGGTAACTGTCACTCACGGAATGAGTGCGAGGCTCGTAGGTCTTCTCAGACTCGTAAAAGCGGGCCTTGTAGTTGGGCTGAACGCGACGGCGATACTCGCGTTCAGTGATATCAATCTGAGACTCGAATGGATTGGGGTCGTAGACGGTGCGGCGCTCCTTGTAGCTGACAGACGGCTCGCGTTCTTGGTAGCTGTCAAGCAGGGTTAGCGATCTGATGCATCAGACGCGGATTGAGCAGGGAAAATATAAACAGTCGGGCAGAACGTCAAGTCCATGGAGGATGCTGATTGGTGAGACCGAGATGATTACGTGAGCGTCTTGGCAGACCGCGCCGGCACGGGTGGGGCGGAACAACCAGCGGAAGCCCGCCCGTCCTCCGCGAACTCTCCGGCGCTTTTCCGCATTGGGACACCAAAACAAACCACGTTCCCGGTCGACCAACAGGTGAAGAACGGGCTGAAAGCATAAAAAAGAAAAAGACTTACCGTTCACGAGTGAGTTCTACCTCGGGATAGCGCTCCCGATCTTCGTAGATAGTCGTGTACTCTTCGTAACGACTGGACCCTCGACGGTTGTCGGAACTGACTCGGACGTCGACTTCTTCCTTGCCGTAGATGCGGGGATCAGGGAGTCGACCGCCAGCAGTATCTTCCCGTCCGACGCGTGAAGTGGAATCAAACTTGACTTCTCCTTCTACGCGGGAAAGAGTAGTCTCCGCGACAGCGTCACTCCGGTACGACGACGGGAAGACACTGGGGGGGATCGGGACACGCGCCTCAAAGTCCAGGTTGACTAACCTTTAGAGCGTCTTTCCTCGAATGCCTTTCGAAGTGTTGTGCCAACCAACAATTCGAAAGGCGAGTCAAGAAAAGACGAACCACCGAATGAGTCGTTTGGTTCCTTTCTTTTCGTTGAAAAGAAGAGGAAAGGATTGGAATGCGGAAAGATCACAACAGCGGTTATCTGACCACGATGTACGATGGATGGAATGGAAAGGTTGGGAATGGACGGAGAGGAAAGAGAAGAAGAATGCAGAGCGAGCGGAGAGAGGGGGGAAGGCCACGTTTATGATGGCTGGGAGGGCCGACGCAAGCCTGGTGGCTGTTGCTGTGGCCAGATGGGGCATTGTTTTGTTGTCGTTGCGAGGTAAACAAAACCATTCCTCTTTGGGACTAGCGTCGATCTGGGCCACTTCCTCAAATCACAATCCGCAGTTCCACACATGATCAACGCCTCAAGATCCGAGGCAACTCTCAAGTTCCTTTCATCACTTCCTCCCGTTCAAAATCAAATACTCATATGTACGGAGTACTCTGTACGCCATTGCTGTGTACAATTGAAGTCGTAGATCTGAGCATCTACAAACCTTCCAGAGAAATCCATTGCACCCACTCCGTACTCGCACTCCGTCCTGCATCCGAGCATCGCAAGCTCAGCTTCAAGGTCCGCGATTTTCACATTCAACTCCCGCTTCCCTGCGGTTGACCAATCGAGCCGGGGTTTCCCTGCGTTAGTTAGGTTAGGTTATTTTGCGCCGCGATTCTGCCAATGCCAGGTCGAGCCGAGTGGGCTCATCAGTCATCACCTCATTGCTGGCCACACCGCTCGACATCCCAACCACCTCGATTTCATTCTCTTTCCTTTACTTTCTTTTGAATCCCTATGTAATTGATACCATGCATCATAGCTCCAAAACCTATCTCCCGTCGGCCATGCTTACGAGTAGCAGGGAAATCGTACCCAATTGGTTTCAAATGCGGAGTGATAGGTTAAAAGGTGGACGAAGGACTCATGCAATGCATCCTGTCGAGTCCAGAGCCCGCAACACGCATCGTTTGGAGCTTGGTCACCCTGGCAACTGCATCCAAAGTTTCACCCGGTCACCAATCACATTAGCCCGAGTCCCACCACCGCGCCAGCCTCTCCAGCCTCCTTGGCCTCAGCCTTTTTTTTTTCTCAGATTGAGGGCAGAGCCCAGAAGGGGGGGACTTTTCCAACCACCCGACCAAGCGAGTTGCTTCCAAGGTGGGATCGATATCGGTGGTTGTTGTGATACCTTTTTTTTGCCACCTGAATTTCGAACTGACGACGACACAAAAGTCGTGGAAGTCGCTGGAAAGCCTATCTTCCTGCAACGAAACGGCTTTTTTTTTTTTTTTTGCAAGTGCTTGTGTAAAACTCGGGTTTCGCCATGGCAGCTTTTCTATGATTCATGCTTCCGCCGCGGCTGATTTTCCAATAATAGGTTATTCAAACACCAAGTCGCGGAAGAAACTGTAGAGTACAGTATCTTGCTGTCTCAATACATAGTACTCCGTATTTTGGTGGGGGAAAGAGAATAATGACGACAATGGTCCACAGAGAGCGACAGTTAATAACAAGCAGGATCGAAAGCCATCGAAGCTGTTCTCCGTACAATAAAACATGACAGACTCGAAACGCATTCCACAACGGCTTTGCCATGAGTACATGATCCAATAGCGTTCACATGTGTTATACATACTCCGTACTCTCCAAATATATCCATGCAAAGACGGAACATGGATGTCTCATGTTATCCAGCAAGAGCCAGGAAAAAAGTCCAATCTCCGAAACGACTCTGAATTAAACCAGTGGATTAAAGTATTCGTCGCTCGTCGGAGAGCATACCGTAAGGTAGATCTAGAGTAGGCTAACCGCATATAAACAGAATACATAGCAGTGAACTATTTCCACCAAGTCAACCAATTATCCTGTCCACATCCAGTATGTACCAATATTAGGGCCCAAATATCATGAAAAAGGAACATTCATGAATACAACGAAGAGAATGAATAAGCTCATGAGACACCAGGTCATCATCAAGTCCAAAAGCAAATGCACATCAACGTCGTCAAACATACAACGAAGCATTGAGGTCATGAGGAGCAAAATCAAAATCATAGCACCAGTCAACGGAGCTTGTGTCAGAAGACGCCTTAATCGCGAAGACCAAAAGCCCTTCGAAGCAGCGGGAATCGTTTTTTGCGGCCGCCCTTGCCGATGACCACTTCGGAGATTCCAATCAATCTCTCATTGCTTGCTGGATCTTCGGAACGGATCCCAGGCCCGCCGTTGCTTTCCGGTACACCATTGACTGTATCATCCGGCGTGAGCGACTTTTCGGGCACATGTTTGCCATTCAGCGATATGCCTTTGTTGAACTTTTGAAGCTTTTGGGTTGGGTCTGGTGAGGATGACAATGCCATCCCATTTTGGACACCTCCCTGGAGCTTGAGGGATCCGTCTTTCATAAGGCGAAGCTCTTCGCGAGATCGTTCGAGATGCGTGTCTCTCCGAGCAGGACTGTCACAGTCCGATTTCCGCACTTTGCCTGCTCTGGACTTTCTGCCTCTCTTGGAGGTAGGTGTCAATCGCGCCAGCAATCCACCCTTCCTTGGCTGAGAAAGGAGGCTCTCAAATCCATCCAAGTTCGACTTGTTTGGAAGAGGCCCGAGACCGTCATCGGAACTGTCATCCAAGTCCGTCGACTCGACATCACACTCCCCATAACGTCGCGGGATGCCGCGAACTGGCCGGAGGCTGACTTCCAATGGCTCATCTTCATCACTCGAGTCGGCAAACCGGGAGACAAACCTCGATGACGACGCCGCGTTTGAAGAACGCGTCAAGGTGGCTTTCTTCCGGAAGGTGCCGAACGTGGCCGACTTTCGCGTGCCGCGCGTGCCTGGCTCGCGGGGTTGGAAGCTTGGTGGACTGGCAGGCCGGGAATCCCGTAGTGTCCGCTTCATGACAATCTGTCCATCGGCTCGAGAAGCAGGCCGCGGAGCCCGCTTGAAACTGCTAGATGAATCACTGTCATTGGATCTCGTTCTGGATAAGCTATCAGGGAGCCCAGATGTTCCGTCAGGTGGCACAGCCACGGATCCTCTGTTGCCAGATGCATGGGATTGAGGAGCAGGTCTATCCAATGCCTTCTGGAGATGGGTCCCTTGCTTAGGGTTGGTTGCTGTTGGCCTTGAATTCAGCTTTCTGTCCTCCACTTTCGTCACAGAGCCGACAACGATTGGGACGGGGGGAAGTGGCCACGATGCATCTTTATGAGGAGCACCGGGCTCTTTCACGGCGTCTTCAGGTACTGCTGGTTCGGATTCGGTCGCAGGTGGACGTGGAGACAGAGCCGGTGACGACTTGGAAGGTAAAGGACTGTCCACAATGGCATTGATGGAGCCGAACCCATCACCATCAATTAGTCTGTCCGGAGCATCACTATAAATGCTCTCTTCGGAGTCGTCACTTGATTCGGCTTCCGGAAGGTTAAGTTGAGTATCGGGAGATTCCCTGGCTTCCGAAGACGATGCCTTTTCGTTCTGAGTGGCTTTGGACTGGCTTGACACTTTATCTGACGGTCCCAATGGAAACGCCCCTGGGATGTTCCGGAGCTCCAGGCTGTCTCTTCTATCTTCCGCGATATCAGCAGGCGGAATGGTGATGTGGGCAGCAGACACTGAGGTCTCTCGAGAAGGCTCGTTTCCTGATTCGGAAGAGGTGGCCTCCGGAGCGGCCGCTTGGGATATCGAATCAGGCACTGAAGAAGGATCATGATTCGAACCCTTGACAGGGGGACCCTCGCTAACTTGTGCTTCAGTAGAATGCGAGGTTTGTTTGACGGCATTCGTGCTCTCATGTACTGTAGAGGTGTCTTGCAACGGCGCGGCTCCAGGCTGCAATTCGACGTGACTATCTGGCCGTATATCGCTGCTGTCGGGGTGTGGAGTAGCAGAAGAACCATCGACCTGATTTGACCTGGAAATGTCCGCATGAATCGGGACGGCGTCCGAGGGCACTGTTGATTCGTAGCCCTTGACTCCTTCGCCACTTTGCTCCCCCGAGCTCACCCGTGACCCACGGATGCTACCAAACGACGGCAAGCTCGGACGAGGGCTGAAAATGGGTTCAAACTCTTCGTCGTTGACACTGCTTTTCTGGTTCGCTTTCTTCTTGCCAATGAGGAACCAACTAGGCCTTGATTTGCTCTGACCCTTCGGACTGGGCGGTCCAGCCGTTGGTTCCGACGGCGTAGGCGGACTGGCAGCAACGCCAACAACCTCTGCTTTGTCGTCGAAGCTGACCCTGGGAGCCTTTTTTCGCGAACCGGAACGGGACCCCTCATCAGAAGCGACGGATACGCCGTCCGAGATTTCGGTTACCGGTTGCACATGGCGAAGTCCAGAGTTGCCACGAACATCCAGATGAGCAGGCTGTTTCAGAGCTGACTTGACTGGGGACATCGACCGCGGAGGGGGTTCATGCATCAGCGCATTAGAATGTGTGGTGACCAGCTGATTTGCAAATCTAGCTGATCGGCTAGGGCTGATTGACGGCTGTCTCGTAGAGTGTGCTGCATTGTCGCCGACGTTCAGAGTAGCCGACTGCGATGGCGCTGACGGAGACCGCGGCCGACGAACGGTGGTATCGCCATTAGTGACCGAAATCTCAGAACCTACTGTAAGGAAGTCACCAAAGGTTCCCCTGTCAAGTCTCTGAGATGACAGCGCCTCGCTGTCATTTTGCAATTCGTGCTCTGCTGGGCCAGGCTCTTTGGTGGATCCACCAGCTTCCTCTTCCTCCCTCACGGTTGACGGCCACTTCTTTGGTTGCGGCCGTGCTTTGGACGTAGATTGTACCTTGGAAACATTGCTGTAGGTTTCGGATGTTCCCGCCAAGATAGGTTGCAACATCTCGGTCGATTGGGTTGCTTCATTCGTTGCCCTGTTGGCTAGACTGGTCTTTGACGGTGCATGATCGAAGCCTTTGTCCACAGCTGTCTTCGTTGTCAAGTGGCCACCCTCAGACAGTTCTGGAGCGTCGGTTATAGCGACAGCAGGTGGAATTTCGGCGGCTTGTTCTGATGATGATGATGGTGAACTCCCGCCAAAATCAGGTCGCGGGCTATGAGGGGACTCCCTCGGTACAGGCGACTGTATCGGAGATTTTGTAAGGGGAGAATTCATCGGATACGAAAAGTTGATCGATGCTCGGCTCGCAGGTCGCCCTGACTCACCCACACCGCGAACCTTGTCGACTTCTAATGGCGGCTGATCCTGCATCATAGACGCCCTTCGATCCAAGCTCGCGCCTCGTCCTGACGGCAGCGGCGGCGGTGATGTTACCACCCGCCTCCTCGGTTGAACGCTCAATGAACGCCTTTGGCCCAGGCCATTTGTAGCGACACCCTCCGGTAGTGGCGGCATAGGCGGATGGCTCGCCAAGTCCAGGGGATGAACTCGAGAACTACTACTGGCTGACCGTTCACGGAAAGTTCTCGTTGTCATCGACCCGGAACTGGGGGATCGACGGAGTGAAGCTTGGCTACCGCCGCGGCTTGTCGATGAGTTCGACAGTCGCCGCTGCAGCATGCGCTTTGTCTGAACATCCTCGACAGATGTAGGCGGTGGGGTGTGACTGCGTAGAGCGGCGGCGGCAGCAGCTGAGCTCAAGCTCGCATTGGAGTCACGATGCGCAAGAAAAGCCCGAGATGCAGCGGTTTGCGCGGAGGAGGACGGTGTTGGATTCAAAGGCTATCAAATTTTTTGAGTCTGACGTCAGCGGTTTTCCAAGGCTGGCTCAGATGTTGGAAATGAGTGTTCTCAAGAGTATACAACAATTGACCCCGGAGAAAGAACGGAATAAAATGGCAACAACGAGAGCAACAAGAAATGAGATGACACGGACCTGATGACGGGAGGAGCTTCGGCGTCGGAACATGGCGGCAGGACCTGGAGCAGGAGCGGGAGAGCTTGCTGGGAGATTCCCAAGAAAGCTGCAACTTTCTCGCTGCAGCAAAGGACAATCGACAAAAGGTTAGTAATTGGAGACAGGGACTGTCGGAGCAGACATGCTTGAAAGATGAAGAAGATCTTGTTGGCAAGATTGTCGATTGAGCGAGGTCCCGCTTCTGATCCAACTGCGATACCGTAGTTCCACACTGCAAGAGACTGCGGAGAAGTAGCTGTGGCAAACACGGGCGTCCAGGTATTTCTCAAACCGAATTGCGACCAAGACGGTAATTCGACATTAATCAAGAGAACCAAGCTTCGAGGTTGAAGAGCAGAAAAGACCATCAGCTAGGTAGTTAGTAGTAGACATCCAAACTCTGCTTTCGCAAGACTGACGATGATGCGCTGGGCCGCGGGAGGTGCAGGCTGGCCCGCTGCGATTGGCCGGATTACTCGTGGCTTGATTGGGCTGGTTGGTTGATCAACGATCTGCGCTAGCCTGTTTTGGTATAGCCTCGTTAGTTTCCTTCACCGTTCGAGATTCAACTCTCAATTCTTTCGCGATTGTACGGAGTAGTACTATCTAAGTACATTAGGTAGTCAGGCCGATCCAAGCTGGTCGAAGAACGCAGTGGAAAGCAACATCTTCGTGCGACTGTCTTTACATGTTCCTTCAGAGTCAAGGGCAGTGGCATGTAGCTTGCGCTTGGTTGATAAATTAGGTATGGACCAGGCGCTCTCCATCCTACGCTCATCGAGTCGAACCACGACGGGTATTCTAGGGCCGGCAAGCTCGCGCTTATGGTATGGTAGGTTGATCAAAGAAGATAATTCGATCGCATCAACTTGATCTCAACAAAAGGACCACGAGTAATTGTTCAAGTCCAATCTTCATTACCTGGATAAATATGTTCCATACATCAGAATTAACCATGACCTGAAAAAAAACAGCGTCGACTACCAGATCGACGCGAGGAACAACATCATAGCAGTGAGAAGAGAAGAGATCCACGCCAACATGCCAGTCCTAACCGAGGGCGCAATGGACAAATTCGTGCTCAATTCCGTCATGTAAACATTCCCAAACCTAATGTTGGACGAGTTGAAGCAATTCTCCTCGGTAACCTCGGGGCAATCTTGAGGCTCGGCGAATTCGATATCGACACACTGTCAAAAGCCACCTGTTAGGAGAGACGACCAGGCGCTGGATGAATAAAGAGAGAATCCATACATTGTACAATGACGCCCCATGTTGTGCAGTCTCAATCACTTGGATCGTCGCATAATCGCCGACCTTGACCGAGATATTCGGCGGCAAGGGCACCTGCGGCAAGCAGAACGTGCCCGGGTAAGGACCGTTCGTCGGCCCGTAGATCCCGAACGGCGGCAGCATCGGGTGGCTCATGTTCGGCGGCTGCTCACCGAGACCCAGGTTGAAGTAGAAGAACGCGGATTCGTGGCCCGGAAACCAGCCGGGCTGGACGGCGATGGCACCGCCTTGGACGGGCCATTTGGTACGGTTTCTTGAAGTAGGCATGCCTCCACCTGGGATGGGTTCATAGAGAAAAAATCCATAGTTCAGCATCTCCTTTCGCCTGAAAAAAAAAAAAAAAAAAAAAAAAAAAAAAAAAAACCAAATCTCGAAAGCGTGGAATGGGCAACGTACAAGGATACACCCATTGCATCCCATAGGGATATACATACGACCCATTGGTCGCCATCTGGCCCAGACCGTTCGTTTCCTCAACGGTTCCGTTCGAGTGTAGGTTGTTCCCTCTCCATCCCGGATACACGATCACCGTATGCGCATTCACCAAGCCGATCCATGACCAAAACACCACCACGACCGTCGCCCACGTCGCGAGATGCCTTCGGGGAAACCGCATGGTTGTGGCGGCCGCCCAATCTGGTGCAGAGGCGGAATGGGGATACCCGCTCCCGTTGAGAGGAACTTGCCCTCGAAAGGAGAGCGCCGAGGCGAGACGGGGGATTCGAACTCGATCAACGATTTATCTTGGGCTACCTAAATCTACGAAAAAAAAAAAAAAAAACGATCAAGTCGGCGATGGGGAGCGGCAACATCGACGAGGTTTGTCCATGAAGCAACCGGAATCGTGATTGCTCGTTTTGAGTGCCGAAAAGTTGGCGGGCAAGACATTAACTTTGACTTCATCTAACCTAACTACAATGAACCGTCGCTGAGCGGAGAACCTACGCACGTTGCTTCTGGTCCAGCCTCGTCGAGTTGCCGGGGTCAAGCGTCTAGGGTAGTGGAGCCACTGGAATTGATTGTCCTGCGGCCAACCCGCATTTTGTCCCGCAAATTGGAATACATGATTGATTACGGAGTAGATTAATAGTGACGAGAAGATCAGAGCCTTTTTCATTCATTCAGTCAGATTCTGTGTCAAGAAATGGATTTGTCTACTACGGTCCTTCGGCATAATGCAGGAGAGTACTGACTGTTGCAAGCACAAGACTCAGTCCTCACGTTGGACAAAGACTGAATGCCACCGAAAACACCGAAAATCGGGGATATCAAAACCCCGTCAGCAATTGGGCCATCATCACACCAACCGACTGTGCGGTGGACGTTGAGAACCTCTGATGTGATTCGATTAAACGCCCGCTCAATCCTGACCAATGACATGCCGAGATGGGCCCTTTGTCATGCATGAGCGGGATGACCATCACATCTGAAGCTAGGTTTAGTCGAGAGCGGAGGGCATTGTGCGGTTTGATTTGTCGTTGGCCTAGCGCCGGCTCAATCTCCTAAGGATTCGGAAAGCTTAGGTCAGTGACAGGACTGGACAGTAACTACTCGTTATCGATGTTGGATTTTATGTTTAGTTGGAGAGATCAGAGGATCATCTACATTACCTTGTTACTTCGCTTGTAGCGATCAAAGACTTGATTCAGTGTCACCAGTGAGTCTGTGACAAGTGGGCAGTGTCTAGAAACCTGCTGGAATCTAGAGAGTAAAACTTGTCGGACGTGGGAGGGGAGATCCATATGTTACGTATTGACAGTCGGAGAATAAGAACGCTACCTTAGCATGTAGTAGTTACTCCGCTACTTTTTTGAAGACGTCGATGCTTTCGGCCTGCTTATCAAGTTCATTCCAGTCGAGGCCCAACACCGAAGAGTCAACCACTACGCCGTCTTCACACTACAAAGTAGTACTCTACCGAGTGTGAGTGAGTCTACATTCCAGCGGGGTACATACACGATCCGCGTACGGACTACGCAGTACCCTAGCCCTATCCATACTCTGGGATCGTTGAGATGCGGACGATACAGTACTCCGTACTCCTAGAGGTGGTAGATTTCCTTTCCCATTGCTCTCGGCTTCGATTCTCAACCCGCACCGGTTCACGACTTTAAACCCGGAGTGTGGTCGATCGGGCCCGGGACCACAGCGGGACAGCAACAATCTACACTCCGCAACTCAACTTCCTTTGGGCTTCGGAACCCCGCCGACGATATTAAATGACGCGAAGACCAGACTGACGGGCTTGATCCGGGATAGGGCAAGACTAACTGGCTAAGTACAGTACCTACCTATTATGGCTTAGCACGCCACTATCCTAATCTGGTTAAGGCGATCTCTGAATGTCGTGGGATCCACAGCAGAAACGTGCAACCAAGTCAACCCTTTTCAAGCCCAATGATCAACACTTCGGGACTATTGAAGAAAAAGAAAACATCCCATTCAAACTTACTGGATTGTCCTGAAAGAAGAGCCCAGCTTGTCCCGTGGGCAATGCACACCAATGCCGC
This sequence comes from Thermomyces dupontii, assembly GCF_041956625.1. Classification (NCBI taxonomy): domain Eukaryota; kingdom Fungi; phylum Ascomycota; class Eurotiomycetes; order Eurotiales; family Trichocomaceae; genus Thermomyces; species Thermomyces dupontii. The sequence goes on along the minus strand of NW_027192310.1, from coordinate 923,798 downwards.
CCACGAACCACCACCCCGACGACACAAGAAGAAAAAGAAACATCCCGCTCTCAACCCAACCGCCCACGGCAAACGTATCCAAGTCACCGACGACGATGGCTGGACCCATGTCATCAACAGCGGGAGCCTTGCCATGAAAAGGCCCGCCGCGGCCGTCGCAAAGAATCACAATCATCATGAGCCCCAAGCAGCACCGCCCAACAATGAAACCTCTCCTCCTTCCCACACCGAACCAACAACAACCCCCATCATCCAACCCGCCGAAGCCCCGCGACGACTCACCCTAACCCTCCTCAAGCGTCAATTCGCCGACCACTCTGCCACATGGTCCCGGTCAGCGACATGCGAGACCCTGACGGCCACGGTCCGGTCATCCCTGGCGGCCCATGCGGTGGACAAGATCGTCTGCATCGGGCTGGGCAGTCCCAGCGGCTTCGTCGGCGGCGGCTGGGTGGATCGGCGCAGCGTGGCGCTGTACCAGCTCGCCGCCCTGCGCTCCATCATGGACTGCCCGGCCCTTCACCAGCCGTCGTCGAGTCATCGTCGCGTCCCCGTCTATGCGCAGGATCCCGTCTTCAATGCCCTGGATGTGCAGCTGCTGGCGTCGCTCGGCATTACCGTCGTCTCCCACCCGGCGGGCTTCGAGATGGTTGATGGTCGGACGTTCCTCTATGCGCCCGGCGCCGAGAGGAAACATCTTGAGGTGCTGCTGGAGGCGGGGGATCCGCCCTTGGTGTTTGGTGGCCCGCTGGAGGATTTCCCCAGTGAGCCGCTCAGTGCCTTCCTGGCCAGGAGGAATGCCGTCAGAGTGCCGGAGTTTGACGCGAATGGCCATGCGTTTTGGAAAATGAGTCTCTACTACCCTAAGCCTTAGGAGTTTGGAAAACTTGATCATGTTCTCGTCAACCAGGCTCTAGTCCAGGCTTGATAAAGACTCTATTGCTGTATTACGGTTACATCTGTTAATTATAACTAGGTACCTACAGATGATAATACATGGACAACAGCGACAAAAATTCAAGACCCTTTACAAATCCAAATCCCTCGTATCCTTGCGCCAGCAAAAAAAAAAAAAAAAAAATACACAATAATGAAGAGCATATGAACAATACACCAAGGACAATGCACCCATCAACACCAATTGTACATGCAGAAGCAAAAAAAAAAAAAAAAAAAAAAAAAAACAAAAGACCATGCACACTTACACTAGTACAATATCCATCTTTTCAACACTCTGGAATCTTCACTCCCGGCTTCAACTCCCGGGCCTGGTTCAAAAGACCCCATTTATCCTCCCACTCTTTACCGGGCTCGTTGTATCTCACTTTCCATGGTTCATCAATGGCCTCAAACCTGAAACTTGAATCAGTATGCCAAAACTCAGCACCCCGCTAAGGGAGGGAGTATAGACTCATACCAGAAATACTTGGTTCCATTCTTCCTTGCCGGACACACCCAGTCCTCCATAAACTTGTTGAGCTCATCAATCCCGGCAACGGCCCCGTCCGTCTTGCTTTGACACTTGACTTGACCGCACGAGTTGCCACCTCCGGTGGGCCAACCAATCTCCGAGATGATGGCTTCTTTCTTCGTGCCCTTGACCAAGGACGCGTCGTGTTCCTCAAAGAAGGTCCACGTCCAACTCGCAGCCTGCTCGACGGGGACACCGCCAAAGAGCGGATGGACATTGGCCATGACAACATCGCTGGCCTTGGCCAGTTCCGGCGTCCAGTTGCTGCCGAGATCCGAGGTTGCGACCGGAACGTCAATTCCTCGCTTTTTCAGCTTATCGCGGACGTCGTCCATGTGATCGATGAGTGCTTGTAACGCTTGCGGCGACTGTGCCGCCGTGAAAAGCACTTCGTTACCGACAACGACGCCTTCTAGCAAGGAATAGTCATCCATTTCATCGAGGACCTTGTCCAGGATGTCCATCTGCCGGTTCGTCGTTGTGTCGTTGTTGACATCGATCCAAACACCGAGCCAGAGTTTCATGTCCTTGAGCTCGAGGCGGTCAATCGCATGGAGCACCATCTCCGTTTGGTTGCAGTCCATGCCATACAACCGTATCCGATCCGTCAGCTGTGAGATGACGGCCAAATCTCTGGTCACGTTGTTCTGGCTTGGAGGCCACGTCAGGCATTCCGGGTACTGCACTCCCCACGGCGTATAAGCCATTGCGTAGAAGACCTTGTGAAGATCGGGATTGTTCATGAGGTCCTTGATTTCCTGGGAGTTGAGATCCAGGTCGCCATTGACCTCTAGATCCTCGTCCGGATCATCCAGGTTGGCGGTACTACTCTTTCCGCTGCTGGTCTCCGGACTGCTACTCTTTCGACTTCCCAGGATCCCTCCCGTGATGGCTCCAACAATGATCGCGACGATGATGATGCCGAATACCCAAATCTTCCACGCTCTGGATTTTTTGGCCGCCGACTCCGCCATCACGGCACCCGCCCCCGCCCCACCTTTCTCTCCTCCGTCACCGTTCGGGACCGGCGAATAGGACTGTCCCGATCCCGCATCCATGTTCCCAGCCGCAGCCGTAGCCGCAGCTCCAACTCCAAGCCCCGCACCGGCAGCAGCCCCGGATGACGGTGACGCTTCGTGACTTCCCGAGCTCCGATGGAAGCTCAGAAGGGACCGCCGTTGAGGCTCGTGCAGGAACCCATCATCACCATCATCAACAATGTTGTCCGGATCAATGAAGGCTTCCTGCGGGTCGTTCGAGGAGGAAACGCCGCTGGGGTAGTGAAGATACGGATCGCCCAGACTGTGCCGGGAGAGATGCGGGGTTGCTGAACCGGAGACAGCGCCCGCGCCTACTAGACCGGAGCCCGAATGAAGCGAGTCTGACGAACGGTTCCCGGGCGAGGACGGCGAGGGATGGTCTCGATAGGCCGACACGGGTCGGAGATATGAGTTGTCATAGCCACCGGGCGTTGTGTTTCCTGGTTGCTGATGTGCGGGATGGTCGCTGTCGGGCTCATGGTGACTATTTCGGGTCGCTTCCGCGCCGCTGGCACGCTCGGTTCGATTCGCAAGACCGTACGCCAGGCCGTTGATTCCTCCCCCGGCAGCGGCCGGTCCGAAATTGTCCATGCCGGGTGTTGCCGTGCGGGTTGAATTTGAATATCCTAAGCTCTGTTGGTGGGGGTTTGCTCCATGATTTCCGCTCTGTTGTGCACCCGGAAGATCGGACGGTTGGTCATGGGATGCCGACATTGTCATGGGGCTATCTATTATTCGGGGGTGGAAGTTTTGAGAAGTTGAAAAGGATATGGCCTACTCCGTACGCAGGGTAGGTATGCCAGCTAGGTTATTGCTTGTTAAGACACAGACACGACTGTCTTGTTCAAAGCCCCAAAACTTAGGAACACATTACCATGTCTGTCTGCGAGGGAAAAAAAATAAACCATGCACGAGCATCGAAAAAAAGACAAAACACACCGCATGGACGAGAACAGAGGAACATACGAATGCTCGTCGATGCATATGTATGAATTGGTCCCAGACAGACAAAAAGAGGGATGTGGGGGTTACAACCGTTGCCGGGTGGATACCATTTCCCGTAAACACCGAATGGAAGGGGGATTGCGGGTTCGGAAACCTGGATTTCCCGAATCTGCTTAGTTAATGAACTTGGTTACGTTTACGCGTATCCTAATACGGCTCCCCCCTGATGAAATCGAGAAACGCGTCGAATCATCGCTCGAAAAGGGAAGGGTTTTCTCCGCATCTCCGTTTATGATTGGATCATTCTCGTAGTTACATAAGTTACGACTGAGTTCCGTAATACGAGCAAATATTTTTAGAATGCGAATTGTCACCTCGGTTGTCTCTCAAATCTTGAGTCAGCACCCAGCCACGACCACTGACCAAGAACTATTGTAACCTAGTCCGTAAAAAGGTTAGGTTATTGTAACCTTATTCGGTAACCTTTACCAATACAATGATATGGTCATGTGACCCCGTTTTGGTCAACCTGTCTCTCTTCTGCTTTGAAAGGCACAACAGGAGCTCACATCGTACGATTCGGCATATGTACGGAATACTCGTACTCGTACTGTCGACAATTGTACAGTCAAGTGCTGGTAATACTCTGAATCAGATTCGTATATAACTACATAAGCTAGAGCATCGTAGCTACACCTCCTTGCAACTGCAGCGAAATGCAAATACCAGTACCTATACACAGAGAACATGCCATGCAAAGAATCCTGAACGAATCGACGTGACGGTGATTTATCTCGTTGGCGATCCATGATCAAGGAAGTGGGAGTTGATGGAGGCATGTCAATTATGTTTCCAACTTCATCTTGTCGAGGGATCTCGCAGCAAAGTCTGTAATCTTTCAACTGACAGACGGCCATAAGAACTCGCGCTGAGATCCGATTCGGCTCAATTGGCAACGTCTCTGGCACTCCGTCCGGACAGTCGACGACGGTCCAGCCATCTGCGTCTTCCGGGCCGAGTTTCAAAGTGTGAAGGAATCGACGCTGGATCGTGTCCAATCGTCACCATCGTGTTGTGCATTTTATTGCGGTAGGCATCCACTACAGTAGGTCAATAATTAGTTTAAACTTGATTAGCTCTGTCGGTGAACCGTCAAATTCCAAGCAAGCCCCCACTGTTACCAGTTTGACCGGAAAAAAAAAAAAAAAAAACAGTTGTCGGGCATTACTTACAAGATCGTTGCAAAAATCCTGGCCTCCCCGCAAACATGCGACTCTGACTCCAACTCATTCGGTAGCCGAGTTCATTGAGTATGTCGTCCTTTCGATGCCTGCTTCGTGACAATCGTGGCACGGCGATGTCGACTTCGCCGTCCAAAGATGGAGCCGGCACCAACGTCCGACCAACCGTGACCTTGTCCTCGTCGTCGTCGCCGCCATCATGGTCATCCGTGTGATCGTCCAAATAGCGCTTGCCCGGTACGACGCGCCCGGGTGGACGTTTCAACTGCACGGGGAAATATGCCCGGGGATACACCGCGTTCGAGAGACGGTACGAGTCGGGGATCTCGTCCATGTCGACCTGGTTCAGCATCACCTTGACCCGAACCCGGCAGCCGCGCTGTGGATCATCGACAAGAATAAACTTCCGCCGCTTGCCTTCGGGGAGATCCCCAAAGAGCGCCCGCTGATGCTTGAGGTTGGGCGAATAGTCCCAGCTCTCGCGGCCTGAGCCGTCATCGCACGTTGCAGTCGTCGCATTGGAGGTCCGGCCAGGTTGCCCACCAGCCCCACTGGGTAGAGTCATCGATGGGACAGTCCTAGTTGTTGTTGACGGGCACCCCGACATACTCTGAAAGGACTGTCCCGCTCGGTTTCGGGCCTCAAGAATAACCGGCCTGAAAGCGGTTCCCATCAAAGGGCGTTGTTGTGCATCGCCAACGTAAGCAGTCCCTAGATGTTGGTTAATGCATCAGGGTTAGATCATGCCTACGTTGCGAACCGGGGGGTTTGGTCATGGGCAACACAACTTTCGGGAGCAACCCGCCACCATCGGCAACGCGGAGTCATGCCCGGGAGTTGGAAGGAGGGGCCAAACCAGAACCTTTTCAAGTTCCTTAGAGCAAGAAACGGTCAAGAGAAAAGGAAAGAAAGAAAACACAGGGAAGAATATCGCCATCATATACACTTGACCTCATGATATCTTAATACGGCCGGCATCTAGGGAGCCTCCCAAATATGTTCGCCAACCAAGCACAGTATCCGCACCATCAAAAATGAACACAAAGCCAATGGGTAAATGGCATGAACAAATGATCGGGATATATATGGAAGTATCCTAGAACCGAAGAAACGTACCGCGAACGTCCTCATTTCCAATACTATCATCTGGGCGGTACTGCGGGTGAGAAGAAGAGGAAGAAGAAGCAAGAGGCAGAGACACGGCCGGACGGGCCGTGGGCTGTGGTAGACTGGGATTTACACCAGACAATCCATGTGTGATCGAAGGCGCTGGGGAGGGCAGCGTTGGCAATGAACTGGGTTGGTTTTGCTGTGCGCTCTGCCGCCGGTTCATCTTCGCCATCCTCCTGACGCGGCGACTTCGCAAGCGGATATCTTGGTTGCTATTTCTCCAGCTGTCCACGGCCCGCTGGATGAGACCGCGTTTGCCTCGCAAGGCTGGGTTCAATTTCGCCAGAGCCCAACCAACGGCATTGCATTCGGTCTCGTAGACCAGCCGGTTCCCCTTGTACTGGTCCTTGCTGCAGCAGGCCCGGGGATAAACGCAGTTCTCGGACTTGAATTCGGGCGACAAGCTGTCCACGTCAACGGATTCCACGTCGCAGCGGATCGTGTATTTCATTTTCACGCGATCCCGAGAATATTCGAACTCAATCCATTGCACGCCATTCGCGTCTTGGTGCACCACTAACGGAGTCGTCGCCGGAATGGGCCCCGGAGCGGCGGTCGAATTGCTGCTGGACGACTGAGTCACGGGCGTACTACTGGGGGTCATTAGGGGCATGGAGGTGGCCGGAGCGGTGGTCGTTCCCGGCAGCCGCGGCATCGAGGAGCGTTGCTGTTGGAGTTCACCCGGTCGGGTGCTGCTTGAGATGGCCATTGGCTGCGTCTGCGGAAGTGGATGCTGCATCGGGTCCGGACTGGGCTGCGGAGGCAGCATCAGCGGCTGCGAGGCCATGGGGAGGTGTGGTGGCGAATGTTGGGGATATCCCGACTGATGCAATGGATTGATCGATGGATACGATTGGAATGCATACATCTGGGATGATTGACCAAACAGACTCCGTCCTTGCTGGTCGGGGTTCTGCGAGGAAGCCAAGCCAGCAGGAGGACTTGACTGCGGGGTATGGTAGACTGAAGGAGGGTATGGTGGTCTTTGCATCTGCGTTGTCGCCGCGATCAAATCGGGAGGGCCTACGTCGTTCGGGTCAGCCAGTTACATCCAGGACATGTTGAACGACAAGACCATAAGCGTGGATGGCCGAGTCTCAGAACCTGCCGAGTTGACTACCAAATACATGGTTCATTCGATCAACTTTCGAGCCTGTCCTCCCCGTGCTGACAAGACTCGAGAAAAGAAAGAACAAGACAGGCTTACCACTAGAGGGATATGGAGCGGGTACGCTCGTTGCCGGATACGTACTCGAGTAGTATGCTGGATCTTGGGGCGCAGCGTATGGTGAGGGTTGCTGCAAGGAAATTCCGTTTATTGGATGTGGCGATGCGTACTGGCTGGAGGAAAGTGATGAAGGGGGTTGGCGAGGCGAGTCTGGTCGATGTTGGGTCTGCTGCATGAGACCTCCCGGCCGCTGCGCTTGGTTGGGAGCACTGAGATGACGAGGCTGTGACCAGTCTATATTAGCTTGAGTGAACAATGTGCATTTGGCGACAGATTTTCCAGCAACACAGGGAACCAAGGGGAGAGAAAAAAGCCAGTCTTCGTGATGACCGTGGTTGACGCCCGGCAGGCCCGATCGAGGGGTTGTCTTTGCTTCAGCCAACGAATCCGTGAGCGATGTTAAATGCGGGCATTGAAAAGCCTCGGTGATGATCAATGACCCAAGCGGCGCACGTGAAGGTCACCAATGAAGACGCTCAGATCTTCGCATGCCATGATGTGCTACGGTCCAAGTCGCTGGGACAGCGAGGACTCATCACTCGTCGGTTCTGAGTCGTTGAAGTGACAAGAAGCCCCGGGTTCGAAGACGATAGTACATGTCTTGAATCATATCATTCGCGCCCATCACGGTCGGATGTCCGTCAACTGCCGCCGAATATCGCAAACGGTTGTGTCCTCAGTTGAAGTCCTTTAGAGACCTAGGCGGCGCGACCTCTGCTCGACTAGAGAGGTCACTGTTCCGGTTCACAAGCAGAAAACGCCTTCACGTGTGTATCGCATCCAGTAAAATGACGAGGCCATGTTTTCAACCATATCGACCGTGAAGGCGATGTATTCTCCGAGTTATCCGCCCAGTTTCGGATTCGATTCCATGGATGTGGGAAAGCTCAACTTCTTATCACCAGCGGCTCGGCCATATCGCAGGAAATCCCCGGCAAGAAGAATGGCTGAGTTTGCAGGTTACACATCTCACTGTGCTTTGCGTGGGCCATTGTTGGATGCATCCAAAGGGTTCCGAGGTGAGGCCGCGACGAGCCCCCGCGTCGGTTGACTGGCGTCGAGATATGGAGGGGGAAGAAACAAAGGAAAAAAAAAAAAAATACAAAAGCACAAGGAAACTCAAAGGAATCAACCAGGAAAACAGAATCTTACCGATTCGGCGCCTGAGTCGTCCTTATACTTGGGCGCAGGTGGAGGACCCATGTCAGGATGAACCATGGCCGTCATGGTCGGACCGAGTGCGGCTGCCAGAGCTGTGTACGGAGAGTTATGCGGGATGAATGGCAATCGTTCCTCAGCCCGTTTTCTCGCGGCAGGGCGCGTGGGCGTCCAGCACTACCCTGGCAAATCCAAGCACGGCTGCTCAGAGATACTAGCAAGGTTTCCGAAGCAGAAGCTGACTGACGGGGGCTTCTGGGGCCAGCAGCACTGAAGGGGCGCTGGGCATTGGTCGTACGGGAAACGGTCGGGCTGGGATGCTGGGGGGTGGTGCTGAATGGGAGCCAAACAAGTCGAAATGGAAAGGCAGTCCGCGTACAGAACCCGGATCGGATGCTGGATGGGGAGTCCCGGTTCTGACCTCGAGGGCACGAAACCAGGATGAGAGAGGGTGAAGAAAACAGAGACAAGAACGCAGCCGGACAGTGATGCAGAAGAGAACCCAAGTCAAGTGAAGACAAAAATCTCCGAACGAACACGATCGAGGATGACGAGAAGAACTGAGACTAGACTGGCGCAGGCAACGGGGACAAAAAGAAAAGGGATCGCGCCCGGGAAGCACCGAGGTCACGAATGATCTGAAGCCATTCGGGGATAGGGCAGAGGGCTCAATTGTCCCACGCAATATGCAGGGCTAGGCTGACCCCGATTTGTTAGTGGGGGGGTTGTAACAGGAGTAAGAAAAAGAAAAAAAAAAAAAATAGAAAAACCGATTAGCAAGCAAGACCACAACGGTCTGTGTTTCTCAGTCGGCAAATGAAGTGATGCAGATTGATTGGACCATCGGCTGGACACAGGCTGATTGCGCAGAAGAAAAGACAATTCAGGGCCAGATGACAGCAGCGGCCGGGGCCCTTGGCGGAAACAGAAAGAAAGAAAGCTTCGGTTAGCTCAGTTGAGGAAAAATTTCGAGATGGAGGAGCTGTGGCTTGTGCGCGGTCGAGATCTGGTCGTACTCCGTAGAATGACCAACTGGGACTTTACGATCAATGCGTTGGATTGAAACACAGGAACAAAGAAGCGATTGATTGATTGATTAGGTCCATACAGAAAAAGACGGGATCTGAGCGCGCCTTCCGGTGAGCAATGTTCAGCAGGGCAAGGAAGGGAAAAGGCAAGTAAAAAGTGGTTAACCATTCGATGGAATAACAAAATCAAAATCAAAAAATCAGAACGTCGAGGGGGAGGGGGGAAAGGGCCTAAGAAGTCTAACCTAACTAACCTCCCTTCGGTCGCTGACGCTGGCCAAAGGGCCTCGAAGGATCCTACTCGTCCATGGCCGCGGTCCAGGCCAGCCGGGGGGAACAACCAGTCCGATAATCATAATCAGATTGGCGTCCCGACTCCCCCTTCGCGATCAACCGTTACTACTGGACTTATTAATGGGGACGCATGATTGGCACAGTGGGCGCCGGTGAAACCGGATTTGAGGCTACAGGCAGGACTGACGACGGCACCAGCACCAGCACCAGCATTAATTCTGCGAGTCTTCAGTCTTGATGGTGGACAAGCCGCAGGACGTGGGACGACCGTTGCGATTGAGCCGAGACGGGGATATACGAACGGCGGATACAAGTTCTCAGGGAGATTAAGTCGAGCCTACAGTATACTCTCGTACGTACACCTCCGTATCTTGGCGATCAACTTTGTGTAGTGTACGAGTCCAGAGAGAGACATTCTACGAGTAGGTACTCCGTACTCCTCACTGCTCGCTGTAAAAACAATGCGATTACTCGTGTGATACGAGGGTTGAATGCCAAAGTGAGAGATATTCTCTATTTAGCCGTGTGACTGTGACGATCACTGGCCGGGTTTGTCCAGCCCAGTCGGAAGAGAGCCGCCACTGGCCCAATCAGCCCACTTGGCTCTGCGTTACCTAATCAGGGACTCAAAGCAATCGCCTTTGCGCGAACAAAGAAAGGCTCTGATCATCGCCGGGCGGAATCCTGCAGTGGTTTTTTTTTTTTTTTCTTCTGACAGGCGCGCTGAAAGTGACTACGATCGCCGCAGAGTTCTCCCATTGATTTCACAATTCTCATCCTGATCAGTATCTATCGATTGCTCTCAATCTCCTAAACACTGAACGTTAGATACATATTCTGCTTTATCCACCCCCGCTTCCGCCCGGCGCCTGGCCAACCGCCTGCCGCAGGACAGTAAAGTAAGTACTGTAGTGGGGACGGCGGCCAACGTGCAACGTCAGCCCAACGGGGAAGGCCGCTGTTCTTCCGACGTTCCGATCGAGTCAGCTGCTTGTCAGCGTCGATCCACTCTGATCATGGTGCCAATCATTCCTCCGAAATTCGTCCGTTAGGAGAAGCCAATTTTCTTTTCTCTGTTCTGCGCCATGTCCCGATCGAGCCTAGTCGCCGCACGGAGGATTTCTCCACTAACCTAGGTATGTACTCCGTACATACATAGGTAGGTACTGTACCTACATTACTACCTACCTACCTACCTACCTACATAGGTTAGGGTTTATTATCATTCATCAGGCGAATTATGATGATGAGCTTTACTTCGGACAAGTCTGACTCCTCCAGTCCTAGACTCGTGCGATGGAGGAAATACGGAGGGAATCAATGCCAGACTCAACAATGATGCCAACAGCCCAACACTACAGAGGACAGAAGTTAGTCCTCGGACAGTGTCTCACTTCATCGGCTAGCGACGAGATTGGAAAAAGGTGGCGGTGCGGCGCAACGCCGCAGCAACCCTATACATACCTAGACAAGATTCCTGCAGTCCATCATCCTCCGGAAAGGTTCGGTCGAAATGAAGTTAGGTTAAGGGCATCGGCAACATGCGCGGGACCCTGGGCTCTGCAGAGAAGGCACTTGCAAGAAAAAAAAAAAAAAAAAAAAAACTTACCGCAAGGAGCTGAACCTGGCAGCCGAGATGCAGACAATGGACTAGAAATACGCTCGTCCGTCTCGTTGTGGCAGTTACTCCTTGTAGCTAGCCGCAATGCTCGCAGCCATCTTCCGATTGAAGGAGCTCCAGGCCTGCTAAATGATACAAAGTAATTCGACCAGTTGTCACCAGGACTAACCTACTCCTACTACAGTACATCCGATGATAGCATGATCGATTCTAGACAAGCATCAGGGTCTGGAGCCGATAAGCTTATGGTCTCCAGACTCACCCTGGTCACGGGGACCGCGGGTAAGAGTCATCCATTCGGTACCTGCTCACGGGACAGGGTCTGATTACCGCTGTCCGGAATCGGGGTCAGGGATGTCTGGAGTGCTTCCTGTTGGCCAGTTCCAAGTCTGGTGGCGCTGCAGGTACGTGATATGAATTCGACGAGTACAGCATCAAGATGGTCTTGAGATCCATTCAAATCAGTAAGTACTACAAGTCAATCTTGTACCAACCTGAACGGAGCGGGAGTCACCGTGCTCTCCTTGTAATACCTCACTGATCAGGACTTGGAGATTGAGCAAGATTAGTCTCCATATTCCATACGATCAGGATCAGTTCGGTGGACAAAGCGCGGAAAAATTCAACCAAGAAGAAACTTGCCCTGAGATGGATCAAATCATGGGCCACAGATGGCCGAAACCGAAAAAAAAAAAAAAAAAAAAAAAGACTTTGACCGGAAGGCCCCAGCCGCCCCACCAATTTAACGCCATCATTCTGTCCGCACGGCGTCTAAAACAGGGTCGGCTGAGAATAATACGACGTACCGAGAGTCAATCCGGTTGGACGTTGGCCAATCGATCGGATTCTTTCGCTTGAGGACGACCAGTTTGCTTGCGGAATATGAATCATGATTCATGACATATCGTATTATGATTAAGTTTATGCATTTTGCCAGACCGAGTAGTTACGGAGAAACAATCTCCGTCCTTCTCAAAACGTTCTCCCCGTGCACAAGCGGGAAGCTCTTCCGTTTCAGTCTCGCTTGAGCCAATAATGGATCTAACGGTTTTGCCTAGCTCCATGCATGTTGGACCCTGAATTTGGTTGAAATCGCTTGTCATTCATTGTCAAATGGAGGGGGGAGGGCGAACGGAGTCCCGTCCGCGGCCTCAGTCCTCCCCAAGTTCCGAATCCGCACGGGCATAATAGAATCCCTCAAAAAGCATTGACAGATACCACAATCCTTTTGCCCTTTTGAACGATCTATACGAGCATGATCGGTTGGCCGCCAGAGGTCGAAATAAGCTGGGCGGGAGGAAGGAAAAATGAACCATGGTTCCACAGTGAGCGGTTTTGACGCAATTTGGCAGTCTGTCAAGCGCAAACTTTATCTCACAACAGTTGAAATCATAGTACTTACAATACTGTACGGAGGACCTACTGGATTGAATAAGTACAGTACCTCTTCAGTCATCATTGATTGGGAAATTGTTGGAAATTGCTCCTATAACTCTACAGTCCTTGGTTCATCTCTTGGAGGCGAGTCTAGTCACTGCCCGTTTAAGCATGGCGTTAGGCTAATATTCCTGTCCCTTTTCTAACCGTCTGCCACTGGTAACTACTATTGTATGTATAGTCCTTTTTCAGGCCAGAAATTTAGTCCAAGTTTCGAGCATAAACTCTCGCGGCAAATAGGAGCTCAAGGGAATCTGTTTCCGGGTTACACGGCATGTATAAAGTTAGGCCGACAACCTGACTAACCTCAGGCTACTACATAGGCATCTCTTGCTGGTGTCAATTTGTCAAGAATTCTTGGACTCATGCTCTCTTCAATATCTGTCAACTAACTGTCAACCAGTTCAAACCCCTCCCCCTCTTTCTTGAGCTGGCTAGACTATGTAACTAGTATGTACGAGGACGAATTCTCTTGTCTGGATCCGCAAAAACAAGTGGCTACTGGCTAGACACCCCCCCCCCGGCGGGTCTAGGCCCAGCCGGAAGCTAATGGATCAGGGAGTTGAGTGGCTGAGAGTCAGAAGGCAGATCAAAAAAATATGTATATTGAAGAACTCCCCTACACACGTTGACAAATGATAATGAAATCGGTACGATCCCAAGTCCGGACTGTCCTGAAATGAGAAAAATGAGGTCATGCTCAACAATACGAACATTTCATCCCATCCCCTCATGAACTCCAATCAAAGCATTCCCATCATTCACCAACCATCAATGCGTAGTCTTACAATAGCTGCAGGTAATTTGTCATGATAGGTAGGTAAATGGCATCAATCCTTGGCCGACTCGGCAACCTTCTCGCTCGAAGCACGCACCTTCGATCGCGATCTCCCCGGCTCCTCCTTCAACGGAGGCGCCTCGATCGCCAACGGCGTGTCCTCATCGTCCTCGTCATCGCTGGACGAACTGTCACTGCTGCTGCCACCGTTGCGCCGTCGCGCCTCCCGCGCCCGGCGCCGTGCTTCCCGTGCCGCTCGCTGACGCGCCTCTGCACTTCGAGTTAGGTCCGGGGGGGCCCCCGGGGCTTCGGAAACGAGCTTCAGGGAGTTCTCACCTCGAATCTCTTGCGTTTTCACGGCATACGCTTGGATCTCTTCCTTGGTCAAGACTCGCAGCACAATCACGTAGTCCGGGCGCTCCTCGAAGCGCTCACGTCCCGCCTCCAGAGCAGCCGGGTTAACCAGTCGACGGTCAATCTTGGTCCAACGCGCCCCCGGAGGAATGCCGTTTCTCTGGGCATCTTTCAGAGGCGCCACACCCTCCCGGATCGGGTTCTTGTCCTCAGGGAACTTGTCGCGCGGCGCTTTGAGGATCCCCTTCGGCGGCGCTTCCGGTTCCTTGGGCCGTGACGGATCCACCACCACTACCCTGCGCTCGCGCCCTTCGGATTCGTCCTCGTTGGCCCTCTTCCTGCTCGACTCGTCCCGGTTGCCCTCGCGACGGCTGCTTGGACGCCCGGATCCACGGACTGTATCCGAACTATCCGAGTCGTCCTCCGACTCCCTTCGGACCGCAGACCGGCCTCTGCGACTGCGCGAGCGACGGTGTTCATCAGAACTAAGCGTCGCTTCCGACTCGTCATGGCGAGATCCTTCGTGACGTCGGCGCCGCCGTCGGCGGTACTCTTCATCCCTGTCGCGATCGTAATCTGTATCACGGTCACGATCTCGATCGCGGGACCGGTGCCGATCTGACCGTGAAAGGCGATCGTCATCTGAATACCCAGTGGCCAGTCCCAGCGTAGCCAATCCTCCCAGAACAGGGGATAGTAGGTCCTCCGCAGTTCGGCGAGATTCCCGGTGTTCGCGTCGGTGTCGACTGCTCGATTCGTCGCGACGTCGGCGGCGGCGACGGCGACGGCGACCATCGGAATAATCAGCGTCGGTGTACGATTGATCCCCTTCCTCCCTGTCATGATGCACCGATACAGGCGTCCGGTGCGATGAGGATCGATACGAGTCCCGATGGCGAGAGGAGAGCAGCCGATCATCGTCCATCAGCCGGTCCGTTGGATGCCGCGATCCCTGCACCCGGGCGATTCTCGGGTCCACCACGGCGTAGGATTCCGAGCCAACCATGCTCACCGGCCGCGTCGCGCGATATGAGCGAGCAGCCGAGTCCTTCTCGAACTGCTCGCGCGGATTGGTGTACGAGTAAGCATCGTAGTACTCCGAATCATCCCATTTCCGCGGATCGCCGTAGGCAGGATGCGTCGAGTGCCCGCCGGGGTAGTAGATGCGATACCGTCGCTCCCTGGAAATGCCCCGGCGATCTCGAGAATCCAGCCGACCGCTGTCACTGGTGTAGTCGGAGCTGTAGATGCGACGGCGCGAACGAGAAGACGACGAGGCTGGGGTGATGTATTGTTCCGGATCTTCGCGCGAGTAAGCCCACCGACCAGACGATCGGGGGCTGGTTGGTCCGTCGTACGCAGACAAAGTGCCGGTGGAGGAGCGAGAAGCAGAAGACGATGGAATGACGACGCTCAGCGGGCGGCGAGTCGCCTCGCTGGAGGTGTGACTCCTCGGTCGAACCGTGTATTCTGTCCGCAGCTTCGTTGTCTGGTTCGCATCGCGATACGTCGTGGAGGAAACGGGCAATGCCTCGAGCGGGCGGTCCGCCGTCCGGCGCGAGTCATATGAATCGTAGCTACGGTAATCCGGGAATCGCTCGACCACGGTAGGCGACAAATAGGTTTCCTTTGTGTAAAAGGTGCTAGGCGACCCGTAGGCATCCAAAGAGATGTTGCCCATGGACGCCCGAGGGGCATCGGGCCTCGGTGAGGGAGAGCGGTACTTCCCCTGATGACTCATTTGCTCAAGCAGAGTCAATAACAATGAGAGCTGGGGAGGAATCCGCTACCGTGAAAAAGAGGAATGGGAAAAGCAACTCCCGCTTCAGAGACACCAGGTTTAGTAAGACAAGCAGAGACGGAATGGAAATGCCCAATTGGGCACGGCGAAGAGACCAGACAGTGAGGCACGAAATGGAACAAGCAAGGCGTCCACTCGGCAGTGATTCTCGTGCGGGAACCGCTTCTTATGCAGCCAGCAGTGGCATTAGCGTCCTCCAAAAGGAGATGCAGGAATCATGCGGTCCTGATTCTCCGGCAATGATTGCGTCGCGACACAGAATCCAAACGAAGACGAAGACGAGGATTGGAGAGGCGTGAGGCGGGAAAATGAGGCAATGAGAGAGAATTACATAAATACCTAAGTCCATTACGAGGTGATTTCGTGATGTGAATGAAGAGCATCATTGCCTCGAATCCCCAAGATTCTGTTCTGCAGACTACGGAGGAGTTTGATTCATAGTATTGCATGGAGCATATGGCAGCCAGGGCATGTTTACTATGTACTCGCTATCAACATGTCCTCTGATCCATGGATCGAATGAATAATTTATCGGATCGACTCCAGATTGCACAGGCCACTTGGCCCACACCACACCCGCCCATGACAGTTGACGCACGATAAAGCGTCAACGTCTTAAGAGCATCCCCACCACCGGGCGGACCCTTTGACTGTCGGCCACTGGTGCTAATGACAAACCATGCAATCCAGTCTGATTCTGGAACACTCCATGGCTTACAAAGTATGTGCTCGTACTCTGTATCATTAAATGGTGTAATCTGATGGTTCTCGAGAATTCTTCAAACCGCGCCCATTGATTCTCAACCAAAACGCCAGTAATGCTCTCAAGTGACAGTACTCTACTCAAAATCCACTCCATCGTAGAAGCAAAAAGAAATAGGCAGAGCTCATGGGAGGTACTTGTCGATGAGGAGAAACCAAACTCCAGCTATCCAACTGCACAAATGTACCTACCTATTTCGATGGAATTCCCGGGGGCTCCATCTTCGTCCATGTGAATCCCACCTGGTATGAAAGCATCCACAGTGGAGGAGTATGTCATCGGCGGTGGTGACGGGAATTCCGTCTGCCGGAGGTTTCAGAACTCCAGTCTTTCGCCTGCCGCCGGAGTCTGTCCACCACCGGACCCATGGGATAGATGCTGACCGGGCTGCTATGGTCGATGCATGGACTCGGCTTGATAGGCAGGAGCCAGTCCCACAGTGTATACCCGAGTACCTGCTGGAGATTTTTCATGGGAGAGCCCAGGTCGAACGGATTTTCTCCAGGTTTCGTTTGAAGCACTGCAAAGACGCGGCTTTGACTTGGAGTCGACTCATCGTGGGAGGATTTCCTCGGAATCGGGTATGCCACGATAGGGAAGGGATAGCTTGTTTTACTGGGATCCGGAGAGTCCCCAATGTAGATAGCCAGAGTCCAAACTTTCGACCGTCGTGAGAGGTTCTCGATGGTTGTAACGTTGGAAACGGTGAGACCAATCGAAGTCACCGACATTCCGCCAGTGAAGAGGAAAAAGAAAGCACTCCTATCTGGCGTGAGGTCGAATTCTTCGGCGCTGGAACTTGGCTCACTTACAGTGCTAACCCAATGGCCCAGTGAACATTCACGTCGCCGCGCTTCCACCAGAGAGGTCAGCGTTTGGCCATTTGACGTCAAATCGTTGACCAGAACCTACATTTCGACGGAGTTCCGCCATGTAAATGGCAAGTACAATGAGCACAAAGCCAGTCCACATTGCAGCGTAAACTACAAACTGCAAAAAATACTTGAAAGAGGACTCGGACACAACGCCTCCAACCCTAGAAGAAGTTAGGCCGTGAGTCCGACCCGTTTCATTCATGAGCGAAATGCACGTACCATGGGCAGAAATGGTCCAGCTTCCGAACACAACGACCAAGATCGCTACTGTGATGGACTCGATCCGTTTTGAACTGCCAACACTCAGTGCACCACGGCGGTCGCCCATCATCAAAGCATACAAAGATGTCTTTGGTATAAAACATCTCCAGGCCCCTGTCATCCAAAGGATTGGCAGCGGCACCAATCTGGCCTCGAGAAGCCTCTACATCCCTTGAATGACCTTGTGAGGTCTTCTCCCGGTTGTCTGGCCGACTGTCACTGCGCGAATCCCGACGGCTCCTCGATCGACGACTGGCGCCATGCTTGGTTTCGGGGTCGGGAATCCAATTCGCACCCCGTGGAATGATATCTCGATTAAAAACGACGGCAAAGTACAGCCGTATATACGTAACAATGGCCAAGAGGAGCAAGACGTAGAATATCGTAAGAAGGGCGACGCCGGTTGCGATTCGAGGGTTTCGTCCGGAAGTAGTAGGTACAGGATCAAGCAGATAGTCAACTGCTGATTGTTAGGGCCTCCTTTTCGTTCCTTGGGGTTCCGCGACGTACTTACTGCATAAAGTCTTGGTGAAAATGTAGCAGGCGTAGATGATGATGCCCCCCAGCACCCATGGAATAACACGAGAAACGTATAGATTAGCCTGTCTCTGATCGCAGAACGAAGGATTCCGTGTAGGCATTGCTACAAGTACATGAACAACATTCTTGGATGCCCGATAAACAGCCTCGAGGACATGGCACCCAGATAAGATATTCGCTGGAGAGAAAACCTTCAGGGACAGCACAGCCTCCAGATGACGTTTAGCTGGAGCTGATGCGCACACTGTAAACTAAACCGTATGAAGAAGGTGAGCAACTTGGTTAAGTCTTCGCAAAGTTCGATCCGAGCTCCTAGGTTATGACCACAAGCGTCCTTGTTCGGTGATGCTCAATTATTCATCTCACCCTCCTCACCGCTAGCATTGCTCCCAAGTATCAATTAACACCCACAGTGGCTTTGATCTTGGAAGATTTCATTGGTATCGAATCCAGCATCTTGTGAGTTCCATGGAGATTGTAGGTACTTGTACTAGTAGCCTATTTCTTTGACGAACAAATGAGCATTACCGTCTCGCTCAAAGCATTCAAGACGGCTCTGGATGGCTGCGGACGTATGACATGGTTGGATGGTGGCAGAGACATCATTTCTTCTCCGTTCAGAGCCGATGATGAAAAGACAAGTTCCTTTGGACCTGTGACCTACAGTCGCAATTGGTCAGATGCTGGCCAGATCGATGAACAGTGTTTCATTTCACGAACCAGTCAAGCAGACGCGTACAGGAGGGTTTGTCGATCGAGGTCGGGGATTGAGAAGGTCTCTTGGCATGCAGATAACCTTTAGTGGGTAGACTACAGAGTATGTACTCCGTACTGGTAGTAGTAGAACTCATCAGTAAGTCGACTGGAGTTCTCACCGGTGAACATAGCCTGCTGAAATTTGACGCAGAAAGAATCTCGGGGACTGCTCATTTCTTACCTTTGTCTGACTCTTGATGATGCCTTGCTTCATCGGATACTTTACCCGTCGAATTTCATTGGCATTGACCATAGGGTCGGTGATCGCCAGTCCATCTCAACTTTAACGGTTGTAAGTGAGGCTTGATCCCCAGAGTTCTGAGCACCAATTTGCCCCAGTGGCTCAGTGTGGCTTCGAAGAGCATCCGGGCTCGAAGCTCTAACTGCCCTCAGAATCGAGTGTTGACTCTTTGAAAGGCTGGCCAAACCGTTGCCTTGCCTTGCCTTGCCTAACCTTTTCCTTGACGCATCGCCAGCTTGTGTAGGATGGTCTCCATGGCATTTAAGGGCTCCTCCGATCGCTGGTTCTCCCCAGACACCAGCTACATCTTTCATGCCATCTCTTCTGAATATAATCTGGACATTGTGCCTGTCCAACAATCGTGTACTCTTTATAGACAAAGAAAAGATTCTCAAATCCCTAGAATTCTTCTCTCGACATAAATGGGGAGATCGCTACAGAATCAATCGAAATCACCCCAAGGCGATGAACACCATTATGTTTGGTTCTGCAGCTCCTGCAACGATGGGCCTTTGCCAATATGGTACGATCGATGCGTCCAATGCGGCCATACCCGTTGCGACTATTGTACCATCGAGATGATCAGCCATCCGTGGCCCGAATCCAAGCGTCGTTCAAAGCCTGCCAAAGCGACCATTTTGGAATCCTCGATCAAAGATTACCAGTAGACCGATGCGATTTGTTTCTGCGCAGGAGATTGTGAACTCGCACTGTCCTCGCCAAGTCGCAGAGCGCTTAAAAAAAAAAAAAGAATGGAGCTCGACGCATCCCTCGGCCGCTGCAGAGGCCCTCTGTGATCGAACGCACGTTTCTTTTTCGTCACGAAGCACGGTTGAGCAGCATACCTGAGCCGTGGCCCTCAATGGCAGATGGCAAACTTGGAACGAAGGACAGAACAATGTCAAGGCCATCTTCTGTGCTGCAAAGTACCTACCTGGACCTAGGTGCGACGACAGATTCAGTGCAAACTTCTTTTCTCCTTTTTATTCTTGAATTCCATTTTTACTGGTATTTTTTGGCCAGTGTTTCTGTTGAGCTTCATTCTGTGCGTCGAAACATAGTACTACTTACTATGTACGGAGTATCTCACCGTGCTGGACACGGGGAGTCTTTGTTGATGTCAATGTGCAGTAAGCTTGGACCTAGTTTGATGATAACGTACTAGTATGTTTCATGAGATTGTTCCTCGTTCTTTTTATTTGTTCTGGCGGCTCTTGAAACAAAATACTACTACTTTCCGTAGGGCTGACTCCGCGAACACTTCAATCTTTGAATCTCTTCCGCCTTGTGGGGCCCCACGGTGGGACTACCTACCAAAACACTGGGAAGTTTCCGTCGGTGGCCTTCATCGGGCGGTCACGGATCATGGAGCATTGGCAGATCGTGACATTCGGTACGTACTGCTGTATTTTTAGGGTTCCCGTACCTCCCGGAAATATCTCCGAGGGTCCATGATGTACTAGTTAAATGACACACCTACTCAGCATATACCTAGTTCTTGAGATTTGTCAGGAAAATGTCTACTATCTTTAAATGACCCGCGATGAATCCAGTTCTCTGCCAACAATGAAGTTGAGTGGTTCCTTCATCGAGTAAGTGATGATCCCATGAGTACGGAGTATGGCTGTGCTGTAGGTATTGCATACGGAAAACGGTGGTATTGTATCCCAGGACTCCGTATTTGTACTAGGAAACCATGTCATTCATACTATACTACTCTTGACCATTATTGCAAGTCAGCTGACTCGACATCTATCAATGATGAGTCAGTTTGTCACATGGTTGATTGGATCAATTCGCATTGAACAACTGGCCAAGTAGTACTCCCTACACAGGTAATAGAAGAGAGTATCTACTATTCTGATAATCATTAACTTGAATCGGAAAGGCTTGAGGCTTGAAGTCAAGGGTTCAAGTTCTCCATAGAGAATGTACTAGTACTCCGTACTGATTCTTCTGCACATGTATATGCGGTCAACGGCTGTGTCATCTTTGGTCCCGAAGGTGTCTTTCGCACCGTACCATTGATTATTGGAAGTCCAAAGGAAGAATTCAACGAATGGGCATCGCAG
Organism: Thermomyces dupontii; assembly: GCF_041956625.1. Taxonomy (NCBI): domain Eukaryota; kingdom Fungi; phylum Ascomycota; class Eurotiomycetes; order Eurotiales; family Trichocomaceae; genus Thermomyces; species Thermomyces dupontii. The sequence goes on along the minus strand of NW_027192310.1, from coordinate 902,724 downwards.
AGGGAGGGAACAACGTCCCAGGCGACGAGACGCGATTCGATGCTGCAACGTCGATCATTGGCGAGGGGCTCGCTGTTCTGATTGATGCAAAACATGGGCTCGGAGAAAACCCAATTCCCCCATCTCCTCAGCTCGTTTCGTCCCCTGTGCCTGAGTTGCCCTGGAGCCCCGGGGACTCGATGTGTGTGACTCGACAATCGGGCGCCCATATGGGCGATGAGCGTTTGTGGATTTCCTGCCGCAAGGCGTCCTCCGGCCGGGTCCCGCTCGTATCAAGTCCAATGCCTCAATTCGGGTTCGATCATGCACGTTCTTTCTTTTTTTTTTTTTTGTTCGATGAAGGGTCTCGACAGAAGGGAGTTTTTTGTGAGAAGCCAAGCGAGAAGTCATTCCCGAATTGAGTTATTCGAGGATTATCCGTTGATGAAGCAACGAGCATGGTTGGTTCCCGCCGTTATCCATCTTCCATCATCGATGCAAGTGTCAGTCATCGGGACCCCAGGGCTGCAAGGCTGCACTCTGACCAGCTCCGTGGAGAACTGTGGCAAAAAAAGTCTCCACTTAGCACGATCACGGCAACAGTTTTGTGGATCATCACTCCGCCGTGGCATATGGAGTACAATGTACTGCCTCCAGCGGAGTATGCCGTCAAGTACTAGCTCGTACCTATGACAGAAATGACTACGATATTAATAATATCACAAACAGTACTCCGTTTGACTTCGTACTGGATACCGGAGTTCACCGGACCGCCAGACAAATGGTACTATCTGCCAGCTTACTGCTGTGGTCGGGATCGCAGGCTCGCTTCAAGTTCCGCAGTGGATTTGGGTTCACGGTTGCCTCTGTTCTGTCACAATGTTGATGAACAGACTGATTCGGCAGATCAGTCATCAGATGCATTCTTAATGTTCTCAGTTGTTGACATCTGTCATCAATGTAAAAGCGCTGGATACCGATAGACTTGCAACACACAAGATTGTCCGCCGAGCCGACCACCGAGCGGAATGCGCATTGCGGCTCGGCGTCTGGGCGTAAGTAAAGTATGGAGTATGTAATGCGATGACAACCGAGTTGTATTGAGGCTTACCGTAATAGGCTAGACTGATCGTCTCTCTAAGCCTAACTCGGCTAGTATTGTATATTAGCGTGCCCGATACTAGCACCTGTTAGGCAAGATATTGTAGAGCTTTCCGAACCGAGTTAGTGAATTGTAATGCAGTTTCAGGCTACTTTCAGATCACTCCAGGCACCATCACCGACTTGATCCGCATAAAATCGTTGCAGATATACTCAGGATGAGTAATATTTCTTGATGATTGACGGACTGATTTGTTTCCTTGGGCCGGCCAGACCCGTGGTTTGCCTGAAAACGACTCCCCAGTACAGTAATACTACTACCTACGGCTTGCCTAAGGCGTGGATCGCCTTGGGGCTTGTCTGATGAAGCTTCGGTGGTAACCCGTATTCTGCTCTGCTTCGGCACTTGGAAGCTGGGGCTTTGTGCCCGGCTCGGTCATCGTTGCCTTAGGAGTCCCATGAGGCAGTTCGACGTCTTTTGCCCGTTTTGCAACTGGATTGGACGATTGATCCCCAAGCCACAAGCCTTCTCGTTCCATTGCCTTGAGTGATTCGCCAAATGTATATGACTGTACGTAGATGATGGAGAAGTAGCCAGCATCATGCTCTCCGGTCCTGGTGCTTATAAAAGATGGCTTCAGTTCTCTCTGCCATCTTGCGTCTTTTGGATTTTCAATCGACATCCTCCTTTAGCAAGATCTCGACTGTGTGAAATAGCATCAGCAAGGAGCTACTATCATTGTTTTTTTTTTTTTTGACTGATTGGGTACAAAACATATGAGAAGCTTTGATACCGATGCCCAGTCACCCCGTCTGGTACTGCTGCCATTGCAACTACGGCCCATTGAACGTCAGCATTGATCTGTACTGCGCGTCCTGCGGTGAAGCGCGCTGCGACAACTGTGTTTATCAAATGGCCTCCTCGCGACGAACGGTCTACTTCTCCAACATGGATCCTCAATCCACGGCCATGCTGATGGCTCGAGAGACCCATCCCGCGGCCATCGTCCCGGAGCTGGACATTACACCACCACCTCCTCCTCCTCCTGCGGGCCCAATGGCGCCCTCTTCGGCGTCGATGACCACGAGACCCGGCACGTTCCCTTCACTGGTGCCGGAATCGACGACGCAGCATCATGCCATGTTGCTACATCAACCCGGCCATCTTCGTCAAAGGCCAACGAGCGACGCCTACTATTGCTGCAAGTGCAACGACGGGCCAAAGCTCTACTCGATACAGCCCCAGTGCGTCCAATGCGGGCATCAAGCTTGCGCCTTCTGTTCCACGGCGTAAGAATTCAGTCCAATGCTGGTGAGAACCCTACACATACAACCGGGAGCCCCTCGGGCTGTTTTTTTTTTTTTTTCCGTCCGGTTCTAATGTCTCTTTGCTCATTTTTAGGCTCGTTGGCTGTGAAAGTCAGGTGCCTATGCTATCTGACTGGAAGGATGATTTCATGACCGTTTTGATGAATAATACTACATATCTAGAGCTGGGATGGTGCAACATGATCGGCGTTGTTGCTTTTCAGGAAGGTTCCATCGATTCAGAGCCCTTTGTTTCCTAATACTTTGTCTTTACTGATGGTTGTTGCTTTTGCTGCTTTGAACGTTGTGAGCATCTATCATGGCCACTTTTCTTGTGGCTCTGTGGACTAATACATTGTGTACTAATATCTCTTTTCTATCCTGGTAACAGACTTTCTAATTCGATGTTGTCTCTATTCCTCATTGACTTGGCTATCGTCGTTCTGAAAAAAAAAGTAACTTAATCGTGTTTCGGTGTTCAAGGAATAGGTAGTAGTAAAGGTAAAGTAGCTACATGCAGTCATGCGCCGTCGTCTGTACTCGGTGCTGTAGCGTGGACCAAGTAGCAACTTGTGCGTAGTTTGACAAGAATAGCACGGTCAACATAGTTAACACAATGTCATCCTGAGTCAGCAAATAGTCGGCCTAGTAGCCGACGAATCCTGTCTTGGTTCAAAGACTAACCTAATTCCATGGACAACCGTACTAAATAATCTTCGTTCCTCAATACAATGAGGGGATCCGACTTCCTCGCCAAGTTTGATCTACGAGTAGTTGTTAGGCTTAGGCCTACTGAAGCTGAGACATACCTCAGCTACCCCTTAAAATAAAAAAAAAAAAGAAATACTGGATGGCATGGTGGCCAAGTGACAAGAATAGCTGTGATATAGTCGAGGGTTTCGATGATTCAGAGACCTGGAGTGAGAGTGGTTCAGATAGGGTTATGATTATGGTTCCGTCTTTTCTGCAGGGAAGTAACCTATCATGAAGAGATCCCTAAAGTTGGCACCCAATAATGGCATGCAGCTGAATGGCGATCGGATATTTATTGTTTGATTTCTTTTTTTAATGGGCCAACAGAACTGCAAAACACGGGAAAGAGGCCCGGATTATCAAGCAATCATTGTCTGGACCTCTATATCTGAGCTGTGCTGCACCTTCGGGGAAAACTCAGGGTCTCCGGGGCTGACAGAACAGTTTGTATACAGACCTAGGTCGTGGGTAAAAATAGAAGTCAATCAAATCGATGTATGTACTTGCGACTTTCACTAACAATCAATGTACACATATTCATCAGTCCATATCAATGAGCAAGCAATCTGGAATCTGAGCTCTGAAGGCATTGCCAGTATCCAGATCAATCCCCTTGCCAATGTCACATGGCAAGTTGTGGATATTCCATCATGATTACGCTGTCAAAGGTATGATCAATTCCCATTGACAGTGTCGCACCAAACACTGTCAATCAAATTAAGCCGGAGGTATCGACCTGTCAAGTTGGAAACCTCTTTTGAGAGATAACCGCCACCCGCAAAACGCCTTTAATGCTGCTACGTCAATCAAGCAAAGGGGAGAAAAAAAAAAAAAAAGTAAGGCACTGAGACGCGAGGCCGGAATATTCCATCCGAATGAAACAACTGCATGCAAGGAGAGGATAGTCGAAAGTGCCTCCCTGATGGGTCGTGAGTAGTCACTGCGCGGTAAGACGCAGTTCTCTTTCATCAAGAAAACGATAGGTCACACTGAACCCTGTTACAGGGCGAGAACGCGGGAAGGATCGGCAAGAAAGCGTCTACGATAGTCGACAATGGCTTTGGCGACGGCCCCGAATTCGTTGACCCCATTACGCTGACTTTCGTTGATGACCTCCTTGAGACCTTCGGTGTATCGTTCTTTTTCCTCTGGAGTCTGTCCTTCGCGTTGGGATGCCAGCTGAATTAGGATTTTGTCACCTGTTAACTCATTGGGAGTCATGTCAGTGTGCACGTCCGGCAAGTACCCTGAAACGTCAAGCTGAGAGAAAAGAACTCAAGGGTCAAAGGCTCTCGATGTCTCAACATCGTCAACGCACCGCTGATAGCCATGTCGCGCCAATGTTGGAACTCGCAGGTCCCGTCGTTACAGATTCCGCCAGCCGCTTCGTAAGGACAGAGGGCTTTCATTGGATCAATCTCGTGACTGTAGGTCAGAGATTCAAAGCCGGACGCGCAGTCTTCGAGAAACTTGGGGTGGAACCGGTAGGACCGGAAATATCTCAGAGGGCTGACATAGGGAGTGAACTCGTCTAATGAGCTGTCCCTCGGTCGGTCATTCTATGTCTCGAGTTAGCATTGTCCCCAGTAGTCGCCCTATCCCAATGAACTTGCATCAAGTAAAGAGAACTTGGACGTTGCACGGGAAATAGGTCCCTGAACGGTTCGAATTAGCTCCTCACCAGAACTAGTAGAAGGAGACGAGGGCCTGTAATCAGCTGCTTGCTCTACGCCATCTTCGCGAGTTTCGGTCCTGGGCTCCTGTGGTTTGGTGTCAAGCGAAGGAAGCGTCGGCTCAGGCGGCTCGTAAGGTTCGGACGCTTCTGACTCATCTTGGGATTCATCGACGGACGAGTTAACGTGAACGCCGTCCGCATCATTAATAGCAGACGGTTCTAACTGTGACTCAGAGAGGGAATCATCAGAAATTTCCCCATCCTCCTCATCATCAGAGGTTGTCTCGTCGACGGACATTTCGCTGCCTTCTCGCTCCTCGATGGGCGGACGATCTGAAGGTATCATCGACGAAGGATCATTGCGTTCGTCAGTCGATGGAGCAGACGTGGGAGTAACGAGATCGCCCGATTCAGCACCCACGCCTGGACCACTAGGCGGGTGTCCCATTTTGTCGTCTTTCGGGGCGGAATCGGTCCTCTCAGGTTTCATATTGACATCATCAACAATCGTGGGTGATTCGGCAGTCGGTGCGGCATCCTTTGGAGCAGCCTCCTCAGATGGCGAAGTTTCGGCAGTTGCACAAGGGGAGACCGGATCTACATGATAGATTAGCTTTGCCATGCCTCCAAATAGAGATGTGTGTTTACTGGCTGGAATCCTTACCTTGAGTGGATCTTTGATCCTCCCTGTCTTCCTCCACGGCCGTCGGCCCTTCCCGTGTACGCGTCTCCGTCTCAGCAACCAGATTCTCAAGCTCTTCGACCAGTAGCTTCCGTGCTTCTCTAGCCTTGGCGAGCTCAGCCGCAAGTTTCTCTTGTTCCCGTTTAGTCTCAGCAAGCCGGGCCTCAGTCGCGCTCAATTCAGCGTCCAACGCCTCAAGCTTCCGCTTCCTCAAAATCTTCTCCCGAACAGCAGGACCAACGTCCGCGAGCTCCATTGAAGGCTGTGGCTGGGCTGTAGAGCTTTCTGGTAGAGTGCCCTTGTTTTCCGCTTGTTCATTTATGGGCCGTGAGACGGCACTGTCCGCAGTACGATCCGTAGAGGTTAAGGTCGCGGACCGAGCCTGAGCTTTGCGTTTCTCGGCTTCCGCAATCCGTCTATGCATCTCTTGAATTTCCAAATCCAAAGCTCGAGTATCTCGAACCGGTGTCTGCGGAGTGGTCGAAGTAGCTTGTCTCTGACGGTTTGGGAATGGTGGCGCCGTCGGAGGAGCACTTCCTCCTACTTGTCGAGCGCGTGTTGCAGAAGTCTGGGTGTCCTCACCATACAATGACTCGTCATCGGAACTGATATCGATAACTAGTCGTTCTTCAGCAGCTACTGGTTTCCTCTGTTTCGTGCTGAAATCGTCAAAATCTAACGCCCCAGGTCGCTTGCGAGATGCCGGTTGTGATCCAGTAATATTCTTGTCTGCTTCTTTTTGATGACCAGGAGGCAAACTCTGAGTAAGAGACAGGCCAGGTAAAGAGCCCGTTCGCGGTGGTATGGGCACCGGAGGACGTTCGGGGAGAGGATGCTGTTGGGCTGGAAGGGGCCGCGTTTGTGATTCAGGCGCGGCGCTTGCATTGAGCTGACTAGGCGTTGACGTTGATGACGGTGTTTGCGGTTTTTTCGTCAGTCCTTGTTTCTTGAGTAGCTCCATTCTCTGGCGAGCGAGTTCCGTTTGCGCTTGGTTTTTCGGCCTTGGTTGTGGGGCACCAGACGACGAAGTAGCCGCTGGACCATGGTCCTGGGCCTTTGTAGTGCCAGATCCTGTTGTTGACGGAGCAGTTTCAGTAGCGGCTATTTTTGGCTGATCCGCAGGCTCTGAAACCTTTTTGGCTTTAGCCGCTAACATGCGAGCAATAAGCTCCTTTCTTTCCGGCTGTTTCCCCGCATTGTTGATATCTGAAGTCGTGGTCGCAGGAACACCTTGGGCAGTTGGTTGAGCTGAGGTGCTTGTGGGATGAAATCTACTCGGGGCGCCTTGGACGCTTGTCGAACTGGGAACCTCGACGCTGGCGGCGACGTTGCTCGTTTGGTTGATAGCAGCCGAGGTAGTCGAGAGAGGACTCGAAGTCTTAATCCCCACTTCTTCGTACAGTTGCCTCAAAATTGTCGGATCGATGTTCTCTTGCACAAGTTCATTGAAACGAATGTTATGTGGCGCAAGACTGAGTAAAGCACCTTTTGCTTTAAGCCGCAGTCGAGCTGCTACATTTTCGTTGGTGTGAGAAGTTGAATTGTCAGGTGAATTGCTCGCTTTGGATAGCGCCGGAGGTCCATCTCCTTCGCTGACAACTCCGTTTTGTTGCTCATTTCCGACGATAGATATTGTCAAGGGAGGATCGTAGGCTGCAAATAATCAGTAGATTCACAAGTGGGAGCCCAGGGAGGGGAACGTACGTGACTCGGTACCATCTCTAACAGGTTGCGGTGCTTCTGGAGTAGCAGCCCCATGAGCTACATCCTCCATGCGCCCAGATAAAGCGCCCTGTTCTGACTGTGAAACTGACGGTCGATCAAAAGTGACCCCATTTGTCGGCCGGGCAGAGCCGACATATGGGGCGCGAGTCGGGAATCTGTCACTGATGGACGCATTCTGAGAGGCTCCATGATTCGCAGAGAAGCAAGCTGCTGTAGATCCATTCAAGTCGCTCACCTCCCCTTCCTCCATGTGCGAGTGTCTGCTATCACTTCGTTGCTTTTGATCTGCACCTCCGACTTTACCGTTAAAGGCATGAAACGCCGGACCGGATTGAGAATGTGGTTGTGTCGATTGTGCAAATTGCCTGACCGAATCATTGACCTGATTTGACGAATTCTCTAGATTGTTAGATGGAAATGAAGGAGGTATACCAAGCCCCGGCAGCTGTGAACCTTGAGGCACAGCAAAGTTACTCATCCCAGGAGCAGGTGGCAGCATAGTATTTGATGGGTCATAGAAATTGGGAGGATTTAGGACCGGCGGCTGATGAAAGTTCCACTGATGCGCCTGATGCAAAGAACCACCAAATGAGGGTGTGGAAGGGTACTGCGACATTCTGCAGGATGTTGATAGAAGATCGTTTCTCTTCAGCTGTTAAAAAAGATCAAAAAGATGGTAGATGTATTAGTGCGTCGTGGTCCTTCCGCAACACAAAACGTCCCAAACAAACTCGTCTAGCTCTGCTCAGGATTATGTATGGCTATGATTGCAACGCGGCATTTGTTGCAAAGCCATCTAGGAACGTTCAAAAACGCGTCAAGCCACACCCTGACGTCGCTGACAAGATTCTAACGCGGACCATCTAAGACGCGCCGAACGGATTTTCTGCGGATGAGAGATGCCGACTCGACAACTGCCGCGAACGTAGAAAGGAAAGACAGCGAAGGCCGGGGAGAGTAGGGATGGATGAACAGGAGACAGCGACTTGGAGGTTGGGAATGGACCCGGAAGGGTTTTAAGTGTGTCCACGTGACTTTTCTTGCACCAGGACAGGACTGGCCCGACTGGGCAGCAAGTTCTCGTGCCAAGCGTTTTCTGCGCAGCTGAGAATGCTTCCACTTTCATTTGGGTAGGCGGTGAGTGATTAATCCACGATTATTGGCTGTCAGCTTGTCTCTAGGATCTTGGCGAGAGTTAACTAGGAGTCGAGATTATGTAATCTCCTTCGATAGGCGAGATTAGAAAAAGGTAAACAAACATCAAGGTGCGTTGTCCACAAGTACCGAGCTCACTGTCTTGCACATGGAACTTGACTTCAACATCATCTCACCGTTCTTGTCTTCCATCTTTCTTTTTCTTCACACAACTGTCTTTTGTGTTCCTTTGTGTGTGGAAGATCACCTTACGGCAGGCCGGAAGAGACAGCGCTCAGGTGCAATGAAATCATAGCAATAGTGATGTTTTGAGTGAACCAGCCATCAATCATGCATGCCTCACAATCAAATGGCTCATTTGGACGGCCAGCTCTATTCAGTCGTCATCCCAAATCTCCATCGCCGAGTCCGCGGCCGAAATCTATTGCGTTCCCGACGTCCAGCAATGGCGCGGACAAGATATCCCACGGACGGAACTCGTCATTGTCGCATAGCCCAATAGAGTATTGGAACTCCAATGGCCGTCCGCGATCAGGATCTTCGAGGCAAATCTCTGAAGCGACAGGCACCTTTGCGCCACAATTCATCAAGTCCGAAGAACTTCGTCGAGGCGCCGACCAAATTCAGAGCATGGAGGGTGATAATGATTTTTCCGGAAAGCGTTACGTGTGGCTCAAGGACCCTGAGAAAGCATTTGTGCGCGGTCAGGTGATTGAAGAATGTGAAGGAGGAGTATTGCTTGTGCAATGCGAAGACGGGAGTGTACGTACTTGTCCATGAGTCGGCAGGGGAAATGCATACTGACACTAGGGTGATCAAAGCAACGCGAAGTTGGAATCGAAGACGTTGACAAAGTCAACCCAGCAAAGTTCGACAAGGCCGATGACATGGCCGAGTTGACACATCTCAACGAGGCTTCAGTGGTGCATAACCTCCACATGCGATACCAAGCGGATTTGATATATGTCAGTTACTCTACATGCTGCTTTGGATGCACCATTTGCTAACGGTTATCCTAGACCTATTCCGGACTCTTCTTGGTGACTGTGAATCCGTACTGCCCACTCCCAATCTACACCAATGAATACATTCGGATGTACAAGGGCCGGAGCCGGGAGGAAACGCGACCACATATCTTTGCCATGGCTGATCAGGCCTTTCGGAACTTGGTGGAGGAGGGAGAAAACCAAAGCATCCTTGTCACGTAAGTTTTGCTGATTCGATGATGATATCCTAGCTGCTAAGGATCGCATATAGGGGAGAATCTGGTGCCGGGAAAACGGAAAACACGAAGAAAATCATTCAATACCTTGCAGCAGTTGCAACAACCGATGCGCCAGCTTCAAGAATAAGTGGAAAGCAGAATCCCAACCTTTCCCAGCAGATTTTGAGAGCCAACCCAATCCTCGAGGCATTTGGCAACGCCCAAACTGTCAGAAACAACAATTCGTCCCGGTTCGGAAAGTTCATCCGCATCGAGTTTACCCGGTCGGGTCAAATCATAGGAGCTTACATTGACTGGTACCTCCTGGAGAAATCCAGGGTGGTCAAACCAAACCCCCGTGAACGGAATTATCACATCTTCTATCAGCTGCTCCAAGGGGCGGATCGCGAATTGAGGGATGCTCTGCTTCTTTCCGACCTCCAGATTGGAGACTTCGCGTATACCCGAGATGGAAATGACTCCATAGCCGGCGTATCTGACGTCGATGAATGGAATTCGCTGATGGAAGCGTTTGATATCATGAATTTCACCGATCACGACCGACTATGCATTCTTCGTACCCTTGCGGCTGTACTCCATCTCGGAAATGTCACTGTCACGAAGGAAAGTATCCGTGCGGACCAGGCTGCATTGACCCCGGAGGCGTTTGCGAATGTCGAGAAAGCGTGCCGGCTTTTGGGTGTAAATCCTGAGTTGTTTGAGCAAGGATTATTACATCCCAGAGTCAAGGCGGGCAGAGAGTGGGTGGAAAAGGTGCAAACGCCGGAACAAGTCAAGTCGGCATTGGATGCCTTGGCTAAAGGGATCTACGAACGCGCATTCGGGGATCTGGTTAACCGTATAAACGGTCAGCTGGACAGGAGCAGCGTCGCCGGTGACGATACCCATTTCATCGGAGTGCTCGACATTGCGGGTTTTGAAATCTTCGAGACCAACAGCTTCGAGCAGTTGTGCATCAACTACACGAATGAGAAATTGCAACAGTTTTTCAATCACCACATGTTCGTTCTTGAGCAGGAGGAATACGCTCGGGAGCAGATCGAATGGCAATTCATTGACTTTGGCAAAGATTTGCAGCCCACAATCGACCTGATTGAACTCACAAATCCAATCGGTATCTTTTCCTGCTTGGACGAAGACTGCGTGATGCCAAAAGCTACGGACAAGTCCTTCACGGAAAAACTACACGCGCTGTGGGATAAAAAGTCTCCCAAATATCGAGCATCTCGGTTGAAACAAGGATTCATCTTGACACATTATGCCGCCGAAGTGGAATACACGACAGATAACTGGCTTGAGAAGAACAAGGACCCTCTGAATGACAACCTGACTCGACTTCTCGCCGCATCCTCCGACAAGCATATTGCTAATCTCTTTTCCGACTACGCTGATCTTGATGACGATGGCAGTTTCGGAAAGAGTCGCGTGAAGAAGGGACTATTCCGGACCGTCGCGCAGAGGCATAAAGATCAACTGTCCAACCTCATGAATCAGTTGCATTCCACCGATCCTCATTTCGTGCGCTGCATCTTACCAAATCACAAGAAACGGCCCAAATTGTTCAATGCACCTTTGGTTCTCGACCAACTACGATGCAATGGCGTGCTTGAAGGCATTCGCATTGCTCGAACTGGTTTTCCCAATCGACTGCCCTTCAATGAATTCAGACAACGATACGAGGTCCTTTGTCCAGATATGCCCAAGGGATATCTCGACGGACAAGATGTAGCTCAGTTCATGCTTAACAAGCTTGGGTTGGACAAGTCATGGTACCGAGTCGGCCGGACAAAAGTCTTTTTCAGGGCGGGCGTGCTCGCCGAGCTTGAAGAGAGGCGCGACACCTTGATTCGAGAGATTATGACTCGGTTTCAATCCGTCGCAAGAGGGTTCATCCAACGGCGTATCGCCAACAAGCGTCTCTATAGAGCAGAGGCGACTCGCATCATTCAAAAGAACTTCCATGTGTATATGGACCTTTACAGGAACCCCTGGTGGTGGCTTTTCATACGGATGAAGCCGCTCCTGGGAGCCACTCGAACTGCTGCCGAGGTGAAAAAGCGTGACGAAAAGATCCAGAAGCTCGAAGCCAAGATGCAGCAGGAACTCAACGAACGTCAAAGATTAGAGGAAGAGCGCCGACGGACGGAAATCGAAATACAACGCATTAAGCAGACGCTGGAAAGTGAGCGAGCTCTCGCGCTTGACAAGGAAGAGATCTTTAAGCGTCTTCAGCTCCGAGAGGTGGAGTTGAGTGAGAAGCTTGCTGAGGTAATCGCAGACCAGGAGAAACTCGAAGATCAGCTTGAGGAGCTGGTTGTTGCGAAAAGAAACACTGATGAGCAACTTGAGGCGCGACGCGCTCAGCTCGAACAGGCTGGTCAGATTATCGCGCGCCTGGAGTCGGAAAAGCAGGAACTACAGCAGCGCTTGGCGGCTATGGAAGCCCAGTTGACCGAAATAGAAGGCTTGCATCATGACCGAGAGTGTCGGATACAGGAACTTTCCCAAGAGATCAAAGCGCTCCAGAGTCAGGTCAACTTCAAGGATCGGAAGTTAGCAGATCTGGAAGGGAAGCTATTACAATCCGATCAGGCACTGGACATGAAGCTGGCGAAAACTACTAAGGAGCTCGATGCGGCCAAAAAGCAAACGAGGGATCTGCTCGAGGAGAACAAAGCCATTCGACAAGAAATTGCAGAACTCTCAGCCACGTCGACCGGTTACGAAGATATGCTCCGTCGAAAAGAAGGAGAGCTGTCGGTTCTTCGATCCGATGTTCAAAGACATGAAGAGGAGAAGAGACGCATTGAACGCGAGAAAGAATCCCTATCCAAGAGATACGAGGATATGCAAATCCGACTTCGCGAGACACAAGCCGAAGTGGATGCGTTGAATTCGCAGAAGGAGACCTTGGAACGTGAAGCTGCCGATGTGAAGCGACTACTCGAAGCGAAGTTATCGGAAGATGCTGAATCTGGACAAACTCGGAAGCTACTAGAGCAGCAGATCCAGGAGTTGAAGGCTCAGCTATTCCAGCTCCAAGCCGACCTGAGCCGCGAGCGACAGTCCCGCGATGATGTTCAAATGCTTGCGGAACACAAGTACGCGGAGCTGAAGGCGGACTATGATTCACTGAACGAGTCCAAGATCATCATTGAGAAAGAAATGTACATCCAGCAGGACAATCTTCGGCGCGTTACCGAGGCTAGAAATGCAGCGGAACAAGCGCGGAAGAACCTTCAGGCGGAACTCATCAAGTTACGTGAGAGGTTCGCCAGCGTTGAACAGGCCCGACTGGATGCCGAGGCTAATGCGGAGCGAAACCTGATCAAGCAAGCCAATGAGAGACAAGCAAGCCTCCGAAAAGAGTTGGATGAGAAGTCAAAGCAGCTGCGAGAAGTTGAGACAGAGAAAGCGCAGTTGTCAGTTCAAGTACAGGAACTCACTCAGCTCCTTGCTGACTCTGAAAATTTCCGGCACCGTCACGATCAGCAAAAGGAACGACTTGAACGAGAACTTGCTACTGTTCGGAGTCGACTTGCGGCGTCAGAAAATGACAACAGGGCTCTGTTAAACAAGATCCAACAGAAGAACCTGGATGTTGCCAGATCCAATTCCAGGGCAAGCGAGAGCCAACGGGCGCGACTGAATCAGCTCCAGAACGAGAAGTCCAAGTTGGAGGAGCAGTGTAAGAATCTACAGCGACAGCTCGCGGACAGTCAGGTTACGATCGCTTCGCTTGAGAAGCAGAAAGAGAAACTCGCTCTCAATGTTGAAGACTTGAACCACGAATTAGCGCGGGAGCAAAAGACTAGTCGAAATGCAGAGAAGGCGGCATCGACGGCCAGCATCCAGCTTGCTGAAGCGAACAGGAACCTGGAAACAGAACGCCAGTTGCGCAGTCAGGCCCAAGCCAACACTCGAAAGCTTCAGGCTAGTTTGGACAAAGCTCACGCGGAGATCGATGATTGTCATCAGCAGCTGATGTCCCTTCTCAAAGTCTTCAATGTGGAAACCAATGAAGTTCCCAAGTCCTGGGAAGCAGTACAGCCTGATCTCACTAAGAAAGTCGATCTTGCGCGGCTTCTGGAGTTGGCCCATCATGACCTGCGTGTGGTGGAAGAAAAATACGCCCGCGCCGAGAGTCAACTGGCCGAGATGCGCCGTCGACATGAAGACGAGATGAAAGAATTGGATGCTCGATATGCCTCCTCGAAACGGGCATTGCTGGAGGAAATTGACCAGAATCAAGTTGCCGCGACGCGCTCTCCGAACCACATTCGCAGAGATTCGGAACCTCCGAAGAAATTTTCGAACCCCTCCACACCTGTCAGAAGGTTCAATCTGGGCGATGCTGCACAGGACTCTGGTCGATCTGACCGCACCATCGATACTGTCACCTACCAGAAACGGATGGATATGGCTGCAGAAATTGAAGAGCTTCAGAACAAGCTTCAGATGAGCGAAATGCAGAACAGGCACCTGAAAAACCAGCTGGAGCTTGCGACACCAGATCGCGATGTGTGGCAAGATGACAGTCCGTCCATCCGACGCATGCAGCTTCTCGAACGCGAGAATAGCAGACTTCATGAGAAATTGGACGATTCAGCTAAAAAGGTATCAGCTCTAGAGCGGCAACTTCAGGCCGGTGAATTATCCTTGCGAGACATTCAAGCGAAATCGCACGAAGAGTTGTTTGACTTGCTCAATTCTCAGGAGCAGGCCAGAAGGTCCCTGCTTGGTTTCCACAAGACTGCGATGGCCGAACTAGCCGAGGCCAAATCCCAATGTGAGAGACTGAGAAAGGCCAAGGCAACATTAGAAGTCGAATTGAGAGATGCCAGGTCGGAACTGCAGGAGTTGCAGGCAGACAGAGAGCAGGATGCAGCCAGTAGGAACCAACTGCTGCAGGAGTTCTCGGATCTGCAGATTCGTCTAGATGCTGAAGAGTCCAAGGTCATTGATTTGACGTCCAATTTGAACTTATACAAGAGTCGGGCGGACGAGTACTTCAGCAAGCTCGAACAAGCGGAAATCGCCGTTCTGAAGGCCACTCGGGCGGAGCAATTCGCCAAATCCCAAGCAAGGGAAGCGGAGGAAACATGTGCAAAGATTATGGCTGAGCATCAGCAGATGGATTCACTTGTCGAGGATCTGCAACGACAGGTTCAGTCGTATGAAGAGAGAGTCGAAGATCTTTCAGCAGATCTCGAAGGGGCTCTCCAAGCCAAGCGCCGTCTTCAGAATGAATTGGAGGACTACAGGAATCAAAGGGCTTCCGAGATCGAGGACAAGGAGGCCTCGCTTGAGCAAACACGTAAGAAATATCAGCGAGAGTTTGCTACTATCGCAAACGAGTTGGAAATCGAACGCGACAACCTCCTCCACGCTCGAAACGAGAATGCCCGACTGCGCGAGGAACTGGAAGAGCTCCGCAACAAGTGGGATAACGAAGTCCTCAACAGCTCGACCTGGGCCAAGGAAAAGGCGCGATTGGAAATGACCTTGCAGGACATTTCGACTGCCCGCGATGAGGCCATCAATGCCCACAACGAAGCTCAGAGCAAGGTTGTATCATTGCTATCTCAGGTGCGCGCTCTGAGAACTTCTGTCGACGACATCACTGCGGAGCGCGACATGTTGCAGAAAGAGAAGAAGATGTTAGAGGGAAGACTTAATGAAGCAACAGAGCGCCTGGAAGAATTGGCCAAGGGAGATAATCCGTCGATGCGGAATGTCGCTGGGATGGATCGGGAACTGCTGGAGCTCAAGTCGAAACTCGCTCAGCAGGAAGATGTTGCTGCCGCTGCTGTAGGCAAGATGCGACGAGCCGAGGCGCTGGCCACGGAGATGCAGAAGGAACTCACTGCAGAGCGAGAAACCAACTCCACTTTGTTCAAGGAAAAAGCAGCTCTTGAGAAACAACTCAAGGAAGTTCAGCTTCGATGTGTGGATCTTGAAACCAAGGGGTACTCTTCTGCGAGTCATGACATCAAGTTCCTGACAAAGAGGGTCAAAGAGGTGAGCCGTTGCTTCGTTTCTATGCAATCAATTATCAATGGCCTGGCATACTGACATGGATTTCAGCTTGAGTCACAACTCGAAGAACAAGAGTCCAAATATAATGCTGAGCAACGAGCTGTTCGCAACGTTGATCGAACAGTCAAGGATCTCCAAGCCCAAATTGAACGACGAGACAAGATCAATGCTCAGCTCACGGATGACCTTAACAAGGCCAGAGACAAGATTGAACGTTTGCTCCAGACGATCGAGGAGCTGCAGTCCACGGACTCTCAAAGCCAATTGCAGGCTAAGCGGGCTGAACGGGAGCTGCGTGAAGAGCGAGAAAAGGCTCTCCGGCTGGAGCGAGAGCTCGAAGGATGGAGAGCACTGCGCGTTGAAAGGGGAAGCACAATTGGCCGACAGGGTGGCATGTCGGCATTGAGTGATGTTAGCAGTCGCCGCGGTAGCGGCGTCTACGTGGGCACAACATCCAACGGCGCCCCAATTGAAGTTCCTCAGCGGAAGTTCAGCAACACTAAGGGCTTCCTATGAGAAGACTGAAATGATGTGTCATGTCTACGCGGTTTCTCTGGATGTCCAGGTGACATGCTGCATGAGTACGGGTCATGATACTGATGGGTCATGCTATGTCATTTGCATTGTTTGATGATGACAGGAGGTATCGGTCGTTTTCTGTTTCTTCGTTTCGGGTCGTGTCTGTCGTTGATTGTTTTCTCCAGGTTGTTGTGATTGCAATGATGTACGGAGTAATGCTTGTATGATTTGTTATGATTCGTGCAATGCTATGTACATGTTTGACGACTATGCCGATGGAGTACCAATAGCTTGGGCAAGATTCTCCTTGAATGTCCTCATCAAAGCCGGAAAGACAGAAACACGGGGTTCACAGTGCATGTCTTGTATTCTGTCCAAGCTGATACATGTACAAATGGGAGTATGGAACGAGTCAAACGCCGAGTACGATTTACCACTTATACTATAATCACGTGATCATATACCTAAAATGATTACACTAACCATGGAAGGAAATTCGCCTACGTAAAATTCCACGGAGAATCCAGCTCACCGCGCCGAGCCCAAATGACATGTCCACTCGTCCAGCACTCAAGCATCTCCCATCGGTGAGCTGTCGTGCAAAACCTGGTCGCTTTCCCAATTGACTGCTGGGGGTCGACTTCCTGAACAAGATGGTAAGTCGATCACATCATTGCAACTGTATACCGATTTGCCTCTGGATGCCTGACCATTCTTCCGAGAAACAAACAGGCCCGCAACAGCGAGAAAGCCCAGTCGATGCTTTTCCGCTTCCGAGCGGCACAGGCAGCGGATCTTGGAATTCTCGACATTGGGCGGACGCGACGACCAAAGGCCATCACATCGGTCGACTCGATTCCAACGTGCGAGAAATGGCGCGGCCAAGTCCTCAAGGAGATCTCGCGGAAAGTGACGCGCATCCAAGATCCCAGCCTCAGCGACTACCAGATCCGTGATCTCAACGATGAGATTAATAAGCTGATGCGGGAGAAATGGATGTGGGAGCTGCAGATCCGTAATCTGGGGGGGCCGAACTACATGCGGGGTGGGGGGCGTGTGTATGACGATGAAGGGCGGGAGATTCCTGGCGGAGGGAAAGGGTATCGATATTTTGGGAGGGCGAGAGAGCTACCCGGTGTCAAGGAGATGTTCGAGGCCGCGGCCAGAAAACGACGCCCCGAGGAGGAGGACGAGGATGGATCCGCTGCACGAGCCGCCGAGCTTGCCCGGAAACACGTCGATGCGGCCTACTTTGGGTACGGTCGAGATGAAGATGAAGAGAAATTGCTAGCCTATGAAGAGGAACGGGAGAAGGAAGCATTTGAGGAGATGCTCCGACATGGGAAAGATGCACCGCAGACCGGGTGGGAACCATTGCCAGGTGATGCCGGCGACGGGGCCGAATGGCGGTTGCCTACGTTGGAGGAGGTCCAAGAGGTCCTCGTTGAGAGAAGGCGGAGGAAACTCTTGGACAAGATATCATGAGAATTCCCTCTCAGGAATCATGCCTTTGCCCTCACTGTTCATATATGCTCTCAACTCGCGCGACTTCGATACCCGCATCTATTTTCTCACGTACTCCGGGATGTACTGATACATGTTGTCTAATCATACCAAGACTGGCGCAGGGTCATGGTGGGTGTTATACATACTACATGATTGTTGGTTTCCTCTAATTTGAAGTTAGCCCTTTTTTGCCACCTTCTCTAGCCTCGCCGCTTTTTCTTGCTTCAATATCTGGGCCATGCTAGGACCCATGGTGTGCTCTCTCTGCTCGACACGTGCTCGCAGCTCTGCCGCGATGTCATCCAGAATGAACTTTCCCAGACTGCCGGCTCTCCATCTCTGGACGAAATTAGCCGCCGCCAATTCCATATTGGGGACGCCGCCTTTGCCAAGGAGCCCCGTCTGTCGTGCAAAACGGTCGAGAAGTGGAGTGATTTCGTTCGTCGGCGCAGACCATTTCTGGTACACCGTCGGATCGTGGAGGTTGATATGATACAGGAGGTAGTCGGCCACAGTGACGGGCGGGATGATGGAGTCCTTGACGCAACCGCAGAGAGCGAGCTTCAACATCCTTTCTGCGTCTGGTACATACGGCACAAATACTCCAGGTGTGTCCAATACGTAGACATCGGACCCATTCTCACGCTCCACGATTTTGACCGGAGTGCCTATCTTCCGGGTCACGCCTGGCTGATCGCCAATTTTAACAGCCTTGCCCTTGTGGACGCCCTCGTTACGAAGAGAATTGATCAGGGTCGATTTCCCAACGTTAGGCATGCCTACTACCATCACCCGGCACCCAACCAAACTGTCCGGGCCATATGCATCCGTCTTCAGATGTTGAAGTATTGGGCCCGCAGAATCTTTGGGTGAGGAAGTCGTGAAGAAAACAGCCGTGTTAGGATCTAGCTGTCGCATGAGTCGTTTGTTCTGCAGCTCGGAATCACCAGGCGTATTAGAATAAAGTTGTTCTCCGAAATCTTCAATCCGGCAAACGTACTTTGCGTGTCTGTGCGTCTGAACCTCCTCCAAGATCTCGTTTTGTGTACACAATAAGGCGAGGTTTTGTCCCCAGCGCCTCCTCAAACATCGGGTTCACGGACGTGACCGGCGCTCGAAAGTCGCGGCACTCGATCACATAGTCGATGGATGACAGCATTTTCTTCATCTTCTCCAGGCCAGCTTTATGATGGCCCAGGAAATAAGACCGTGGAACGGCTATGTTCTGAGGAAACACACTCCGAGGAATAAATTTGGCAGCCATGGTCCAGGCAAGTACTGAGTTCCTGTATTGTGGCGTCCATGGACATCTTCACGTCTTGGAAGATTTGCTCATTTGAGCTGTGATTGTCACGAGGTACAGTCCTTGCTGTCTTAAGAAGACCCAATTCGAGATACCATACGTATTAGCAGACCTCTTGCGGAGTCCACAAAGTCAGGATTCCATCAAGCCTAGAATGAATCTCGAACCTGGGGAGCCCCATATGATCAGCCTGCAGATCCTACAACTGAATTGAAACACGTGCCAGTTGACCAGCGACGAGTAGGAACCATACTTACCAGCTCCTATGAGGTATCAATAGAGCGCAAGATCCCGATGTGCGCGCTTGACTGCGGACACAAGCACATGCATTCTCTCGCTGAGCAAGACTTCTACGACCGAGTCGTCTCAACGCGGTAAAAACCGACACTCTACAATCCCGAAGTGCCTTGCTAACTAGTACAAAACAAGTTAGCTCACAGTTTTGACACGTGACTGAATTCAGGCCAATCATAGGTTGATATTTCACCGATCAATGAGCGGTCACTAACAGCATATAGACTTCACTAAACCTTATACAGTAGGTACGGAGTACATGGGCTTGAATTCTTGTAATTGCAATCACGTGCTCGAGATTTGGTTCACACGGACCGCAATCGTCATTCTCATGCCGATCTGGCTCCCTCAATTCGACAGTGGCTTCTCATGATGAATCACACTGGATTCCAACGTGACGGAGGCATTGGGCTGGATGCAGATACAGCAGTGGCTGTCTAGCGAGCAACAGGCATGGCCATGTTGGCTACACCGCTACCGTCAGTCCGGGAGGATAACAGGCCAACGGCACGAAGACGAAGTTCTCGTATGCAGCACTGGGCTGAATTTTTCTTTCGTCTTGACACCAGGCAGCCTATCAGACAGTCAGGCAATGGGAGTCTGCAGTAGTCAACCTTAATTCAAAGGGCCTAAAAATGCCCGGGACCCTGGGAAGACGAAAATCATGGATTCTGCCAAGAACTCATTGACGTAGAGGAACAACACCATCTGCTCGATGAGCATTCGGAGCCTCTTTCAGTGTCCAGTACGAATCATCCATTGGGAACTCTGTGGCAAATCTCATCCTCGAGAAACACTGCCTTGTAAATTGTCCGCAAATTTTGCACTCATCTCTCTGCGCCATCGACCGGAAAGCGAAGAGCGGGACCCAGCAATCTGATCCGATAGGTAGGGCAGACAACCTGAAAGCCAGATAGATCTCCGACTTCTTCCTTGGGGTTCGGACGAAATATTACTATTATGCTCAATTGAAAAACGATATATCATCGCCGCAGATGAGCTAACGAGTGCAAGAACAGCTCAATCTACTCTGCATTTTTCTTGGATCATGTCTCTCATCTCGGCATTCCGCCCGCCTTCGGTGCGGCTATCAGCACTCCGCCATCGAAGAGATGGTTCCCGCAGTCGTCGGTCACGACGCCGCAGGACACCAGAGCCGGCAGACGAGGACCTGGATGCTGATGATGCCCACTCCATCATCACCCCGTCAAAACACACTCCCAAACCATTTCGCTTGGTTCGTGGATCTGTTGCTGCAGGCGGGCCGCTGCGGCCATTTCGGCTGTTGAAACAAGACATTGTGAATTTGCGGCGTCGCTATGTCTCTGACTGGACCTTGTTCAATCAGCAAATCTTCGCCAGTGCCGTCTATGTCTTCTTCACCAATCTGTTGCCCGGCATTACCTTTGCCAGCGACTTGTATGTGCTGACTGGCGCTAACTGGGGGACCATCGAGGTGGTCTTCAGCACTGCCATCTGCGGCATCATCTTTGCGTTGGCTTCGATTCAGCCCCTGACCATCCTCGGAGTTACTGGTCCTTTCTCGGTTTTGGCTGAAAATATCTATGCTCTTTGTCATGACTCATTTAATGTTAGTCCATTAAATGTGCCCTTTGACGGTCCGTTCTCACCATGCTAACCGCAATTGTTTCGACGGGTTCAGATACCTTTCCTGCCTTTTATGGCGTGGTCTTTGATTCACGCAGCATGGTTGCATTACCTGCTGGCTATCATCAATGCGCATGACTGGACTATGCGTTATGTGACGACTTTCTCAACTGAGATATTCTCGCTCCTGAACAGCATCATCTATTTTCACAAGGCCATTCAGGAGCTCGAGAGGGCACACGACAACCTCTCCTTTGCCGCCTTCCTTTACGCCATCATTGGAGCAGTAGGCACCATGCTGCTTGCCATATTCCTTTCAACGGCTGAAAGCTGGCGGCCGCTTTTTCACCGCTACGTGAGACTCGGCCTGTCCGAGTATGCAGCAGCCATCTCCATCGTCGTTTTCATTGCCCTTCCGCACGTCGGAGAGCTGGCTAAATTGGATAAGATGACTCTCAACGTGAGCTATTCGTTTCGCCCCACGTCTCCTGGTCGGGAAACGTTCTTTGTCGAGTTCTGGAAGCTGCCCGTTCCTTGGATATTCGCTGCCATCATTCCTGGAATCATCATCACGGTACTGTTTTTCTTCGATCACGAAGTGAGCTCCATCATCTGCACGATTGATCGGTACGGAACTCAGAAACCGGGGGGATTTGCCTGGGATATCGTGCTACTGGGGACGACAACGGCACTGTGTGGCATCCTGGGAATCCCGCCCGCAAATGGGCTCCTCCCACAGGCTCCTCTTCACTCAGAGTCATTGTTGCATACAGAACGGGAGACACGGACTATTACTGTGGACGGAGAAGAAAAGACCGAGATTCACGAGACCAGGCGCGTCTACGAGCAGAGGTGGTCTGCCCTATTGCATGCAGCAGGGATCCTGCTCTTTGTTAGTCCTCCGTTCATGAAGGTTCTTGGCTTGACCCCGACTAGTGTGTTGGCGGGTCTCTTTATGTTCATGGGCGAACAAAGTTTGTCTGTAAAGTATGAGCAGAATACAAGGAAATCATGGCGGACAATTTACTAACAAAGATAGCCCAATCCTCTATCGGTTCTTCTACATCCTGACGCCGCCATCCGAGTTACCTGAGCTACCGCCGGCCTTAAGAGGAGCAAAAACTGGGAGCACCGACGACGGGCCACGTCCGCGACCGTCATACATCCCCATACACCTCTACACTGTCCTCCAGATAGTCATCACTGTGGGCATATTCGTGATAACCCTCACTAAAGCCGCACCTGCTTTTCCAATTCTGATCATCGCGCTTGTACCGTTTCGGCTGCTCCTGATGAAGCGGTGGTGGAATCGCGAAGTCCTGCGATTCGTCGATGCTTGGGCTTGCCGTGAAGGTACACCCGAGGACGATGAGGACGAAGCGATGAAGAAGGCTACAGAAACGCAAAGCACAAGCGATGCCCTGTTTGTGGGAAGCTCTGACAATACGCGAGTTGCACACGACCCTGGGGACGATTCTGCGGCAACCCGATCTGTCAGGGATGGTCAACCTACTCTCGACACCAATCACGAAGAATACATTGCGCTAGAATCTTTTGGTCCCAGACCCGTTGGCGATGAAGAGAAAGGTCATGGGACAAACCCGTAGCAGTTGACACTTTGTGTGCTCCTGGTGTCCAATAGGATCGGCTTATTTGACAAGGGCATGGTTTGACAAACTGAGATAGATTGAAAACCCCTTATTCCGTCTCTGCATCTCCTCAATCATGATAGACTTTGCCCTGTTCACCTGCTCTTCAACGTCCAAATCCCACAACCATCTGAGGCGCGTCGTCAGAGTTTGTTTGAGCTTTTCTTCGTCGTCCATGACGTCCTTTTGCGAAAGACACCATAAATTGCCAGCTTCTTTGCTGGTCGTGACAACACGTTGACTTCGAGGACGCCGAACCGCGTCGTACGCTTTGAAAGCGGCTGCCAGATCTTGAGGCTGGATAACCCGAGGATCGCCAATTAACTCGGCCAAGACATGAGCGTCTTCGACAGCCTGACCGGCTCCGGCTCCTTGATGGGGCGTCGATGCATGAGCGGCGTCCCCAAGGAGGACAGCCCTAGACTTTACGTACGTGGAAAGGTGCTGTCGAGATTCAAAGATTGCCCACTGCGATGAATCGGTCACTCTCTTCGTTGGTGTTAGTCAACTTCCATGGGGTTCAGGAATCGCGGGTTCGTCCTACCTGCATGATGGCTTTGACATGATCGCCCATGTGGTCGAAGTCGCGATACATTTCGGATTTTTCTGCTGGCCGTACCCAGGTATTGTAATTCCAGTGTGGTTTTTTTACGTACAAACCAACGTTGACCTTTTTGCTGCGCATGATAGGATAGGTGATCGCATATGCCCCTTGTCCAACGTAGATGGTGGCCACCCGAGCACGATCCTCTCCCACGGCTTCGACCATGTCCCTCATGTCTAGAACAGCACGATAGCCGTACATACCGCTATACTGCGGGGCCGATCTGTCGCGCTCATCTGGCAGCATGCATTCTCTGACTTTGGAATGGATACCATCACACCCGATAAGAGCGTCTGCCCTGGCGCAGGTCCTGTCTTTGAAAAACATCTCTACGCCATTTTCTGTTTCCTTGAATGTTTCGAGTCGCTTGCCATAATGAATCACTCCAGGCGGGATAAGGGATAAGAGACAATGAAGGAAATCCGCCCTCCGCAGACTGGTCTGCCCCGATGGGAGAGCTTGGAGGTTGAGGAAGACTTTGCCTGCGTTGTTACCGGTCGCCCAGACCATCTCGAACCACGTTCGACGGTATCGCTCATATCCAGGGCTGTCGGCATGCGTGGTGATCAGAGCGTCATAGATGTTGCGAATGCGAGGATCAATGAGTGGGATGGCGCGATGGGCAGCAGGCCCGATGGATAAGCCCAGCCCGACCTCTCGGAAAGCGCTGGCTGCTTCGTATATTCTCACAGGCACGTTGCGTCTCAGCAAGCCCAGTGCCAGTATCACCCCGCCGATCCCTCCCCCCACGATGGCCAGTCGAAAGTTCTTCACCGGCGGCCTGCAGGCGAACATTTGTCTCGAGGTTGCGCTCTTCCTACTCGGACAAGGTCGTGCTCGAGGTAGAATGCGATAGTACTGCAGCACTGAACCATCTCAGCGTTCGCTTGCTAAAGGCGCCTCGAGTTCTAGTTACTAGTCTAGCTAGAAGCTTTTGTCTATGAGCACAACCACATGCACTAATCATGGCAAGCGCATTCCTTGCTTAGGCCCTCTGGCGGGACGCGCTATATTTCGCAGGATGCTCGTATAGGTTTAGTAGCAAGCACTGTGCTTGTTGGCTCGCCCAATGGCATGAGAGTACTTGGCTATGGCAGCTCAGAGCCCCAATCAGGATACAAGTCGTGAGATAGACTGCTTTTTCGCGGTTTCTCTCCTTTAGAAAGGCTGCGGTTGTGACACTGTACAAAGCCAGTTGACTGGACAAAGTGGTTCAATTAGTGAATCAGCCTAGAATATTTCTCCAATAGGAAAGAATTGCAGTCCCAATTTAGGGTTTGCGTTAGCACAAAACCCTATCAAACCTCAGTTAATACGTCCAGGATTTGATAGATCAGCTGACTCGCCGAAACCTCATCAAAGAACCGAACGATTCCGACTTCTCCGACAGCCGAATGGCCTTTCTTTGTTTTTTCTTTTTCTTTGTCGTCTTTCACTTGGCCTCAAGTCCGAATAGCAACGCGCCTAATCGTCACGGCCAAATGACAATGGGCCGAGAGCAGACCGGTCAGTGGTCACAATCGTGTCGTCAACCAATGGATGTCGTACAAGCCGGCCGACTCCATCTGTCTGCAGTTCGAGTCGGAATGTTTGTTCCGCCCAGGCGGCCCAGGTCAATGCTCAATCCAGACCTCGAGCTCATGAACGGGCATTTTACAAAGGCCAATCCTTTGAGCCCACGTCACACATCTGTCTCCGGCTCTCCCAAGTGGGAGTTGCACGGTTGAAATTGGGAGTATCCCAATGGATACTTGGGAGCCTATGCTCATGATCTTGAGGCGAGATGAACGCTTTTTCGACTGCCAAGGACAATCACCTCGCGCGCTGCGCCTTCGCCATTCCATCATATCAGATAAAATCAAGCATGAAGATATCAAGGCTCATCAGTTCCCCGAAGTTCTCCATGCCATGACCGGGAGGCAACAGGTTTCCCGGATAGCTGCAAAATTTTGGAAAGGTTTGATTGCTCATTGTCAGTGAATCTTTTGGAACGGACCGAAAAGGGTTGATACCGAATATCTCGTCGTCCTGACTATGGATTCATGCGCGCTGCCTCAAATGTGCACAATAGAAGTAGACCTGGACTGTATACCCAGATTTCCTCGAGGGTAACACGATTCACAAGGATGTCAACGCTTCTCTGGTCCAGAAACCAAGGTCGTTGGTCGTTGGTCTGCCATGTCACGTTTCGATTCGACACTTGGGGGTTGGTGGTGGTGGTGGTGGACGATTTCAAATGCAGTTGCAATGGTTGCAGCGATGCTCATAGCTCTTTGAAAGCTGTCTATCCACTGTTATATTCAGTCAAGCAGCGGCTCTTTATCTGGTGACCGCTTCTTGCGGTTACGCCTTGTCGAGAATCGAGCAATTAGAAGCTCGGTCAACGTCACTTTGTTCTCGATTTCGGTGTCACAGCGACTGCGTCATCTCTCTGTTGACTCCGGTATGATCCCATCTTCTGGCGAGACAGAAGTCATTCAGTCTCGTAGAGAATATTCACGGCACGCACGGGACTTTGGATCAATCATATCGCCCTGTTTCCCCGAATTCATACACAATTTTCCACCATGTTGGATTCGGAAAGTGAGGCCTCGAGAGCCTCCGTGGTGCTGGTTCCAACGATCTTGACAACGGGCGTTGCGATCATCCTGACAGGGTTGCGAATCTATGTTCGAACGAACCTGATTAAACAGCTTGGATGGGACGACATCTTCAACGTCATAGCCACAGTAAGTCGGCTTGCATGGAACCTGAGGTCGAAGGGCATGGAATAGTAATAACGCCCGACAGATGCACTTGATAGTGGTCATGGCCTTGGTGTTGAGTTCTGTCTCCCATGGATTCGGGCGTCACTGGGCCTATCTCAACAATTCCGACGCCGTGTTCAGTCTAAAGTTACTACGTATCGCCGAATTCATGCTGATTATGTGTACGGTCTTTCTGAAAATATCGATTGCTCTTTTCTTAATCCGGCTGTTGTATGTTCCCCGAGCACTCTTCCCAGCGCAATTTGCGAGAGGTGTCGGATACGCTGACCCCGAATCCCCACAGCGCGCCCAGTAATAGTACGCGCAAGAACATCTTAGTAGGCTTGACGGTGTTCAATGCCGTCGTGAGTGTTGTGGATGCGGTCATCATCTTCCCCCAATGTAGCCCCACAAACTACAATTGGGACCGTTCCATACCCGGAGGCCACTGCTGGCCAACGGAAGTTATCGATGGTGTGGGCATTATCCAAGGATGTACGGTAATCAGTCGTCTCTTAACCCTCGCGAGTCGCTGACCATTGGAAAAAAAAAAGCCGTTGCGGGAGCCACGGACATCGCGCTGTCAGCTCTGCCAATATACTTTCTCTGGAATATGCGAATGAAGACTCGGCACAAATTGGGAGTATGGGGGGTTTTGGCACTTGGTTTTGCGTGAGAGTCCCTCTCTGCACTGAACGTATGGTCATAGTTTCTGACTGCGAATGGGAGATTTGCAGAAGTGGAGGATTTGCTATTGAGCGGACCGTTCTAGTCCCTAGTCTAACAGCAACAAAAGATCCTACTTGTCAGTCAAAAGCCTCAAATCGTCTCTCTCGAATCACTGACCTTGCCGCAGGGGACCTGATTTACCTGTTCACATGGGCGATGTGAGTGTGCCATCGTATTCTAGGGTTAGGACTACAAAGCCGTCCCTGCTGACAGGTAGCATATTAGCCTAGAAGCCACCTTTGGAGTCATTGCCGCTGCGGTCCCGGCCGTGAGACCCTTGTTTCGTCGTAAAAAGACGCCTGCGGGCGTCCCATGCCACACCCCACCGTTGGTGCCTCTGAACAGCGTTCAGACCGAATGCACCGGTAACTGGGCCATAGACCACCGCCGACGCACTCAGCGAGAGAGCCGGTTGCAGGAACTTACTTTTCAGGAAATCCTGAAAGACAAGGATGACATCGAGCAGCAAACTGTCGACTCCAGCTCGTGCCAGGGGGATTTGTGCGTAGGGCATGGTGGCATCATGCGAACGACCGACTTGGTTATTGAACATGAGCAGACCTCCAGAGATGTTATTACTCCGACGTGCTACTCCCCTGGAGAGCCGGGAGGGCCTTCGACTACTCCTTCTCCATGATGAGGTGTGTGATTCGGTAGTGCAGTTTGCGAGATCACGTCAACTCGTGTACTATAATAATCCTCGTACTTTTTTTCGTCTTCTGGAATGGAATCGAACACATGTGGGCTCTTGACCTTTTGAGCTAGTCTATATTCGAACCTTCTATTGTCACTCCAAAGAAATGCTCAGCACAACCCAATCCTCAGTGAATAGCCCGACTCTCCTATGTACTAACTTTGGGCTAGGGTTGCCCCGGGGGCCAGCAAGGGGCCAAGATTAAGACATCCTGTTTGATGATTGCAACTACCTGATTACCCTCTCCTGTAGAAGACCGCCATTAGTGATTGGCAAGTAGATGAGAAATATCGATCATGGAGTTTATCAAAAACTCGTTTTCGACCAGTTCAGAACGGGTACAGACACGAACAACTCACCAATCCCTGTTCAAGACATGCAGCATGCATAAATCGCTGCGAGCCCTAGGAACATTTCTGTTTAATCTGAACTCAACGCCGACTCCGACGCAAACAAGAACGGAGGAAGCCTTCATCCTTTACCGAGTAGACATGCAAAGAGTTGCTGATTACTTAAGTTCAGCAGGAGTTCCTGCAGATGACTTGTAAGCTACTTCAATGCCCTGGTCTGATGGGTTGCAGGTGCTTTCCCTTTTGGTTTTGATTTCTTTTTTTTTTTTTTTCTTTCTCCAGTTGTTCTTGACCGAAGTTAGTTCGACAGCTCCCTGCACAACCCTATCCCGAAGGCCATTGAGACGGCATCGGCCTCTACGGTGAAGATGGAGGACTCTGGGGAAATCCTTGGGGAAGCCGTTGCGACTTCGAGAATTCCACAAGCGAGGAAAACCAGTGATGTCCTACTTCTCATTCCGCAACCGAGTGAAGATCCAAGAGACCCATTGGTAAGCGCACCAAAAGGACCCTCACGCCGCGTGGCAGGATCCTTCTTCGACAGAATTCTCTTCCTGACCGGAATTCTTATCCGATTATAGAATTGGCCGCTCTCCAAGAAGCTCATCATCTTTGCCAGCATCTGCCTGGCCGGCTTCGCGGGGCAAATGTCGCCCAATTCGAACCAACTGACGTTCGTGCTGCAAGAATCCACATACCGCAAGACCGAGAGAGATCTTCTCAACTCTGTGGCCGCCGCACTGGCCGGCTGGGTGGCCGGCCCGTTCCTCATCACACCGCTGGCAGCAGTCGTGGGACGCAGCTCCGTCGTGCTGTGGAGTTTGGTCGGCGTCTTCATGTGCCAGATATGGGCAGCGAAGATGACGGGGCCCGATGATTATATTCCCTTTGTGATGTCACGATGGATTTGCGCCTTGTTCGGTAGTATCCCCGCCATCTTGGGAAGCGGCTACATCGTCGATATGTTTTTCCTCCATCAACGGGGGAAGGCCTTTGCCGTGTTTGAAATCCTGATCGTCTTTGCGGTCGTGGGTGGCGGCACATTGAGCGGATTCATTGCCGAATCGCTTCACTGGAGCTATGTATTCTGGTGGACATTGGGCCCCGTGGGCGCCGCCATCTTGGCTGTGTTCTTGTTCGTCGAAGATACCAGCTTCGATGGCAGACGTGGAGGAGCAACCGACCAACCCGCACTGCCTGACTCATGGCTCGAGAGGCATATAGCAACCTTCTTCCCGGGTCACAGAACCCAAGGCCGAGGAAGAACTGCCCAATTTGTGAGTCAATCCAAGCTCAAAAAAGAGCCACATTGACAAGTCATCTGAATTCTGACTGACAACAAAACGGAAACCAATTCAATTATTTCCCAATGACTAGAAACGTCGAGTTCTGATTCCATTTAAAATAGCCTTTACGCCCATCACTCTCCTGGTCGGAACATTCGTGTTTGTGGCTCTGGGTCTCCCCATCATGCAAGCATCCACGCTGGCCATCTACCTGGAGCCACCAGTAGAGGCCGGCGGGTACGGATTCTCCCCATTACAGCTGGCAATCTTCACGCTGACCTCCTGGATCGGCATCATCTGTGCGCAGCTATGGGGTTATCTCTGCAACGACAAGATCCCGCTGTGGGTTGCGCGGCGTCGCGGCGGCACCTGGCACACGGAATACCGACTGGCCAACACGATCCCGCCGTGCATCATCCTGCCCATCGGGCTGGGCATCTACGGCGCCGGCCTCGAGTTCCATCTGCACTTCATGGTGCTCGCGCTCGGCTCGTTCATGATCTGGTTCGGTGCCCTGCTGGCGTTGCCCATCTGCTATAATTACATTATCGAGTGTTTCCTGCACAACTCCGTCGAGGCATCCGTCGCCCTCAACGCCTACCGCGTCTCCTTCGGCTTGCTGTCCGTCTTCGTCGTCACCCACTGGCAGTCCGCTGTCGGCGTGGGTTGGATGTGGGGAATGGGCGCCCTGCTGGTTCTTCTCGTCGATGTCCTCATGGTAGTTGTCATCTTCAAGGGCCACATCGTGCGCCGGTGGACGCTTTGCAAGAGCATCGTTGCCACGGAGGACGGTCTCGCCATTAGTGTACCCAAGGAAGAAGGGCCGGAAATCATTTGAAAAGCCTATTGTACCTACCCTGTTTTCTGGTGGCTACATGCAACCAGAAATCGGGTGGCCTGAAATTGTTTTGTTTCTTTCGCTTGGGAGAGAGAGAGGAGGATGAGATGGAGGAGAGGAAGGGATGGTGAAGAGGGAGAAGAGAGGAGGATAAGATGGGGGGGAGGATGGTTGTTTCTCTGTTCAGCTGTGAATCATCTACCAGGCCCGAGAATGATTCGAGTCGGTCCACGTACCTAGATCTTGCGTTGATACCAACTTAATAACTTAATCGAGAACGTGAAGCTTTTCTAAGAACACTTGACTCAAAGCGACATGCCATTCATCCAATATGGGTATCAAACATCCACCAACGCCAGGAGAAACTCATGTCCGCCAACCCTGGACAAAGTCATGCAACTTATCAATCACCACACCAAATATTGCATTGACGCTGTCGTTGATCAGCTGCTCAAAGTGGCGAATCGCTTCCTCCTCGCTCAACTCAAGATGGAACCGCTCCTTGACCTTGAGAACAGCCTTGTCCGGTTCCACCCGGATGTCCGGGATGTTCGCGTCGACCATGAGCGAGAACAGGTTGAGAATGAGGTTGGCGGATTTCCGGAGCGTCGTGTAGGCGGTGAAGCAGTGCTGCTTGAACTGCAGGTAGTGAGGCGAGTTGGCGCCGCCCATGCCTTCCACCATCTCCTTGCAGAGCTTCATCATGGGCGCAAAGGGCTTTGGGTCCCGGCCCAGGATGAACCCGAAGTCGGCATGGAAGAAATGGCCGTCGGGAGTGATGAGAAGGTTTTCGAGATGCCGGTCTCCGACGCCGAGAAGGTATGTCACCACGCAGTAGCCAGCACAGGATTTGACAAACGTATCCATGGCTTCCTTACGGACGCCAAATGGCTCCTGATCGTCAGGGTTATGGTCGCGAAGGTAAGCCAGTATCGAGCCCTTGTATTTGGCACACGCCGCAGATAAGGAGGTGGAAGGAATGAATTGGGCAGCCCCAGCGGTCGCGCCGGTAGCCAAGATGCGATAAGGAGTGAGCTTCAGGTCCAGATTCTCCTTTTGCAGGAGGCGGTCCATAAGCGTGATGATCTGAATAACCAACTGATCCTGACGAAGGTCATCTCCGACCTTGAAAAGGACCGGGTACTTGCGGCCATCGACGGTCTTGAAGGTCAACAGTAACGGGGACAAGGATGATTTGAACACGTTGGACTCTTCGGGAAAGCAGCCTACGACCTTCACTGTCGGGTCCAGCGGCAGTGGCAAAGGTGGATCAATGTTGATGATTTCGTTCTTTGGATCCCGGAGGCTTTTCTTCAGCTTCTCGATCTTTTGGTTTCTGTTCTCGCGAGAGAACCGAATATCTTTCGCGATCCGAGTCAGAACCGTGATCAGCTCTCCTTGCCGCAGCAAGGTCTTGCGATCCTCGCGATGCGTCCTTTCAAGTTCCGCCATGAAGTAGTATTCAACTCGAGCAAATAGACGTCGATGGGCCGGGGAGTTGGTCATCCCGGTATCATCGCACTCAACCATAAGATACCAGTGGAGATAGTTCCCCAACAAGAAATTGTTGGCAGCACGCGTGATGAGGAAGTTGGCTAGAGACGAATCATGGGCAGCTTGATCTTCAATCTCTTCGGCCGTCTCCTCATATTTCATCGCCTGAACCAGCTGCAGAAGATACAGTAATATCTCATCATCCCCCGCCTTGCGTAGTCTGTCTACTGCGTATGCCCGCACGGCCGCATTGTCGAAAGTTGGTCCGAGCAGTTCCAGGGCATCGTCGACGTCGATCTCTGTCCACTTGGGCAAGATCTCAACCGCTTGCCGCGCTTCGCCGACGTCCCGCCAATTGACAGACTTAACAAACTTCGTCAAGGCCCTCTTATCACGAGTCAAGTAGTACCGGAATCGCCAGATCAAGTCCTTCTCTTCAGCGCTGAGCTCCTGTGTCGGGCCATAGGACATGATAACGTTGAGTTCGTCACGGATTTTAGGATTGGGCTTGAGATCGCGATCCATGAATCCCGTACGATGACTTCGGACCAGCCTCCGTTGTTTATCTTCGCACGGATTGCCCGTCTGTCCAACTTCAGGGTCATAGACTCGGATGACTCGTTGGTCACCGGCATCGGCCGCACCTTGGATTCCAGGGCCAAGCCGTACCTCCGGGGCCGGTGCATTCGAGCCAACCTGAGAATGCGGCGCATAGGAAGACACAGGGGGAGGCGGATACTCGTGATCTGCCCAGACGATCGGATGATCGAAACGCGGGAACTCGACATATAGCACGAAATTCTCATCATCGGGGTCTTCTGTCTCCGGTTCCTCGTCATCTTCAGCGCTTTTATTCCGAGCCTTCAGCGCCTTCAACCTGAGGTTTCTTTCTCTGGCGGCCTCCTCTGCCTCGACCTTGATTTTCTCCAACTGGCGAAACACCATTTGATCAAGCCAGTCAATGCGGGGTATGTCGCCCATTTCGTGTTTCTTGATCAATCCCTCTATTCGCTCGAGTTCCACCTCGGCCGGCGATGGCTCTAAATCAAGCGATCCGTTCTGCTTGCGGCGTTTCGGCGGTGGGATGGCAGGGGTCGTAGTAGCGGAAAAGCCGTCAGCCGCCCGGTGCCGGTAGACTTTGCATTTCTGCCTCCCCATCCTTAACTTGCCATCAGAATCGAATAACGAGATGGTGGTGCCTCCAAAAGGCACAGTATGGCCAAATGATCCTTGGCCGGTTAAGGGAGACAGGTCCCATATCGTGATTGCCAGTTGCGACCCGAGAGGTGCGTCCCGGATCGACACGGGCATCTGTAGCCATTCATTCCATGTTCTTCTTGATTTGAACGCTTTATACGGTGTCTGCATAGACACGCCAAGGGGCTTCGAGTTTGCCCATAGCTGGACAGTCACGAACAAATCTGAGACGGGACTTTGATTCGAACCCAAGTGTCGTAACTCCGGTTGTTTTAGTAGAACGGAAAATGGTACTTGTTTTTGCTTCCCTTCCAAAGCGCCGCTACCATCGTCAGCTTGCACAACATCAGCATCATTGCCTTATTCGACGTACATCTTCACGTGAATAGGGAAGTCCACTTGGGTGGAGGTCGCAAAGGTGAACGCCTCCATGGCCATGGCTTTGATCGCAGACGCGACTGACGCATCTGCCCTTGAGAGCAAATGTTCACCTAGCTCGAGATCGAGCGTAATTCGAGGTGCGACGGCGTCGGTACCCCATGACGCCCGCTTCGATCTTTGGGTAATGGGTACATTATTACTGTGATGCTTACTTTCCTTTTAAGGATTAGGTTAGCATTGTTGCCTGAGGATCAAGTAAGTACAGTACACTCCGTACCACGACTGCACGTGATCTGCCAAGCCCCTAATCCGACACGAGTCGCGTCGCAAACTCGTGTGATAGGTCTCCACGGATGCGGCGCTGCAGAGTCGAAGAGTTCACATTTTAGGGGAGCATATAGTTTCTGTTTTTTTGTTGTTTGTCCTGCATTAAACGCGATCTTCGGTTACATTCTGCAGTACGAGGACGTGTCGAGACCAGCCTAGTCCTCTCGCTGGCGGTGAACAAAATATGGCGTTTGGGGCCAGCCACACTCCCAGCCCGGATGGCGACTCATTCAACAGCAGCCTTTCCCCCTCTTCGCAATCCGACAAGGAGAACCAACCGCGATCGCCAAATGCTCCAGCCGGGAAACGGAGCAGTGATCATACAGCCGGTGCAGCGAGCCGGATGACGCAGTCTTCGACGAGCAAGCGAAGACGTTTGGGCGAGCGGGAGGAGAATACCGCCCCCGCCAGCCAAAGTGCCCGGATACACCCACTAGAGATTTACGACCCGGATCAGGACGAGAATGAGCGACGTTGGATACGCAAGTCTTTGAGGGATTTGACTCGTAACTTGCATGGTGGGCACACAATCATCTTCTGGTTGACGGGAAACGCGTCTCACGGTCGGCGACAGATTACCGGCAGGAGTATCTCCAAGCCGGAAACAACGGTATTCTCGAGACGCTGCAGAAAGCAAATGAAATCTTCGTCGATATCAAGACGACTACGGATGCGACTGTCGACTCGCACCTTTTAGTCAATGCGGCAGACTTATCGTACAAGAAATCGGCCCAACTTGTCTTGGGAACGGCCAATGCGGGTATTGATGTGGACGAATTTGTTTCAAAATGCATATCTTTTATGCGTCGGGCGCCAGCAGCGGAGCCTGATGAGATTCCTAGTGGCACGCAAGGCCGTCGATCGCAAAGGTTCGGTGGAGAGGATGATGATGATGATATCGGAGATGCCATGAACTGGGATTGGCTAGGCCGTGAGGCTTGTATTCCTCACAATGCGCGTCCCTCACTGCCGGGTTTCCTGCTCGGGCCCTTGTCAGTTCAAAAGCGGACGAGAACATTAACGCAACGTCGAGCAACGCAGCGTCTCGATGCGAGCCAGGCCGTGAAGCCGCAGGAGCTACGAGAAGAGGATCTGGATCGACAAGAGACGTCGAACCTCACTACCATGTGTGTTCAGATCAATAAATTATTGCAAGAAACGCAGGTTGCGGCCGAGAAAGCCGTCAGTCAAGAGTTACGCCAGCTAGAGGACTTGAACGAAGAAAAGATGCAAGAAGTCATGGACAAACACAATATTGCGGATGATGGCGGAATACCGCTCTTCCGCTTCTGCATCAACCCTCGATCATTTGGCCAAACCGTGGAGAATCTATTCTACATTAGCTTCCTGGTCCGCGATGGCACTGTCGGAATTTCGGCAGACAGTCGAGGAGTGCCCACGTTACGTATGTTGCCCTGCCTTGCGTGAGACTATGCGTTTGCTGATTGTAAACAGATCACACAACTCCCTATGCGCCGCTCGAAGCTCAGTCTCGGGGAGTACAGAAACATCAGGCTGTCTTTAGCCTCGACTTCGAGACGTGGCATGATTTGGTTGAGGTGTACGACATCACCGAGTCCATCATCCCCCATCGTACCGACGAGGAGGAAATACAGAGGAACCGGCCACAGGGTTGGTATAGTTGAGGGAACTCTGGAATAATTGCTTGGGGTCATCGTTATTGGGCGGCTGTTTGGATTTGCGGGATCTGGACTGGATACCCTTCTTATCGGTTTCCGGACAAGTAATACTACTCTCCATGTATCAATAGACTTGCTTGATGGTTTACGAGAGCTCCAGGTATCTGTAGACGTTACCGACTGTTCATCGGGCGCATTGCTTGAAAGGGCCCTGAATGCCTGGGCCAGTGCCTCAGTCAACTGTTAGCCTCGGTCCAGGCTTGGATACAACATCGAAACGAAGACCTGACTAATACTTTCATCATCGCTCTCAATGCTTTAAGAGCACTAAATGATCCATGATCTCGAATTCATGCGATCGAACTCGGTACTCTGAATAGAATTGTCTGTCATGGCATCGAAGCTCTTCCCTGGCGACCCATCCAAGGTGATGGTGATTCGCCAAGTCACGCCTCAAATCACGACGCTCAGTCTTCCATTTTCGCGGTTTGGATTGATTCGATTTGGCGCGCGAGCGACTTTGGGTATGCAATAATCTAGTGGCCTGCATCAAATATCGTGATCATAATCAAAGTTGACACTACCCAGTCAAACTAGCAACGGGCTCGATACTGGTGGTGTCCCCCGTGGCTCTGACACCGGAGGTGCACGAGACCATCCGATCACAGGGCGCCAAAGTCCGGTACATCGCGGCCCCGGATATAGAGCATCATCTACACATCGGCACCTGGAAGGACGCGTTCCCAGACGCGGAGATCATCGCGCCCGAGGGTCTGTACGAGAAGCGGCAGCGGAGCAAGTATCGCGACGCGCCGTTCGCCCACGTCCTGACTGCAAAGAACAAGCACTCAATCTCCATCTCCGAGGAGTTTGACCGCGAGATTGACATCGAGTACGTTGATGGGCATGTCTCGCGGGAGATTGTCTTCCTGCACAAGCCCAGCCGGACCGTCATTGAGGCGGACCTGCTCTTCAACCCGCCGCCGAACGAGCAGTATTCCCGCGCAGAGGAACCCGCCACCGCGGGATTCTTGACGAGGTTCTTCTCATCTGTGGTCTCGGCGAAACCGCCGGCAATCTGGCAGCAACGGTTTGCCTGGTACTTGCTGGCAAAAGACCGGGCGCGGTTCGCCGAGTCCATGCGGCGGATTTATGGGTGGGATTTTGACCGGCTCATTACTTGCCATGGGGATGTCATTGAGACGGGGGCCAAGGGAGTTTTTCAGAGTGTTTTTGGGTGGTTTTTGGAGCATAAAGGTTGAGCTACTGTAAGTACTGTATATTGTGAAGAAGTACGGTAATCATCGATTTCATGCCACGCGATCTGCATGCACCAGTTTGTTGGACTGCCATTCTGGCGGTGAGGTTGGTGTTCAAATGGACCACACCGATAGCCCAAAGCTTGTCCTGTGGTCCATCGTGTTGTTTGGTAGATTGCGAAGACCGAATCGCCGTTGCAGCTCAGAGCTTGTGATGGGCGAAGCGCTGACGTCATCCGAATCATGTGATTCTTTCAGAGTTCCAGAAAGGCAGGTGTCTAGAAGATCTTTCATTTTGAAACCTGTCTTTTAACTTACATACTCGGTAGTTTTTCTCTTGAAAATGTGAATCAGAGCCTGTTCGGCCATCACCAGATCAACATCAGGCATCTCAGTCCTCTGCGTCAACAATCAGCATACTTGATAAATACAATGATGTTCTCACAACTCAAGGAAAAGCCGGAGATGAGCCAATCACCTAAAGAATTGATAGCTCGAAGCTTGCCCAGAGGCTAACACAAGCTCCTCAGCTCCCGACTGGCGACTGGCGCATCGATCTGCGTCATCGCCATCATCGCGATCCACTCAGGCATGCAGAGTTGCACACATCAGTTGACGAATCCTTCGTTTTTGGGTCCTGTGACCCGACCTTCCATCTGTGTCGACGGAGGATGCATGTACATAGAACGAGGTCAACCAGCCACGCCCACGAGCCCACAATAAGGCACATCGATGGTGGAGCCAGATGGTGCGCCGCATAGTTAAAGGAACATGGGTCAAAAAAGGCGTTATACTTGTAGACAGGTACTGGACAAACCGAACTGTCCTCACACTGGTTTCCCCTCCGCTACTTTTTTGTCCGACCCTCCACTGTCCTCGGAGCTCAGTCAGACGTGACCATACGTTTTTCTCGTCCGAGTCAGTATCAAGAAGTACACCATGCCGGTCTTCACTCGCCTTGTCTCTGTGGTTCTCCGCCTGGGAGAAATCACATTCGCAACGGTAGGCTCAACCCAGAGTACCGGCTTGTGACTATCATATGCCGTCGAACCGCTAACTAACCGGCCCTGCTAGATCGTTGCCGGTATCATCGGATACTATCTCCGGCAGTGGGATAAAGGGAACGCTGATTCATGGCATTTGGGTCGCTGGATCTACAGCGAAGTGATCGCCGGCCTATCGATTCTTTTGGGCGTGCTGTGGTTGATACCCACAGCGCATACCTTTTTCATTTGGCCGGGTACGGTCCGTGCCGTTCGGTTGATAGATCAATGAAGCTAACTGGCGTAGTTGACATTATCATTTCCCTGGCCTGGTTCGCCGTTTTTGGTCTGATAGTCGATGCCCTCAACGAAATCACGTGTGGCAGGGTTTTCGACTGGGACTCTTGGAGAATCAATTTCGATAATTTCTGCGGCCATTGGCGGGCAGCTGAAGCGTTTAGTTTCCTGTCGGCCGTTATTTGGCTGGTGTCAGGACTTTTGGTATGTTTCACTCTACGGACCCATGCACAACGTTGACTGACACGGTGCCTCAGGGCATTTACTTCGTCTGGCGTACAGAGCGTAGAACCCGTCCCTACGGCCGCTATCATGTCTAAACGCCATCCTCGATGTCGAACGGACACTTGGTTATGTCGCAACGTTTCGGACACGAACAACAAGGTGGTTTGCTCACCAAGCCAACGTCCTGCTTACGAACGGTCATGATTACTTACCCTAGTTTTGATACCCCATTGCTCTTGATGGTTTGCATCCTCGGTCTGTACTCGCGGCTTGCTACTCCTACCTAATCGACAGCGATTCACAACGACAATGAAGTTCATCGTGGTGACAACCTGAAATTATCGACGTAGTATTACTTAGTATTCTTTTGCTAGTCATATATGAGAGAGTTTGATTAAATCTATGGGTGCGAGTAAAGTGGATCAGTCGTAGTCCCCGTCTTCTCCGTACTACGGAGCACCAGATTCCGAGCCTCGATGCCAGCACCACGCCACTCTCGACCATGCGTGTTGAGACACCAGATGATTCCTCAGCTGCTGCGGGATTTTACGCGCTGAAAGATCTCGAATCTGGAAGCGACTCGTATGTCGAGGTGCGGCAGGGCGATGCCGACGCCGACCACGACGAGACCGACTCAACCAATTCCTCCGACAACGAGGAGAGCCTCCTCCGCCATGGCCGACGACCACGACAACGATCAGCACCTCGATGCGAATCGTCTATGCTCCAAAAACGACGACGATGCAATGCTCTCTACGGTCCGAGAACTCCCCGGCAGTTCCGCATCGTGCCCGTCTTGGAAACATTGCAGACCGCGCCGCTCCGTTTAGTTGACCGCGTGCTTCCAACGCGAAAACACAGATGGGCAGCCCTGATCCTTTTGCATCTACTCTGGGGGGCGATTTTCCTTACAATACTGCACCGATCCGTGGTCGGGCCTGAGATGGGCGAGTATGGGACTCCGGTGCGTCTGTCATGTCGTGCGAGGCTATGGTGCGTGCACGAAAGAAGCAACCCTATGATTTGCCAAAAGGAAAAGAAGAGTGGATGCTGAGATTTTGGCTGTAGGGGCAATAGCACGGATTGCGGTGTCGATGGCCGCGAGTGCCAACCCTTTGCGGACGCGGCGCTGGCGTTCCGGTGTCCCGCGGGCTGTCTGGACACGACTCTGCTGGAGCCGTATACAGTAGGCGACCAGGAGCTCAACTACCAGCCGCTCGTCGTCGGCGGTGCGCCCTTCAGACGGCCAGAGAATAGTATTATTGAGGAGGACGAGGAGAAGAATGGTAGCTATTACCGCGGCGATTCGTTCATCTGCGCGTCCGCGTTGCACGCTGGCGTGATCAGCAACGCCGTCGGAGGCTGCGGTGTCATTCGACGACTCGGCGAGAGGAGTGGGTACGGAAACATCACGCGTAACGGCATTGCGAGCACTGCTTTCGACTCCAACTTCCCCCTGGCATACACGTTTGAGCAGACAAAGACGACATGTCCCGACCAGCGGTGGCTGTTGTTTGGGATCTCGGTGCTCTTCACGGTGACGGTGTCGCTCTTCACAACGTCGCCGGCGGCGTTCTACGTGTCTGTCTACCTGATCGTGTACCTGCAGGTGGCACTGGCGTCCGACCCGCCCTACGCAATGGATTATCTGGAGGTGGTCTCAATCGGGATGGGCCGGTTCCTGCCCGCGGCATTCGTCGGCTGGGCCATCTACCATTTCTGCGCGCGCGACACGCTGACAGGTCTGACGGCGCAGTTTGAAAAAACGATTCTATGGCTGGGGCCGTGCTGGGTCGGCGCACTCAACACCGACACCTTTGACCGCATCCCCATCTCGCGACTCACCCCACACGATATCCAGCAGCAACCCGGCGCGATCCCGGCGCTGATCATCATTGTCAGCATCATCATCGTCTGCGCCACCGCGCAGGCTTGGTGCATCTGGGCCGCGGGCAAACTGCCGCGGTTCCTGGCCCTCTACGCCGCCATGGCCGCCGCGTTGCTCGTCATGACTGCTCTGCCGCAGCTCCATCTGCGCATCCACCACTACATCCTGGCCTTGCTGTTCCTCCCGGGCACCGCACTGCAGACCCGCCCGAGCCTCGTCTACCAGGGCCTACTCGTGGGCCTGTTTATCAACGGCGTCGCCCGCTGGGGGTTTGACAGTATCCTGCAGACGCCCGCGGCGCTCCTCGGCGATGCACAGCTGGGTAGCGCTCTGCCGAACGTCACCGTGACGGCCATTGACAACGCGAATAGGACAATCTCCTTTGCCCTCGAAGGCTTGCACGACGCGGCAGCGGGTGTCGCGGTGCTGGTCAACGATGTCATGCGTCTGCAGGTGTTTCGACCGTCTGACGATGTTGGACGTCCGTTGTCCGTCAACTGGACGCAGCTGCGGGACGGCGAGAAGGAGTACTTTCGCTTCGGGTTCGTGCGTACCAGCCCGCTCGGCGGGATGTGGTACGAGGATTTCACCAAGCCCGGGATTTGGCATGCGGATGGTCAATGGACGCATATGGAGCCTGGGCCGAGTTGAAATGTAGACCGATGTACAGTATTAAAATCCTCAGATTTACCACCTAGCTCCAAAGTTACAGATCCCGAACAAACACGTACAGTAAATACAGTAGTAGAATGCTACCCTGATCCGTCACATCACTCCTACACACGCTTTTCCAACACTAGGAAGACTATACAAACGAATTATGTAACAGGAAAGGGAACAGAAAGGAAAAGGAAGAATTTCAGGTCACCCCTTCTGATATCGTTTACAGCTCACCTGGACATGGTCCTGCTTCCCGCCATCGCTGATGATCAGCGCGGTCAGTTTCCGGCCGTACACGCAGCCGGAGTCGAGGCCTTTGGTGTATTTCTGCAGGTTCAAGCCTCTGCGCGCGTCGTGGCCGTAAATCACGGTCATCAGGCCCGCGGAGGGGTCATCGTCATCATCGTCATCATCATCCTCCTGAGAAGTTTCGCCGTTTTCGCGTTGCTCTCGGAGATCTGCCTTCCGGAGGGACATGTATCTATTGAAGAGCTACGTGGGTGAGTAATAAGCATCAGCTCAGGATAGCTCAGGATATCGGCTTTTATTTTTTTGGAGGAAAATAGATACCTTTGTCC
This sequence comes from Thermomyces dupontii, assembly GCF_041956625.1. Classification (NCBI taxonomy): domain Eukaryota; kingdom Fungi; phylum Ascomycota; class Eurotiomycetes; order Eurotiales; family Trichocomaceae; genus Thermomyces; species Thermomyces dupontii. Next base: position 862,026 of record NW_027192310.1, on the reverse strand, counting down.
AAGCAATCCCTTCTTCCTTCGCACTGGGCACATGCGTCTCCACATCAATCGACCGCATCGTCATTACGCTCACGGGGTCCTGATGCTCCAGGTCCACGCCCGGAACCAACCCGGCGTGCGCGACAACCACCTCGCCCATGCCCTTGATCGCGCCGACTCGAAGGATCGCGGGACACCCTTCAAGCCAGGATGCTTGCTCGTCGCTGAGTTCCTGTGCAAGCTGGAGCAGTGCTTTGTCCTCCGACGTTATGGCAATTTCCGGCAGTTCGACGGGCGACTCGGTACCATGAGATTTGGAGTGCTGTTGTTGTTGCCGGCGGAAGAGTAGGACTCTGTCATCGTCATTGCCGCGCACACAGGATGCGTGCAGTCTGCGCGCGAGATCAACGACGCCGCGGCTGTCGGGGCCTTTGGCGATCATGTTGCCGGTGAAGATCAGATGATCGCCGGCGCCACGATCGAAAGAGATGGTCTCGAGCAATTCCTGCACTGTAAGGAAAAAAACCCTCAGTACTAGTTTCGATACGTTGGGAAATCGACAACGAACACTCATCCCTGCACCCATGTACATCCCCCACAAACACCAACCGTCTCCCCCGTCGCGAACTCTTCTTCAAATCCCCGTCTTGGGGTCTACCCTCAGTATCATCATCATCATCATCATCATCATCATCATATTCCGGCAACCGCGCCGGATCCAACATCCGCAGCTGCACAAGACCCTCGAATTGCGGCAAATTGTTTGTCCCAAACCACCCACCGACTCTGACCTTCGTTCCACGGTCCAACGCCTTAATCAGCGCCTTTTGCTCCTCCACCGCAGGCTTCCATATCCCCTGCCAGCCGATCAAAACCGTCAATGCGAGAATGGCGTAAATCATGACGAATCGGCGGAACCTCGGAGCGGACACCACGGCGCGCGACGCCCGCAGCCATCGTGGCTCCGACGAAGGATAGTAGTAGGAACGCCCTCCTCCGGTGAAGGTGGCTGTGGGGGAAGCTGGGGTTGCGTGGCCGCTGCTGCTGCTGCTACTGCTGCGGCGGGCGTCCCAGTTGTTTCGCACATTTTCGATCAGCAGCCGCGGTCTGGAGGCTGCACTGCTTGTGGGAGCGGCCAATAGACTGCGGGAAGAGAAAGAGGAGGAGGAGTAGTGCGAGTAGTGGCTCGCTCTTCGATTGTGGCTATTCGCCTCCTTTTCGCTGCCCGTGGCCTCCATTTGGTCGACCGCTGTCTTTCTTTTTCTTTTCCCCCTTCACTATCGAGACATCCCTGGGCCGTTCTGGCCGTAGTTTTCAATTGTTTCTTTGGCCGATCTGCTCTGATAGTGACGTCGGCGATCAGGGCTGGGTGCCGCTGCCAATCAGACCAAACAAGCAACGGAGCACACGATGTCTTGCCAAAAAGGGTTTAGTTCAAATCAGGGTCGAAACCGGGCGCCGAGACCCCGGTTTCCGTAAGTGTCTTACGTCATGCTTGGCTTGGCTTCAGTTTCCAAAGTGCACACCCCCTATTCTATTCACACAAACACAAATTGTCCTACATCACCGGTACTTTTCAAAGTGTTCAGCCTCACGAAGTCGCTCCTGGATCTTCTGCAGAACCCCCAGTTCGTACACCTCCTCGACCGTCTTTCCCCCCGTCAGGACTTCCCGCTCGTGGCGCACAGACTCCTCCTTGGTCATGCAAACCAGGTCCTTCAGTTCCATCCGTATGAACCTCTGGCCCTCCTTGTCCCATTCCTCATCGACTTTGAAGCCGCCGGCGGGACGCTTCCACGGGATTAGCACCAGTCGGTTGGCAAGCCCGCTGATGGCACTCTTGCCCCGCCAGGTTTCCTCGACGGCGTAGGCAATGTCGTCCTTGCTCAGCGGCAAGCGCAGGCCCACAAGGTCCTTGTTGCCGTCGGCTCGGATGAGCTTCTCCATGGTGCCCTGGAGCTGTGTTTGGATGGTGTCGTAGAGTTTGTCCCTGCCTTTGCTGCCCAGGTTGTACTCGACCGGGTAGCCGGTGATGGTGCAGATCACATGGTTGGCGAGCGTGTATCCGAAGGTCGCCGGCATCGTGCCCAGGACGGGGAGGATGCGCACGCGAAAGTCCGGCAGCACGCTGAGCTCACCGACCTTGCCCTTGGCGAATTCCTCTTCTGGCAGCGGCAGCAGAGACGCCTTGCCGGGGCCGGGCTTCTCAGTGGAAAATACGACGGGGATTCCCGAGCTCACCCCGCGCAATCGCAGCCGTCGGCGGGTGCTGCGGGAGAGTGGGTCGTCTGTGCTGGCCGAGATGTCGGCGACGGCGATCCGCGTCGGGTCGGCTTTGCATCCAGCACCCATGGACGAGATGACGCGAATCAAATGCGTATGGCAGTAGTGCAAGAGGTCCACCTTAGTATCGATGTTATCGATGCAATCTAGCACGTAGTCCGGCTGTTGGCCGTTATCTGGATCCAACGACCACGGCGCCAGGAGCTTCTCTGCCACCGAAGCATTGAACAGCTCGTTGCGGCAGTCGAACCGGACCCATGGCACAATCTGCTCTAATCGCCGCCGTAGACACTGCACCTTGGGCGTCCCAACATCGGCCAGCGTGGCCACGGCGTGTCGATTGAGCGAAGACAGGGTGACTTGGTCGAAATCAATGAGCCGGATCTTTCCAACGCCCGACCGGGCCAGAGCTGTCGCCGCATGTGACCCGACACCGCCGCAGCCGACGACAATGACGAACGAGGAGCGGAGTTTTTGGAGGCCCTCGTCGGTGAGGAAGACGCGATTCCTAGCCAGTTGCTCGAGAATCAAATCTACCTCCGGCCGTCAGTCAATTACTCTTCGCCCCCCCCTAAAAAAGGGCCATCTTTCGTCCCACCTTCGTCATAGTCTCCCTGTTGCGCGCGTCTAGCCAGCGCCGCCGCGCGCTCATCTTCCTTGCTCAGCCGTTGGAGAAACGGCGCCACCGCCGTGCCGTACTCGGTCAACTACACTTTGCCTCGCAGTCAGCAAAAAATGCGCCTAACCGAGGTCGGCGCGATGAATTGGGACTCAACCCGACCGATTCTGCACGTTGATACGCATCATTGATATCCGGTATCGACGCTTTGAGCTTGTCAACCGCTTCTTGTCGTTTCAAGGCTTGGTAGCCGAGGATCCCCGCGGCGACCGCGGCTCCGGACAGCGCAGCGGTAGCGACGAGCTGCACTCCATGAGAGGAAGCGTGTCGCTCGAGCCAGGACATGTTTTGCTAAGCTCACAATGCTTTTCAAGTTGGTGAGCTCTGTTTCTTGGCGAGTGTTTCCTGTCGAATGTGGCCAGGGTTGCCCCTGTGGCGAGGGTGTCCGCCGGTAAGTACGTCTTGAATGGCGGCAAATCAGCAACCAACCGACTCTTTCAAGGATTATTTAAATCAAACGGACACTTACCTGCTGCTCAACGTGACTCGCTGCGCGAAAGTGACCCTTGAAAGAAAAACGAGATCACGTGTGTTGAAGTTCGCATGTTTGCACTGTTTGATCCACTTTGGCAGACGAAACACTTTTTCTTCACCCTTTCTCTCCTCTTTCTTCTTTGGAAACTTCATCTCACTGATGAGAGCGGGCTACACCACAGGGTCACACTGGATCTCTCATCCAGTGCACCCCTGTGCTCGTCTTGATGACGATAAAATTTACTCGAGCGCTTGACACGTCAATTGAGTATTCAAGTTCCCAGCATGGACTTCATCCCCTGTCCTTGAAAACAGGTGGAAGAAGACATGCTCAGACGTGGTTGATGCAAAGTGAACAGAGATCTTAGAGACGAAATAGCCTTGCTCTTAAGTTTCTTTTTTCTTTTTTTCCTTCAACAAGGACACGACTTTGAGAAGCCATTGGAGAAATTTCTTATTTTTTATTCGATGGCTGCTCAGAGTCGTGTCCTGTTGATGATGACTCATTTCTCTCATCCCCGTGATGCCTCATGATGACCAAAACTCTTAGGACACCTCGGAGGTTATTGATGAGATGCTCCGCGTGTCGCGCCCCTGTTCTGCAGGGTGTCGTGACCGCGTGTAGCAGGACCATTGACGAGCCTTGATAAAAGGTAGTTTTCAATCTGAAAAGGCTAGGGATGAGAGGAATCGATACTTTGCACGTCAATCAGCTGAGTTTCTTGTCTATGGACTGTTTCCTGTAGATACAACAATGCATTCGTTTGTTTTGGTTCAGTTGGCCGTGTTTTGCGCGTAAGTTTCTGTTCAGCCCGATGACGACCATGAGTATCCAAAAGCCAAAGTCGAGGTATCCTGCACATGTTTTCATACATACACGCGAGCTTCGGCTTGCTATTGTGCATGGAAACCGTTGCGAACTCGAGAGCTTATCTGAGGGCTGGACTATTCCCATACTATCTAACGAATAAACAATTCTGCAGGGTATATAGGATGCAATGCAATAGGGAACTAAGAATCCATGTACACCTAACACCAACACGCCGTTCTATGCAATCATTAAACCGAGAGACTAAGAATCAGCCGAGGAACTTGCCCACCGGCCCGCCAATGTTCTCCAGGTCCAACAAAAATGTATCATGGCCAAACAATGACACATCCATGCCGAGCTCGACATGCTGCACCTTGGTATTCCCCGCGGCACGCAGCGTCTCGGCGATTTCCCGCTGCTGCCATGCCGGAAAGAGGATGTCGCTGGCGACACCCATGACGAGAACCGGATGGTCCTTGAGCGGCGCCATGCCACGGATTAGGTCCTGCGGTGGGCCGGAGGTAGAGAACTCTCCGGAATCTGCCGCGTCCGAAGTCGCAGGCCCGTTCATCGGTGTCACGGACGCCGCCGCCGAGGGCTGTTCCTCGTACGGCTTCTCCGGCAACGTCAAGCCACATGAGGACTCAGACGGGTCGAGGCGGCCGCGGGCTAGTTTCTTGGCCGTTTCCTCCCGCCGCTTCTGCGCGGCTAACTGGTGCGAATGGCCAAGGTCAAACAGGTCCATCGCTTTGGAGACGTACAGCAAGCTGTTTGCATCGTAGTCCAGAGAAAACTTCTCCCCGGCGTGGTCGAGATACGTCTCGATGAGGAAATCCGGGCACAGCGCGGGCGGCTTGCTTGGGTCGGCGCGCTTCCGCCCGAACCTCTTTTCCCACTCAGGGCCGCTGCGGTAGGTCACCGTCGCGATCTCCCGAGCGAGTTTCATGCCAAAGTGTGGCGGCACCGAGTCATAGTAGAACCCGCGTGCCCACTTAGGGTCCATCATCAGCACCTGCCGCTGCGTGTGCCGCATAGCAATGCTGTAGGGATGGCTGCGAGCACAGCCACTGATGCTGACCACGCGGCCGACACGGTCTGGGAATAACACTCCCGCGGCCAGACTCTGCATGCCACCCATGCTGGCGCCCACCGATGCGTGCAGCTTGTGGATTCCCAGCGCATCGAGCAGACGGAACTGCGCCCGGACCATGTCGTCAATGGTCAGTATGGGGAATCGCGTGGCATACCGCTTGCCGTCCGACGGATCGATCGACGACGGGCCTGTGCTTCCGTAGCAGCCACCGAGGACATTCGTGCAGATGATGTAGTACTTGTCGGTGTCTAGCGGCGCACCGGGCCCGATGAATCGCTCCCACCATCCTTTCTTGGGATTGGTCGGGGTGCTGCGGGCATGACTGGAGGCGGACAGCCCAGTATGCAGGAGAATTGCATTGCTCTTGTCCGCGTTCAGGGTCCCCCATGTCTCGTAGGCAATGTCAAACTCCGGCAGCACGCCGCCCCAGTCCAGAACCAAGGCCTCGTCGCAGTGAAACCGTTCATGGTGGCCTGTGGTGTATGAAGGCTCGGGACCGGACTGCATCGATCGTGTCGACAACGACGCCGTCTTGGCTTCCTGGGCGTCGAGGCACGGAAAGGACATGGCCGGATTCGTCGAATCGGCATCCTGTCGAACGGCTGCAGAATGCGCTTTGCGGGGAGGCTGTGGGTGTATGCGCCGGATCGAACTTGGTGATGTCGAGGTTGTTGGATGCGCGAAAGCGGTGACCGGGCCTGAGCTCGGAGGAGAAGACACCGTCAGAGGGCGAGCAACGGCTCGTGAAGCCTGACGCGCCACGCCTCGAAGGGGGTTCATCTTGATGTCCGGAGGCACAAATTAAGTCATTCTCGTTATGCCAGAGAAACATTTCCCTGTTGTAGAAGTCTCAGATGTCTTGAAAAAGTGCCAGTCGAGTCTGCAAATTCCCAGAGCACGTCATGCAGAGCGAATCTGATTGGTCTGATCTAGGCGGTGAAGTTGCAATCATGATTCTGCCGGCAATATTTCTGTTCTCATTTTATTTGCAAACGATTTGCAAAATGAAGCTCGTGAAGACTGAAGAGTACTCGGTTCAGCGGTTTTGGATTCAGTTTCGAATTGGAGTCTTGGATCGATGGATAAATCCGTCGAGGATCAAGGAATCCAATGGATCGGTGCAATTTGCCAAAGCGAACTGAAATCTGCAGGGAAACAATCAAATCTTGAGCCACAGCAAGGTGCCAATGCCCGCAATCAAGCCAAAGTTCCAAGGGCAAGCCCTGTACGAAGGACAGCATTCGCAGCGGCAAAAGGCAACTATGTACATGTACTCGTATACTCAAGTGCCATGGTTGACTGTCGCTAGCATTGGTTGTAGCTAATAATATAGAGCCTAACTACGGAGTACTCCGTAGTTGAAATCGGAGCTCGGAGCATTTCAGTGACCGTCACTGTCCACCGATTGGCCTAAAAAAAAAATAACCTTCCGTCCTCCAGGCTCGGCAGGATTCGAACCCGCGACCTCCGAAGAGGCACACCTCCCAAGGGCCCAACGCCAAATCGCTCAGAACACTAGGAACGAGTGCGAGTAGTAACTAATACTGTACCCTCCCACCAACAACAGTCCCGATCAATGGTGACTTGCAGGATTCAAATCATTTAGTTGGCAACTAAAACATTTAACTTTAGTTAAGCTTCTCGAACTAATATATTTTTCGACAGCCAATCTTGAAACAGCCCTGTCTCAGAGTGACCTGGCGCTGCATGCGGAGGACTGTCGGACATGACGACTTGGAACTGGGATTGACCAATCGCATCAAATTATCAATGCCGCATGCGGTCTGCTTGAACTCCTCGAAGGGTACGGAGAATTAACCAAGCCTCCCAATAGCAACGACCATGCAAAGGTGACCTTCGTTTGAGCACGAGGATTCAGTGTATGCAAAGTTACTTAAAGAGATTACTTCGGGCGACGTGGGAAGGACAGAATCGGCTAACAGCAGTCGGAGCGGCCCGGTTCGGTGCTTGCAGTGACGTCGACGAAGCATCAGGCTGCTTCTGATGATGAATCAAGCTTTCTGAAATGTACGTTGAACACAAGGAATTGAACAGCGCGAGTCTACTAACTAGTAACAGTCAGTTTGGCGATTCAATCGTCTACCCATTGGATCTGAGCGGGACAAAATATAAACCGCACGTGGTTGGAAGGCATGCCAGTTGTTCGGAACTGACTCCAAGACCGCCATGATTCGCCGAAGAGGCATTCTTGCCGTGGTCCTGCTGATTATTCTCATCGTCGTCCTCCGTTCGTCGACTTCGTCGGCCGAGACAAATTCCAAGTCCGAACATGCGCAACAAGACTCGGATCAGAATTGGAATCCCGCACACCGCATTCCCCCCCAGGGTCGCGCCATCGGATCCAAGCACCAGGTGACAATAGATGATCTCTCGGACAGGCCCCTGCGGGACCGGCTGCGATATCAATTCCCATACGACCTTGAGGGCAAGTTCCCGGCCTACATTTGGCAAACATGGAAGGTCACGCCCGCGTCCGGACACTTCTCGGAGGAACTACGGCCGTACGAAGCCAGCTGGACGGAGCTGCATCCGGGGTTCGTGCACGAGGTGGTGACAGATAGCGCGGCGGAGCATCTTATCCGGTACCTGTACGGCGCGATTCCGGAGGTGGTCGAGGCGTACCAGTCGATGCCGCTGCCGATCCTCAAGGCGGACTTCTTCAGGTACCTGATCCTGCTGGCTCGCGGCGGCATCTACAGCGATATCGACACGCTGGCACTCAAGTCGGCGACGGAGTGGCTGCCGGACTCAATGGATCGGCTTTCGGTCGGGCTGATTGTGGGAATCGAGGCCGACGTCATCACCGAGGCTCGTCCGGACTGGAACAAGTGGTACTCGCGCCCCATCCAGTTCTGCCAGTGGACGATCCAGGCTAAACCGGGCCATCCGGTGCTCCGCGACGTGGTGGCCAACATCACAGAAGAGACCCTGCGCATGAAGCGGAAAGGGATTCTGACCGGATCCCGCATGGACAAGACCATCGTCGAGTTCACCGGGCCAGCTGTCTGGACCGACGCCGTCTTCCGCTACTTTAATGATCCGCAGTATTTTAGGTTCTCGGGCAACAACCACCCCAACGTCACGTACATGGATCTGGCTGGGCTCAAGGAGCAGAAGAAGATCGGCGACGTCGCCGTCCTGCCCATCACCAGCTTCAGTCCGGGTGTCGGACAAATGGGCGCTGAGGACGCGGAGCATCCGCTCGCTTTCGTTCTGCACGGCTTTGATGGTAAGCTTTGTCGAAAGTCTGCTCTATGATATCATTCACTAACATCATGATGTTACGCCAGGTACATGGAAATCAGATTGATGAATTCGATTCAATCTGTTGATTTTTCTTTTTTCGGTATTATAGACTTGACGTCGGGATGCACAGTTGTTTCCGTACTTAAGGGCCGGTGTTTGGGGTGTTAGAGGAGTATTGGAAAGGTACATTTTATGGGCGGTTTGTTCATGAAGTGCGATAAAAATGTAGGAGACAGGCATTGTCCATCATCCATGCCTACTCTTCCGAATAGACTATGGTTGTGTTCATTCTTTACTTCTCATTCAGATAGGTACTTGGCTATATTCACGATGAATTATGCATCTCCGGTCCAAGATTTGTCAAATATCAGATTCAGGTGTCATTATTTGAAGCACCAACTCATCCATCAGACTCAATGCCGAACAGACAACAGATTCCATGTACACCAAAATTGCCCGTACCAACATGGAGCATACCGGGTATCGACCCAGGGTAGGGGGTATCTGTCTGCGTATCGAGCCCCCAAGACGTAACCAATTCACAGGGTATCAAGAAATATGTAGTATTTTCGGGTGAGGGCGAGAGAAAGTTTCGAAGAGACAAGAAGGCGGCGGAAGAAAAAAAAAAAAAAAACAAAAGACAAGAAGAAGATGAAATGACTTAGGTACCTGTTACGAAATCAGGAGTCAAAATCCGCAAACAGCGGATCGTACTTTTCCCTCATATCATCCGTGTAGACGGTCAAGGTGGACGGGTCCGGCGGCGGCGGGTATTCCTCGAAATTGGACGCATCCGCAGGATGCGTAACCTGCGGCACGATCGGGCCGGGGACACGGCGGTAGTAGAGATCATCCCAGTTAATGCCGTCGAAGAACGGATGGCTCTTGACGCGGGCGGCGCCGCCGGAGATGTAACCAAGTCGCTGGGCAACGTTTGTTCGGCAGAGTTGGGTGATGATATCGCGGGCGGCGAGGGACAGGCCCTGCGGGAAATGCAGCCGGCCGGCGACGATCTGCTCGTAGAGGCGCATAACGTTGGGGTCCCAGAAGGGCGGCTGGCCGACGAGGAATTCGTAGATCAGAATCCCCAGCGCCCACCAGTCCACCGCCAGCCCGTGGCCGCTGTTGTGGATCACCTCCGGTGCTAGGTAGTCTGGCGTGCCGCACAGTGTATACGTCTCGCGGTCACCGACCTGCTTCGCGAACCCAAAGTCGACCAGCTTGATGTGGCCCTGCGCATCCAGCAGGATGTTCTCCGGCTTCAGGTCCCGGTATGCTACTCCCTGCACGTCGTGCAAGTACTCAATCGTGAGCGTGATCTCTGCAGCGTAGAACCGCGTCGTGGGCTCGTTGAACCGGCGTGCCCGCCGTAGATATGTGAAGATTTCGCCGCCAGGGCAGTAGTCCAACTGCAACGGTCAGCTCAGTCTCCCTTTGTTTCAAGGGCTTGAAATTGGTCCTACCAGCATGTAGAGGCACTCATCGTCCGAAAACGACGCAGCGAGGTTGGTGATAAACGGGAAACCGGCGACCGCAGCAAGCGACTTGCGCTCGTTGCGCACATGCTCAACCTGCTTCAGTTTGATGACTGCAACAGCAACTCCTGTTAGCCGCCGTCTTGCTCTCTCTCCTCTCTCTCTCTCTCTCTCTTTCTCAATCCCCTCATGTATCTTCATTCTCCCTCTGCAACCCGCGCGACAATGAGCGGCCCGTACTGACCGTCAGCTTTGCGAAGTGTCTTCAACGCATACACCGCGTTTCCCCGTCGGGGATCCCTGAACCGCGTGAGCCACACGCGCGCAAATGTCCCTGTGACATTTCTCAGTCAGAGCTCAAACCTCTCTCGCAGTAATAAGACCATGCACCTACCGGTCCCCAGCGTCTTGATCAGCTCAAAATCCTCTATCTTTAGCTTCTGAGACTGCAGCCCCAAAGGTTGGGATTTTTCTGTTGCCGCCGTTGTCGTTTTCTCAGGCTCCTCCTGTTCCTGCTGCTGCTGTGCCTCGGGCGGCGTCTGGTCGGCGGCGGCGGCCGGTGAGTCCCGGTTCAACTCGTCATGCGCGGACGGATACATTGTTTTGATGGCCATGCTGCGCGATCATTTCTTCTCTCTTTTTCCTTCTTTGCGAACAGCGAGGGCCGGGAGAGGGGGGCCGCGAGCGGCGATGGGCGAATGGTACCTGAACTCCGTGAGGAGAAAAAAAGGCTGGAATGGCTCGATCCGGTGGCGAGTCTCCCCCAATTGTGGTTGCCGGGAGGTCGCCGGAGAAGAACACGGTCACTGGCCGCCGGACATGCAGTCGATGAGCGTGGAGGATCTCGCAATGAGGTTGGGACGGGAGGAGCGCGGGCTCTGACGTACTTTTCGTGGCGGGGTTCGGCCGGCTGGGCGCTCTTGGTACCTGGGATGAAACCTAGTGCCGATGAAATGTCTACCGCGGCTATGTACTTACACAATTAAGCAAATAAGCCGGCGATGAACGCGGTGATGATCATTCCAGCTACGGACAGTTCCAGTACATGCAATCGTGCTGATCCTACGCCGCGCTGTCGCAGCTCCAAGTACATGATCCATACTATGTCGTTCCATACGCCTCATAAGTACCAAGGACACATCAAAATGGCGGAGAGCTCAGCTCCGTGAGTTCAGAATTAGTCCAACAATCAAGCTGTCTCCCGTCAGTGGTGTTCACATGCAGGTACCGTAGCCAGCCTCTTACCCGTACAGCCCCAGCACCTCGCCAAAGATCAGGATTAGAATCATGCCAACATAGACCCGTGACTGCTGCATGTAAGCCCGCACGCCCTGCAACATCGATCAGCACGAGCCTAAACGTCACATCCGTCATTCCAAGCCTACCGCATCACCCACGATCCCAATCGCGTATCCCGCAGCCACTCCAGCCAGTCCGACCGACAGGCCAGACGCGAGATGCATAAAGCTCCTGTAGCAAAACGATCAATATCATCGGAATCTTCCCCTGCTCTCGATGTCAGGGCGCCTACGAGTAGAGGCTAATATGTTGTGTGGGCGGTGGATTGATCGCTCCCGCGATCAAGACAGCAACAACCAGGCCGTAGACGGCGATGATACCGGACATAACCACCGGAATCAGCGACTGCCGCTCGTCAGCGTCAGCGCGGTTCCTGCGCCTAAGGGGACGATTGCGATCCTGCCTTCATGATGAGATCCGGTCGATATGTTCCCACGCCCGCAATTCCTATCCCCGACTTCGCCGTGCCGTATGCCGCGCCCGCGCCTGCGTTCAATCAGCGTACTCCATGCTTTTTTAACCACGCCTGCTGCGAGGCGTGCTGGTCATATATCACGTACAGCCGAAAATCATCTGTTTGCCGAGGTCTGGGTTAGCTGCTCTCCGATGACGCACGCCCCGGCTCTGCAGGTACTTACTGCCGCGGCGATGCCCGCCTGGTACACTGCGTTAGTGCATCGATTCGCACTCGACGACCATCACAAACTACTCACAAAGGAGAAGAAAGGCGCAAACTTGGGCGAGAGCTCGCTGTCCGCCATGTTGACTGCTCCACGGAAAACCCCCTGCAGGACAAAAGTGCGAGTCTAGCAGCGAGCGCCCCGATGCCGAAATGCAGCTCGAGCAGGGAGAGTAGGCCAAATCGGAGCTGGTGTGTTGCTTCCTAGCAGCTGTCAACTGCTGTCGGAGGATCGGGATGCTGGTGTTATTCTTAGCACGGAGTTGAGGTGCCGATTTCTGCCTGAGGCATTAATAACGAATTAGCCTAATGCCTGAGGCACCAAGGCCCGAACCAACTCCTCTCCAGAATCCAGATCCCCGGAAGATCCTCATCGTCCGTCCATCGATCACCGTCAAATCCGCCTTGTCCGTCTTGCGGCCGCGTCGATATCCAAATCTCAGCGCTGCCCTGTCTTCGCCCTCGTCTCCCGTCTGGTTTCGGCGTGCTTTCCCCCGCGCTCGAAGAATGCGGAGGGCACCATCATAGGGCCCTTGTCTTGCGATTGCGCCCGAAAGCTTCGCGCCGATCCATCCCTCGTTCGCGATCCTCTTGGTCCATCGTTTCCTCGCTCGTCTTCTCCGAGTCGACCGGCGAGCCCGCGACATGACCATCCGCTGCTGAACTCATCCCGCCACCGGTCAACCCGTCTGAATTCCCCGGCTTGCGTGTCGATCACTCTCCCTCTCTCTGCCCCAACCGTCCCTGGTTTGGGCTCGACATCACTCAAGCCGTCCCTTCTACTCTTTCTCTTCGTCGCTTTTAACTCGTCGTCATCACCGGTCCCCGAGCCATGGCCGATCTAGGTGCCCACGGCCGGAACGTCCGGCCCAGCCCCTACGGGCACCCCACGAATCACCAACGTGATGCCGCATACAACGAGATCTTCGGCGGCGCTCCATCGGGTCGATCGCAGACGATGACCTCGCGCACGCCCGCGTACTCGTCCGATCGCGCTAACACGATGGGTGCTCACATCTCGCCACCCCAGATGCAGCGTCCACCCGCCCCCGTTCGGCAAGGGCCCAACGATTACTACGCCACCGGTCCGAATGGCTACATTCACTCTCACGCGCATGCCAACGGGACATACCCATCCTCGCGGCCCACGCAGGGCCACCTGCCGCAACAACCCAGCCGACCACCATGGCCCCAGCCTCAGCGGATGGATTCCAAGCCGAGTCCGATGACGCAGTACGCGAACCCCAAGGCGCCCATGCCTCAGGGCCGTTACAACTACTTCCCTCCGGCCATGAACAACAACCCCGACCGCACCCAGTCCATGGCGAATCTTCAGGCACCACCAAGGCTGAGCGGGCCCCCGATGTATCAGCAGCCCAGCTCTGCAACAGCGCTTCGCCAGCAGCCGTATCATCACGCGGTCCGGACGCCGCAGGGTCGTCCCGTGCCGGAGCGCCGCGATGATGAGCGCGCCATGTCGCTGAGCTCGTACTCCACGGACCACGAACATTTCCGCACCGCCACCGGTCGAACGATCCCCGTGCGGCGTCCGCCCTCGGGTCCGGACCAGATTCCTTCGCAGTTATTACCCGCGCAGACGCAGCAGGCGTCGCAAGCACAGCAACATCCACCACCTGCCGCTGAGCTGGACCGCATCAGTGGTCACACGAGACGCCGTCCCAGCGAAGCGTCCATCGCATCACGCACGATGTCTATGGCGTCGACGGTCGTACCTGATCGAACTATGAGTTTGCAAAGCACCAGGCCGGTCTCGAGGCCAACGCCACCGAACTCGCTGCCAGCGAATCCAGCTCCGGCTCGTAGTCGGAAGCCACTTGTCTACCCGGCCCTGCTGTCCCGCGTAGCCGATGTGTTCCGGGAACGAATCCCCCTGGGGGAACGACAAAAGAACGGCCTCTCCTATCAAAATGCATTCACAGGTGCCGAGGCGGTGGATTTGATTGCCTACATCATCAAGACTGCCGACCGCAACCTGGCTTTGCTGTTGGGCCGTGCGCTTGATGCGCAGAAGTTCTTCCACGATGTCACCTATGACCACCGCCTGCGCGACTCCCACGTCGAGATCTACCAGTTCCGGGAGACCATGACGGAGGAAGCGCCGAGCTCTGAAGTGAACGGTGTGTTTACCTTGTTGACCGAGTGCTACTCTCCGACGTGCACACGCGACAATCTGTGCTACTCCATCGCCTGCCCGCGCCGGTTGGAGCAGCAGGCCCGTCTCAATCTCAAGCCGCAGCCGGGCCTGCGGCCGTCCTCTTCTCGGGGCAGTCTCCATGGCGATGACGACCAGGGCGAGGAAAACCAGAAGTTGTGGATCAACATGGTTCCCAAGGAGGTGGCGGACAGCCTCGATGACCGTGAAAAGAAGCGACAGGAGATCATTTTTGAAATCATGTACACGGAACGGGACTTTGTCAAGGATCTCGAGTATTTGCGTGATTTCTGGATGCGGCCGCTGCGCGCCGCAGGCAACTCAAGCCTGTCGCCGATTCCAGAGCATCGACGAGAAAAGTTCATCCGGACGGTGTTTGGCAATTGTCTGGAGGTCTTGAAGGTGAACACCGGTCTGGCCGAGGCGTTGAACGCGCGGCAAAAAGAGTCCCATGTGGTGAAGCAAATCGGCGATATCTTCTTGCACCACGTGCCCAAGTTTGACCCGTTTATCAAGTACGGTGCGAACCAGCTTTATGGCAAGTACGAGTTCGAGAAGGAGAAGGCGTCGAACCCGGCCTTTGCACGCTTCGTGGAGGAGACGGAGCGTCTCAAGGAGTCGCGCAAGCTCGAGCTCAATGGTTATTTGACGAAGCCAACGACCCGACTGGCTCGATACCCGTTGCTGCTTGAGCAGGTCCTCAAGTACACGGCCGACGACAACCCGGACAAGCAGGACATTCCGCGGGCGATTGGTCTGATCAAAGACTTCTTGCAGCGGGTTAACACCGAGACCGGGAAGGCGGAGAACCACTTCAACTTGGTGCAGTTGAACGCAGCGCTCAAGTTCAACCCCGGCGATTACGTGGATCTGAAGCTGACCGAGGAGAACCGGCAAATGCTCACCAAGATGGCATTCAAGAAGGCGCCGACGGACAGCTCGGAAGTGACGGCATACCTGTTTGACCACGCAGTGCTGCTGGTACGCATCAAAGTGGTCAACAAGCGCGAGGAGTACCGCGTGTACCGCAAGCCGATTCCGCTGGAGCTGCTGGTGATTGCTCAGATGAATGAAGTGATTCCGCGGCTGGGGCTCGCCAAACGCTCGTCGTCGGGTCTCATCCCAGGGAAGACGACGACCAACAATCAGTCGACGCAGAAGGAACTGCCGATCACGTTCAGACACCTTGGCAAAGGGGGCTATGATATCACGCTGTATGCGACGTCGCAAACGCAGCGGAAGAAGTTCATCGAGATGGTCGAGGAACAACAGCGGAAGCTGCGCGAGCGTAACAGCAACTTCTACAACAAGACGATTCTTTGCGAGGGGTTCTTCTCATCGTTGAATCGAGTGAATTGCCTGGTTCCGATTGGTGAGTTCCTTTTTTTTTTTTTTTCCTGGAACTTTTCGAATGGATATATGCTGACGATTAAGCAGATGGAGGACGGAAGCTCGTGATTGGCACGGACAATGGCGTCTATCTTGTGGACCGGTGGCCCAAGGACAAGAACGCGAAGCCACGGCGGGTGCTCGATGCTAGCGGGGTGACGCAGATCGACACGCTGGAGGAGTACCAGCTGCTGCTGGTTCTGGCGAACAAGACGCTAAGCTCGTACCCGATGGAGGCGCTCGAGGCGACGGACAACTCGAACCCCTTGATTCGACGACCCAAGAAGATTCAAGGGAACGCCAACTTCTTCAAGGCCGGCATTGGGCTCGGCCGGCACCTGGTGTGCCTGGTCAAGACCTCTGCGCTGTCGACAACAATCAAGGTGTACGAGCTGATGGACAATGTATCCAAGAACAAGAAGAAGCCGGCCCTGAGCAAGATGTTCCAGGGGGGGCAGGATACATTGAAGCCGTTCAAGGAATTCTACATCCCCGCCGAGTCATCCTCGGTGCACTTCCTGCGGTCCACGCTGTGCGTCGGCTGCGCCCGCGGATTCGAGCTTGTTAGCCTTGAGACGACAGACAGCCAATCGCTCCTCGACCAGGCGGACACGTCGCTCGACTTTGTCGCGCGCAAGGAGAACGTCAAGCCGATCCACATCGAGCGCATGAACGGCGAGTTCCTGCTCAACTACAGCGACTTCTCGTTCTTCGTCAACCGCAACGGGTGGCGCGCGCGACCCGACTGGAAGATCTCGTGGGAGGGCACGCCCAACTCGTTTGCGCTGTCGTACCCGTACATCCTGGCGTTCGAGCCGAATTTCATCGAGATCCGCCATATCGAGACGAGCGAGTTGATCCATATTCTGACGGGCAAGAATATTCGGATGCTTCATTCGTCAACGCGAGAGGTATGTCATACAATTCCTTTCTTTTTTGTTCTCAGATCCCTTATCTAACCCTTTACAGATTCTGTACGCCTACGAAGAAGAAGATGGCGAAGACGTCGTCGCCAGTCTCGACTTTTGGAACAAGCCGGACAACAATAACCGAGAAAAGAGATAAGGAAAAAACACGAAAAAAGATGACAAAACCAGTTGTCTTGTTTTTGGTCCAGTTTTCGGTTCATCTTGTTCTATTCTGTTGTTGTTGTTGTTCTTGTTCTCTTTCTGTTCTAGACTCGATCGTCATTCTTCATCCATACCCATGTCTTTTTTTTTTTTTATTGTTTTCTCTTTTTTTTCTTTTCTGTAATAATTGATCTGTTCTTTTACGCCTGTTGTTTATTCCCTGTCTGTGTCTATCTACGTATCTATCATCCTGTTTTAGTTATGAACCGATCATCAATTGTCACCATCATCATTATCATCATCCTCCTCCCTTGTGGTTAAGAGAAGTGATTTGAAGTTTTCTTTTCTCTTTCCTCCTATTTCGTTGTGAGATCACTCGCACTCATCCATGCATGGCCCTGTCCCTGCTTTGGTTCTATGCTCCTGTTCCTGTTTTTGCAGAGTAAGTTAGATGATAATAATACAGTAAAGTTCTGTTTCTCGCTTTAGCGATGCAATTGAAACCTTGAAGGGCCTTTTTTTTTTTTCTTGCTCAATGTGGGCTTTGCCGGCTTTGTCAGTCTCAAGTGTCATGGTTATCAAACCAGCAAGAATACATTCACACAAGACGACTCATTGATCACGGTCCTGTACATTGGAGCAGGGGCATGCAGAGAGCTAGCCATCCATAAGTGAGGATCAGAAGTAGTAGATCATCGTGCAAAGCAATAGCGTGTCTGCACGTCTGGAAAAGCTCACTTGTCGTTCATTCGTCCATGGCCCTGATTCTAGACAACTGTATTTGGAGAACTGGATTAGCGACAATACATAACAAACTACATAACAGACTGCTAGTTCGACACTTCAACTGTATTAGACGACATGACAAAGGGTTGGAAGAAGCATTGTGGTTGTATCAAATTTGGAAGAAAAATAAGGAGCGAACAGATCCCATAACGTCCACCGCAAAAGCATGAACATCTAAGCCGAAAGGTGAATCAGAAAGAGAAAATAGAAAAAAAAAAAAAAAAAAAAAAAAAAAAAAAAAAAAAGAAGCGGTATATTAGAAATAGACATGTAAATGGACAATGCTATTCTTTCCAACCCCTGCATCCGCTGGTTAGGTACCGAACAGCAATAGTCAACAAGAGCAAATATTAGTGCCAGCCTCGCGTTACGTACTTTCAACCATCCAGTGACGCACGTCGCCTCGATTACAAAGGTCCTTCCCTCTGCCCCGTCCGTTTCCACTCGTGACCAGCCGCGCGGCCAAATGCTCACGACTCGTTGTGGGAGGGCTCCTCGCTGGCACGAGAGGCGGCTTCCCGTTGCATCCGCGCCTCGATCTCGCGGAGCTGGCTCTCCCGGGCCAGCAGCTCCTGCCGTTTCTCCGCGATCTCGCGCTGCACCTTCTGCTCGATCTCGCGCAGCTTCTCTTCCTCGCGGCGGAGCTGCTCCTCCTTCAACCGCACCGACTGGTTGGCCAGATCCTCGGGGTTCATCGACGAATCTTGGTTCCTATTCGACGGCCCGTCAGGATATGACTTTCATGGTACACAGCAGGTGAACTTACGCTCCCACACCGCCATCCACGCTCCGGCTCAGCTTCTCGGTACGGTAGTTCTCATACAGGAAGTCGTGGGTAATCTCCTTGAGATCGGCGAGGTGGCTGTGGAGCAACGCGCTACGGATGGCCAAAAAGTCCGAATGACGAGGGTTCTCAACCTCGACCACACCCCACGGGTACTGCCGGCCACGGACCTTCTTGCCGTTCACCTCCACGATGTCTTCAGAGCCGACAATGGCAAACGGCATCATGCTGCGCAGCTCCGCATTCTCCTCGACGGTGTCCTCGTCGTCCTCCTCAATGTCGTACGGGAAGTTGTACACGGGGATGCGGTAATGCTCAATGTCCTCCATGACCAGCTTCTTCGACTCGGCCAGCTCAGCGGGCGTCAGGGAATCGGCCTTGCCAATGACCGGAATTACGTTGACCCGCGGCGACAGGCGCTTCATCAACTCAATGTCCAGCTCGCGCAGGCCATGGCCGGTAGGGGTGATGAAGTAGAGCAGGGCGTGCACTCGATTGTCTCGGAACCGAGGGTTACGCTTGATCCGCGACTCTTCGGCCAGGATGTCGTCGTATTGGCGCTCGAGGTAGCCCACGATTTCCGAGAAACTGGAATGTGTCAGCGTCCCCCCGCCCGGGGGCAAGGGCAGTCCGTGAAGCCTTACCTCGCTTCGTTGTCAATCTGGTCTCCGAATCCGGGCGTGTCCACGATCGTGAGGGAGATGCGGGTTCCCTCCTCGTCGAGCTCTAAATCTGCGGGTAGCAATGAGTCCTTGATGATTTGAAGGGATTTTCCCTGGCAGGAGCGCCCGGGAACCTACCCACTGTGACCGGCTTGATCCGGACGCCCTCCTCGACGTGAGCATTGGCGGGGTCATCTGCGTCCTTATGTTCGAGGACCTTCCTGCCGCAAAGAGTGTTTACGAAGGTTGTCCGTCCTATAAGCGCGCCATTGGTGGTTACTCGCTGGCGATCTCAAACAGTCAAATTGGCCCATGGGCACTCACCCGTCCCGCTGGCACCGCAGACCATGAGACAGAACTGGATTCCCTTCTTGACATTCTTCTTGCGACGGATCTACAAGCGGGCAACAGCCGGTCATTAGCCAACGGACAGCTCGCATCACGCAGGGGCTGGCGCGAGGGGAAATCCGGGGGGGGGGGGAGCGGCCCACGAGGATCGTGGCCAATTGCCCCGGAAAACAACACGTACCGCGTTGAGAGGCGACGACATTGTCGACAAGGAGAGGCGAGAAACTGGAACAAGAAGCAGGACAAAGGAGGATCGAGGCTCGCGAAGGACTTTTTCACCGCGAAGAGACTGAAAAACACTTTGCGCCTCCTGAATCTGAATGGGGAAGTCGCTTTAGGGGGAAGCCGCCGTTCGGGCTAGTGCCTTCCCCCTTTCCTCGAAGTTTCCTGAGCTCCTGAATCACGTGATTGAGCTTAAGCTCGCCAGCTCGAGATGTTTCGGATGATGGCATGTTTAAGAGTTTCAGCAAGTCTACAGTAAGTAGGTCTCAGATAGGAGTTTTTTTCTAGCGAAATGATTCCAGTAGACTCAGTGATTGAATCACTATGCTGTTGAGGTTTTGTTCTCCATTCCAGAACCTGCTGATCATCACATGGATGCATGTTTGGGGTTAGCTTGCCCCTAAACCTACGGGAACGTGCTGACGAGACTCTAGTTGAATGAGCATTGAATCACTCCATCCTCGGCCATCAGTAGTACATATCTCCAGTCTTCAGTAGCTTCGCCATGCGGTGACCCCATCGCACCGCCGATCAGTGCCAGCTGCAACTCCCTGGCTGGCAACGAACTGAAGTGTGCAAGTCATCCGAGCAGCATCGGCTAAAGCTCGCATCGGCGCCACGATGAACACCCGACAGGTCATCGACGACTCGACCGGCCCCGTGTCGCTGTCGGCGGCCTTCAACAGCGACAGCAGCTGCTTCTCGGTCGGTCTGGACACGGGCTTCTGCGGTAGGTTTCGGCTTCTCGCCTCTCAATGAGCAACGAACTAAGCCTGCGGTAATAGTCTTCAGCTCAGATCCCTGCGAGCTCAAGGTCTCTCGAGGTAGTATTGCCGTAGTGATGGTGATGAATCAAAACGCTCACCAGCGCAGACTTCAATGCAGGCATCGGCGTGGCTGAGATGCTCGGCCAGTCCAACTACCTCGCCCTGGTCGGCGGGGGCAAAAATCCCAAATTCCCCCAGAACAAGGTCTCGCCGTGAACTCCGAACGAGTCCGCGGAATATTGCGCTGACCAAAACGCAGCTCATTATCTGGGACGACGTTAAGCAAAAGCCCGTCATCACCCTCGAATTCCGCACCTCGGTTCTGCGCGTGCGCCTGTCCAAGTCCCGCATCGTCGTGGCGCTCCTCAACAGCGTGCACGTCTTTGCCTTTTCCACGCCCCCGGAGAAACTGCACGTTTTTGAGACGACGGATAACCCGCTGGGTCTGGTCTGCCTGGGTAAGAAGCTGCTGGCGTTCCCGGGACGGTCGCCGGGCCAGGTGCAGCTGTTTGAGCTGGAAACGGGGAATATCAGCATCATTCCCGCGCATAGTACGGCCCTGCGGGCTTTGGTCTTGAGTCCGGATGGGGAGGTGTTGGCTACAGCAAGCGAAGCGGTACATGGACCTGTGTCTGCTGACCAGGAATCGCCTTTTACTGACATTAATGAACAACTAGGGTACACTAATCCGCATCTTCTCAACAGCAAACTGCGCGAGGATTGCAGAATTACGACGCGGCGTGGATCACGCCATGATCTTCTCCCTCGCCATCTCACCATCAAGTACTCTGCTAGCAGTAACCTCCGACAAATCAACCCTGCACGTCTTCGACTTGCCTCACCCACGGATGCTGGCCCGGCGCAGCCGGTCGCCGCCGTTGCAATCGGAGGAGACCGCCAATCAGAAATGGGGCTTCTTGGGGAAAATCCCTCTCCTGCCGCGCGTCTTCTCCGACGTCTACTCCTTCGCGAGCGCGCACTTTGAAATCGGCGACGACTTCCACAATAGTGCGCCATATATCCCGCCATTGGGGGCTTCGCTGGGAAGGCCGTCCAAGGGGGTGATCGGCTGGACGGATGACCATACCATCATAGTTATCGGGGCCGGCCGTGAGGGCCGCTGGGAGAGATTCGTGCTTCGGGAAGGAGAGGACGGCAAACGATATTGCGTCCGCGAGGGCTGGAAACGGTATCTTGGAGGTTGAGGTACAATCATTGACGCCAGGACAGGTCACACATTCCACCGGACGCGCTCAGTTGCGCGGCTATGATCACAGCTCACCAAGCCCATCCTTGGCCATATTCATCGGACCTCCAGTGGGGCATGTTATCAGAGATAACAACAACAACAGATCCGAGCAGTGCGCGCTTCGACGCCGCATTGGAACACCATCATTCATTCCAATTTGGACCATTGACAAACGATTTCTGTTGATAGAAATTTCCAAGTCTAGATTTTTAAAGAGAATATCAAGTTCGTGTAAGAAATCGTATATTCACCGGTCGCGGTCCCCCCTATATCTGTCCCGAAGCGACTCAGAGCGTGACCGATCACGGTCCCTTCTATACCTGTCGCGTGATTCAGAGCGCGATCGATCTCGATACCGATCACGACGGGGGGACCTGTCCCGGTGCGACGTCCGATGCCTGGATGTGGATCGGTCCCGACGCCTGCGATCGCGCGACGGTGACCTAGACCTGGACAAGGACCTGTCTCTGCCGCGACGTTCTCTATGGCGCGATTCCGAGCGATCCTGACTGTGCCGACGGCGGTGGTGGTGATGATGACGACGATGTCGACGGCGCCGATCATCCCGATCGCGACTCTCGTCACGCCGGCGGGATGACTTCGACTTCTTGTACCTCTCCAGCGCACGGGCTACCTCTTCTTTCTTCTCCTGGATCAGAAACTCCTTCATCGGATCCTCGTCATCATGTTCCTCGATCAACTTGGCGAGCTCCCGTTCCTCTGGCAGCACAGGGCGCGCCTCCTCCACGGACTCGCTGCGGCGTCGTCTGTGTCTTCGTTCCCGATCACGGTCTCGCCGTTCCGTTTCGGTATCCGTGTCGTCGGCTCCTCCGCGGCGATGCTGATCCTTTTCCGCAGCCTCCTGTGCCAACATCGCCGCGACATTGTCCTCCTCACCTTCGTCCTCATGTCGCTTGTACCTGCAATGATCGACGCGCAGCACGCGGCCGAGTACCGTGGCGCCGCACAGATTGTCGACCGCCAGGTCCGTGCTCCGCTGGTCTTCATATTTGAGGAACGCAAAGCCCTTACTCTTGCCGGTTTCTTTGTCGCGGACGAGGTTCACATGTACCGGTTCGCCGTACTGCGAGAAAATCGTAATGATGTCGCCTTCGGACAGCTCATATGGAAGGCCGCCGATGTAGATGTATGCGGTGTCGCGGTAGTCGGCATGCCACGATGCTTCGGGAGGGCTGGTGTCGAGATGTCAGTGGTTTCCCTCTGAGCAGGAGCAAAAGAAACATACACCGCATTTTCGAGTTCGCGCTTGTTCAGCGCTTGGATCTGGCGGACGGTATTCATGACAGCGGCTGGACAGCAAGGGTACTATCGCTCTCAATGTGGAGGACTTTGCTATGCACTGCTTGACGACCCAGCTGGCAGCTAGGTGACTCAAGGAGCCGCAGTAGTCTTGTATTTGCTCTTCAACGAGAGCCAGTGATATGGTTCTTGATGTCTTCTATCTCTGAAAACTTCATCTGTTCGTGATCTAAACAGTCTGGCACGTTCAAGGATTCAGCTGCATTCCAAGTTCCTGGCAGACACGTGTCCACGTGATACAACACATATGATTGGCCAGTTGGGGTCAGCTGCAAGACAAACAACCACGGCGATCCTGGACACGCCAGCGTAGTAGATAGCCAACGGACGACGCTGTTTTCCCACGTTATTGCCGCAGTCTTCTTTGGCCAGAGGTAGACGGGATTGCTGTGTCTAAATCTCACCGTGGACTATTCCCATGCCCGACCCGACACACTGCGTGGATCTGCCAGACTTGACTATCCTCTGAGTGGTCCCTGCATATTATCGATTTTAGTTGTTATAGCGAGCCTACAACAACAATCTTCAGGACGGGATCACCGCGGCGGGACATGGTTTAGCAATTCCAAAAGATGGTCGGGATCGGTCAACGGCTGTCCACGTTGAGCCAGAATTCTGGCGGAGGCGGCGGCGGCAGCAGCAGTCGCCCAACAAGCAAAGATGGCAGCCAGAAAAATCTCTGGTCGGAGATGCTCGATAGTGTCGCGAGCGCGAAGCGGCTGCCCGAAAAGAATATGATTGTACTGGGTATGTTGTGCGGCGACCCGGCGCAGCGTGATAATTTCAGCGTCAGTGCCAGTTTCTGACCATTCCGATGCATAGGGGGAACACCCGAAAGCCAGAGAGAATTCCTCGAAACGCTGTCGTCAGATCCGTCGGATCCTCGACTGCCGACGGAGCGAAAGCGAAAGAATGTCGCGCCGATTGCGAACGAGTTTGCGCTAGGATATACCTACCAAGACGTGCTGGACGCGGATCAAGAAGGCATGCCGGCCCCAGGAATGGATTCAAGCTTAACTCTGACTGTTATTTAGATATCCTTGCTCGCGTCTCTGTGTACCTTCTCTCCGAACCTTCTCCTTCATTTGCGCCTCTTCTTCAACCGCTTCTTACGCCTCAGACGATTCCCGAGACATTAATCGTCATCCTGCTCGACTGGTCGACCCCCTGGACATGGGTGCGACAATTAAGAGACTGGATCCGGCTTCTGCGGTCGGTGCTCCTGAAACTAGACGATCAAACAAAGATTGTCATGGAGGAAGTCATGAGCGAGTGGAAGGACCGAAAACGCGGACTGGATTCCGCGTCGGCGGGAGTCGCAAATGCCGGCGGCCCGGTGACAATACCCCTTGGTCCCGGGGAGTGGGATGAGGGACTTGGGGTTCCCTTGTGCGTTGTCTGTCAGGGGGTAAGTGCTGATCTGCGAGTGGCACAAATCTCTACAGGGCACTAACCGTGAGTAGGCCGACAAGATTGAGAAGCTGGAGAAGGAAAATGGCTGGCGCGAGGAGGAGTTTGACTTTATTCTTCAGTTCATGAGGACTATCCTACTGAAGCGTAGGTATTCAATTTTCTCCAATTTGAGACCCGCGCTGACTTCGTCAGACGGAGGCTCGCTCATCTACACAACACCCTTTCTGGCGAGCTCGCTACAAAGTCTAATCCACTCAACGCTGGGGATACACTCGCTTCTCAAGCGACAATCGCTACGTCACAACGTCATCGACCGGGACAAGATCCTCGTGCCCGCCAACTGGGACTCCTGGGGCAAGATCCGGATCATCCGGGAAGGGTTCGACATCGAGGGCGTTGGCAACGCTTGGTCGATCGAAATCCAAGACCCTCTAGGGACAGAGGATCAGAAACCCGAAGCCGATGACGGGTCAAGCGCAGTCGCGATCTACGAGCAGACCATCAAAGACCCGCGGGCGGCCACCTCAACGGTACCCAACGGTACAAGCGGCACCAAGCCCACCGCGCCCCGTATCGAAATCGAGACCGAGGATATGCAGACGTTCCTCGCCAAGCAGCAGGAAATCCTGGAAAAGCTCAAGGCGGAGGACGAAAAGGACCGCGCAGCGCGCAAGGTCCCGAAGCAGCTGGAGATGTCACCGAACCTGGACGAAGGTCTGGTCAACGACCATATCGGGCCGGTGCAGTTCAACATGGGCGGTATCCAGGTCGATGCCGACGATATGTTGAGGAAACTAAAGGTAAATCCTCCACCCTCCCTTTCTCTCGGAGGGGGGATCAGAGCATGCTGACCTAGATCGATTCCAGGAACGCGAAGCAAACCGCAACCAAAAACGGGAAACATCCTCGACAACGGCCGCGGACGAGAAAGCGCACAACCAAGCACTGGCGAGTTTCTTTGCCGGCCTGGTCAAGAAATCCGGCAGCGGGAGCAGTCCGCGCAGCAGTCCTGCTCCCGCGCCGGGATCGTCAACAGCATGAGAGTCAGATATCAGATACTACTTAATAATACCACATGCTTTTTTCTGGAGACACCGGGGCAGACAAGACACACTGGCGTTATGGTTGTTTCCTAACCCTTCCTCTCTTTTTTTTTTCTTTGTTTCATGAGATGTATTGATTCTGTCTCGTTTCATTCCCGAGGCCTTCTTTGTTGTCTGTAGTATAGGTGTCCTTCCAGTATATACAGTTATGTACTACCGCTGCTGCCGCTGCTGCACAGATGCGAATGATACCCACGTGGTCGGTCCAAGTTCGTCTGATTTCTTTGTTTACCAATTCTCCCACACCTCCGCCGGTAGGACTTTTCGCATGATCCGCCAATGGCCCACGGCGCTGGTGGAATGAGATGCCGTCAAGACATTCGTTTTTCCTGCCTGAAGTATTCCAACGTCATCATCATTCTCGTCGACGAACAGAGCAGGATCAACTTCATGTCGAAGCACCATGTACATCTCCCGCGCCCTGCTACCCAGGAAATCCGCCGGCGTTGGATCCCGGAACTGCAGGAGCGGAGTCGCTGTTTTCTTGCACATGATGACCATGTTGGAGAAGTCTGCTGGGGAGGACGATTCTCCGTTGTCATCTTTGCCATTGTTGCTGTCGTTCTCGCGGAAAATTCGACATTGTGGAAAAACTGAGAGGATGGTGCGGACCACGAGGCGTGTGCCGGGGAGGGATAAGTCTCCGGCGTAGTTCTGCGTGTCTCGTGAGTAATCTGTCTATGAAAGTACTAGGGAAAGGGGCTGAAGACAGACAATGGCAACGACGCCGTCATCTTTCAGTAGCGCACGAAGACCCTGCAGAAACTCCGCGGTGAAGAGCTCGACGGGCTCAACGCCGCCCGTAAACACGTCGTGGATGATGTAGTCGTACTGAAGAATCTCCGGCTTCCGCCGCTGCTCTTCCTCGACAAACATCAAGGCATCGCCAATGACGGCAGTGTGGTTGCTCGGAAGGTGAAAATACTGGCTCGCAAAGCGATGCACGACGGGATCGATCTCGACGATCGTGGTGTTGATCCCGTGGTGAATCAGCGCGGCCGGCGTGCTGCCTGCCCCGAGGCCACTGTTTACCTCAATTACTCCTGCTAATCCTGAGAGGAGGCTGGTCTAGGAAGTATACATTACCAGCGCATTACTGCCCGCGTCCGGTCGTCTGGCTTTGCCATCATCCGGTACCACCAGCCTCACGCTTTCCAGCATCGTGAACACGGCGAAGATCGGGTCCGCCACGCGCGGGTGGTATCCAGGGACGTTCTTGATCCAGTCACCCCCGAGGAGACTATGGTCGCATCGCAGGGCGCGAAAACCGAACTTGCTGCTGTCCAGCACGGATATGTACCCGGTGAGAGATTCCTGCCGATCAACCAGATGAAAGCCCATCTCCTGGAGGGTGGCATTCAGACGCGCCGTCGTGCCTGCGAACGGCATGTGGACGTTCCATGTTAGGGAAAACAGCAGAGATGGTATGGCCAGCAGAACCCATCGCGAGGGCAGCGTGACGGCGTACAAGGCGGCAATCACCAGCTGCAGTCCACCCGTCGTAAGCAGCGCGTTGATCCCAATGAATCTCGGGAGAATAGATTGCAAAACGCCGTCCACGGAGCGGAACAGCAACCACCCGCCAAGGAGCACACCGTGCCTCGAAACAAATTGCCCATACCGCTCGAGTCGCGAGGTCAATTCCTCCAGCAGACCCGACGCAGCCGACATCGAGAGCAACACAAGAGGCACGACCGTGAGCAGCTCCGTGACGGCAGGCCCCAGTGGATTCCCCATCTCCGAACTGCGCGGGAATAGAAAGTACTGAATGGTCGGCACGGAGAATGCCAGCCCCGGTAGGATAGCTGCATCCCGTCGGCCGAGCCACTCGGAGAATCTGCTCCTCAGCAATGCCCCCGTGAACAGGGCTGCAACGGAGAGGGCGCCATGGTGCTTGCTTGACGGTGTCGCGCCGTAGACCGGTGCCAGCGTGCGCTGGGAAATCTGGGAAGAAGCACTGGCGAGAAACAACAGAATCACAGCTCTGCAAATATTCAGCCACAGAGGCTGTGTTGACGATTGCGTTGGCGTCGGAGTCGCACTTGTCTTGCTCTGGGACTTCGTTGCCATTGTCATTGCGGATCAACGCCTCGGACTCGCTCGATGGGCGGTGCCGGCGACAGATACAGTATTCAAAGCTCAGGCATTCTCATACAACTTAATTCTAGCCTAGTGTATCAAACAATCCTGATCTTGGTTTCGTCGACGTCAATGCAACAATCACTAAGCTGGGAGCGTAATTTGACTTTCTATTTCAGACTAGATAAGTTAGTCAACTACCTACCAGGTTATTTAACCGTAAGAGGTTTAGCGTACTAATTCTGCTGACGTAGTATGTTTGTTGTCACTGTAACGTCTCGCGGCCGAAGCTCTCTCGCTATCTTGGTTCATGTTTACCATCTTCTTTCCATGAAACCCAACAAAAGCTTTCTTTGGTCCGGAGGATTATCAGGCCTTTCCTTACTACGCCTTGTACAGGCGCTGATAACCCCTTTCACACTCCGATGACACGGCAGGGATCGTGAGTAAAATAGGTAACGGAAAGTCGCGAGAAACGTTCCTTGTTCCCCGTCCACCGGAGAAGAGCGTCCTTCACAGTGGATGAACTCCCTCACTGAGATTTACGAATACCTCATCTGCGGTTTGAGGGTCTGGCTCTGGGTCGTAGAACCGACCAGAAGGAGCAGAATGGCGCTGCTGGGTGCTTCGACCGAGTGCTAAAAGCAAAAATGCGGCCTACCATGCTGCACACCAATATTCTAATCAAGTGGTGGCCGGGAATGGGAAATCGATGAGGTTTTTGGACTTCCCAGATCCTCGAGGTAAAACCTATCGGGCAGGCTGGGTTGAGACTCTTGAGACCTGAGCAAGGACACCGACCACTGGCTCCTGAATTGCGAGAGCTCCACATGATTCTGACGTGAAAAGCCAGGACCTGAGGACCCCCATGGAAGCCAGTACTCGAGCATTCCATTTATCGGTGTCCCCACTCCATTTATTAGCGCAGTATTCCAGTCGCCTTGGTGAAGCCGGGAATCTAGGAGTTCTAATCTTTCTCTACCACCATTCCTGTCCATCGAAATGGGTGACGGAGTGTGCAGCTGGGTCTGAGGGGATCATTTTCGGGCGTCCTTCAACGCCCGCTTCCAGGGTTGGGACTGGAGTGTAGTTGCCCAAGTCGCCGTCTCGCAGTCCTAGGGACTTCACCATCGTCCTGTCACCGACATGGGGGCTCTGTTCCTGGATCTATGAACTTGGCGATCATCCGAGTCAACCTCATCCAAGAATTGGATGTATATTTTGTCCCGATCACTGTGACCGGCCAGCGTACGATCTCTTCGATCTCACGTTCTTTGTCCATTGCCTCTTTCCACCTGCGTCCAAAAGGGGTGTTTTCTGGCTTCCTCGTAGTCCTTGGATTCTGGGGCAGCTGAGTTCGGGGAACAGCGGTTGAAATAATCCAGCCTGCCCCGCGTTGTGCGTCCTCTCCCTATCTAATACACCCAAGGTGTACTCCAAGGTGTAGGCTACCATAACTGTCGGTGAGGTGTCAGACAACATGTCATTATATCGTGGGACACTGCAGTGTCGGGTGTTGAAGAGCAAGTGGGAAGACCATGGAGACTCAGAAGTGTCCTTGATTGTCGGTTCCAGTGCAGGTAATAAGAAAGCTTGGAAAAGCTTGTATCCAGGGACTGAAGGATGCAACAACAGTACTATTCTCCTGTGTCACAGTGTTCCTCTTGCAATTCTTGCCTGACCGCCGTTCCGTGCCTTCGTTTCCCAGGTTTCAGGAGTTTGCGTGACATGCCCGATGGGACTTAAAAAAGAGATTGTCCTGGTCATTCATGTTCAAGTGTTTTTCGTTGATGGTCATCGCAAAGCCAAAACGCACGGAGAGTCGATGACGCGTGATTGAATACGGCAGAATCAATGGATGCACCCCCCAAACCCCGTCCAGTAGAAGTTGTTTCTTTCTGATCGATTTGACCCATCCTTTCTCATATGCCAGAGACTCAGTGTCTCTCGGCCAGAGCCACGAGATCGGAGCTTGAGCAGTGGCCTATCCCGCCATTTGCAGCTGAACGCACCACGGTTTGTAGACATGCGAAGTAGTGGAGGATCTTGGTCTGATTTTAGATGCCCGACCCGATCTGTTGAGGAGGTTCAACTGCCCATGGACTTTCTATAGTTAATTTGGTCAGAAACGTGGTTCCTATTCGGGTTCGATCCGGTACAGTCACGTCCATTTCGGCCCAGTTAGTTGATCATAGGAATGAAAAAAACTTCAAATCGGTGTTAGGGGGCAAGAGGAAGATGAAAGGCAAAAAATGCGCTTGTGGACGGAACAGCCCGCAATCGGTGAATCTCAAGGGGAAGAACAGGTCGAATGATGGCTCCAGTGTACTCTATAAAGTGGGAGCGAACCGAATGCGCTATACCTCAGGAAAGTACGCTGTAGTGACATCTCTGGATAGATTCATCCATTGACGGGTCTCTCTGATGTGTGTATATCCCACGCTACCAGATTAGTATATCTGACTTATTTTGTGGTTGTGTGAGATCCGTATTCGACGTCAGGAACTGTTTAATTGACATTCGGTTTCATAGTAGTAGTATTCCCTTTGGTTCGAGTCAGCCTTTTTGACCTCCTAAGCTGGTTCGTCGATTTCTGATTGTTGGGGTCCGATATCCCGAAAACCGTTATAGGCGGCTGAGGACACAAGGTTAGTCAGAGCTAGAAGAGGCAGAGCTTGATACTGTACGGAGTATATAGCCCTCAAACGGGAGCCGGGCCATCATGGAAGTAAGGCCACTTCCACCCAATGGTCAAGTAGAGTCGCCTCGTGAGCAGTCGCTGGTGGCGCCGTGTATCAATTCTAAAGCCAGTACAGCCAAGCACCTGAGGGAATAGCCACGACGAGCTGGGGAATAGTTATCTGTCGGCACACCGAAATGTCCGAAGACCCTTGTGTGAACGTGTTGATCCTCTGTATCTTTGAAGAGATAGGAGAGTAATAGGTACTAGGTATGTACCCTTAGTGGTGTAATCCTGAGGGGGTGGCCCTTGCGCCATTAGGACTTCTTCGCCGTTGTTGGGTTCATGTAGCGAGTCAACCTCATTCTGGATGTGTGACCAATGACCATGGTTGTCACTATTGTCTTGTCCATTGTGGTTGCGATCTTTGTTCTCAGATGACATCCATTTCTTAAATCGTCGGAAGGCTTGCAGTCCTTTGCATAGTGGTTATCTTTGTCGCAAATGAAGCAGCGTCCTTTCTGGTCGTTGTCGCTGCTGTTGTCTCGGCGTTTGCGGTTATATTTCTTGTTATGGTTGCCAGTTTTGCCCTTCGGTATGGTACCCGATCGGCCACCGCGATTTTGATTGTTTTTATGACCGTTCTTCGCATGAGGTTTCTTACTCTTTCCTTTTTCTCGTCGGTCGTCACTATAGTGTGAGCCTTTGTCAACTTTTCCTCCCAGTTCTGCCTCCTTTTCCAAAAGTCGGATGAGACGGTCATCAAGATTTTCTTCATCAATGTGCTTGCTTTCGAGTATGTCCACGACTGTGGAGTACTCATCCGGGAGAGAATGGAGAAGTCTTTTGAAGACTCGAACCTCGGTATAGGAGTTTGTGCCGTCCATCTGATTCATTTTTCTACCCATACTTCGCAGCTTGTCATATGCCTGCTGAATTGTCTCATCATCACGCTTCTTGTATGACGAGTGCTCTTGCTGATATGCGTCAAAGTGCCGGGTTGGCTCTGAACACTCGGGTTCCTGGTTGCTCGTTGTGAGTGTGTTGGATCACTCGCAGGAGGCGTTCTGCTCGAGCGTATTGGATCGTTCGGGATCGGGTCCTGCCCCGAGCAAGCGTGCTGGATCGCTTGTAACAAGCCTCTGTTTCGTATGAGCGTGTTGGATCGCTCAAAATTCGTCCCATCCTGAAGGAACGTGTTAAATCGTTTCCAATCAGTCACCCATTGCTTTGTGCAAGTGGTTGGATCATTTGCAGATAGGCTCTGATCGTGTGAGCGTGTTGGCTCGCCCACAACCGAAATCATTGTCGCCCACTTGGACTTGTCGGATAGTCCATACGGTTCTCAACAGTTGAGATAACAGCTTCATCAACAGGCAAGGTGACGGACCAAAGGACCGAGGATTCATTTGACAGCGGAGTTGAGTCACTTACGCGTCAACTGGAAGACTTTCAAGTCACGATGGCAAGCAATCAATATGGATCATCTTCTGGACCGCAACGCCGCGGCCTACCAGACGACTTCAAGCCGACTGTTGTCTGCAAGTTGGTCCCGACTCTCCGTACATACATGGAAACATTTTTCCTTTGGTCTTTGGTCTTTGTGCCAGGAGCACAAGCCAACGCTTCGCCGTAGGGAATAATGAGCTAGAGTAAATGTGCGTGGGCTCTCCGACGTCTCCCGACACCAATCTCCCAACATAATTCATTGTCCAGTGACACGCAGGGCCGTCGGGAGATGCAGTCCTGACAGACAGTACCGGACTGCCGATCGATGATACCCGGATTCGCGTCCCTGCCGATCATCCGCGGAAGATACTGTAATATGTACTCCGTACATAGTGAAAAGACGGCCGAAAAGGCTGTGATCCGGTAAGGTCCGATGGCTCCATCTTTCGCGTCAAGGCCGTCGGCCCGACCGGCATATCGCGATCCAATATTTCTACATACCGTGATGGGATTTGCATAAGCTCGGTACTGTAGATAGATGTAGACGTACGGTAGACCCTCGCGAGGCAAGAGTCCGGAAGACAACGGATTACCTTGAGGAATCCTGTGGAATGCTTCACGTGATTGCTCCGAAGCTCAAAGGACGAGTCGTGGAGTCCCCTCGGCATCAGTACAGTAGTCAGTCAGACGACCATCTGGACGTCGAGACATGCCGCTACAGTATTCCCAATGAGCAGCGACTCTGGCTCCAACGACCGACGGAATAACCATCGCACGAGCGCGGCGGGCTCGAACGATCGACGCGATGACCAGTCCCGCGAACGACCCCCACTGCGGCCGCCGGCGTCGCTCAAGGTCAAAAACCGTCGCAAGCGCTACCTAGACAAGCATCCGGAATATTTCTCGGCGGATCTCGAGATGGCTGGTCCGCTTCTTCCTCCAGAGACAAGGATGAAACTCTCGTCGCACAGGGAAAGGGAAGCTGACTTGCAGCGCTGGTTCCAGACCCGCTCCTCTACGACCGATTGATCCGGCGGTTCCAAACGCCCGCTGAACGAGAGGCGGAGGGCCGTGCCAAAGGGTTCTCCGGCATTCTCCATGCGGATCTGCAACGCGCCGAGGCCAAGCTGGAGGCGCTTCACAATCCCGACCCGAACGCGATGCTGAGCTACCGCCAAGGCCCCAACGGGGAGATCATCGCCGAGGACCAGGAGGACATTCCCAGCAGCAAGGAGGAAGCAGAGCAGCAGTGGAAATGGGAGATGACGATGCGGTTCCTCAAGGGCGCGGACTACGATTTTGACTACTGGACGGTCGACGAGAACGATGAGTACGACGACTGGGACGAGGAGCAGGAGCGCTACTTTGACGAGGAGGAGCCCGAATGGATTGTGGAGGGCGACCATGACGGCGATGAAACGAAGATCAAGGCCCAGCTCAAAGGTGAGACGGGAATCCAGGACTACTGAGAGTTTTGGCCTCATTTGAGCCGCGTTTGCTACGCCAGCCGTCTACATCATCCAGTGTTCAGTCCGATCAGACTGAACACGTCGTATCTTGCAGGCAACCATTCGTGCAACGAGGGTTTCGTGTTCAAGGTTGGACGGCTGGCATCCTGGCTTTGATTCATGGATGACGGCATTCCGCGACGAACCATTTATTGATCAGGCTCCCAAATTTTCCCTCTCCTTGAGATGGTCGCTGTGGAATGGCGGGAAGCGCGATGCCTCCGCCAGCCATCCTTGCTGTCCTATTTTTTTCCATGTCGACGGTGGCTGCGCCGACGATAATAATTGATCTGTTGGTCACGGGCTTTGCCAAGGCTTAGCAAACATGCCAACTGCAACGCTCAACGTTACTCGGGTGCTCAACTGCTCTTTCATCTGCGAGGCATACATAGTTTATTTCTTGGGCATCTGAGAAGGCATGGAGAGAATCATCTGTCTGTCGGACCCGTGTCGCCACAGGGTGATGCGGCGATGGCGCGGCCTGCAGACCGAGGCGGGTGCGTTTTGAGTTCTGCACTGGTACCCATCATGTAAAAATTTTATGTATGCAATGCAATCTCACGTCAAATATTATCACATTGCCCTCATGCCATGCTTTCTGCAGTGTTATCCATCCATTTGATCGTCCTCTGAGGCCGTTGAGCGAGATTTCGACCGCTTCGATGACGTCTTGAAGACGATGAAGGAAGCTTCAGTACTGAACCGAAGGAGAATAGGTTAGTTACTGTCTTGTAGTTTGGAACTCCTCGGAGAAGGGCCGACCCCAAGAGTCCAAGACCTGGGGGCAAGACGTTTCGAGTAATCCGCCTTTCCTCTTTGAGATCAATTGTCTGGGGGGCAGTGGCCAAGAACAGGCAAACAGAACAACCAATTTCGTAACCGGAAAGGTCGGACTCCTAGAACGGAGTGCTGTCATCTGGAAAAATCTACAGCCTCCTGATTGGGCATGGCACACCCCCCTTCATGGAAGCTGGAACTGCTGGAAGGAAGGCGTGGAATGCCCGCCTTTCCCCTTTTGCCTCAGACTCCGACCGACTCCGGCTTGGCATCCTCTCTCGGCACGCCAAGACCGATTGATGTCAACTTTCAGGAAACCGGGGTTTCTGATTCACTCCAGGGATGTCCATTGGCAACTGCAAGAAAGGCTCGGCAATCCGAATCAGTTAATTCATATGGATCTGCCGCTTTACCCGGTCGGGACAGCCAATCCGCGGCACGGTGTCTCCGATGCGCTCATTTCTGTAATCTAAGCCTGATTCGGAATTTGGCGGCTAAGGCGGTCGGCTGGCCGACGAAAAAATGGACACCTCGTCACTTGGACTATTATGACGAAGTAACAGAGGTGAGGTGAGGTGAGGTTATCCAAGGCAGGACAAGGCACGGATCTGCAGTACTCCGTACTCCAGCACCGCCTCAGGGGAGATGGACATTCGTAGGTCCAGGATTCAGGAGGATGATCAGACAGCACCCCGTTCTCTTTCTCTCACAATGTGCAGAGACGATTTTTGAGCATTCATTCTTGTCCAGCGATCGGTCTTGGGAGCTCTTGGCTATCCGTTGTTTGTTTCCCCCCCCCCGGCGATACGATTCGATACGACCAACTGCCAAGTGCCCAAGCCAGTCCGCCCATTCCCCCCAATCAAGTCATAGCCTAGCCTTGATGCCTCAGGCCGCCACCGAGCCAGACAGATAAACGCGG
Organism: Thermomyces dupontii; assembly: GCF_041956625.1. NCBI lineage: Eukaryota > Fungi > Ascomycota > Eurotiomycetes > Eurotiales > Trichocomaceae > Thermomyces > Thermomyces dupontii. Next base: position 827,286 of record NW_027192310.1, on the reverse strand, counting down.
GCCCTCCACAAGATATTCCCTCATAGAACCGTCTCATGGACATGATGGCCCTCTAATTAATACGAACAGACTGAGAGTTGTTTTTCTTTTTATTTTCTTTTTTTTGCCAATTCTGAGTCTCCGGGAAAATTTAAAAAAAAAAAAAAAAAAAAAAACGAACACTCGCTGCAATCCTCTGCCTCATGCAATCCCGCTTATAATTCCACTCGGCGCTGCGATCCCAGCCCCGACGCTATCCTCGCCGCCGCATCTCACCCCTCCATCCCACACCACCCCCCCAAGTTTATCCCTCAATTCCTCGGTCAATCCGCGTTTTCCTGGCCTTTTCCCAGGCGTGATGGTGGCCATCCTCCCTGCCCCCGCGCTACATCTGCCTGAGGATCATGGCCACGCCTTGCCCCGGTGTCGATTGCCCCCAGTGTCCAATCTAGTCGTCCCGCAATCGCTGTTCACGCGCCGCTACAGCGATTCCCGGCTCGAAACACAAGGTTGCTTGTCCCAGACTCATGGATCTCTGTCGTCGTCGGCAAGATCGTCGTCCGTAATCTCGAGCAACGACAGCGACCTGCAGTCCCACCTCAGCCATCCAGCGACCTCCGTATCGACCGCCCCGCCGTCTCCCAAGTCTCCCGCGCGACCGGATCTGCTCACCTCCCCAATGGCACCCTCCCCGACCACCGAGTCGACGGGGTCGACCCCGTCAGCCCAGGAGTCGCCCTCCAAGATGTCCGCCCGATCCTCGCGGTCAATACGCTCGTTCCGGAGTATTTTTCGACGCAACTCGTCTCCGGGCGCGACCACCGCACGCCACGTCCCCGTCCAGAGAGTGGACTCAATAAATGGTGCCTCGCCCGTGTCCCCCCCGGAGTCCTCACCGGGCTCGCCCAACTTTCCCCGACCGCTCTCGAGGATGTCGGATGGCTCCAGCTCGCAAGTGCTGTCCTCGTCGGCTCCCGATGTCGGCACGTTGTCCAGACCCTTCCACAAACTGAAGGGCAAGATCGCGTTCGCACATGCCCCGCGACCCAATCGTGGCCCCGGCAACGTGCGGCAGGTGTCCAAGCGCGACCCTGCCGTAGCCGCGCGCGACAAACACCCCGACTTTGCCTTCCCGGCCGACAAGGGTGTGGGCGTCAAGTCGCGCCGGCTGAGCACCTCGCTCCCCGATGATTTTGCCGTCGACACGTGCGAGCTCTACCAGGAGTTCACCTACGGCGGGCTCATCCACGGCATCAAACGCAAGGAGATCGGCAAGGGCGCCACGGCCACCGTCCGCATCATGTACCGCAAGGGGCAATCGAAGGCCGTCCGGTACGCCGTCAAAGAGTTCCGAAAATGCGGACGAAATGAAGACCGGCAGGAATACGAGAAGAAGGTCAAGTCGGAATTTACCATCGCCAGCAGTCTCAACCACCCCAACATTGTCAAGTCAATCCGACTGTGCCACCACTCGGGACGATGGAACCACGTCATGGAGTACTGCGAGCAGGGCGAGCTGTACGCCTTGATCATGAAGCGGTACCTGCGCAGAAAGGACAACCTGTGTCTATTCAAGCAGCTGCTGCAGGGCGTGGCCTTCCTCCACCGCAATGGCATTGCGCACCGCGACATTAAGCCGGAGAACCTCCTGCTGACCAACGAGGGGCACCTGAAGATCACCGATTTTGGGGTGTCGGAGGTGTTTTCGGGTCTGCATCCGGGCGTCCGGGCCGCCGGAGGACAATGCGGCAAGGCCATGAAGGAGGTGCGGAAATGTTCGCCGGGGATCTGCGGGAGTATCCCGTACATAGCTCCCGAGGTGTTGGCAAAGCAGAGTATGTTTTTTTTTTTTTTCCTCCCCTAAGGCTAGAAGCAAATGGATTGATCTAACGTTATTCTTAGATGAATATGACCCCCGACCGGTGGACGTTTGGGCGTGCGCCATTGTCTGCCTGACGCTGTTTAACCTCGGCACGCCGTGGCTGTCTGCCAAGCCCGAGGATCCTCGCTTCGCCAAATACCTGGCCTGCTGGAACAAATTCCTGCTCAAACACCCAGATGGCGTCGTCACCGACACCGAATACCCGGACACCGGCAAGCTGCTGGCGAAGATCCCGAAGCCCGCGCTGCAGCGGGTTCTGTTGCGCATGTTGCATCCGGATCCCGAGCGCCGGATCAGCGTCGAGCAGGTGCTCCGCGATCCGTGTATCCAGCAGATCGAGTGCTGCTGTCCGGATTCTTACGACGAACAGCGGGAGGAGACCATTGACTTGTCCAATCTGGGATGTCTGGAGCGGATGGCGCGCAGGCTGGACAAGATCCATAACCATCTCCCCCCGAAGAAATGATTGATGCAAGTTTGTTTTCTTCTTCGTTTTGATTTTCTATTCTATCCCTCGTATCTGTTTAGTACTGGGTTCGGAATGGGTGGCGGTGGTACATTCTTTGTCTATACGTTGGGTGTGGGTAATTGATTTGGGGTTTGAACGGGTGACTTGGTGTGGATGTCGTGCTTTTCAGTGTGCGAGTGTTGTCTTGAGTGTCTTTGGTCGCGGGCAGTATAATACCCTTTGCATAGAACTGTCGATAGATAGCTAAAAGAGCATGCAACGGAGTTGGCCCTATACCTACTATATACTATGTACCTCCATTTGATATCTCACACTTGCCCTTCCTGGACCAATTGGACCGCCGTCTCGCGCAGCTTGAATTTCTGAATCTTGCCGCTCGCCGTCTTGGGGAATGCATCCGAGCTGGGCAGGAAGAAGATATATTTCGGCACTGAACCACTTTTTAGCAACCTTGGTCTGTCAGGTGTGGAAGACAAAATACGTACCGAGATGATGGCTCAATTTCTCACGCACCCATCGCCGCAGTTCTTCCTTGTCGACCGTCTCACTCGTCTTGTGATTCGCCGGCACGACAAACGCACCCACCACCTCGCCGTATTTCTCGTCGGGTACCCCGACGACCGACACCTCGAGCACGTCCGGGTGCGCCAGCAGGCAGTTCTCGATCTCGAGCGGGTGGATGTTCTCGCCGCCGCGGATGATCAGATCTTTGATGCGCCCGGTGATGGTGATGTATCCGTCGGGGGACATGCTGGCTTCGTCGCCGGTCTAATGGCTTCATCAGCACCGGATCTGACAGAGATGAGGGTTTGAAAAGAGAGAGAGAAAGACTTACATGCATCCAAACCTTCCCCTCATGATCCGCCACCATCACCTCGGCCGTCCGATCCGGCGCCCCCCAGTACTCCTTCATGAGCAGGTATCCGCTAACAGCGAGCTCGCCGCGGGTGTTGACGGGCAGGATGCGGCTCCGGTCGGCCGGGTCGACGATCTTGGCCTCGACGTGCGGCATGAGGCGGCCCACGGTGTTGATGCGCTTGTCGATCGGATCGTCCGTCGTGGTCATGGCCGACACGGGGCTCGTCTCGGTCATGCCGTAGCAGATCGTCAGCTCGGTGAGGTTGAGCGTGCGGTGCAGCTCGCGCATCAGGTTCGCGGGGATGCTGCTCCCCGCGGCGATGCCTGTGCGGAGTTGTTCGAAACCCGTCTTCTCCACCTCGCCCTTGGCGAGCAGACGGAGTTCCTCGATGAACATGGTCGGCACGCCGTACAGCGCGGTGCATTTTTCCTCCTGCACGGCCCGCAGAGATGCCACCCCGTCGAAGCTCTCCGCGGGGAAGACGATCGCCGCGCCGTGCGTCGCCGTCGCCATGTACCCCAGGATGCTGCCGAAGCAGTGGAAGAGCGGCGGCGGGCAGCAGACAATGTCCCGCTCGGTCAGCCGCAGTCGGTCGCCGATCTGGGCGCCGTTGTTGAGGATCGAGCGGTGCGTCAGGCAGGCTGCTTTCGGGAGGGACGTGGTGCCGGAGGTGAATTGGATGTTGACGATGTCGTGGCGGGAGAGGTCCTGTGGGGGAAGCGGTGCGCCGTCGGCGGGCATCTCCGAGGCAATCGACGGGTAGGGTGTGAAAGCGCGATATTTGATCGTGTCCACTCGTCCTGCAGAGTTGTCCACCATCACCACGTGTTTGAGTGAGGGGATGACTTCGGACTCGACCCGCGAGGAGGATAAGTCCGTGACGAGTTGCCTCAGGAGATCCTCATTGTTTCGCGGGGCGCGGTGCGGGAGATGCGCCTCGGCGCTGATGATCAGATGTGTTGCATCAAGGTGTTTTAGGGCTGCGATGACCTGGTTGGCGTTGAAGGATGGATTCAACGGGACCTAGAACCCCCTGTCAACACACAGCACTTCTGCTGTCCCTTGGAAACACATTTTGAACATACCAGGATAGCACCGAGCTTGAACAGAGCATACGTTGCCTGCCCTGAGTCAGCCTGCCTTTCCACACCGAGAGTCAAAAATTAGTAGTACATACCACTGCATACTCGATTGAATTCCCCAGCATCACAGCCACTCGGTCACCCTTGCGGACACCGGTTCCCTGCAGCCCGCGCGCCAGGGCATTGCTCTTCCGGTCGAGTGCATCGTAAGTCAGGCGCGTCTTTTGGTGCCGTGCAATCACTCTAATTTCCTCAGTGTTACCACATCAGCAAGTTCCTAACTTTTGCAATCAATAAAAGGGCAGAGCCTACGCATTCCGGTCGCCAAAACGCTGGACGATTGATGCAAAGTGCTCGCCAATGGTTTGCTCAATGAGAGGGGGCTGGAAGAGGGTTAGCAATACAACCGTCAAGGGGGGAACCTTCTTCTCACCTCCAACGGACCTCTGGCGTAGCTCTGTGTCAGCAGGCCACGTCTCCCTTGTGCGAATCTCGACGAAAAGAGTATCCTCGGAGGCCCTCGATGCTGTACTAGGGAGTCAAACAGACTCTTGCGCCGGAACAAGCGGCTGGCCGCCATTGTTTGCTCTGAGACCGATCCTACGCTCAAGGACGCTACCTGTAAACCGAAGCTGTAGCTCTAAAAGAGTCTACAACGTTTTTAAACTTGTCGATCAAAGTAGATTAATCTACACATCAGGGGTTTCTTCTCACTGTCCTCTATGGCAGTACTCATAGAAACCCCGGTTCAAATGCGAGCTTCCCCCGCATTTCTGAGCGGCCAGACACGGCTCCACGCGCATATCTCCTCTTGTCGTCCTTGCTGCGATGTGAGTTTCGAGCCTCGGCTTTGCCTGTGAAGGGTCGGAATTCAACCGCGAAGATCGGCGTTTTTGCCGGTCCCAAGACTTTGTCCAAGTCGAAAGCATTCCTGAACGAAGCCCTAATTAATTTCCTCTTTAGGCTTTCTCATACATCGCTCAAGTGCTGGGCTCTGGTTGGTCAAGAACAAAGGTGCAAAAAGCAAAGAGAGGAAAAGCCGTTTCTTCTTCTTCTGGTTTGCTTAGGTAAGTCGATTTGATTACCTTCCTGATCAGGTATAGTGCGCCTGTATAACTGCGGGGGAGCTCGATCGGAGTTCATGATCGAGATAACCTTGCAGAGGCCAGAGAGAGCTTGGATCGAACCACTTCGCCCGGCTTAGTACGGTGCTGTCGTGCCTTTCCCCAGCCGCCATCGTTACGTATATTCCCGGTCCGCATCGACCGCCATGCCGGCCGAACCGACCGAAGACCAAATCGCAAACTTCACCAACGTTGCTGGTGTCTCGCGAGAGCAAGCGATCGGCTTCCTGAGGGTCTGTAACTTTTGATGCCGCTTGTGTTTCTTCTGCTTGTTCCATGGGTATCTCTAGCTGAAATGCTCCGGCGAATCTAAAAGGCCAATGATCTCAATCTGGAGAAGGCGATCAACGCTTACTTTGAGAATCCGACGGCCGTTCCTGTCGAGGTATGAGAGTACGCGGTACAGGATTGAGGAGTCTTTTTTTCTGAAGCTGATCGGTTTAGTATCAATATGGCGACCAATCTTCGCGCCGTAAGTTCCGACCCAGTTCAGGGCTTTTGATGCTTTTTTTTTTTGTTTTCTGTCCAGGCTAATGGCTGGCAAAGAATTCCACATCGAGAATCTCCACGTTCCCGGCGGCGAGTATCAGACTCCGCCCACTCGTCCGCCGTCCAGGATGAACCAGAATGATGCTCCAAAGATCGAGAACTATGGCGGGGACGCATCGGGTGGGGTGCCCATCCCATCCCCGTCAATGCAACGATGCCCCGGACTGACTGGTTTGTGGTAGGGTCTGATCAACACCTGACGGCGGCCCAACGTGAGGAACGCGATCTGCAGCAGGCAGTGGCTATGTCGTTGCAGCAGAATCTGCAGGATTTCCCCCCGCAAGAGACTGGCGTCACGGTCCGCACCGAGAAGCCGCACTTTGGGCGTGCCACCAGAGACCACTACGATGAGCACTCCTGGGCTATGACGCTGTTCAATCCCAGCGCGAGGGAGGTCATCATCAGCCCAGATCCGGAAGACCGTCGACGGAGGGGGGAGGAGCCAGCTTTTCTGCGGCCGTCGGAAGAATCAAACTACCTGGCGGGGTTTTTAACCATCCTCCATTCGATCCCATTGGCACGCGAGGCTCTTTTGCTGCGGGACAAGACGGCATATGATTACGGGCATGATCCGCAGTGGTGGAACGGTCAACCGATCAAGACACCGAGAGTCGTCTCGTTGGATCATGCGCAAGAGGGCGACGATGACGCAGACGAACTGCTTTACGAGACGCAGCGACTAATGGCTTTTTTGGACGGAACGCGACGTGCATTCGGCAGCACGGATGCACTGGTCGGCCTCAAGACCATGTCTGGCTACGATCCCGACGGAGGCATCTCCAAGTTCCTCGAGGGTTGGCAGCAAGCAGCGGTCCGCGCAGCGTCGGACAATCCATTGGTCGGCATATTCGCGTCGCATGCGCTCAAGCGGCCCCTTTCCCGGGTGGAGTCGCCGATCACGAAGACCTTCTTTATCCTGGACCCGAACGTCGAGCCCGAGCATGGCCAGACGTTGTATGATGTTCTCGACCGTGCCATCTGGTCCGACGTCCCGGGCGAGGAGCTCGATGACGTGTGGCTCGAGCATGTGGGGGACTTGCTCACCATCCGATTGGAGATCACAGAGACCCAAGTCGATTCGTTGGACGTCAAGATTCCCGCGGTGTTTTATCCCGATCGCTACATGGAGGCATGCCGGGAGGTCACGCGGGAGATTCGGCTCAAGCGACTCGAGGTCATCAAGCAGATCAACAGGCTCGAGGAGCTCGCCGCTCGGTTGCAGACCTCTGGACCCGCTGCGGAGTGCGGGCTTACAAATAAACAGCTCCTGCGCAAGGCGGCCGAGGCTGCTCTGACGGCGTTGCCGCGGTACCTGCCGCAGGACATGACGGACATGCTCACCCCGGAGGTTGAGAACGCGGGGCAGGCCCTGGCTGCGGAACTTGACGCGATTGTAGCGCAGCTCGATGCCAAGCTGAAGGGTATGGATATTCGTAGAGATGCCTCACTGCCTGCTAACCGAATGCTCGTAGAACTCAGCGCGAAACGACAAGAGGCACTCGAGTCTTTGCGAAAATACTCAAAACCCCTGACGGAGCCCTCGTCGGATCCAAACGAGCCGCCGAATCGTAAATACACCTTGCGCGGCGTCTGTACCGCGCCTCACATCACGTATGTCCTGCGGCGCAAACAGCCGCCAAAGGCGGACGACCACATGGACGGATCTGCGACGTCAAATGAGTGGCAATGGTGGCGGATCAGTTTCTCGGTCGACGACGGCAAGACGCAACAGGCGGCCAAGGCGGGTTCCCAGAGCAGGTTCGCTACGCCCAGTCATGCAGACATTATTGGCTACACTGCGAAGAAGGTGCGGGAGATTGAAGTGCTCCGGGCCGCGCGAGACGAGTCGGCGAATGTGCTGCTAGTCTACGCCAATGAGAATGCCGTAGGCTTTCAAGACGGGCCTGCGCCGCCGGCACTTCAGGTACGTATCATCGGGTCTAAACTGGACAGGGTATCCTTCTGACATTGTTGTAGGCATTTGTTCAAGCCGACAATGCTGCGTTCCAGGCGGAAATCGAAGGCGAGCAACAGCCCGAGGCAGCGGCCGGGGGTGATCCCGGCGACGCGGTCGCATCCGGCGACACGCGTGTCGAGGCGGACAAAACCGAGGCCAAGTCGACGATCCCGCCAAAGGTCAACGTTTTTGATTACGAGGTGAGTTCGTTTGACGATGAGTCGTCGACTCGTAGTCGGGAGCCGGAGATGCAGGAGGTGGGCAATCAGCGACTTTTATGACCGCGATGTGTATAAGCAGAGCTGTTCGTCTGAGTAAATAGGAACACAGCTCAAAGGTTGTAAATGCTTCGCAGGAATCCATTGTCGAGTAATTCCAAGCATACATAGTACGAGTCCAAGTGAAGGGCATGCCAAGTTTGGCCTAGATTTTAGATTCATGATTCAACTAGTTAACTAGTTAGGGTTATTTTCTTTAGCTGATGATTTCGCAGAACAACAACAAACCTCCCAAATAATCACCCACCATGTCCCTCGAACGCGAGGCAGTCGCCTCTGCCACGATCGAGCTCCTCGAAGCTCGCCTCCGACGACTTGAATACCTTCTCACCGGTGAGACGCGCTGGAGCGGGGAGCCAACTCCTGCTCCCCGGCCGGACTCGCTCGACCAGACGGTCGCACGTCGCCTGGCGCGACTCGAGGCGGGTCTCGAGGCGCTGAGTGCTCGGAAGCCGGTGGTACGGGATGTATTACAGTTACGTACGTCTATATCTGTTTTCTTTTCCCCATCTCCACTTCTCCTCACTAATTGGACGCATGAACAGACACGCGATTCCCCGAGTTGTTTTCGACTACGACGTCCACGGACCATGACAAGATCCCACCGGGGCTCACCACACAACACCTCGCATCCATCGTCCTGTCGTACGCGTCTGCGTTTCCCGAAACCGCATCACGGCTTACCTCGTTGAAGGATCTGCCCATCCCGGAAGCGAAGGCGTCGGCGGCGCTGATCGAGTTGGGCCCACGGCTGGCAAGGTTGGCGGAGAGACAGCACCAGCAGGCGAAGGAGATCTCGGAGCTACGTGCGCGCAGCGCGAAGTTGTTGCAGAGGTGGTATGAGTTGGGACTGTTGGGGAATAGTGAGTGTTGGGCGGAGTGGGAGGCACGGTTGGAGAGGGTGGAGAGGGGGGTGAGGAGGCAAGAGGTGGTGAGGGAGAGGCGGGAGAAGGAGATTTGAGCAAAAATTCGAGGAGACCGGGCGAGGGGGGTTTTGGAAATTTGGGATTATATCGCATGGATTGCCCTGCGCCCTTGCTCTCTCGCTCGGGATCAAGAGGTTGGTGATCCCGCGATATGTACACTCAACCGATTCGAGATCTGCGAAAGCCGGAACGGTTGACTCGGGCGGGACACTGCGTCCCGGGATCTACCTGGGCTCCTTGCTGGACGTTTCCATGGTGGCGGAACCGGACTGGATCCTAGTACAGTAACTTCCTCGCATCTGGGGAGGGCAGCCGGCAGGGTTCCCTGTGCGCTTGCCAGGCTTACGTCGTTGGACGCCCCTTTGCTGCAAGGGTTTTGTGTGGCAAGTCGCCTTGCACTGTGCGAATACAAACAAGGTGTCGAGGGTACGAATGCCATGGCGTTATTCTCCAGTGAGTGCAACTCGTAGTAGTGTTTGTGCTCCGTCTGGCGCCGTGTTTCTGATAGATATGTGTCAACTGGCATTGTGAACAACGGATCGATCGTATGTACTGTACTGCTGGCGCTTACATAAGGCCATCCCACCCGGTGTCAATCCTGCACGCAAAGTTCCCAGTAGAGATTAATCTAAATAATTAGTACTGTAGGGAGGAGTCTCCGGGGCCGGAAATCAGATTGTCGATTCGTAGACCTGAAATCCTAACGATCTCGACCCGTCCATGACGGGCGATTCTGCTAGAGATTATTTTCGGCCTCACCAATCAGGCCGCCCAGCCAACAGCGCCCAGCTGAAACGGCCCTGTCACTCTCCCCATCCTCCTTTTCCACGTCCCTCCCACGTCCCCTTCTCTTTTTTTTCCCTTATTTTTTTTGTTGTGATTTTGTTCTTGATTTTTTATTTCTTTCCTCCTTTGTTGTCCCTCTCTTGTTCACATTGCCTGCGTGTCTTCCTTCAATTCCATTCCCACCCCGCTGCAGCCCCCGTCGACGTTCTCCTGTCGAAAGGCCGAGACTTTCGTTGGCCGTTGCTGCCGCGCCCCTTTCATCTCTTCGACACGCTCTTTTTCGGACTTTGTTTTCCTGCCCGTCGTTTTGATTTTTATTTTTTTTTTTTCCGATTTCCTCGACGATTCGGCAAGTCGACGACAACGGGGTCTTGCTGTTGGATTTTCCGGGTAGACAACTGCATGACGGATATTACCTGAACCTCGCCCAGGAACGCGCGTTTTGCTCCACACCCCCGTCGATCGTTACGCATCTCGCCCTCCATCGCCACAAGATCCGGCCCGGGGCCTCGCGATTTCGCGCAGTATAACCTCCACCCTCGGACGGTGCGCGACGGAAGCTTTGGCCACCCCTGACCGTCGTCCTGGATGGTCTTCTCGTATACCGTGATCAGCTTGAGAGAACGTGATTAGGGAGTGCCGCCATCATGGGACGCTTCAGACTGGCCAATGTGCTGGGCGACCCGTTCGCCCTTGCGACGCTGTCTATAGCGATTGTACGTTGACTTGGGGTTGGGTTTCGCATAAACAAGGCCGGGGCTAATATTTAGGTGGTAGCTTGCATGGTTCATCGCGTTCATTTCATCCGTCATCGATGATCTCAGCAATAGATATCCCTCCTATTCATGGTGGGCCGTCGCCTACATGTTTGTTTGTATCGTTGGGGTATTTGTCGTGCTTGCAACGGATACGAGTTTGACCTATGGCGTCGCGGTATGCATCCATCACTCTCCGTAACGGCTTTCAACATCTAATGATGCGCACGCAGGTTGTGGGATATCTCGGGCCCGGCCTCATTGTGACCACCATCTCGGTCAACTCCCTGGTTTATCAGTCGCAGTCGACCAAACAGGCTGCTGCGGCTGGCTTTATTCTTCTCTCCATGGTGATTGTAAGTGTTCTCCCTGGGAGGTATTTATTCGGATCACATGTTCTGACAGAGTCAGGTCGTGTGGATCTTCTACTTTGGCTCCGCGCCGCAGGCCGCCTCGCGGCGCACGATCGACTCCTTTGCGCTGAACAAGGAGCGAACGTACCAGAGCCGTCCGACGTCCAACGCCTACCCGAACAGCCGCATGGAGACTCCAAGCCAGCCCCCGCAGATGTACAACTCGAACCAGATGAATGGCTTCGACAACACCAACTCGATGATGGGGTACCAGGAGGATGGTACCGACAAGCACAACACATATGGGCTCTCGAATCAGGACGCAGCAAACGAGGTCAGCGCGCCGACCGAGTACCCGTACCGAGCCAAGGCGATCTACTCGTACGACGCCAACCCGGAGGACGCCAACGAGATCAGCTTCGTCAAGGGCGAGGAGCTGGAGGTCTCGGACGTCAGCGGGCGATGGTGGCAGGCACGGCGCGCCAACGGAGAAACGGGTATTGCACCATCGAATTATCTCATCTTGCTATGAGATGGTTCTTCGATTTTCCTCTTTTTTCCCTTCTAGGTACATTTTTTTATTTCTTTTCTTCCATATTTTTTTTTCCCAAAAGACTTTTTCTCCGTTGATACCCGTTGTGCCTCTATCTCCGCTATACGTCATGGTCTGATGGCTCTGGATTGGATTTATGAGTGTCTGAAGCCATTTAAGGGAGTGTGGTTTTTTGGCTTTTATTTATTCTTGAAGGAGAGGAGCAAAAAGAATGTCGCATCGAGAATGTGACTTGGGACTTTCGGATTCTGTGTCATGATTCTCTCCCTCTTGTGTTTTCTTTGTCGGCGTTGTGAATGAATACACTGTTTCTATTTGGCTTTGATATTTACATAACAGCAATGGACATGTTTATCTACTCATTATTCAGAGATAAGTTCCTAGTCACTTTGACAGTTGACGAATCGATCCTCTAACAGAAATGTCCGATCCCGATCTGGTTCCAGCTTCCTGATCAGGAATAGAGTTCCGTTTTTTCTCAAGCGATTTCCCTGATCCAGTTTAGCGCGGCTCCCGCGATAGGGATGTTTTTGCGGCGGCGAGCCAATCATATTGCTTCCCCGCCGCCGAACATTGGTAGGGCCTACCGCGTTCGACGCTAGCCTGCCTATTCGGGTAGGTCGATCTTCATATTGTACTGTAGTGAATTTCTTCCGACGAGTAACCTCAGCCTTTCTTAAAAGGTCTTGTACGGAGGTTTGGGAGGGTTACTCTTCTAACGTGTTGTATTCACTGTTCCAAGTGGCTCTGCATTGTCACGGGTGAGAAATATCTAGTTACTGCAATGGATTAGAATCAACGCCACTGCTTCGTCATAGTACGCAGCCTCGAAGAAAACTGTCAATCATCTCAGACGTGTGATTTGTCCCAGGTCTGTCGAGGTCGAGGTCAGTGGGTTGTGGGTGATCCGGATCTCGTCGCTCGACCCCCTTTCCCTTTGAACCACAGCGACGTTCGTGCTTATGGCCAACGAGAGCGGCAACGACATCCCCGTCGCGGCAAATGTACTCGGTACGATTGGAACCATTCTCTGGTGTATCCAGTTGGTGCCGCAGATATGGTACAATTGGCGCCGGAAGACGACGGAGGGGTTGCCGGCCTGCATGATGCTGTTGTGGGCGACTTGTAACGTTCAACCAATGCTTCCATCAATTTGGGGATCCCTTTAAGTTTATAATGTATCAATGCTGATGGCTGTTCCGCACAGGCGCGGTGCCCCTGGGAATCTACCTCGTTCTGCAAAATGTCAATATCCCGCTGCAGATCCAGCCTCAGGCCTTTGGCGCCTTGTCGTATGTCACCTGGGGTCAGATCTTGTATTATGATCGGTACTATAATATACTCCCTACTAATCAATTGGTTGTGGTTGGTTGCTAACTTGTCGGTCTTAGCGGGTATTCCCGACTGAAAGCGTTTGTTGTGGTCACCGCAGCTTCTGCTGTAAGCGGTGGTCTCGAGGCACTCTTCATTCTCACTCTTCGTGTATGTCTTTTTCGGTCCATTGAGGGTTGACCGGGGGATCCGTTGGTGATGGAGAAATTGCTTCTTTAGATTCCCTATCGCAAGGGCACCACGTGGCCTGCTTTGTTCTTCGGGATCATCGCAGCGATTATGCTGGTCCTGGGCTTGATTCCGCCTTATTTTGAGATCCGCAAGAGGCGCGGCCGGGTGATTGGCATCAGTAAGGTCTCCGCCGTTTGTTTGCTGGATTTTGTTACATCCTCGATACTGATCAAATCGTTCAGATTGGGTCTTCCTTGCCATTGATACTCTGGGGGCGCTGTTTTCTCTTTTCTCGTTGGGTAGTACCTACGTCTAATTTTCTTGTCTCCCATTCTGCGTACGAGCCTTTTTCAAGTCACTAACCAAGGATGCTATATACCTAGCTGCCCAGAACACTTTCGATATCCTCGGAGGAGTCAACTACATTCTTGTGTATGTTGCTATTCTTGTCCTCCCTAGTCTACCGCGCTAAAATTGATTCCTTTCACAGGGCTCTGCTGGAATTTGGCATCTATGGCTGCCACATCGTCTGGCGGATTCGGAACCGCAAACTGCTCCGCGAGGCGAAGAGGTCTGGGCGGTCCGTGGACGAATTGCTCGAGGAACACGAGCTGGAGCGGCAGCGGGAAAAGAGCATTGGCAAGAGTGACGCGGCCATCGACTATGACGAGGGAAAGGATCTGTCAAGTGCCGAGGCCTGTTTGCGGACTGCGGATCTGTTCCAGAGCCAGCCGGCTGGCATACCTGGATCAAGTACCGGGCACGGCCCAAGAAGAAAAGAAGTATGAATATAATTTCACACTATATCATAAACTGCACCAAGATAATGGCGTTCATTCAATGGACATGGTAGTAATGCATGCTGCTGATTTGGCAGCAACTGGCGAGACTTGTCCCAGGGCTTCTAGCCCAATCAATGGCCAACTGGCCTAATCAAAACTTAGCCTAAGCCTAATAAGACAATAAGTTAATACGCGTAATACCATACAAGGTAATTCTTAGACTTACCTCTAGAAACCGCAGCGACAAACAGTCCAGAACTCCAGGCTGAGAACCTCATCGTCTCGAACCATGACGAGCCCAAGATCACAAGAGACAATCCCTTAGACCATGGCGGACAGCATTGCCCACCGCCTCCGCTCCAAAAGGGAGTCCCTGTTCCGCCGGCTCTCGCGCCCTGACTGCGACCCCGACCCAGAGCCAGAAGTCGAGCAAGCGGACCCAGCCAAGTCTAGTAATCAACAGGTTTCTGCTGGCCCGCGCGTGCCCGCCGACCAGGATGATCAACCTCCTCCTCTGAGTCCTTTCTCCACAGAATCGACTATTACAACGACAAAGAAGCAGCAACAGCAACGGCCCGTCTCGGCGTCGTCGTCCCTGTTGCCCCCAACGGAACCTTCCGCGTGCGGCAAAACCCGGTTCGAGAGCAGCAACGATTCAGGAGGATCAACAACAGCCACCCCTTTGCGGAACGCCAACAACAACAACACCATTCCCAACGAGCGACGCTGGCGACGGCTGCCCCTGTTACGCCGCGGATCGGCGTCCGGGTCGACCCAGGCCGACCCGGTGGTAGTGGCACCGCGTGAGTCGCCATCGGCGTGTGATTTCTGCGGTCGCAACGGTGTCTCTGTCTCTGCTGCTTTCCCTTCGACCCGGAATCCGGATTCGACCGAGATCAGTGCTCCCGCGGCTCAACCAACCGCAGACGACCAGTCCGGCAATCATAATCGTGAAGAGCGCGGAAAAGGAGAGGCCGAGGCACAGGCGCAGGCGGAAGCTGAGGACGACATTGTGGAAAAACCCCCGCAATTCCGGTCCCCATTTGGCGAATCGTCGTCCCGCGGCGCGGGCCAACAGACGTTTACGCGCAAACAATCCCTACTCGCTCCATCGCAGCAGTACCTCGTAGAACGGCTCTTGGCCAGCAAAGGGGAACAGCAGCACCCGCAGCACCAGCAATCCGGACAAGAGGCTGTCGCCTCAGAACCGGCTCGGATGACGCCGCAGCGACGGGTCTGGGTCAAACGACCCGGGGCGTCGGCGACGCTCATCACATTGCCCGAAGACAGCATCGTCGACGAACTACGGGACCATGTGCTACGAAAATACGCAAACTCGCTGGGCAAGCAGTTTGATGCGCCGGACCTGATGGTGCGGATTGTACCGCGGGAAGGCTCCAGCCGGCAGGTGTTTCCGGAGCGGATACTGAACCCGGAGGAGGCGCTGTTTGCCCTTCTGGATCAGTACTACCCCGGTGGGCAGATGGCCGACGATGCCTTGATCATTGAGGCGCCGCAGCGCCGGACCCCGCTGAAGCCGTCCCCACGCCAGGCATACTACTATCATGCCGAGCCCGGCGACCACGGCGAGTACTTTCCACTGATGCCCGTGCCGACGTTGGTCAGCACGCCGCCGGCTGCGGGTCAGCCGGGTTCGAACGGCAGTGGCGGCGCGTCGGCGCAGCAGCAGCAACCGCCCCATTCGATATCCGTTCTGACGACCGGCAAGGTGCCTCCGTTGCCGTCACCGGGGAGTCGGACCACCCGGCCCTCACGACGGCCGCCGTTTTCGCGACATGTGACAAATTCACCTGGGCAGGCGAAGGGTGAGGTTTTGTTTCTCTTTTTTCATATCTACAATGTTCGATGAGTGCTGACTTCTATAGATTCAACTGTTGGTGTAAATTCACAGCCCACCGCTCCTCATTCTCAGACATCGTTGCCAACGCCCCCTGCGCCGCCGCCTCCGCCTGAATCGCCAAAGCCGGTCACTCGGGCCGCGTCGCCCCGACCGGGACGGAGAAGCAGAAAAATAACGTCGCCCGGCAACGCCCCGTTCAGTGGGCTGATTCAGGATACGGTCCCGCCGATCAATGTTCTGATCGTCGAAGACAACGTGATCAACCAGAAGCTGTTGGAAGCGTTCATGAAGCGGCTCAGCGTGCGATGGCAGTGCGCACCAAATGGCGAAGTGGCGGTTAAAAAATGGCGTCAAGGCGGGTTCCATCTGGTGTTGATGGACATCCAACTGCCGGTGATGAACGGATTGGAAGCCACGAAGGAAATTCGGCGACTAGAACGGGTGAATGGCATCGGCGTCTTTCCCAAAAAGGCTTCGGGGAAGACCACCGTTTCCCAGGCGCAGAAAGACCGACCGGCGGAGGACTCGATCCCACAAGAGGATATCCTCGAGAACCGGTCGCTGTTCAAGAGTCCTGTGATTATCGTCGCGCTGACTGCAAGCAGTCTGCAAAGCGATCGACATGAAGCGCTAGCGGCGGGCTGCAACGATTTCTTGACCAAGGTGAGCCATTATCTAGTATCAACGGGAACCTTGGCTAACTTGAACAGCCGGTGGGATTCCCATGGCTCGAGCAAAAAGTGACGGAATGGGGATGCATGCAAGCGCTGATTGACTTTGAAGGATGGCGCAAATGGCGCGGATACGCGGACGAAGGGACGTCATCGTGGCCGCAGCAGCAAGAGCAGCAGCGGCAACAGCGCCGGCAGCAGCCACATCAATCACATTCACGGTCATCATCACGGGCCAATGCCGAGCGGCGGGCAGCCAGCAAAGGACGAAACAAGATAACGGAGGATTCATGACTTTCTTTTTTTTTTTTTTTCTTTATTCTCTTTTGTATCGTTACTTGATACCCAGTTAGTAGTCATGCATTCATTTGCTAATTCATTCCTTCTGCAACTCAAATCACTCGATCCAAATGGTCATCGCCAGAACCCCATCTCAGTTCCCATCCCCATCCCCGTCGCCGTCGTCGTCATCGTCATCGTCGTCACCCACAAACTCTCTCTCAACAACGCCAGTTCCCCTTGCAGCCGGCGATTCTGATCCTCCAAATCATGAATATACGCCAAGGCATTGGTTAGGATCTCGGACTTGTTCTGCTCTCTCTGATGATGATGCAGTGCGGATCTGCGGGTTGTTAATGAGGAATCGGGGTGGTTGTTGTTGTTGTTGTAAGAGTTGGCATGGCCCGGTCGAGGAATCGCGTTGCCCAAGGCCATAAATTTGGCGTTCATGTTGGTTCGATACCGCTTTTCGATGGCGTTGTGGGCGGCTTTTTTACGTTTGAGGAGGAGGGCAGTTGCGTCGCTATTCCCATCATTGTTGGTATCGCTGCGGTCGTTCTCTTTGGTGGTGTCCCCGGTTATCCTGGTGGATGTAGGTCCGCGGTCGCGGTCTCTGATTTGTTGTTTGCTCTGATCCCCATGTGGGCTCTGTGGGGGGAGTGTGATTATTGTCAGCTTGCTGGGTAAGGGGGCAGTTGAGAAGAAAGGGAAGGGGATGTCTGTCTGACCGGTGTTGTTGTTGTTGTTGTTGTCGAGGGTGATGGATTCTTCTTCGTCTGGCTGCTCTCTGTCTTGATTGCGATGCCGTCGTCGATGGTCGTTGGATGGCCATCGATAGTGATAGTCTTGAGTGATTGCTGCTCCGAATGCACCACTGCATCATCATCATCATCACGTCTACCTCCACCGGTAGCAGGAGGAGGAGGCGGAAGAGGGGAGAGAGGAGGAAGCGGAGGCGGCAGCGCCCAGGGAATGAATCCCAAACCAAGCTTTCCCCCATCCTCATCATCCTCTTGTGACTCGGACTTTTGTACCGATGATGGCAACGATTCTTGCTCTTGTTTGTTGAAAGGCGGTGGCCATGCGTGAAGAGGCATGTCCACGACGTGGAGATCAAATATACTGGTAGTACTGTCACTGCCATTGCCAAAGCGAGTGTCGATCGTCGTTGCTGTTGTCGTTGGAGATGGAGAGGGGAATGCTCCATCAGACGTAGCAGTAGTAGTAGTAGTAGTAATAGTATCCAAGGATGATGAGAAGGTAGCGGAGGGCTGAGAATATGTCATGATGTTTGATAGGTAGGTACCCTAGGATACACGATGTTTTCTTTTCTCAATTGAAGAAGCTTCATGCTTGGTATGATAAAAAAGCAACAAAAACGAGGAGTATACATATCCATTTATCTCTCCATCTTATTCATCCCAACGACCCCGCAATCAATACAAGTATCCGGCTACAGCTTGTCAACATCTGCAGAATCGACTCCGATCGTCCGGGGGGTGCTTGAGCCAGACAGATTTCCATTTCGTCCGGCCTATGGAAACCAACTCGTCTCCAATGAGGGCCCTGGAATCTACTAACCCTTTCTCACTTGGCATTTCTTTTTTTTTTTTTTTTGTTTTGGCAAATCGTATACCGGGTTTTGCTGAACACGCACAAGTATAGACGTTTTTGGTGCCTGGGACATTATCATGGCTTAATTGTTGATGTTGCGTTTTTGTGTAGGAAATGCCAGTAACCGTTATTTTCCAGGTCAAGTGAGTTTAGAAGATAATACCTAGAAGATAGGTAATACCTAGGTACAGTTACCTAACAGATAAGATCCAGGGAAATGATTGGTAGATTTTCTGACCTACATGCCTATCAGAGTAAAGAGCTCAGAAAGCAGGTGCATCCGTAAACGAAATCTTCACATTAAAGACGGGGTTTATGGATCGAGGTTTCACAAAACGATCTCAATCTCAATCTCGATCCCAGCCGCGACTTTGGAAAACATAAAACATGCGGAGAAGACAAGCTAAAAGACTAGTCAGTACATACAGTAGTTAGATTAGAGGATCGATCCCGCCGAAACGAAGGTCAGGTTATACAACTCCGAATTCGCAGGCAGTACCTAACAGCTGCCGCAGCAGCCGCTTGAATAAAGATTTTCGAATAGTAGGCAAACACACAGAAAGGGGGGAAGACCGATGCAAGTAATCCTTGGCCCCGTAGGCCTGATGATCGAGACTCGTTCCCCGCCGGGGAATATACTTGCATCGCGGCCCTGGGTTCGCCGCGGTAAGCCCTACGTGTCCCCTTTTAGCGATGGGTTTGAATCGATGCTTCGCGTCATGGCACAGCCACAGATTCAAAGATGAAAAAAAAAAAATACGAGTATTGTACAGTGTGTCTCACAGATGAATGATAGTATTACACCTCCACCTTGGTCGGAATCTTGACCTGGCCCCGCTTCCGGTCCTCGCTCGGTACACCATACCGATGCCCCGGCGCTGCATGGCCACGTCCATCCTCGCCCACCGTCTCCTTGCTGACAACCACGTCCTTGAACCGGTACTCGAATCTTGCGCCTTCGGGCTGCACCTTCATCGTGCGCTTCTCCTCCAGCTCTTTGAGCCGTCGCTTGCGCTCTAGCTCCACCTCGGCGTACTTGCGCAGCCGTTCCTCATGCCGGGCCCGGCGCTGCGCGGCCTCTCCTGGATTCTCGAGCTTGTCGCGCTCGAACGAAATCATCTGAGGATGCGGAATCCGTGCGTCCGCGGGGAGCAGCACTTGTTGCTCATTCTCGCCCTTGCCCACCCGCTCCAGCTCCCGCGGGTCGACGCTCATGGCCAGCTCCTCCGGCCGCTCAATCTTGTCCTTGCCGTGCTCCATCGCCGGAGCCCCGGAAAATACACGACCTGCATCTACCCGCGTAAACTGACGCGACTCCGACACGGGGTACAAGATCTGCGGGTCTGTCAGGCGGTTCACAGGAAGGTCGTTGATCGACTCGTGCGGCGGTTGACGCTGGCCATCCTTCGCCAGAGGAGTCGTCGGGACCATCTCATGAACAGCCCGGGCATATGGAAGCGCCAAAGGTTTGCCCTTTTTGAACATTAGCATCACATATCAAAAGGTTCTGGACGAAATGCGTGTGAGAACAAAACAAGCGTCAGAGAGTTGTAATTCGGTAAACCATGCTCCAGCTGGGAATGGTGATGACTGGCGTCTTCAAGACTAATCGATTGCTCATCATTCAAAAGAAGGAGAAGAAATACACCGACGCGGTGTAAACATACCTGTGCTCTCCATCGCTTCTCCAACTCAACGAGTCGGACAACCGCGGCAACCCGCCTCATATCCACGTGCATTTGCGCACTGACTGTCCGCACATCCTGCTTTTGCACAACCACCTTCTCATAGATGGCATTGCGGAGCTCCTCGCTGAGAATGGGCTCGCTCACGAAATATGGGTTCAGTGGGAACGGTCGGTTCCCGCCCTTGCCTTCGACATTGCCGCCGGCCGACGAATCCCCATCCTCTCCGGAGCTGGATGTCCGGCTGCGGTTCTTCAAGTCCGTCAAGTAGTTTGTTCTACCGGGGATATGGTGTTTGAGGGCGGCCCCTTCCCCGTTCAGCCACTCGAACATTCGTTCCCGTAGCCGGGTTTGGGAAGCCGGCGTTGAGGAGAATGGTCGTCGACGTGACGATTGTGCACTGCAGCTAAGACATGTTGACGCACAAAACTGTGGAAGAAAAGAGATTTGCGGTGATGATGGGTTCGTTGATGCCAGACTGGAGACAAGAGACTTCGTGTTCCGTATCCGCGGCGGCATGGCTGATAAAATTTCTCTGAATTATTCTTCCAATGACTTTATTTCCGTCAATTGACTTGGATTCGGACCGGACAATAGAAGAAAAAAGTTGGGCCGCGGAGTGTAAAGGGGTTTCCACCCAGTCTCTGCAGAGAGGAATCAAAACGAAGTTTTTCAGCTTTTCTACAAGTGTCCGACACGTGACCACCGAATGGCGATTGGTAGATACTCACAATCCAAATTAGGTAGGTAACCTAATTACTTTACTTGGCACATGATTTTTCTCCTGGCATACAGTGACGGCGGAGAGCGCGCAATGCCCTGAAGCCAACCAGCAAGCCTTCAACAGTAAGTAATCTGTAGGTAGTAGAAAGAAATTTCAGCTGAATGATTGAAGGATACCATAATCGAAAATGCCCAGGTGTGAAAAAGAAAAGTGACCGGTGCCGGGCTCGATCCGGCGACCTCCTCGGTGTTAACGAGGCGCGATAACCAACTACGCCAACCAGCCAACTTTCTGGCATGCATCACAGATTTACTTTGCACGTAATCTCATTGCCCTAGACGCACTTGCTCTCACCGGTTGCTTCGTGTCAGGGTAACAGGCTCTGGGAAGCAGGAGTCCTCCCTTTAGTTCGACGGAAAACGTCGGAAAGGCAGCGATGATTGGCAAATGGAGTGACCTGCAAAGGAACATGCAGCTGCAGCGGCCAATCCGGGCCACCGTGAGGCGTGAGTCGAGTCCTTTGAATGCACAACTTCTCGCGAGTTGTTCAATCTTAGAGAGAACGGAAGACAACCCATACCATCACAAGTGCTTTCAAAGGCTACCGCCTCCGTTGGGGCTAACAGTTTTGGCAGAGATGCAGCAATGGTGTCCTAGAATTTGGTCCCTGATGCTTTATCCACTTGCGCATGTAATATGAAGCTTAGCAGGCTACGAACTAAAGGCACCAGGCACTGGCCAGAGAAACAAGTTACAGAGACCTTGTTGGCTGCCAACAGAAGACAATCAGTCAAGCCCGGCGGTTGGGTTGAATACCAAGACTGTGACGGCTACGGGGCCCATTTTCTCCAGAGGGCAGTCTCAACCACACCGGGCTCCGCCGGAACTATGACGAAGTCTACGGCGCTTTCGAGAAGGCCGGCTACGATGTCCATCCCGAGGTCAAGCTGGAGCAGTGGTTCAAAGGACGCCTGTCTCGCGAATATTCATGTGAGGTTTTGGCATTCCCTACGGCGTCTGGCCAAAGGATCACCGTCTTGTCGGTTTTCCCTCCTTTTTTATCTTCTTACAGTAGGTAAATCAAATCCTGATTCAGTGCAGACTTGTTTGTGCAGGAGACCGGTGCCTGATACCAGGCCAGGCTGAAGCCAGCGTCAAAGCCAGAGCCTTGGCCGCTCTGACGCGGTACAAGCAGTGGACCGGGGATGAAGGCAGCGAGTCCCGCGCCGATGGCCGGAGGCACAACATTCAGATGATAACTATTCGAATAGTGAGTATCGGATCCGCGTACTATCTTTTGACAACAGGTACTATTTGCCATATAAATAACCACAAATGACACCCGCCGCCATGTCGTCTACAGCCAATGTCTTGAGAATCGACCAAGGTGAAATCTGGATGGGACAGTGAATGTAGGAGCTTCATGTCAGACCTGGCAGAGTTGAACGGTGCTGGTTACCTGCCGACGCTTTCTTGCTTCCCAAACCCAATCTGAGTGCTCGTGCTCTGTACATAGTCGGGTCTCCCATTTCAAGAAGTCACCAGACAGCCAGATAGTCAAGCGACCCATTCCATACCTTCACTCACTGCGCGAGTCATGGGCCAGTTGACTGCAGGCGTCCTTGGCTTAGCTGCTCCTACTGCCATCATGTTACGTACAAGATAACGAAACTTAGCCAGAGGATGGGTTCTGGGTTTCTTGTCATTCCTGAACAGTTTCCCAATATTGCCCTAAGAGTACAAGTAGTTGGAACCTTCCTCGGCAGCCTTTCCCTCGGTTTCTTCTTCTCTTCAGTTTTACGCCCTTCATCAGGTTTTCCCAACATCACCAAAAATCATCACTGTTGGTTGTAATAACCATCGGACCAATTCAAAAACATACCTCTAGGTCGATGCTTGGTCCATCTCTCTCTTAGGTATAATTGCTCGTCCGGCGGCGACAGTGCAGTACAGCAATATGTACTCCGTACTCACGAATAAAAGTACCGAAGTGAAATTTTACACATTTCGGACGATTCTCGGTGGATGGCCATGCATTCAAATCTCCGAGAATTACATCTCCAAGATCCATGCTTAGGTAGAGGTAGTACCTCTAGGTACATAGAAAAACGTGGCAAATAGAACTCCGGCTTTTCTCACCGGGATTGCTTGCCACGGTCAAGAGTGAAGTACTACACTTGAACCGGTTGAGGCAGAATATCATCATTGATACAACACACTGGGCAAATTGACTCGCTTTCTCACACTCGACAAATCCAGAAGTTGATCGTTTCATGATTAGTGCATTTTGAAGTATGAGGCCTGTTATTATTCTCAATCATCATTAACGAGAGAAGGCAGTCTGCTCTAAGACAAGGAGGGCTAATTAAGCACATGATAACAATTTCAATGCGGATGATTGGACCCAGCGCAATGCTCTCTCCAGTATTCCTTGATTTCATGATATTCCTCAAACTTTGCTCCGTCAAACATGCCGATAAAGTAAAAGCAAGGGTAATGATACCGGGACTCTCAAGAAGAAGAGGAAGAGAGAATAACCCTTGGAGCCCAGTGTGTATGATCGATGCCATATGCCATCAAAGAAGTTCCTCCAGAAGATTCACAGGTTGATGAAAAGAAAAATAACGCCATTTCTCACATGAAGATGATGATATGCGCCGATGATGATGCGAGGCTGCGTCATGAGGCATCCAGGCCACATTCTCAAAGGCTTGTTCACTGGGCGAAAGTAGCATGACAATGAAAGCCCAGACGGAGAATGAGCTGGTAGGGCAGTGCCAGGAACATTTTGAAAAAGCAGCTGTCAAAGGGGGATATCAAGAAAAATCAAAAGAAACATCAATAAATAGAAACAGCCAACCCATGTTTCTTTCCTCCGTAAGGTTTCATCCATAAGACTCGATACGCCGTAGATTGGATGCTTTCGCTGCAAAAAAAAGGAATCGAAAAGGGGGGGGGGGGGGGAAATCATGGAACAAATTCGGCATGGGATCGCAAGGAAGCAAAAACTCTCAACCTGATCTGAAGAATTGGGGCGGTGCATGAGCCAGATGCAGCCGTTCGCAACTGAAGTCAAACAGACAAGCCGGTAAAAATAACGCAATCAAGAATCATCAATAACGGTAAAAGAATCAGAACATGGGCCGGTGAAGAAAGGGAAGAAAGATGGATGATCAGGAGGTGGCCTCCAATGCCCGCTCTAAGCCATAGACTCCCTGAAACCACAAAGCGCCAGAACCCAGTAATCATCAACCATAGCAGACATGATCCTTGTAAGCACGCTCACACAGATGCGAGAATAAAGATTGCTCCGTATTTACCGGCCCATCATATAATCCGGATACACATTGCCATAGCCACCAATTCCTGGGCTGACCATGCCACTGGTGACGCCAGGACCGAGGGAAGGGTTGTTGAAAGTGTTCAACCCATTTGCACGGATACCCAGTCCATTGTTGGCGTTGAAAGCTGCGCCGCCAGACATGGGATTTCCCGGAGGTGGCAAGGCGCCATTCCGCATGCTCATGGGGTGTGCCAGACCCGGCGGAGCGGACAGGCCTGGAGGCGGCCCGGTCGCCGTGGAGAACATGTGATTGGACATGGGACCGTGTCCAGTATAACCGTGCATATGACCGGCATTCTGCGAGTTCAAAGCGTTCTGGTTGTTCGCGTTGTTATTGTTGTTGTTGTTGTTCTGGTTACTTCGCACGCCCAACGGGTTCTTGGAGAAGCTCAGCCGAATACCCGTCTTGACGCTGTTGGACAGCTTGTAACCGTACAACTCATTCAGCGCTTTACTGGCCATGGCGACCTCGTCAAATTCGACAAAGCACATGGGCCCGTTCTGCTTGTTACGGAAGCACAGCCGCTTGTAACCGCGCTGCTTCGAGAAGAGTGCTTTGAGCTCTTCTTCCTGGGTGTCCGGAGGCAAGTTGCCCACGTAGAGCGTGTTGCAGGGCGGGTTGAGATCATTGGGGTTGGCTGCGGGCAGACTGTGTCGAGGATTGTGCTGATTCGGGAAGTGGAAGGACGGGTTGCCGCCCATCGCGGGATGCATGCTCGACCCGGGTCCCATACGACCCCCGGCCGAGTAGTTGTTCGCGGGTGGAGACGTGACATTGGTAGACAGGGAGAGATTGGCAAATCGCGAAGTTGGGATCTGGGGATTGGTCGAGCGGCGCGGCATGGACATAGACGCATTGTGCCCATTCTGCGCATAGCCGACAGGATCCTTGAGCAGTTCACCGGTTTCCTCGTCGGGATCCTGATCGATGACAGACTTGCCACTCACTCGCGGAAGATCCCCAATTCCACTCCCGATCGGCGACTGCGGCGAGAAGATGCGATGCAGACGCGAATTTGTATCGGGAGCGGGAAGGCCGTCCCCGGCGCTAGGCTGCGACGCCGTCGCACCGCCGTTCGTCATAGTCTGGAAGGTGCCGTTGAAGCGCGATGATTGCCGGCCGGAAGAGACCGGTGCCCGCCCAGCAGGGTGATCAATGGTGTTGCGCCGGTTTGGGATCGTTGCACTTGGATAGAGCTCAACAATCATGTTGGCTTCATTGGTTGTGTTCGGCTTGCCATCCAGCATCGCTTGGGCTTCCTCGGCAGCGGCCAGGGTCTCGAATCGCGCGACAGCGCTGAGGAAATTGGCGTCCTCCGGCCGATCGGACGGGACGAAGTCCACGTCGACGAAGTCCTTGGCGAAGAGGAGCATGCTGCGCAGCGCTTCGCGACTCGTGCTCTTGGGAAGTTTCCGCATCAGGATGGCAGCGCCCGCGGCGGGTCGATTGAAGCCGTTGAGCGGTGGCGACATCTCCGATTCTCCCCGGCGTTTTGGATTGAGTCCGTCCAGCGGCCCGGGCGGGCCGATAGGAGAAAACGGATACGATAATGGGTTCGCCATGTTTGACGCCGGTTTCGATGCGGTGGGACTAGAGATTTCGGTCGCTGTGGTCGTCGCCAGGGCGTTCATGGCCCCCGACGCGTCCGAAGACGTCAAGGACGTGGGTGGCGGCGACGCGCTCGAGGAAACGGACGTGGTGGGCTGAGTGGTGGTGAGTGAGCCGGGACTGGTGCGGCTCGACTGGGTAGACGCGCTGCCGACCATGCCTCCACGAGAAGCGCCGGTCGCGTGTCCGCACGCAAACAGTACGGCTGTGCAGGGAGAGTCGAGCGCGGATGGAACAACGTTGTGGCGCGACAAAGAATCGATGGCGAAATCAACAATGACCGAGCCTACGTACTCGACGCGAGCATTTGTTCTGAACGCGACCGACCCTCGACAACTCCGTCAGAGACCGATGTCGCCACTCGATGGTCGAGGAGAATGATGCGACACGGTCGGATTGATAAATCGCGCGGAGTATGCGGATGCGACTGGTGGTCTTCGCGCTGAAAGTTGGCCTAATCCAGACCCCGGTCGGTAGGCGAAAAAAAAAAAAATGACACGCGAGTGTTGGACGCCGAAGAGAAGTGACGGGCAAGAGGTGACCTGTGGATGAATGCGACCAGTACCGAAAGCCCGGGAGGAAAGGGGATGCAGAAGATCAGTAAGAGCGGGCGATGGCGATGAAGTGGAAGAGGAATTAGGGGAAAGGGAGAATGGAGAATGGAGATAGGGGAGAGTGAGGATTAAGTTGGGGGTTGGACGAAGCCGGTGACTTGGGTGGACTGCCTGAGGCACGGAGGCCACCGGCCTTGGGCTGGACACTGGTCAGCCCAAGGAACCGTTCTGCCAGGACCAGGGATGGAGGCCTCTGTTTTGCTCTTGTCGATCCCACCGTGCTGAGTAAGCAGCTTGGAGTGGGTCCACACTAAGTCCGTTTGGGACAGCTTCCAACCAATGAGATTACGGAACCAAATGCAATTCCAAGGAGGTGAGGAAAGTGAGAATTTTCAGCCAATAGGATGTGGGCAATTCCGCATGCGAACGTGGGAATGGGAAAGACTAAGCCGAATTGGGTGGAGATGGCAGATGGGTTGTGGAATGGACAGAAACCGGTTCCATATCAGGATGGGTGGGGAACTGCAAATAATTAATTTGCGCAAGACCATCCAGTCACATGGTCGATTGATTGCCCGAAATGTCATGCCAAGACTCATAGCTTTTTCAAGCAACGGCCTGGTCGACACTTCCACAAGCAATTGAGAATCAAAGATGAGATAATATGGAACTGAGAACGTACGGATGAGAGGTTAGGGATGAGATTGTACCAATGAGGTTGCACATTATGTACAGAGGAATTTCTCCTGGCCTTGATCGGGTGGGTGAAGGATATGTCCAAGATTGTAAGTAATTCGTACCGTTACGTAGGATTACGATGACTACGTAAATTACATCGCCCGGATTTCCGCGGCCGGTATTTCACGAATGGTACGGTAACTTTTGTCAGCTTATCAGTTGGGACTTTGGGACCCAGTGATGTGCGATAAGATTGTTGGCTCTGGAGAGTGGGGCAGCTTCTGGCCTTGCGTTGGAGTTATGCCATTCATCGTTGTTTCTCGTCATCATTCGAGAGACAGTCCGGACCAGCCAAGGTGGACGGCATATCAATTCTCGGTCGTTTCGCGATCGCGACAAAGTACGTCTCTATACATTCTACATACACCTTACAATATGACATTCAGTGGGAGTACACTGAGGTGATTGATCTGAACGTTGGCTTGGTGTGCGTGAAGCATTACTGAAGGAGAACATGGCCGGATTCGTGATCCCTTCCTACGGAGACTCTTGCGAGGCTGGCTCAGAAGTAACTGTCAACGGGCTCTTCGCATCGCCTCTGCCGGGAGCAGCGATCGGCCTGCGAACTGATTCGGAGCAGATTGCAGCCTACGTTTTCTCCTATCACGAATACTCATTAATGGCGAAATCCGGTCATTCCGGGATAAACACACCAAAAACGTTCTTCAGGTCTTGCAGACATCAACCTCCAATAGTTTGAGTCCCCAAGAAAACAGAGAGGAGAGCGTTCGACGGTCATCGCGAAACGAATTTCCCGAAAGTGGCGGGTGGACAATATCCTACCGCGACGCAAATACCTCTGGTAACTACTATCCCAAACCCCAGCAATGAAGCCCAGCAGAACAGAGCAAGTTAGATCGGAGCCGTAGATGAAATGCACGATGGCTCTCATCAAATGTTATGCCCATTGATGACGGAATGGGGTAGCCGGTACCTATGCCATCACCAAATATTTTACTGCCGGAATCAAAAGACAACACTATGCCTGGTAAGCTGAAAGTAGCTCTCTGCAAAACAGATTGATGTGTGGGAACAGAGTGTGTGCTTGCACTCTTCTCTGTCCCAAGTGCCGAGGACTTTTTGTGGAATTTCTCGGAATTGATTGAGCAACGGTCCGCTGAATCGCAGAGCGGTTGTTTGTCCGTTGTCGGCACCGCAAAGGATGCTTCAGGCAACATTAGGCAACGAGGGTCATATGACCATAGGGTTTTGTGTCAGAGCCCTAACTTCCCAAAGTGTGAAGCCTTCCTGGAGTGACTCACCCTAACGTCAGTGTACTTTTTTTTACTAGTGTAAGTACTCCGTATGCCCATTGTACAATCCACCCACACAATGATGTGACAGTGCCGAAACTTATTTTTTTTTCTTGGAGAAAATCAGAGCACACTCATCCATTCAAGCGATGAACCTGAAAATCACCCAAAAATGTGTGCGAGATAGTTGTCAGAACTTGCTACCTAGAAAGTAACCAACGATCCGGACATATTGACTTGACTTTGACCTTGTTCCTCAATGTGCAGTTCCAGGTCTTGGCGATTTCGATTGGAATCGTTCAAGTCCAAAGATTACTTGACGGGTTGAACAATGTCAGAATCACAGCAGTTGACGAGCGACTGGAGGCACTCTGGATGATCACCACCCAGCATGCTCCGTGCCTGTCGCCTTTGTATGGCGGTGCGGCGGAAACGGGACGAGCCTGCTGAATATCTAGGTACTTCGCGATTGTGGGCAATTGTAACGAAAGCCGTTGGCGAAGGCTGTGTAGAGACTAGACACAGCGTCCCGACTGGTTGTTCCTGGATGCGAACCGTGGTTTCAGTCAAAGTTCGCTGGGGTTAGTTGGCAGAGCGTCACAAGCAAGCTGAGTTTGGTGTTCTGGACACGTTCGATAAGCGAGAGTGGGCGATGTCGGGGGCTTGTCAATTGTCAACTCTCAAGTGTCAGCGAGACGTGATGCGGCTCTTTCGAGGTCGCAGTCAGGTTCTTGTTGAGTCAACATCCGACTTGGACGCCTGGTGTTCAGCGTGGAATAGAGTTTGATCGGCGAGAGATTTGGAATTGTAATATTCTTCAAAGGCGGGGCAAAAATCACTGACCTAATACCTAATGTCAATTGAGGTTAGTTCATGCAGTTCGGCAAAATAGCCTCCATTCCGCCCTCGTCACAAACTCGCAGGTAGCAAAGTGGTTGGTGAAGTGGCTTGGAGTCTATCGAGTCCCCAGCCAAACACATTGCGCGAATCGGTCCACAAACTCGGAGCTTGTCAAGGTCTTGCAGGCAAAATGCGGCATCTAACCTAGTTAACAAGTGCATGCACCAGTCGCATGCGCACTTTCCCCTTGGCCTAAGCGTCTGTTGGACCAAAGTTCGCCAAGCCGTTCCTGGCTGCCCATCTTCGGGAGAGACGATGAATCAGAATGATCCCCCTGAACTCTCAACGAAGGCGTCTAGGATCATTGGAGCCATGTCAATGCCAAAGAGCGATGGTGGACCGTGGAGGACGAATGTGTCATCTGCGAATACGAGATTATCGCGATCTTGATCAGCGGCTTGATTGGTGCGGTCCGATGCTGACTTGCGGAGTGTCCACTCTTGAGCCGCAGCCAGGCTGAATGGGAGAAGTTTGTGCGATTAGAATCCTTTCTGGGGCCACTTTAACATCGGTCAATTTCCAAACTAGGGCAGTCGACTGTTGGCCCTAGCTCGATTGAGCCTCAGCCTTGCATGATCCGCTCCCGAAAACGAGAACAATTGCTGATCCGATGACGAGAAAGGATTTGGACATGAACAAAGATAAACTTTGCTAGATTCATCCAGACATATATGTACCAGCGTTTGCGGCCCTGTTGGTTTGAAGGTAGAAAAAGAAACAACTTTAAGCCGGTCCCTAACCCTAACCTACTCAACAGACGAGTCTGGGACCATCATTCGCAGGTCCTCGTTGAGACTCGCCAATCCGGGGCACCAATCTTCAGCGGCTCTGAATCGATCCACATCGTCGTTGTCGAGCCGGGAAGATGGCCCTGACCGTAGGTTACGTATCGGGCATCATTGCCCTGCTCGTCTTCGTTGGTAAGCCTCCCGGTTGAGCTGGATGAGAACCATCTATCACTAACAATCTTGCGCAGTCCGCGTATTCATCCCCCATGCCACGGCCTTGATCGTGGTGGGCGTGGTCCGCTCGACCAGTCCCTTGACAACTTGGTAGGCAATCGGTCTGCGACGCGCGTTTTCGGACAGCGCATGTTAACCTGGAGACAGGACCGTGGTGTCTCGAGAATTGTTCGCCTCCAAGTGGCCGACACTTTTGCGAACCGACTCCGAGACCAGGGTCGGCGTGTCGCGCGGTGTCCGATATGGCGCGTGGTCGCGAAGGATCGCGTCGTATCTGGTTGCCATTGCTTCGATTGTGACGCCCATGGGTCTCTACGACACGATCAGGCCGACAGTCTGGCATGTGGAACGGCCGTTTGGATACTCTCCGGACACCTCCGCGATCGGATTTGGGACGCCGGCACGGAGCAATCTAGGATTCACTCGCATGTGCGGCGCATACAATCTAGTTGCCTGCCCGGGCCAGGATCTCGTGATCAGGAATGATTCCGGCCGAGTGTCCTATCCCAATGGTTACAATATGTCCATTCCTCGCAACATCACCGAGGCCTTCGAGAGCGGTCTTGCTTCGATGAGCCCGACTGTGTCCAGTATCTGGGACATTGAGTGGCGGACCTACAATATCGTGCATGATGAGGATGGCGAAATCCAAAACGGTGAAGACTATCTTGTGGGACGCTATCGGCAGTTGCAAATCTTGGCCCTCAACGACGCCATCGAGCCCGTCGAAGGCTTGATCGTGGACACCAAGAACGCTGGCGTTGGATTTCGGAACCACACCACCCCGTCTCCCAACGATTACGGGAGTGTCTGGACCGAAGACCTTCTGTTCATCGAGCCTCACACGACCTGCGTCGATACGAATCTCACGCTTGATTTCGAGCTGAACAATTCCGCCTCCAGCGGCCAAGTGAGCAACCTCGTGCTGACGGATCGCGGCGGCTTTGCGAACTTGATCCGGGAGTATCCCACCTACGACCGCTATAATTCTCAGTCGGATGTTCAGCTTTGGGACCGGGCATACAAGGCGGCCTGGTTGAGCAACGTCTTGACCATGGTCTACCTCAATGTGACCAATCCGCGCGATGAGGATCACGAAAGGCCGTTTATGTATCTGGACTCGCACGTTGGCAAAACATTCCCGCTGGATCTGCGTTTCCTGAACACAATCTCTTATGATTCCTTCCTCACGAGCACGGCGTGGGGCAAATACCTGGACCTGGAGAGCTCCCTTTCGAAGAACCTGTCGAGCAACTCCACTTCATCCAAGGAATCTCGATACCCCAATCCGTTCGACATCACATCGGATAACTTTACTGATGTTTGTGCGTTTTCCCATCTTCGCAAACGTGCTTAATGACGCGTGATGTAACATTTTGGCTAACTTGATGTTGTCTAGCAACACTTTGCAAAGGTGCCGGTGGGCTCGATATTGCCAACATTACCAACGTCGGTGTTGTCTGTGGGCAAGTTTATGGAGCGGCTCGTCGCGTGGACGGTGGCCCGTCTCTGGTTTTTCAGCCCGGCAGCCGCTGGTCAATCCCGCTCTACAGCTGCGCGTCCGCAGCCCAGGCGGTCATCAAAACGGTCGAATTCATGTACAATGGCACGGACGGATTGAGGAGCCTCGAGGTGAAGAAGATTGAGGACAAGAAATACGATCGGGATGAAGACAAGCCACTCTGGGGTGTGGAGAACACACAGATGGAGCTGCAACACGGGCAACCCATCTGGGGTCTTGTATCGGAAGAGTACAAGGATCGCAGCGATATCTCGGTCATTCAGAAAGAGTCTCTTTGGCTCCCCGGATACTACAATGGGATACGGTCCACCCTCAACTCGCCTTACAATCTGCCCGGCGCGACTTTCCACACCTTGGTGCTCGGGGTAGTCTATTCTCTCGACGAGCTGGATCCCCAAGTCCAAGGTACTGCGGACTACACCGCCGCATCGAACCTGGGCATGTACGCCAAGTGGCAGGAATTGTCAAAGTCGCCCAACACGACGTCCAAGATCATCGACCTGGTCTGGACGGATCTTGCAGCCAACGGCGTGGTGGGCACGCGCGGCTGGCTCAGCGAGCCCGTTTCCAAGTCGAACTCGCGGAACTCCGTCGAGAAGCGCGCGACGACACCGACCGCCGGCGAGACGCGCGAAGTCTCGGTGACCGACTACAACAAGGTCATCCGCTATCAGTGGGCGTTTGGCGTTCCGGCCTTCCTGTCGTGCCTCGTGGTCGGCCTTATCGCGGCGCAGATGCTCTTCCTGATGTGCGTCGGCCGCTCTAACTTCGGCCGACTTCGCTTGTTCCTCAACCAGACCTCGGTTGGCCGCCTCATGGGTACGTTCTTGTACCCGGGCTTGGTCGATCCGACCGCGAACACCAGGAACTGGGCACCGCTGGCGGCCTCGAAGAAGGTCGATGTCACTGGGCCTGTTCCGCGAGCCGCCGACCCGCTGATGACGGTCAATCGGGACAAGGTGACTGCTGCCGAGGATCCGTTGTTGTATGAACAGCAGCAGCATATGGTGCGGTAAAACAGCATTATATTCTCTTGATCTTTCTTTCTTCATGGTCTCTTTATGAGAAAACCGCAATTTGTATCACCTGATTTGGTGCCATTCTTTGACATTTGTTTCATTTCTTGGACATGATCCGATCCTTTTTCATTTGATTCCCTTGTATGATCGTGATACCATGGGTGTGGATATAATGATCACTTGGGACAGGACAGGAGGACCGTCATGCTTCAAGTATATACAGTTTTGCTACATTTCTTTTATTGACTCCTTGCTGATTGGGTGATGTATCTTTGTGCCTGTCGACCCCGTTCCTATGACGAATTGGATGGGAATGTTTACTACTCTGTTTTGTGCCTTCAGCGATTTTCCCCTTTATATAGGCTAATGTTTACTTTTAAAACACATGCTAGAGCCGTAATGTTTTGATTGGGATGGTTTGTGGGCAGTGCTCAAAGTACAGGGCCTACAAGCACCGAGTCCTCCCTTCTCTTTGACTCGGGGCATTGAAAAGGAGAGTGCCACCATTGTGTACTATCAGTACCTAGGTAGGTTGCTGTGACATGTTGAGAGATCGAGTCTAATGTACAAGTCCTATCCCTGTCCTATATACTTCACCAGAACGCCATGAATGCAAACATGATACACAGTAAAGAATGATTCAAATCGCCCATGTCACCAATTCATAGTACACTCAACCGACCGAGACATATCAAACCGGTTTCGAGAAAATCAATACAGGCCTTGCCCCATTGCCTTCGTCAACCAATTTCCACAGCAGTATCGAGACGAGTTCGATGCTCAAGGTCATTATTGCTTCTGCGGGAACTTTGGCAACTTGGGTTCAACCAAGCCAGCCTAAAGAACTGTCAGCGAAACAAAGCAGCAAGAAAACCTCCCAATCAAACCCCCAGACGTACCATCGCGAACAACCGCCACACAGTGTCGCTCGGCTGCGCACCGACACCTAGCCAGTACTTTGCCCGCGATCGGTCAAGGGCGATCTCCTTGTATGGCTTTGCAGACTCCGCCTCAAGGTCGGTCAAGCCGGTTGGTTTCTGCGGAATGGGGTTGTAGGTTCCAATGACCTCGATTGGTTTTGAGTCACGCGCTGATCTGTTGTTGGGGGGGTGAGAATCAGTCGAAGTTTCGTTTTTTTTTTTTTTTTTTTCTTTCTTTGTCCAGTAGGAGAAGCATGTCCGTACCTTGCTTGCGCGACGACAATGTTGTAGAACGGCGCGTGGCGCCTGCCAAATCGCGAAAGGCGGATTCTGACTACCATGGCGGATTAATTTCGCGGGCACCCGCAATGAATTGATCGTCACTGTTGAATGAAGAAGTGACTTCCAATCTGGATTGCTCGCCGACTTGGAAATTGATAGTAGGCTAGGTTGCGGGTCGGAAAAGTGTTGATCCGAAGTGATGGATCTGACAGCGTACGAGTACGCCGTACAGAGTACCTGGCCCACCTTTGCTGCCTGAGGTATTCATTGGCTTGGTACGGAGTACTATGATGCAAGATGCGACCTTTTGCGGGATGTTCTACCTAATTTCTCGTTACAGTTCTGATCCGTTCTTGTAACTGTAGAATCTGTCTCTCAGCTCAGTGACTGCATCACCTTTGCATTGAATGCTTCGCTCACTGACTCTGAGACACACTACGCCTGCTCGGCCATTTCGTTGTCGACGATATCTCAGAACTGCCAACATGTCTCTCAAGGTCGGACCTGGAGCCGGATCTCTTCGTACTTGTAGTCCATCTTCTCAGAACAAGACCATGCTGACTCGACCAAGGCAATCTCCGCCAAAGATGCCGCGGCATTGGACAAGGATCTCATGGATGTGGGCGGTTTCTCCCTCGATCAGCTGATGGAGCTGGCTGGGTTGTCCGTCTCGCAAGCAGGTGCGCGTTTGTTGATGGCGGAGTTGCTGCCGATTGCCCCTGCAGGAAAAATTAACGTTGATGTAGTGTATCGATTCCACCCGCCAAGCAAGGGGAAGAACATCCTTGTCGTCTGTGGCCCGGGGAATAACGGTCCAGTTGTCCTGGCACTCCCCTTCTCTCCGGTATAGAAATAATAATCCTGACAACAGAGCAGGCGGCGATGGGCTAGTCGCAGCCCGGCACCTGGCGCACTACGGCTACAAGCCGTCGATTTACTATCCAAAGCAGGGCAAGAATGAGCTCTACCAGGTGAGCACCTGAATAACTACCGTCTTGTCTTCCCCCAACAAACGAACTCGAACTCAACTGGTTTGCTTCATCCCAGCGCCTCAGAATTCAACTCGAGAACCTCTCAGTCCCCTTCGTCCCGGATTTCACCTCCGCCCTGCAATCCGCCGACCTGGTC
This sequence comes from Thermomyces dupontii, assembly GCF_041956625.1. Classification (NCBI taxonomy): domain Eukaryota; kingdom Fungi; phylum Ascomycota; class Eurotiomycetes; order Eurotiales; family Trichocomaceae; genus Thermomyces; species Thermomyces dupontii. The sequence continues at coordinate 792,385 of NW_027192310.1, read as the reverse complement.
ATCGACGCCATCTTCGGCTTCTCTTTTGGCGGCCCCCTACGTGAACCATTCCCGTCCATCATCTCCCAGCTGGAAGAGACCAAGGTGCCCGTTCTCAGCGTCGATGCCCCCAGTTCCTGGGATATTCAGGAGGGGCCGCCCAAGGAAGGCCCCGGTGCGAAATTCATGCCGCAGGCCCTCATCAGTCTGACGGCACCCAAGCCGTGCGTTAAATGGTACCGTGGGAGACATTTCGTTGGAGGCAGGTTCCTGACAAAGGATCTGGCGGATAAGTATGATTTGGATTTGCCGGATTATCCGGGCATTGATCAGATTGTTGAGGTGGGCGTGGATGCGGATCAGAAGCTCTGATTCAAAGATATTATACACGCTCTCCTAATGAAAAATGGCGAATGAATCTATCGAATGCGGTAGTTGGTTCGATTAACACTCTAAGCATCTAGTTCCAGCTATGTATGCATGATTCGCAGCAGCCTCGCTACAGCAGTCGGCGAATCTCCTCTACAACCCCCTTGATCCGAGGCTCTCGGCCAGCCCCAGAGTTCAGGACACTGTTCAAGATGGTCCTCAAGTTGTAGACATCTCTGGCAGCGCTCAGAACCTCGTCTGCGATCTCCTTGACCAGCGTTCCCAGCGCAACGAGGCCTCGATAGATGGCCTCGGAATCTTTCTCGTTGCCCAAAATCTTGGACAACTCATCGACCAGCTGCAGCCCACGCTCCGCCGATTCCGCACTCTTGGCGCGTCCGCCGGTCGTGAAGTACACCGCGTAGTTGATGTACAGCGTTGTCGCCGCGATGGTGATGTTGCGATTCGGTGAGCCGCTCGTGACGGACGTGACCAGGGGCAGAATCGTGTCGAAGCTGTCTACTGCTAGTTGCCGTCCCGGGGCGGTCTCGAAGAGGTTCGCAAACAGCCGGATGGCAAGCATCGAGTGGTTTGCGTTCCCGTTGGGGTCGATCAAGTTGGCGGATTTGACGGCGGAGACGATGTCTTGACCATCGTATTGAATCTGTGCCGCTGCTGGTGTTGCGGCCGCAACAATTCGTAACAGATCAACGCCAGGAAGTCGGCTGGCTGGAGGCCACTTGAGAGCAGCTTTGGAAATCAGTGAGATTCCTGCCTCCACACTCTCGACGTCCTGTGGCAAGGTGCCGGATGACTCCAGCCGTTTACATAGAGCGAGAATGGTCTCAAGTTCCGGCGGGTTCAATGAGACCTCTTTGTTCCCCGACGAAATCAATTGCTCATTCAGCTCTTGGAGCTTTTTCGTCACCAGATTCAGATTGGCAGTCTTGATAGAAAGGTATGACTTCTGCGGAAGGACGTCTTGACGCGCCGGGGTTGCTGAAGGAGCTTGAGCCGCTGCCACAGCGTCACCTGGGCGGTACCGTTTGTCTTGACCCCAGGGATCTGGAGGTGCAGCTTGAGACTGCTCATCAGTTTGACCTATCGTTGCCCCTTGCGTGTTTTGGATGATAAAGTTGGCCACCTGATCAAGGTATCCCATGGGCAAGTTGTTGTCCTGAAGGAACTTCGTCGCTGCCTCGAACGGGTTCTGCGACAGATTATAAGGTAGTTTCAGTGGCGGCTTCCCATCCTCAATATCCACGTCAAATACGTAGTCATAATCTTGCCCCAAGTACTCCGTCTTCCTCCCTGAGCTTCCCGCAGAATCGACCACGGTACCGACAGGAATCCACTCTCGAGTCGCCATTGACCAAGTGTGGGCTGTGACAGTGCCATTATCTTCGCGGATCATCTGCACCTGACCCTCTTTCGTGCCCGCCTTCCTTTTCAGGAAGTCCGGGCCGGGAAGTTTCTCTTTGTTGATATTGCCAACTTGTTGCTTCGGGATTGCCGACTCTCTAACGGCATTCTCAAACTGTGCAATGACTGTGGGATCTGCACGTCGGCTTGGATCTCTGGTAAATACTCGAGCAATGCGGTCACTGGAGCCCGAGACTATATCTCCAGATTCCGACACTGCCACGGACCAAACAGAAATGGCAGGCAGCGTGATATTTTGAATGCATTGAGTTCCGTTCCATACTCTCACGGTTCGATCCTCCCCAGAGCTCACTATCTCCCCTGATGGCAGAACCGCCAACGAGTATATGAAACTTTCGTGGCCATGGAGCTCGGCAACAAGGACACCATCCAGAGTAAATAGCCGGATGATGCCGTCGTTGCTGGCAGAGGCGAATTGGGCTCCGGTAGGATGATTGGGGGGAAGTTTGCATAATGCCCGAACGACATCCCGAGAGTCCTTGATCGATCTCAGGAGCCGACCAGAGGTGTTGAATATCCGAATAATACGATCCGCAGCGCCTACAAATCATCAGTACTGATACTTTCAGAATTCCAGCAAGAGAGATTTACCGGTAACGACGGTATCCCGGTCATAGGCCAACACCGCCCAGACACTGCCCTGATGCCCGTCAAGAATTACATCTGTCTCCCAAACGCCAATCTTCCATATCCGAGCCGTTGAATCCCAGCTGCCACTCACGATCCAGCCGCCGTCCGGGCACACGTCAATTGAGCAAACGTTGTGACCATGACCAAGGAGCATTGCATCTGCATTATCTCCAGCTGCTTTCCCGGGCTGCTTTGCTTCGATTATCGAGTCTTGACCACCGGAAAATATTAGGCCCTCAGGATATTCAGATGTAGGAGGATAATAGGCCACGGAATTAACAAACGCGGACCCATGAGAGGTGATGGTATAATCGTAGGTGGGCGGCGGAGAGGAGACCTGCTTCCACTGGCGAACCGTAGCATCTCTCGAGGCTGTTAGCACAGTTTGGGGGTTTGGGAAGGCCACAGCGCGGACCTACAGAACGCATTAGATAACTGAACCAGCTAGGAGATGGGAAACTGAGCACTTACATCATCGCCGTGGCCTTCTAGTGACGCAGAAAGTTCGAATTTAGACATTCCAGGAGTTCAATTTCCTGGAGAAAGCCTGAGATACTCGGAATGCCAGTTACTTGGAATCCTAATAGAGAAGTGAGTTCGAAAAAGGTACAGATGCGGGCTCTGCCAATGATAGCATCACCTCTCCCGATATGTCCTTTGGCAGTCACATGCGGGGCGGGATGGACGTGGCGGTGGGACGTGGGAGTCACGTGGGCGGTGAGCGCGACCGAGAGGCCAAAATGCACACTAGGAGTACTTCCAGGGTAACCTACCTTTGCTGCTTTGCCACTATGGGTACCTAAAGCCAGTTGGCAGTGAGTGACTTCTGAGCTGGATTGCCCATCATGGTAACTGCGAACCTCCTCGAATCTCTGCTCCAACATTTGCAGGATAGTTTTAAAATCATCAAAACTTCCAATCACAATATATAGCTCATCCAGGGTCAACATGGCTTCACAAGAGCTGTTGAGGGTTCTTTCCTTTGGTATGGTGAAATCGGCTCAAAAGCACCTGGATTATTGCTGACCCTACTCGAGATGGTGGCGGGATTCGGGGCCTATCAAGCCTTCTCATTCTGGAGAGTATCATGGAGAGGATACGTGACAGCAAAAGTCTCAAATCGGTTCCGCGCCCATGCGATTACTTTGATTTGATCGGAGGCACAAGCACTGGAGGGTGCTGTTGTCTACCCGTTTGCTTGGTAGCACACTGGACTGACGGGATTATCTCAGAATAATTGCCATTATGCTCGGAAGACTGGGTATGACCGTCGATGAATGCATCCGAGCATATCGAAAAGTAGCCCAACAGGCTTTTATCAGGAAATCGAGTTCATTGTTCCCCGCACGTCACTCTGGGGCTTTCTCTGCTAGGGCCCTCGAAGACGCCATCAAGCAGGTAATCAGAGAGTTCTGTCCAGAACCAGATTGCATAGCTCGCCGACGTCGAGGTCAGCCAACTATCGACACATGTCCACACAGTAACACGGTTTTCCGACACCAAGAATGTGTGAGAACGTATGCCAATCACCACAGCAGTCGCGTCTTGGAAGCTCATGGATTCATCACAGGGTGGTCTTAGCGATCATAAAGGATAATATTGATGCGTTACCTACCCTTTTCAAGACGTATGATACGTCAACTGCCTTCGATTCCTGCACCATTTGGCAGGTTGCACGGGCGACGTCAGCGGCGCTCACTTTCTTCAAGCCCATCAAGGTCGGTCGCGATGAGATTGAGTTCATCGATGCGAGCTTTGGGTGCAATAACCCATGCGAGATTCTCATCGAGGAAGGCCAGCGACAGTTTCCGGAACGCGGCCAGATGCGTATCCTCAGCATTGGTACAGGTCTCGGAGATGTCGTCACCATCAAAGATTATCGGTTCTCTATCATAAACGCGCTAAAACAAATGGCCACATCTTCCAGAAAAGTGGCGGCCAGGCTGAATAGTCGGTTCGGGGATGATGGCCAGTATTTCCGGTTCAATGTCGATCAAGGACTGCAGGATATCACCTGTCTGATTGGGAGAAGAGTAGCACGATATCCGCACACACTCGAAACTACTTGGCTGAAAACGAGAGAAGCATCAACAAATTCGTTGAAAATCTCCTCGGAGGAGGCCGAGCTAGCAAAGAAGTCGGTATCCCAAGGACTCATGTCCTTGTCTCGGCGAGGAAAATAGGTTCGTGATCCTGGACCTTACAAGTAATCTATTGATGTTAACTCATTACCAACATAGATACCACTCTATTTGCTGTTCCTTTTGGGAGAAATAAGCATTTCGTCGGCCGCGAAGCAATTTTGAAACAGCTTCTCTTGAGGATTCCTCCAAGTGTAGAACCAGAGAACTGCCAATGGACAGCCATCGTCGGTCTCGGTGGGGTTGGAAAAACCCAGATCGCGCTCGAGGCTGCCTTCCAGGTCCGCGACAAACATCCCAACTGCTCCATCTTCTGGGTTCCCGCTGTGGATGCCTCCAGTTTCGAGAACGCCTACCGAAACATTGGCCAGCTTCTGGGTATCGATGGGATTAATGACGACAAAGCGGATGTAAAAATGCTTGTAAAGACCGCTCTAACTGAACGTGCCAGCAGTTGGCTTATAATCATCGACAACGCAGATGACGCAGACCTTTTCTTTGATGACGACACAGGCCTCATCAATTATCTTCCGTTTAGCTGGAACGGTTCAATTCTGTTCACAACGCGGAATCGTGAGATCATAAGCAGTCTCGATGTTCCGGAATCCAATGTCCTCACTGTCGGGGCAATGAACCAAGATGAAGCCCTTACGCTCTTGAGGACACACCTGAGTGACTCCCTGATGCGAGATACGGAAAGTTCATCAAAGCTGCTCGAGGCCCTGGAGTATTTGCCTCTTGCCATCAGGCAAGCGTCTGCGTACATGTCCAAAAAACGGACCTCGACCACGGCGTATTTGAATCTGTGCCAGTCGAGTGACCAGAACATGATTAGCTTGCTAAGCAGAGATTTTGAGGACCGGCATCGATACAAAGAGGTCAAAAATTCTGTCGCTACAACTTGGCTGATCTCTTTTCGCGACATCGAGGACCATGATCTGTTGGCGGTCGACTTACTGGAGTTCATGTCTTTCCTGGGTCAGAAGGACATTCCTCAATCCATGCTCCCTCCAGCTGAACAGTTGCAAATGGAGGAGGCAATCGGGACTTTGAAATCGTACGCTTTTTTGATCGAACGGGAAGAACCGGATACCTACGATATTCACCGACTGGTTCAACTCGCGACGCTGAACTGGCTGACAGAGAAATGGGAACTGAGGGAGTGGTCTACTAGAGTATTGGAACGACTTGCAGATATCTATCCACACCCGAATCATGAAAACAGAAACGTATGGATAAGATACCTGCCTCATACACGCTACGTTCTTGAGCTTCGGAAAAATGCGGATGATCGGAGGGCAGAGAGCGACCTTCTGTTCGACGTAGGTACAAGCTATTACCATCTGGGACAGTATCGAGAAGCAGAAGCGATGCATCGCCGGGCCCTGGAGAGCTCCGAAAAAGTGCTTGGGCCCGAGCATCCAGACACGTTGCAATACGTTGGCAGCCTTGGCTTAGACCTCAAGGAACAGGGCAAGTATAAGGATGCAGAGGCAATGCTTAGGCGGGCGCTGGAGAGCTTTGAAGAGGTGTTGGGGTCTGAACACCCAGACACGCTGGGCACCGTCAACAGTCTCGGCTGGGTTCTCGAGAGTCAGGGGAGGTTTACAGAGGCAGAAGCAATGTTTCGACGTGCATTGAAGATGCGTGAAAAGGTACTGGGAGACGAACATCCACAAACCCTCCACAGCGTCAATAATCTTGGCTCAGTCCTTCAAAGCCAGGGAAAGTACGAAGAAGCAGAGGCAATGTATCGACGAACACTGGAAATTAAGGAGAGGGCATTGGGAGCTGAGCACCCTGACACGTTTGTGAGTCTCAACAACCTTGGTTCAGTCTTAGGGAATCAGGGAAAGTATAATGAAGCAGAGGCAGTGTATCGGCGAGCGCTGGAGGTAGGGGAGAAAGTGCTTGGGCCAGAACATCCGCACATATTCATCTGCATCAACAACATCGGATGGGTTTCTGGGCTTCGAGGGAAGTATGAAGAGGCAGAGGCGATGCATCGGCGGGCGCTGGAGATCCGACAGAAGACTTTAGGGCCGGAGCATCCAGATACCCTCAACAGCATCAACAACCTTGCATCAGTCCTCAAGCAACAAGGGAGATATGACGAAGTAGAGGTGATAGAGAGGGAAGTGCTGAAGTTTCGGCAAAAGGTGCTGGGCTCCGAGCATCCAGACACCCTTGCCAGCATGAGTAATCTTGGCATTGTCCTCGAGGACCAAGGAAAATATGATGAAGCTGAGGAAATACATAGACGGGCGTTGGTAATTCGGGAGAGTGTACTGGGACCAGAACATCCAGATACTCTCGACAGCGTCAATAATCTTGGCTCGGTTCTCGAAAGTCGAGGAAGATACGAAGAAGCGGAGGCGATGTATCGACGGGCAGTAGAGTGCTCAGAGAAGGTGCTCGGGCCCGAGCATCCCAGAACACTCAGCTCTATCAATAATCTTGGCTCGGTTCTGTGGAGTCGGGGAGAGTATGACGAGGCACAGGCGATGTATCAACGGACTCTGGAATCCGCGGAAACAATGCTTGGACCAGAACATCCTCATACACTCAACAGTCTCAACAATCTTGGCTCTATCTTCAGGAGTCAGGGGAAATATGATAAGGCGGAGGCTGTCCATCGGCGGGTGTTGGAGATTCGAGAAAAGACGTTGGGGCCTGAAAATCCAAACACACTCACCAGCGTCAATAACCTCGGCTCCGACCTCCTGAGGCAAGGGAAAATTGTTGAGGCAGAGACGATGTATCGAAGGGCGCTGGAGATTCGGGAAAAGGTGCTAGGGCCGGAACACCCACACACCCTCAACAGTGTCAGCAACATTGGTTCAGTCCTCGAGAGCCAGGGAAGGTATAGTGAGGCAGAGGCAATGCTTCGGCGGGCGCTGAATACCCGGCGGAAGGTGCTGGGGCCCGACAATCCAGACACTCTTGACAGCATGAACAATCTTGGTTCGGTCCTCGAGAGTCAGGGAAGATATGAAGAGGCGGAGGCGATGTATCGACAGGCACTGGAGGGCTTGGAGAAGATACGAGGTGTCGACAATCCCACCACTCTTGTTCACGTTAACAACCTCGGCTCTATTCTCAGCAAACAAGGAAGATATAGGGAGGCAGAGGCAATGTATCGGAGAGCCCTGGAAGGCTTTGAGAAGTCGTTGGGGTCGCAACATCCGAACACGCTCACCGTCACCAGTAACATTGGCTCAGTCCTTGAAAAGCAGGGCAGATATGAAGACGCCGAGGCTTTGCACAGGAGGGCGCTGGAGGGCATGAAGAAGGTGTTGGGGCCCGAGCATCCAAACCTTCTTCGAACCGCCACCAACCTCGGCTCAGACCTCTTGGGATTGGGCAAACACGAAGAGGCAAGGAAAATGCATGAATGGGCGCTCGATATCCAGGAAAAGGTGTTAGGGCCTGGACATCCAGACACGCTCAAAAGTATCAACAATCTTGCCTCCGTACTCCGGAGTTTGGGAAAGTACGACGAGGCAGAGACAATGCATCGGAGGGCTTTGGAGAGTCGAAAGAAGGTTCTGGGGTTCAAGCACCCAAACACTCTTGATAGCGTCAGCGACCTTGGTTTAGACCTCGAGTGCCAGGAAAAGTATGAAGCAGCAGAGATGACGTATCGACAGGCGTTGGAACTTCGGGAGAAGGTGCTTGGCCCCAAACATCCAGACACCTTGGACAGCGTCAACAATCTTGTGTCAGTTCTCGAAAAGCAAGCAAAGTATGAGGAGGCAGCAACGATACGTCGGCGCTGAACTCACCGTTTTCTCTCCATCTTCGACGAAGAGGCTTCTGGAGAGATCCACGTTTACCAGGATGGCACGGGGATGAATGCATATTTCTCTCATTGTGTGGCGCGCAGTCGTTCTCTCAACCCCATACCTATTGCAAACCGGAGATCGATTACAGGTAACTATATACGTGCCTCAACATTGATCACCAACCTTTTATATCAAGCGCCACTATCCTCCAATTCATGCGGTAAAGCACTAGGTAGTGAACATCTAGCTACCCCTACTTGGATTTCTCTCTTTCGTGGAGAGAAGTGCCCGTCGTGCAGCAAGCGTACAACTTTCAGGTGCATGTACTCCGTATAGTACCTATGCGAAACAGAATGAAGCCAATTCAGCTCCCTGACAAAGAATCGGCGGTGACGTGGCATGTGGCTGACCAATTCTGGGAGAAAGAATCAAAGGGCTGTACATCTATCTACTATGCTTCGGCGACATGCCGAATGTGCTGTGCCAGTCTTTCCCAATTCGATTCATATGTGATTCCAATGTCAATGACACATCGCAGCTTCGTACGAGTATCATGGACAACAAGGTAGTACCAGGCGGTAGCACTCGATGCAGATCTTGACCTCAAGTATGGAGAGCCAGGAAAATTCGAAGCTCCCGCTTTGCAGTCGAAAATTGAAGAATTGAGATTGCAGGACAGTGGAGTGTGCGACGGTGAGATCGGTGTGACAGGTGATGACTAATAATCATTGCTCTCTCCGGAACAGGCTAGTATGGTTATCAGATTTGACGCGTAACCCATCTGGGAAGCTGGTTTAAGGTTAGCTCTTAGTCTCTTACAGTAGTTAACCCGCTTGTATTTTTGAGTTTCGACAGTTCGGTATCGACCAGGTACATCGGTCCATCCTCAGTTGAACTACGGAGAGCGCAAAAGTACTAATGCTGCTGGTACCGGCTCTGCTAAGCTTTACTGTGTGCGCAAATCTCCGACAAGGTTCGAAGGCCGGAGCATTCTGATTCAACCTTCATTGTCCTTGCCTTTTACTGCATCTCACGAAGACCCGACGGCTGGGGTGTTTCATCCATTTTCATGACGACACGAAACGTTTATGATTGATTTGAGCTGTATGATCTCCTTTGACAAGAGCTGAATTCTATCTTCGTGGATTGTCTTCTTCTACTGCTGTTTTCTTTCTATCATCGAGACACATCGAGACACGGACTCGGTAACTGAATACGACATACAATGGCTTCGGGTAAGTGTCAATCAAGAGCTATTTGGTTTTGACCGGCAGCTCACTCCATCGTAGACATTGTGAAAGTGGTCCCGTTGACCTGCCATGGACATTCGCGTCCAGTGCCGCACTTGAGCTTTTCTTCTCTTGTGGAAGATGATCAGTATTACTTGATCTCGGCATGCAAAGGTGATAAGATCCCAATTCCATCGAGCCCGCATTCTCGGACTAACGGGTATCCATAGACAATAATCCTATGCTCCGGGATGGAATCACAGGCGACTGGTACGTGGAAGCCTGCGAAAATCTCCATCTTAAGAGAAATAACTGACAAAAGGGAATGGTCAGGATAGGGACTTTCCTGGGCCATAAGGGTGCAGTATGGCAAGCTCGATTATCAATTGACGCGAACGTGGCCGCCACTGCGGCCGCTGATTTCTCGGCGTAAGGCCAAACGACCACTCCACGGAGACTTTGTTCACTCTCGGCTAATCGACCTTCGAAACAGCAAAGTCTGGGATACGCATACGGGCGAGTGTCTCTACACGCTCTCGCACAACCACATCGTGCGGGCAGTGGCATTCCCCCTCCAGAACAGCCCCCAAGTTCTCGCAACAGGCGGGCAGGAGAAGAAACTCCGGATCTTCGACCTCACACGCAGCGAGTCCGCCAACGGCAATTCATCAGCACAATCCTCCTCCAACAATACTCACGCCAACAATAATCATTCGAACAATAACAACAACGGAAATCCTGGCACCGGGTCTGCAACGAGCTACGAAATCGGCCCCGGCGTCCACAAGAGCACCATCAAATCCATCGTTTGGAACCAAGACTACAACATCCTCACCACCGCCGCCGAAGACGGCAAGATCCGATGGTGGGATCTGCGATCGCGGCACCCCGTGGTCGAGTACAACGTCGAGGGCACGATCGGCAGCTGCGAGCTCAACACGCTGGCCACAATGCCCAATGACCCGGGCATTTTGAGCGTCGCCGCCGGCAGATCCGTCTACTTCTTCGATGGCGCGAAACCGGGCCTCCTGCTGAAGAAGGTCGATTTCCCTTACGAAGTCGCGAGTGTCGCCGTGAATCAGGAAACGGGCCGCTTCGTCACCGGTGGTGCCGGCGAGAATACCTGGGCTCGGGTATATGATCTGCATACTGATGAGGAATTGGGTTCGTAGTCTCTTTCTGTCTTGCTTATCCGAGTTGACGACTCTCACTAACGGCGTCTGTCAACAGAGGTGCAAAAAGGCCATCATGGTCCCATTTGGTCCATCAGCTACTCACCTGACGGCAAACTCTACGGCACTGGCAGCGAAGATGGAACGATCAAACTGTGGAAAGCCTGTCGAGAACCGTATGGATTGTGGAGGTAGAGACAGGAGCACCAGTGAATAAGACTTTCGATATACCTTGTTATGACTAAGGTGATTGACTCTTTTTCAGAGGAGAAGGGACAAACGGCGATCAAATCCCATTTTCTGACCTCTCACTGCTAGACAATAGACTAGGGCCTCAGAAATTATAATGCATGCATTCGAAAGGACCAATTTGATAAAAAAAAAATAACCTCAAACCCCAGAGCGGAAAAGCAGAGATTCCCAGGACTTGAGTGAACAAGTTCCCCAATCACTATTACTCGATCATCTCGACATCGTCGTCGCCGACAGCCGGTGCAGGCGCAGCCGCAGAGGCATTCGCAGCGTTGGCTTCTGCTTCCAGTTGCGTAGACTGCTGGTCCCGAGGGGCGTTTTCCCAGTAGTCCTCCATTTCTTGGTCGAGCTCCTCTTGCGTCTTCCTAGGCCGCCCATTGACCAGTGGGCGACCTTCAGCGTCTCGTTGGGGACCTCGACGGCGGCCAGACCTTCGTCGCGGAGAACGCTGGCCTGGCACGTAGCGGTCAATGTGCGCTGGAGCGCGACGGCGGCCGGCTTTCCTGTCACGTCGACCTCGGTCGCCCGGCTCGTCATCCTCACTCATCGGGCTAAGGCTTCGCTCGCTCCGGTCGCGTGGACGTTCAATGCGATCAAACAGGCTCCTTTGCGGCTTCTCGACTCTGTCAAACAAGTTCCGTCCACGGTTGCCGGCAGTCGACACAAGAGTCAGCCGGATAGGTTGGCCCTTGGCATTCGCACCGTCGAACTCCCTGATAGCCGTCTTCGCGTCATCGAGATACTTGTATGTGACATGGGCAACCCCTTCCGAGCGGCCAGCGCGGTCATACTGAATGCGCACGCGGGTGACCGGACCAATCTCGGAGAACAGGCCCTACATGATGCCTAGTTAGCTATAAGTGATGGCATACGGAACCTAGGATCGCGCACATGCAGATCATCTTCTGTCAGATCGTAATGGAGGTTGTCGATGCGAAGTTTCGCCCTGTCAAGCGCGAGTCAGCTCCCCTGACGCTGAAGACTCAACGTCATCGGCAACGTACTGATCACCGCGATCAGGTGAACGATCACGTCGGGGGCGAATGTCGCGAGGAAACCCGCGATCTAAAACGTAAAACAACGTTAAGTGGCCTTTCTCAAGCGGGTAGGTATTGTTGGCACGTACATTGTGGATCGTCTTCGAACTTGTCATGAACCCAATCGCTGCCAGAACGTCAGCATGTAAGGATGGAAACGAATTTTTCTTTCTCTCCGTCCATTGTCCAAGCAACGTACCGATTCAGATCAACAGGCTCTCGGTATGGCTGTTAGATCCAGTAGAAAGGAGACAATGTCAGCTAAAGGTCAACGGTATGCGCAGTCAAAGAACGATGCTGGTCCCGAGCAAAAAGCATGCCACGATTCCCGATCACAATGTGACCCAGAAATCCGAGACACGCCCAATGCTTCTTCTTTTTTTCTCTCTGACAGTTCACGGTACGATTATAGGCGAAGAGAGGAGGAAAGTGACCTTCGAGGGGCCGGTCAATTTAAGACAGTTCGTAGGATCACGACCATAGGCGTACCTTTTTTCCGCTGTCGCGTCTTGTACTGCTGCTACCTTGATTGCCACGTCCGCGACGACCCTGTCTCTGTTCAGCAGCGATGTTACCTCTGTTAATCAGTCGCGTTCAGACAGAGATGCACTCACCGGACGCTCGGCAATCATCTCATCGAGACTGCGATCCATTATCGCAACACACTCTTCTGTATCAAGTTCGAGAGTCAGCAGGCAAAGCCCAAGTATGGCAAGCAAGGAGAACAAACAGTTTCGGAGGAGGGGGCAAGCGATAGACGGTAGAACTTCACAGCTTCTGATAGATTGGCAACGAACAAACTGAACAGGTTACGCAAGGATCCAGCTTGCGGATGAGTTCAATACGGAGTAACCTTTTGAAGTTTAGCGTCCTTTAAGCTTGTGTTATGTAATCATCAATATATCACGTGGAGTATCATGCGGAGGTGTTGTGTCGGCAAAACCCTAGTCCCGTTAGGGACTAGCGCAGAGGGCCTGAGGCACTGAGGCTATGAGTATCATGGCAGAAAGCTGAAGCTGAGAGGAAGGCTGATGGAATGTCTTACGACGATTTTGATACAAAGGACAGCTATGAATGGATGAAGTTGTCCTCGATTCCACGACTGCTGCGCTGGTATCTAAGACAACATGCAGAATAACCCATACCGCAAAAATGCTGCCGACACGTGTAGTTTTGCAATGCCAAAAAAATAGTTCAAACCAATTGCCAATGAAACCGACCAACTCCGATGAACAGCAATCAAGAACCCCAAAAAATAACACGACTTAGCCTTGTTCAATGTGCCCCATTGATGGAGCCAGCTTGTTCCTCTTCCTGGGACTCCTCGTCCCCATTGCCCATCATATTCTTCATGAAAGTTATATAGTCGTACTTTGGAACGTCCCGATCTTCTAGAAGATCAGGGCCCTCGTGCCTAGGCATTGTCTGGGTCAACTTCTCGATCAGCTCATCGGGAATCAAAGAGTGTCGCAAGTCAAGTTCGGTAACATATGGCTGGAGGAAAGATCGTTAGTAAATGAATGGCTTGCATCTTCCCATGGAAACGGTACCTTTCCATCAGCAACTTCCCGGAAACTCTGGAAAACTTGCTCTGCAGTGTTTTGGTCCTCGGTCACGCTGACCATGAATCTGATGAACTGCTCGAATGTGACGTTGGGTCTGCCTCCTGATGTTTGGAGGAACACCTCGTGCATCTCATCCTCATCATACACGAGGCCAAGACTCGCCAGAGCGGCCGAGAACTCGATCTCCTGCAACGTGTTCGATCCATCACGATCGAAGTGCCTGAACACTGACTCGAATTCTTCCAGCTGGATGGGGGTGAGATTGGTCATGTTCCGAGCAACCATCTGGTTCTCGAGGAAGGCGTGCTTCTTAGCCACGCTGGACTTGACCAATTCTAGTTCATACGTCAACTCGTCTAGGGTATATGTGGTGTAGTCGTTCTCTTCGATGTTTGCTTCCTGACACTGCTCTTCGAGATCCGCGATTGTTTCAAGGAAGGCATCCAGCGGAGGCAAGTTGGCCTTGAGACGTTCAACGTGTGCCAGTTGGTCTTCCACGTCCCCTTCCAGGCCAGAAATGGCAAGAGACAATGTCTTCAGGGTAAGCGCAAAGTCATTGGCCTTGTCCGCGAAGGATCTCCGAAGAGAGTCCTTGATGTCGCGAATCGTCTCATTGATCAACTGGCTGCGCTGTTGCTCGTCCTTCATCAGGTTCTCCCATTCCCGGTCACACACCTCCATGCGAAGTTCTGGAGGTGGCTGGTACGGCCGGAGACGGTATGTGCTAAGCTTGGTTTTGATGTTTCCCAACAGAGCTGCCAGGTCAGACTTCTCAGCGACCCATTTCCGTTTCTGATTACGCTTATACTGAGAGAATTGAGCGAGCTGCTCCTTTGCGTCGGCATAAGTCCCCGCAAATTTGGCATTTCGCCACTCTTCCCTCTGTCGAGCAATCTGGTCCAGCAGTTCCCGCATTCTTTTCTCGTAAGATGATTGCATTTCCCAGGCCCCTTGCATGTTTGTAACAAATTTCTCGACACGCCTACCGGCGTTTTCGACCTTCTCGAGCTGCGAGAACGCATGGAACCAATATGCAATGTATGTCATCAGAGATCGCTCATCTGGCTTGGGGACATCGCACACATCCTCCACGTCGAGCAGATCCGGGATACCGATCTCATTGGTGGCGATATCGAAGGCCAGCTTCATGTTGCCGCGGTGGTCATTCTTGTCCAGGGAATCGAAGTCGATAAGATCGGGACGATGGATGTCCAAAAGAGCGCAAAAGGCGAGCCCATCGTTCCAGCTGGTGGAAAAGTCCCGCACCTCCACTCCTGGGTAACAGGCTGTCTTGCGCTGACACCACAAGAGCAACCCTTCCTTTGCCGACAGACCCTCTTCGTTGATATCACTGATGGTGAATCTCAAGATGAGTGTCCAAATCAACCCCAGGATAATCTTTCGGTTCCCATCCACAATGTCCTCGGCCCCAATGTTTGTGATCTGAATTCCCCGAGACTTGACGAAGTCCAGGCTCTTGTTGACGTTCTCGAATTTCTGTACTCGCAGTTTCGGCTTCGCAGCATATCGACCGAGGGACTCATCTCCAAGGATCTCCAGCAGATGAATCAAGATGACCTGTCATGCCAAGGTTTTAGCATCATCCAAGTCAGAAGTCAGAAGCCAGGAGAACAAGCAATCAACGTACGCCATCAGACAGGTCTTTGACAAGATCATCGACGGCCAAGTTGCGAACCTTGAGTTTATTGTTGAGCCTGTTGCAATTTAGTGAGCCCCGTGTCCAATGGTAAGGGATGCGCACAAACCAACCATTTAGTGAAGGTCTTTTGCTGCACATTTACCCACTGCTTCTCGTCGACCACCAGCATGGTTGCAGAAGCTAGTCGTCAACAACGCAAGTGTGTCTGAATCAGTCAGGAGAAGTCAATTAGACCGATGAGATCTCAATTGCAGGGACGAATTGATCGAGCTTAGGCTAAGCTTCACGGTTCGCCGGGTCGAGCCACTGCTAAAAGCCTAGGCTAGTTGACATGGGCCGAAGCATCAGAGGCTACGGCAAACAAAGCAGGGATGGGATCGAATTCTAGTCAGCTTAGGCTCGGTGGAAAGCGAATGGCCGCGGGACGGGGAGAGATGGCTGTGAACTGAAGCGAGCGTCCGCAATGTCTAATTATTTTCAGAGAGTGGAATGCGATGTAAACACAATATAAACATCTAAACAGAGGTCATGTTCCTTGAGGCAGGGGCTGCTGAATGCCACCGACCAGTGAGTTGTCGTGTCAACAGCATCGGCAATCTGATTGGTGCTCCACACAGTCGCGAGGCCCAGCCCGATCGACAGACAGCCCGTGAACCTTGAACCACGGAAGGGACAAGTAGAATCACGTGACAGATGATGACTAAATTAGAAGCATCTGCCACTAATCACGTGATTACTGAACTGAACTGAAAACGGAAGCGGGCAAGTGCCTGATCATCTGATGCAGCCACGAGCGGCCCGGCCCCACCAGACTGTGACTGGAATTTTCCACAGGAAGTGCAAACCTTGCAAATGCAGCAAACAATGCAAATCTCAGCATGGAACCAATCCCAATGCTTTGGATTGCCAAGACCCTTTGTGATTTTGTTGCCTCGCTTCTCCGTTTCGCAGGGTTCGGGAATTACGTCATTTGTCAAGACGACTGATCAAATTGAGCGAATCCGGTCATCCAAATTCCAACGGGACCAACTTGCTTATGTTATCTCTGCAATTGCGATATCAAGTGGATTGAAAAAGTTCTTCAAATACGATAAGTTACGTTCTGGGAATCCCACGCGGGGCACTCGTCAAGTCGTCCGAGGCAGGTTACCCTTTTCGTATAGGTTAATGGCGCGAACTTGATGGTTTCGGTGGGGTGACTGAGGCACGAATCCCTTGGGTCATTCCCAAGTCAAGTTCCAGTTCCTTGGAGCAGAAAACAAGTATTTAATGATTTTAATCGCAGTTCCATAGTGTTCGCTTCAATCCCAAGAAGAGCTATAATTGGGGGTCTTCTCTGCCTTGCTTCCTCGCGAGTCTGGAAGCGCTCAGTCACCATGTCCAGCAAGCTTGCTATCACCGATCGCGTCCCCCTCCCTAACTCGACGGTCCAAATCCCTCGTCTTGGATTCGGCGTCTATCGAGCAACAGGCGACAAATGCGTCGAGGCAACGAAGACCGCTCTCAAAGTGGGCTACCGACACATCGACTCGGCGCAGTTTTACGGAAATGAAGCGGAGGTTGGGCAAGCAGTGCGGGAATCAGGCATCCCACGGAATGAGGTGTTCATCACCACCAAGATCATGACCCCCGCAGGCTCGCCAGAGGCCACCTACCGAAAAGTAGTCGAGAGCGTGGACAAGATTGCCGGGAAAGATGGCTACGTCGATTTGTTCTTGATCCACAGCTGGAAGTCGGGCGAGAGTGGTCGTAAGGAGCTGTGGCAGGCGCTCGAGAGATTGCTGGAAGAAGGGCTTACCCGTAGCATCGGTGTCAGCAATTACGGAGTGAAGCATATCGAGGAAATGAAAGCTTACGCCAAAGTCTGGCCACCGCATGTGAACCAAATTGAAGTGAGTGGCATCTGTAATGCGCCCGACCAGAGATCATGATGCTGACAGTGCCACTCCATAGCTCCATCCATGGTGCCAGCAGCGGGTTATTGACAAGTACTGCAAAGAACATGGAATTGTGGTCGAAGCGTACTCGCCGCTAGTACGCAACTACAAGGCCAATGACCCAACGTTGGTGTCGATTGCTCAGAAGTACGGGAAGACAACTGCTCAGATTCTAGTCCGATATGCTCTGCAGAAGGGTTGGGTGCCTCTTCCCAAGAGCGAAAATCCAGAACGGATTGCCGCGAATGCGGATGTATACGATTTCGAGATTACCAGTGAGGATATGGCCGTCTTGGATAATCTTGATCAGGGAGCGGCAGGTGCGATCGTTGAAGCGGTTGCCAACGTGTGAGGCCGCAAATCAGACCAGTCCACTCCAGATGCCTGTGCGATCCCAGACCGCCTTCGAAGTCTGCTGGATTCATCTCCCGAGTAGGAAGGCATTGACAGATTGAAGCGTTGCTCTGGACGGATTCGCATCAGGCTTGGAGGTGGTGATCCAAGTAAGGCGCTGTCTTATCGACTGCTTGTTCAATGGAGTATCAGGTTGTAACCCGACAAACTGTCCTGTAACTCGTGTAAGCGCCTGCTGATTCGAATAGAAATTCACGCGTTTAACGCACCGTTGTCATTGTAGTATAAGCAGATGATAGTGAGCAACGTTCCCACGGATAGGTCTTTTCCAGTCTCACATACTACGAGCAATGATCTCGAGGGATATGGCAAGAGATGTTTGTCCGCAAATGATTTGACTTTTTCCAGTGCGACTCGCAAGTCCCGGCTTCCCAGCTTGGTGGAACCACACCCTAAGTTGAGTCTCGTTGGCGGATCGCCACCCTCTGCAGGTCGACCATTGCAAGAAATCACGAGGTCGTATACCCCTGCCAAGCTGGACAAAGCATCACTGCAGCCAATGTATAGATTTGCAGTCGGGCGGATGAGAGTAGCCTGCGTGCTCGTGTCCGATTTACCATGTTCGCGCAGGAGCTCATTGATCAAATCGGGTAGATGGCTCTCTTCTGTGGACAAGAGCAAGTCCCTATTCTTCCAGAAAACCGAGGGGGTCAAGCCATGGGACCATCCCTCGCTATCATCGCCCGCGCCTTGAATATACCCGCCTTCGGAGATTTCGGCTCCATGAACCCGCTTCGATGCAGAGCACAGAACGAAAAGCTGGTAGTCACTCCCTTTTGCGGCGTCAGCTGGATGGAAGTAACTTTGATTAGCCCAAGCAATTTTGATCGGTTTTCCCAAGCTTTGTTTTAGTCCCTCGATATCTAGCTTCAGGTCCTAGCCGCACTTCTCCATCAGTGTCACCTCCTACCGAAGAATATCAATCTTCGTGAGATTTCTACCTTGAACGCTTCCACAAACCCGTCAATTCGCTGTTCAATTTGCGACTCTTCGGATGACCCTAAGTAATTCGGCGGGAATTGAACGGCATGGAACGCAGACTCAGAAGGGAACAATGTGCGATTTAGCACGGCGCACCAGATTGGAATGGTTTTTGACAGGGCATCGGGCATTACTGTGGTGTGTCAGCTAATGTTTTCGATGTAACATACATCGGTGAAAGGGTGCGGAAAAGGATGCAGAGCAGGCACAGACATTTACCCCGACGAGTCGAGTCCACAATTACACACCTGACCAGTGAGCCATTTAATCATGCCAGAAGAGCTCGAAAAAAAAAACGCATAAATCACAACTCACCCGCCATACTCCCGCGCAACTGAGAGAACCTGAAGATTGAGTCTGCGGGTACTAAACTTCCACTCACCGCTGTGGCCATCCGTGCTTTTGAAGTAGACGCTGCAGGCTTTCCGATCCGGTTTGATATACCAGCTGCCACACCGCTCATTGGCAACCAAGGGAAGGTCATAGTACTCGGCTACATGTTCCACAAAGTGAGCATCAGCGTCAATCGATCGTAACCGATTTGTCACGGACAGAGCTGAGCGTTTCAATGAAGAGAGGGTTTGGGAGACCGATAGCGCTGCCGAGGGGAATTGGAGAGACGCAATGGAGACTGGAAAGGAATTATCTGAAGTCATGGCCGGCCACAACAGGAGCACAGAACGCCTATACAATATCTCAACGATCACTCAGGAAGTTTCGCTCGATGAATCGCGGCTGTGATGTGCCTTGCTGACTTGCATGATTTGCATGATTCTCACTTGTGATTGGCTAGGTTGCTGATCCCCGCGTTCAGAGGGTGAGATAAGAATGAAGCGGTATTGCAAATACAACAAAGAGCTTCGACTATTGCCGTGTTACTGTTATAGAACGTATATAACTCGCTTGAGACGACCAAATTTCTTAGAGAATACGTAGACAGTACATATTAGAATTTACCATTCATGAAATTGAAGAGTAACTTTCTCTTCTTATCTAGCCAATGATATGTCATCCATTCACAACTCCGAAAGTTCCATGACGTCGATCAAACCAGTTGACGACATTCCACGCTGACATTACACGTCCGGATCACTGAACACTACGGGGCACTCCCCGTCTCTGGTCGTGAATTGAAGCGGTCAACTGGCATTTGGCAGCAAGTTGACCGAGAGATGAGTGTTTGCGAGGCATGAGGATCACCCATGCCAAATTCGCTGACCGGCGCTGCAGCATCAAGGGGTCCGAAGCCAATTATGGTTCCATGATGAAGGAGAGAGCCCTTCATTGGCCCAGAGAACCAAGGTAAAGTAAGTGGTAAACATGAAATCCTGACCTCGCGGGTTTTCTAACCGGGAAAAAGACTCCGCTGTTGGGCACGTTACCGGTTACAATTGTAGCACCGAAGAAAGGCCAAGATTGATTCCGTGCCCCGCCGAATAATACAGTGAAGGCCTGAATCTTCGCCACTTAGGGTTTGCCGGATGAACAAAGGGGGACCCGAGCGGTCACTCTGCCAGTCAAACAAAGAATGATTAACATTGGAGAGTAGCATAGTATTGGATAGCAATGCTTTCCTCAAAAGTATTTAAGAACTCTTGGACAGGCCCGCCCTGTCCTTTTCTATTTTCCCCTTTCATCTTCTCCCCTATTATCGCATCCTGACATCACGCTCAGCCCCGATCGTGTTGACGGATTGAGCGAACCGCAATCGGACCCTTCTGAGATACTCTTTTGTTTCTGTCAACTGGTTTCAGATCGCTGCAACCATGCCGAAGGTATGCTTACTCCGTTTTATTCCTCTTGGCCATGGTGCACGAAGAACTTTGCGCTCATCATCGATGACCCGTAGATTACTCAATTGCTGTTCGACTGCGACAACACCCTCGTGATGTCCGAGGAGTTGGCCTTTGAGGCCTGCGCCGACGTCGCCAACGAGATCCTCGCCAAGCATGACATCACAGATCGCTACACTGGCGAACAATTGATCCAGGATTTCGTCGGCCAGAACTTTCGCGGCATGATGGTTTCGCTCCAGGCCAAATACGGCTTCGAGATGTCCAAGGAAGAGTTCGAGCACTACGTCAAGGAGGAAGAGAACCAGGTGATTGCCAAGCTCGAGGCCAAGGGTGAACCTTGCATCGGCGTCAACGAGGAGCTGGAGACGCTGCATCGTGAGGGTAAATACGACTTGGCCGTGGTATCCTCGTCTGCTCTTCGCCGCGTTCGTGCCTCGATCAAGAAAGCCGGTCAGGAAAAGTACTTCAAACCCGACCATATCTTTAGTGCCGCCACCTCGTTGCCCACTCCGACATCCAAGCCCGACCCGGCCATCTACCTGCACGCTTTGGACCGCTTGGGCAAGAAGGCCGAGGAGTGCGTTGCCATCGAGGACAGCCGCAGCGGTGCCCTCAGTGCCATTCGTGCAGGCATTCCTGTGATTGCCTACGTCGGCAGCTATCATGGCGATGAGAAGCGTGCCGAAATGGCCAAGAAATTGCTCGATCTCGGCTCCAAGGTCGTCATGAAGGACTGGACGGAGTTCCAGTCGTGCCTCAAGCAGATTGAGACCGACTCGTACTAAGTGTCCATGAGACTTGACTGTCTCTACGCCTCCGTTCGGCGGATACCACATCTGTTCCGACGAGCATCGCCGTGTGCTCTGGTTGGGCAGCGGGTATGAGGATAGGGATGCTTCTTTTTTTATTTCTTCGACCGCTTGTGCGCCTTGACGGTGCCTTCCTCTCATGATGAGCATTTTATAGATTACGATCGCATGATTATTACTGCTACGAAATGAACCCGCACGAGGGCATTTTCAATCCAGAGGTCGGATACACATTCTGTACCGCGATTCTGAGATCCACAGTGATAGAGGAAATTGACCAATGTTTCGGGGATAGAAAAATGGAAATAGACCTCTTAAAGCAAACTGCGGTCAATATATCTCGCATTAACACGGCGTAGTGGTGGAATTGATTCACCGGGTACACTCCGGTGAAAGACTCCCCGGTGTAGAGCTTAGAGTTTAGTACCATGCATCGCCATGCAACATGAGTTGGCTGAAGATGCCACCATGTCTGTGACATGCATGAGCAGCATGACCTTACTAAACTAGATGCAGCTGTTTTGCATCTATTTTGCATTAGCTGGCTAGGGCAGTCTGAATTGAGCAATTCTAGCAGGGGGTGTTTTCCAGCTGTCCAGAGTTGCTGCCCGAGCAGCCCGAAAAGGCCGACGACCTGGAGGTATTCATCACTTTTGAGGCTTTCGGAGACGAGGTGGTACGGAGGACAGTTTCCTTCTTCCCTCAACGCAATTGAAGTGAGCTAGCGCGAGAAAAGATAGATATTACAGTCTCGAAGTGTTAACTACTGTACCTCTAGATTGGAAATGAAGATTGCGAGCCCCTGAGATGCTTCAAGTCGCTGGATCCAACTGGTCAGAACACATATGATTCGAACGCAGGATGGAAATGAGGGGCACATTTATCTTATCAGTTTGCTGATAAGATAAGGGCTCAACCCCTCTTGCTGACATCACAAGCAGTTGAAAGTTCCTGAGATAGAGGTACCGAACACCCCGAGACATTGTATACGACTCGTTCAAGGTCAATTACTGTCCATCAGGAAGACTGGCAAGACTTGGCCCAACTCTTAACTCAATACAACTGAAATTTGGCTTCGCTTGCTAGTTGGTGGATAGTCAAGATGCCACAACAAGAATCAACCACTCGTTCAGAAAGAGCGTCTCAAATTGTGGAACAAGGGCCGCTGGTAAGTCTACTCCTGCATTGCTCACTTTGATGAATTGATATAATGCTGATTGCCTCTGCTCCTGTAGGACCCAGCAGAGGCCAAATGGATTCGGATGATTAAACTCACATACACAGATCCCCTTGGCAAGAAGCGGATATGGGAGTCTGCAGAGCGACAGGTTAGTTTTTTTTTTGACGTGGTATCAGAGCTCTACAACATGTAACTACCATGATTGGAATCGTAACGACCGAACTTAACATTGTCCGTTTCCAGACCCGTCCCAAAACCAGCCAGGTTGACGGTGTCGGCATTGTGGCCATCCTCAATACATCCAACGGTCCAGAGATTCTTCTGCAGAAACAGTACCGTCCACCGGTCGACAAGGTAGTCATTGAACTACCTGCCGGTTTAATCGATGAGGGCGAGACGCCAGAGCAATGTGCCGTGCGGGAACTCAAAGAGGAGACAGGATATGTTGGTGTTGTGGAACAGACGAGCTCGATGATGTTCAACGGTAATCGTCGAACCTTTTTTTTTTTTTTCGTTCATTAGACAGAGTGCTAAGAAGCAGGAGATCCCGGTTTCTGCAATACAAATCTCTACACAGTGCACGTTCGTGTCGATCTGAATCTGCCGGAAAATCAAAATCCAAAGCCAGAACTCGAGGATAATGAATTCATCGAATGCTTTACCGTCCCGATTGCTTCCCTCCACGAGGAGACGAAAAAGCTGGAGGCGCAAGGATACGCGATCGACGCGCGGGTCGGTACTCTGGCCGAGGGGATTGAATTGGCCCGGAAAATGAAATTACAGTAATAGCAGGCCTCATTTGATTAAATGCAGTGTAGATAGTATATATCCTATAGTAGAATATTTTATGTGTTGATTCTCTTAATGGCCTGTGTGGAATGCTTGGACTGCATTAAAGTACTCTGTAAGTCCGTAATGAGGACAGTTTACGCGTCGGTAGGCCGAATATCCATATTCTTGGAATAACTAGGTCGCGTTGGTCCCATCCATGGAGCTCCCCACATCAACCTGCAGCCTACAAACAACTTGAAGCTTCAACTTCGCACGTCGGACGTGACCCATGGGCTCGACAGTTTTAGTGAGCCGACGAACACGACATTTACTTCGACACTTTCGACCTCCGCGCACAATGGTGACATTTACCATGCCGGCCGGCAGCCACGGCCAGCCCGGTCCCGAGTTCACAGTGACCTCAACACAAGAGAATCTGACGCGGGACCAGTTGCTGAGCTTTCCAGCATTTAACATATGGCTGTCTACGCTACAGCGCTCGCTGGCTCGGCAAAGGAATCCGAATCATGCATTCCACAACGCCCCATATTTTCTCCGTCGGGTCGAGATCCAGGCGGTTGACTATTTCGGGGGTGGTCGATTGGGCTTCATCAAGATGAAGGCGGACGTGTCCAATGATGCTGGCGAAAAGTTACCCGGGAGTGTATTTCTTCGCGGGGGAAGCGTTGGAATCTTGGTGAGTGCAACAGTCGCCATTCGAGCGCCGTCGATGTCGAGAGGCTGCCCAAAGATACATCCCCAATAGTGCAATAGCTATTGACACTTCATTAGCTCGTTCTTCAACCAAACGATGTTGACGAAGCTTCAGAGGAAGAAAACTATGTCATCATGACCGTCCAACCCCGAATCCCCGCTGGAAGTCTTGAATTCCTAGAGATTCCTGCTGGGATGTTGGACGACCAAGGCACGTTCGCAGGTGGTGCGGCAAAGGAAATACAAGAAGAAACCGGACTTGTAATCCCTCAAGAGGAGCTAATCGATATGACGTCTCTTGCGCTAGCGTCTTCGCAGCGCGACTTGCAGGGACGTAACGAAGACGACCAGGAATCCCTCCAGAAAGGCGTATATCCGTCACCTGGAGGCTGTGATGAGTTTATCCCGCTGTTTCTCTGTAAAAAGCGGCTGCCCCGGGAGGATATCCAAGCTCTTCAAGGACGCCTCACGGGCCTCCGAGACCATGGAGAGAAGATCACCCTAAAGATTGTCGCGTTGAAGGATCTGTGGAAGGTGGGTTTGAGGGACGGAAAAGCCCTGGCTGCCTGGGCATTATATAATGGACTGAAGCAAGAGGGAATGATATAGACTATCTATGTTTTGTGGTAAGTCTGATGTTGTACTTCATATAGCCATGCTAAGCCAGATTCTGGACTCACGTTGAGATCGTGTTTGCCTGAGGGCGAAATGCTGTGCTATCTCTGCTTTGGTCCTGACTAGAGTCGGAGCGTTACTAGGCCTTGAACATCATGTCTCGTTGCCTCTGCTGTACCGTCCAGGCGGAAAGATATTTGGACCTTTTGATGCATCAACAACATGGGCCTGCTTTCCTGATACTCCGATCCCACTGACACTGTTCTCTCTTGCAAATCGCCTCTTGCTTATTAACCTAGACTGCCTGTTGCACATTTCTGCTCAGCACTCCTTTATGTACGATTTTGATGAAACCTGTTTGCTGATGTCCGTGAATGTCAGCCCGTGAAGATTTACCCTTTTCTGGCCATCTCTCTTCTCTCTCCTTCCTATAAATTCTCTCTCGTCTTTTCCTGGACTGTCTTTTCAACTTTTCGTTCATCTCTCACACTAGTCTCTGGCTTCCGTTGTAAGACCACAGGTATAACTTTCAGTCCTGGGGAGACCTTTCAGTTGGACTGCACATAACTGTTCCTGCAGTAGCTGTCTGGTCCACCTCCTTGACCGTGTGTCTATTCCTGTGTCGTCATACTACAAATTTCGGCGGATATCCACGCTTCCTGGCCCGTGTTCTGCTCACGTCAGGCCCGAGAAGCTGAATCCCATTTGACGTACAGAGGCGATCGGTGCTGCTGAGAGCTTTCTGGAACTGCTGGACTTCATCATCTCTCGCTTAATTCGGACGCCCTACAAAAGCCATGCCATTCCGGCATCCTCCTCCCTACCCTTTTGCCAACAGGGCGCCCCCCCCTCCGGCTCAGCAACCAATCCAAGGTCATGATGAGTTGATATCGACATCTTTTTTTGTCAGACAGGTCCTGGCTAACTATGAGTGCAGCCCCTCTTCCACTGTACATTGATGGAGACTATATCGTGTATCCGAATTTCCGCGTGCGGCTGACTCTGAACGCCGAGCCGGTCGAGATGACTCACCAGGGGCTGAGAGTCAATGCAGCTACGGCCGGATATTGGCAGTTTGTCAATGGCGAATTTCGTCCTGTTCTGGGTTACGTGGACCTTGAACCGATTGATGCTGTCTGGCCACTGCCTGGCCAGGCACGTCCAGCGAACCCTTTTGTGCAGCAGCAACAGCATCTTCAACCCGGGCACGCAGCCGGTGCTGCCGGGCCCGTCGGAAACAACAATCAGGAAGATGCCAATCGGCCAGCAGCCGAGTTACCAGCGGTGGCCGGGGAGCCTGGAGAACCGCACGATCCAGCCGCGCCGCTAGCGGATGCAGAGCGTCAGCAAGTGGCGGACCAGGGACGCGGGAATGCAAACCAGAATGCGGCAACCAACGGGGGCCCCGCGGAAGAAGGCCGCCTTGGAAATGACAATGATGAAGCAGAACTCGGTGGTCAGAGGGCCAACCCCCGCAACCTCGACGACGATGCCGCCCGCCCGGATCCGCAGTCGACCACGATCCGCGGCATTACCCTGGAATGCAAGATTTGCTTCACGAAGACGGTGGACATGGTCTGTCTGCCGTGCGGTCACATCTGCATGTGTCGGTCGTGCGCGCCCTTGGTGATGAGGGGCTCGCCGCCGAACAGGAATCCAAACATCTGCCCGATTTGCCGTCGGTCGGTGACTGGAATGGTAAGTCGGTGGCGTCCTGACTAGTTCCTGTGTGCATGTGCTCATGTTTCTGTAGCAAGCGGTCTTCTTGACTTGAAAGTCAACCACTTTACAGAGTGCAAACACCCACTCGCATCAGAATCGATTATGGGGTTGATCTACTGCATGTATTTATTATCGTTTCCGTATTATTTAGTCTGTGCTCGGCGTGTGTCGGCACTGTTTGTGCGAGATTGGTTTTTTTTCGTCTGATGTTGCCTGACTGCTTCCTGGTATCGCAGTCAGATTACCAGTTGCATCATTAATCCAGAAAAAATCAAAAAAAAGACATTGTTATCAACATCAGTCTTCTATCAATGCATGATTAGAACAGCTGTCAGCCAAGCTTACTGAACAGGCATCATCTCGTACATGTGCACCCGGAGGACCATCTCAGTTCCGACAGACCCTTTGGATTTTAGAACCGTCTGAATCCGCTGTGGCTGGTAGGTAACACGGTGTAGGGCAAACGCGATCCTCGTCAGGAATGACTGTTGTCATCCATTATGATCGGTATTCACGTTGTTTGCTCAAGACGGCAAAGCACCGCGATGACTCCCCTGGCACAAAGCCCTAGGATTTCCCTAAACAGGTAGGTAATGGTTCACTGGCAGTCATCCACCAGGTTGTCTGTTTTGCTTTGGCTGGCAAATACCGATCAGCGTTGGGATGAATTGTCATGTGATTGTATGGCCTTGTGACTCAGGAACTACATGTAGGCAGAGTCATTCATTGAGCTCAATGCAAGCTATATAGTTGAATCACTTTACAGCTGCTTCAAACGGATTTGGTAGAGGTATGTTTCAGAGGCGACTCACAGGCCGCTCAGTGCAAGGATCTGAAGTGATAGTAGTACTAGGTAATCAAAAACTGGCAAGATCGTCCCAATCGGGACTAGGAAGGAAATGGCGTCTATGGACCACTATGGTTCTCTGCAACGGATGCGTAGAACCTCCGTGCGCCCTAAGTAGTATGAAGCTTTATTTGAGCTTCAAGGAATGTATCCATTCTCTAGTACGATCAAAATACAACCACCACCCACAGCATGATGATTTAGGCCCTCATGTCCGCCGATACACCCCCATCATCCATGACCCTCTCAAAACAAGCAACCCATATGCCATGCCAATACTATCCCAGATTACGTTGAGTTTGCTACCGTTCACCTCGCGCCATCCCACGGGTACTTCGACCACCGGGATGCGCGCGAATTCAGCGAGCATGAGCATCTCCACGTCGAAGATCCAGCCTTCGAGATGCATGTATGGAACGATGTACGGCAACGCCGCGCGCGAAAAGAGTTTAAACCCGCATTGGGTGTCTTTGATCATGGCGGTCTTTGGAGGCGTCAGGAGCCAGAGGATGAAATGGAACGAGTGCATCAGGAAATTCCGCAGTTTGGACCGCTGTCAGATTCCGATATTGTGAGCATATGACTGCTGGGCTATTTTTAGAGTAAATGTTCCGAACATACCTTGACCACAGCCTCACTTCCAACCATATGGGCCCTCGAACCAACCGCGACGCCGCGTCCTTCGCTGTCCTCAATTTCCTGGCACGCGGCCACCAACTTTGACAAGTCGTCAAATTTGCTTGCCCCATCGGCATCCGCAAAAACGACGTATTTGCCTCGGACATGTCGCATCCCATGAACAACCGCTCCCCCCTTGCCCCGGTTCTTGGCCAGTTTGATCACACGGATGGAACCGGGGGGGATGCGGACTCCTTCGCGGAGAGTATCCGAAGACCATGGACCGGCATGGGCCTTTGGATGGGGCGACAGTTGATGCTCACGCGCAAAGCTGAACGCTACATCTTCCGTGCGGTCCGTCGAGCCGTCAGACACGATCAGGATTTCCCATCCCTTTTCCCTCGTGATAAACGGATCGATTGGGCCCATCTTCCTGTTCCGTGCCCGTAAGCCAACGGGCTCGCCGTTTGCATGGGCCCCTCGCGCCTTGTGCTTTGCTAGGTTTCCATACGCATGCTCCAGGAAGTTCACCGCTTCCTCCAGCATGCCCGGCAGGCGGTTTTCCTCATTGTACGCGGGGACCACGACAGACATGAACAGCTCCGCCGGCTCTGGCTTGAGACCATCCTGACTAGTAAATTTATGTCGACGTCGCTCCTCCTCGAAGGTGTCCTGCCAACAGGGTAGTGGGCGAGGCTCGGTCACTGCGCCATCTTTGGAGATTGTTCGATACGTCTTCTCCTCAGCGAGGGGCTTTCGAGGGACGGGTGCGATTGCGGCAAGAATTATATATGCCTGAAATCGCGTGCATGCAAAAAAAAAAAAAAAAAAAAAAAACCACAAACCTACTCCCTCGTAAGTAGTCCTCGTCAAACCGCACACAATCAAATGGTGTCAAGGATCACTGAACCAGCAAGATGCAATTGATGCCCGGATTATTCCAAATCGGCAGCTGCTGAGGAGAGCGAAGCATTGCCAGCTTGGAGATCCCCTTCAAGATATAAGTTCTTCAACCCTCAGGGTTCGAATACTCTCTTCAGCCAAAATTAGATGATGACAAAAGCCGTGTTCGGTTCGCGAACCATCTGCCTTAAGGCAACTAACTTCAGCCCAGATTGTAAAGTACTAAGAGTAATGTCCGAAGTGATCGGAAAACCAACGAATCAACAATTGGCACTTGGAAAGTCGTAGCTTTGCGAGAAAAGACACGCACCAGCACATAGCATCCCAATGCCGTTACGGCGACAGACAGTAGCAGAATGGATACCGGAGTTGTGGTGATCAGACCGAGACATGTCACGCATATCTCGTCCACGAACGGTGGTGCCATTGCTGCACCGGTGCTCCGCGTTGCCTCGCGGAGAAGAGGGCGTCGTAAAGTGAACCACGTTCCAACTCAGCGAAGGGTGTCCATTGAGTCGCTGCCAAGCGCGTCTCTTGTCTTGTGCTCAGTAGTTTCGTAGTCGCGGTAGAAACACGGACGGGGAGAGTTACAATGAATCTCTATTAACGAGTACTCCGTGTCCTTTTGGAGTACAGATGTACCACTTCAAACTTTGGAAGAAGCTTGATTATTCCAGCCCCCAATGGAGCTCGGACAGGCACAGGCACCCCTTGGATGATCGGCGTACCCCTCGTCCTCTGTACACTTTGCCAACTCGAGTGCTTTTGCATGGATTAGTGCAGTACTATCCTTAGCAGGCTAATCCTAATACAGTAGATTAGGCAAATCCTTGTGGATATATGCAGTACCTCTGGGAATCATACCAAATAAGGAAGTTTTTGCAGATACCTGCAGCACCTCCTGGGAACCATATCAACGTTTTAACATTTTTCATCCCAGATAAATGCAGTACCTACCCTCATGCCATCAAAAGACTGAATAGGTTGACACGGACGTTTGAAAGCATCGAGGCAGCCAGAGACCGAATGGCCGCGAAAGCTTAGTATTCGTATTCGGCCTGTATTTACGGGTATTCGGCTCACCAAGAGACGACTCAGTTACCTATGGATCGTCGGCACATCGAGCTACAAGTGTCAATATGGAACTAAGTGATGTCAAAAACGACCAATTGACCAGGAAGAACATCTCGGTACTACTCAATAAATGGAACACTCCGAGTCGCTTTGCGGATTCGTGCGGATTTCATTGGCCTCCGCACGCATATCGCGGTTGCAGAGGATGCCCGTCTGCCAGTGGTTGTCCAGGGCCAAGGGCGCTATGGCTTCTGTGCCCTTGTCCTCTTTCGAATAATATGATTCGGACAGCAATCCCCTCCGCCCATCGTCTCCAGGGTGGTCAGGGTATGTATCATCACTCGGAAGAAATTCAGTCCACGTCATCGTTCAAGCTACTTACGAGGGCTCGAAGACCGGAGACCAAAAGTGCAGTGCGGCCCTGAAATAGGTCCATTTATTATAATAAAATCTATTCGGTGATGACTGCAAACTGACAGAAGTCCATGCAATGTACTGTAGACTGAAGAGCCAAAACGGCGATTACCTCCAGTTGATCAATGAACATAACCCATGAACGAAAAAAAAAAAAAGAGCAGCCGAACTTTTAGGCTCAAACAGAAGGCCAACCCAAAAAGAATCTCAATGAATGCCACCCATGGTCATATATCTAGGTATACACGCTTTGGTTCACAAAGAGACCACGTCAAGTGTTGCGGGTATATGCTGTCGGCCCAACGATTCGAGATTTCTGGCATATTCCGTGGGAGCGAATCCCCCGGCTTCGGCATCATACGTGATCCAGCGTTCCATCTTTTCAAGTTAGCATGAGGTAAAATTGCGGAGGGGCGACGAATAGAACCCACCTCTGCGATGCGGAGTCCTAACCATATGCACCGTCGTGCTCGTGTGATGATGAACGAAGGCATTTCAATATATCGGCTTTCCTCGTCGGGCATATCCGTGAAGAAGTCGCTGGGGTAGTATAACCGACTCCACGAATAGCCCCGGATATAAAAATCCTCCGGCAGCTGCTTGTTGGTGCCGACCTCGCCCATAGGAAAATCCCCTCTTCGAAGCGGTTCTATATCAGTCTCAAGCCGCAAGGCTAAGTTCAACTTGGCGCAGAGCCGGCTCCAGGGAACGTCAGCCTGCAAGTAGAGCATACTCTCAGGAACCAACGCAGCAGTCCAAAGAAATGCCAGGTATACATGGAATGCGGGCAAGATGTGGCCGTTGCCGCTCTGACTGAGGATGACCCTCAGCGTAGTAAAGGCCAGAAATGACCCATAGGACACTACTTGATCCGTAACTTTGAAGTTAACATCAAACCTCGTCTCGTTCCGCCTCTCGATAGCCTTTTGACTAGGCGGTGCTGTTTGCCAGTACGATTGGGCCTTGATGGCTCGTTCAGAATGAGAGAGGGCTTCAGCCACCTTTTCGTCAAAAAGCTTTGGGATGCGCGCGTCGGGCTGACCAAAGTCGAAGATTGAGGCGATCGAAATCAGACTGATTTGCGCGCCTTGATCCCGGAAATGAGCACCCACTTGCCCGATGAATGAATCGAGATTCTGCAGGAAAAACCTGGCATTTGCAAGAAAGGCAGACATCAATCCCCTAGTAAACAGGATGCCATGCGCGGTAACAAACCTGACAAGCGGAGCAGGGATGTGCTCTATCCGCGGCGGCCCGTCTGGAAGCAGAAGTGGTCGAAAGAGGACCGCTTGAATGCTGCTGCGAGCGTTGGTAAACGGCTCGATGCTGATCAACGACTTTGAATAATAAAACAATTGCTGCAGAATATTAGGACGGGAGAGCACCGCCAGATGATGCTGGAGACGCCCCACGCCGGGATTCCTGTCAGCGGCCTGCATGTACCATGATCGGGACACGCTACACCAAGTTCCGCGATTCTGCGCGTTTTTCTCTTCAACTGCCATCCCGTATCTAGCTAGATCTCCCAAGCATTCGAGCCAAGTGGCTTCCAAGGAGGGCACGTTTTCCACCAAAAGGGTCATCATCGAATACGCGGCGTGGACAAACATGATCATGTGCTCCAGGGAGTCCGGCAATCGGTTGCGCATCAGCTCCAGCGGTGCATGAATTCCGTGCCGCCACATTCGCGCTGGCAAGGAAGCCTGCTCCGGAAAGTTCCTCACGGTCGCACTTGCTGCCGGGTGATTCGCTGCTAGAAACAAGTCGTAATGTTCATTGAGCAGAGTCCGATGGAGCGCACATAGCGTTTGCCACTGCGAGTCAGAAAGTTTTGCCGTACTTTGCGACTGGTCGCGGACGACTTGGATACACTTTTTCTCCACCATCACGAGGCCGGCGTAGATGCTACGCACTTCATCCTGTACCACCTCGTCCGTTATAGTGGACGCGAATGACCGGCGAGGGACGTCAGCGTCGGGTGGCGAATCCTGGCGATCAGGTGAATTACCACGGGCATTGTCCCGTTGGGCGTCATCGGCGGAACTGGAAGCGGCTCGAGACGTTGATTGAACGTCGGACCATTCTGAGCTCTTTTGCGCAATGTTACTGAGGGCATCAGTGCTGTGCGAAGTTTGTGGCCGTCGCGCCCCTCGTAATGAGATATTGTGCCTGCCTTCAAGAGAGGCATGGAATGCATTAGTCATTGTTGCTGCGTCGTTCCTGCTTGCCATGTCGACGGAGAGCTAGCTTTTCTTTGCAACTTCAGTATTGTCAAAAGTGTTCAATCAATCACGGTGCTGCTGTTTGGCTATCGTTCGGAAGGAAGGTTGGTGTCAATAGTAAGGTCGTGGCCTGATGGGTCATCCGTGAACCGGCAATCATGGAAGTGACTCGAAAGAACACCTGAAGAATCACAAGGCGGTTAGCATCATGACTCATGAAAATTTGAGAACTGGCTGATGATGCCTAGAGCGGCCCAATCATGCCGTTCAACGATAGGAGAAAGAGCGGGTAGCTCCAGGCTTCTGCCTGCGAACGGCCGTGGTGGCTGGGGTGTTGTTATCGGGCACAGGCTGGGGCGATGAACAGAGTGCCTTGTGCTCGATGCTCGATTTGGAGTCCTCCACGACAGAAAATCGCCTCATAGTGGAGCAGAGGCCCTGGGATTCGAAGCTCATTCTGAACGTTGAAGTGCCGCCGCCGGTTTTTACACTATCGTCTTGCTGGATGTGTATCTTGGCTTCCAGCGGCCCACCAACTTGGACCGGTGCAGCTGGGCCCGAACTGGACAGAACCTTTGGGGGGGAGGCTCTATTTGTTTTTTGGCACGCGGCCACCAACTGTGTATCTTGGCTTCCAGCGGCCCACCAACTTGGACCGGTGCAGCTGGGCCCGAACTGGACAGAACCTTTGGGGGGGAGGCTCTATTTGTTTTTTTTTTTTTTAAAAAACCCTCGTTCAAAAAAAAAAAAAAAAAAAAAAAAAACAAAACCTACTCCCTCGTAAGTAGTCCTCGTCAAACCGCACACAATCAAATGGTGTCAAGGATCACTGAACCAGCAAGATGCAATTGATGCCCGGATTATTCCAAATCGGCAGCTGCTGAGGAGAGCGAAGCATTGCCAGCTTGGAGATCCCCTTCAAGATATAAGTTCTTCAACCCTCAGGGTTCGAATACTCTCTTCAGCCAAAATTAGATGATGACAAAAGCCGTGTTCGGTTCGCGAACCATCTGCCTTAAGGCAACTAACTTCAGCCCAGATTGTAAAGTACTAAGAGTAATGTCCGAAGTGATCGGCATTATTACATGCTAACTACGAAGCCTTGTTGCGAGCTCTAGTCAGCCTTTCGCCACACATTCGTTGACGGAGCTTGTTTCCCGTCAAACATGGTGCAACTTGTACAATTAGTAGATTCGGCCACACTTTTGTTTTCCTTTAGTACGAAGCACTCCGTACTTTTATCGAGGTGTACTGGTACTAGTAGTACTTGAAGAGGTACTACCTTTGTTGTGACCATGTGCAATACCCCTAGTAGTACATCTAACCAGGCAGAAATCTTGCCTATGGGATAGGCCTATTATTATGATTGACTGAAGAGGAGCATCGCGGTAAAGTACGGAGATTCTGTCGGCAATAGCAAGATGGAGTGCTCCCAGTGGGCAGGAGACTGCAGGCGAAGCAGCGGCCAGGCTTCACCTCCGCGTCTTCGGCATAGGTAGTACATATGCACAATGCCTAAGCGCTCATAAATCCGCTTGGATCTGATCACACCGACCAGACAAGATCGAATTAGTAATAATAAACGACCGAACAAAGACTCGGCGTGTATGATGATAACAAATACAAAGCAACGGGGTCATCCACTTCAGCAACTGATTGTGCTCCCTGCTGGGCGAAGAACTGGCACGCACACATTCAATGGTTACTTCGGGTTCTCCTAAATTCCTAGTAAGCACCCTACAAGTAGTAGGTTACTACTCGTAGAGTACCTACTCCGTACTCGTACAGAGTACCGGATCTGGATGTTAACACAGGTTAGAAGACCCCTGTGCGCTGAGTACCTTGAATACTTCGTACTCGTAGTAGGCTAGTATCTGATGAATCACCAATGTTTCTTTCCATTCCACAATTGCCGATCAATACCTACGATCGAATGCATCGAAGAATCACGCTCGCCGGATTGCAAAGCATCAATGGATATGCAGAGCTCGCCACTTTGCCGGAAATAGTAAATACCTAGTTATTTAAAAACTATTAGTACGGAGTATTAGTTATGGCCAATCAAACAATCATGTTCGTACTTGGGCAATAATTGCGAGATGTAAGTAGTAGTGTAAGTACCTCGGACTCTGGTTAAATTATTGCTTCTGATTTAACGCGCGGGACAGAAACCCAGCCCGGAGATCTACCTACGAACGACTATAATTGAGGCTGACTGACAGGCCTATTCAGAGAGGGTCCAGCTCACCTGACAGATTCGAAAATTAGCCGAGAATCATTCGAGTTGCCCGATGCGACGATTGGCACCAGCGATTGCATTTGCTCGGATGTGTTGGAATCGAATGAGGACGAGGTAACGAGGTAGTAGTGTCGCAGATCGAACAATGTGATGAAGCACCATGGGGGCCTATTGTGTACCTTGAGTGCATGTCTGGATTTTCGAGAATCACAGGTCTCACATGCAGTGTGCAAATCGAGTGCTACATTCATAGCATCACCACCAGAACAAGCATCGCTATCCCTGAAGCCATGATCAGGCTGCAAATTGGGTTTTCTAGCCTGTAGGTAATAAAGAACAGCACGACACGGCCTGCTTTTGTGCCCGAGGGATGCAATGAAGGCTGAATTGAAGCTCAAGCAAAACGATGGTCAAAAGTCTTCATGACAATAGTACTATCTACGACTCTTCCCAGGCAAACATCTGAATAGACAGCAATCCCGATGTACCTGGCAACAAGTTCACCACAACTAGTACTTACTACTTGTGGTGACAGGTGGAAGTTCAGGAGTTTGGGAGAACTTTTGACACAAGCAGATGGACATCAGAGTCAGTTTCGGCGGAATGACAGACTCGGGATATCCTAAGAATCTTTCGTGATGAAAGCGGAAATTCGCGGACACCTTCCTCTGCCTGGATTCATTCCATAATGTCATACCTAGGATAAAGAGTCCCCAGTGCGGTTCAGGGTGCAACCACATGCTATCAAAGGATATGACCAGCCTCATGGTACCTCGTTTCAGAGATGCCGTCCAGCTTTCCCTTGAGATGATCCAAAGCTCTCCCTGATCCAGGGGTTTCAAAACCACAAGGCAACCGGTTCGCATCATGCGGTCACGGACCAGATTTCGGTTCTCTGCAAGCGGGCACAATCATTCTTCCTCTGCAACTATCAGCCGCAGGGTTGCCAAAGAAAGCTTCTCGAAAGCTTCATAAAGAGATGATCACGGCGGCAAGAGTCGGCCACCCGCGGGAATGGACACCGTCGTTGTTCACAAGGGTTTGGGATTCCGAACGGCCATTCCAAAGTCCGACTGGATAGCGAACTTCATCTTCATTTCCTTGTTTCTACTACAGTCTGAGCCACCTGGGACGCCCTCCGTTTAAGATTGCACATGCCATGCCTGTTGAGTCCTTTATTGACCCCCGAATCACCATGCATTACGGCAAATCATTGGGTACCGAGATTGAATGTGGTGTTGCCGTCAGTAGTCAGACAGTGCGATCGATCAGCCAGAGGCCATGCAGCGTCATTTCAGTCTTTCAAACCGTCCAGGGCCTAAAACTACTATGAGCTGTTGCGGTGTCAAGATCACGCCAATAGCAGCCGGTTTCGTGGAAATGGACAGAATATGCACTGACTCGTAGATCAGCTAGCGATGATTCATTTTGTGGATCGAAATGCTGCAATGTGTCTTTGGCTTCTTGCTGCAATGCTGCCACTTGGCTACGCCTGAACTTTGGAAACCCCCTTGGGCCAAAACAAAAGGCCTTGTCAAAAGGTACCTTCGGTAGAGGTAGGTAGGTCAGGTAGCTTCCATCAGGATTCCACATTGGTGTATCGGACAGTGCGCAAAACTTGACTATCAAACAATCAAGCCATCTGTTCTCGTCTCTCGGTTGATTCGTAGAACGGCATGCAAGCCGATGATCTCACTGCTCTACACGTATTGTACTAGTACAAGTATCGTGTAGCGGTGCCAAAAGGACGACCTAGGCAACTGCAATACTGCATCATCGTTGTGGCACCCTGAAGAGCAAGGGATCGGAGATGCAGTATGAACGCGTTCATCTGTGTTGTGCGAAGGATCTGGCGCTATGGAGTTTCTCCGGAGTACAGGCTATCCTCGTTATAACGACCCCGTTTTTCACGAATTCCTCCATATGCCGAACCGAACGGCTTGCCAAAGTTGAAATCCCATAGGTACTCGTACTGTTACACAACTGGAAGATCGTAACGTTTCGTAACTGAGCAACGTTATGCCAACGCAACGTGATCTCCCCATTAATATCGGAACGCTTTGATCGAAATTGGGGGGACATTAGGAATTGACCCAACTTCCATCAACTGCCATAGAACATTAAACCAAGTTAAGTGCTTCATGAGGTCCAGTACTGATCGTCCTTCCTGACTTCAAGTAGAAATTATGAGAACCCCAGTCTCCGTTCTGCGAGCACAGATCTGGACTAGCAATGCTATTACTCTATTACAACGTGCCAGTTAATCTGCAAATAGGGTCTACACAAAGCATAATTCCTGTTGCATTACGGACTGAGACTTGGAGTTTGGTACTTAAAAATATCCATAGAAAATCAATTGGACACCCTTGATAACGTCAACTCAGTGTGCCAACTCTCCAAAGATGGAACGGTGGCTTTCCTTGACCGGACCTTTTTTCTACGGGCTCCAAAGTCGCGGGCTTCCTTGAATCCATGAAGCCGGCTCCTAAGGCTATTGTTTTAGTATATGCGGCGTTTGCGGAAAGTAAAGAGTGTATCTATGACTTACAGTGTGACAACTGAAGACCGAGAAAAGCTAGAAACAATCCTCCTAAGCGGGAGAAGATTCAGTTGTTTCAACGAAAAGTTGGAGCAGCGGTCACGGCCTACCGAAATAGAGTACCTATTCACCGACTCGGGGCAGCAATCATCCCGCAGCACAAAGCGATCGAACGAATAAAGCTCTCGTTCATTCTGCGCGTTTTTCTCTTCAACTGCCATCCCGTATCTAGCTAGATCTCCCAAGCATTCGAGCCAAGTGGCTTCCAAGGAGGGCACGTTTTCCACCAAAAGGGTCATCATCGAATACGCGGCGTGGACAAACATGATCATGTGCTCCAGGGAGTCCGGCAATCGGTTGCGCATCAGCTCCAGCGGTGCATGAATTCCGTGCCGCCACATTCGCGCTGGCAAGGAAGCCTGCTCCGGAAAGTTCCTCACGGTCGCACTTGCTGCCGGGTGATTCGCTGCTAGAAACAAGTCGTAATGTTCATTGAGCAGAGTCCGATGGAGCGCACATAGCGTTTGCCACTGCGAGTCAGAAAGTTTTGCCGTACTTTGCGACTGGTCGCGGACGACTTGGATACACTTTTTCTCCACCATCACGAGGCCGGCGTAGATGCTACGCACTTCATCCTGTACCACCTCGTCCGTTATAGTGGACGCGAATGACCGGCGAGGGACGTCAGCGTCGGGTGGCGAATCGGCGGGGATGACTGCAAGCAGGCAGTGAAAGGATCGGCCAATCAGGCTCCGTTCTGGCCGCCCCAAATCCAGTCAGACGCGGCTGGCCGCTGGCATGTGATCATGTGGCGCAGTCACGACCGCGCCACATTTTGCTGACTAAGATTTCTGTCTGGAATGAAGATTGAAGAACGAACTGATTAAGGTACATCGTACGAAGTAGTATTTCCCATACAGTATCCAGTTCTGCTTGTGTAGCTAGGTTTATTGAGCTAGATAGTAGTGTAGCAGAACCAAGTGTGCCGGTGTGCTTCGCTGTTCCTTTGCCAACGGCTGGCGCCATGATCTGTGGGCCTCCGACAGAATGCCCGGCTCCGGATGGGATGATTGCTGCCCCGAGTCGGTGAATCCTCTACGAGAGCACCTCATCCGAATCCACAACATTCTCTTGAGCATTGAAGACGCTTTGTAAGTGACTCCGCAGACACAGACCTCGAATCACGAGGCTGGGGGGTTCCAATGAGAGACCGTGATTGTTCCGAGGCTGAGCGAGAGCTATTTCGGTAGGCCGTGACCGCGGCTTTGACCATTCGTTGAAACAATCTTCTCCCGTTTAGGATTGTTTTCAACTTCCCTCGGTCTTCAGTTGTCACACTGTAAGTCATTGCTCAGCTTCAGTGGTGGACGTCGTGACGGTAGCCTGGCGGACAGTCTTCCAGTCAATAGGACTACCGAAGAGTTTGAACAAGTATCCTTCTGAGCTCCGGCGGGTGGCAGGATCGTCACCAAACGCAGCATCACTTGCACCTTCCAAGTCTTGACCGAGGAACCAGAGGGGCCAGTCGCCCTGAAACACAGAGACAGATCCTTGGTGTCCTGGAGATAGTGAAGTAACCTGTCCACAGCACCCTCATGAAAGCGTGACGGATTGGTCATGAAACGAGCTAGTAGACCAGCCGCAAACGCAATGTCAGGCCGCGTCATCGTGGCCGCATAGATGAGGGATCCGATTTTCCGTTGGTATCTGTGGACCTCCTCCGGGGTGGCAGTGTCAGGGTTCAACGTGTAGGCAGATGTGTCATGCTCCAGGGGCGTTTGGACCCTGGGGCCGGGGGTAACTGCGAAGGTCTGTAACAGTTTGCCGATATAGGCGTCCTGGGTCATGTAGGTGATTCCATGCTCACGATCCCTTGTGATCCTGATGTTGAGGAACCACTCCAAGTCACCCATGGCCCTCAGCTCGTACTTCTGGCTCAATTTGTGAATGAGGCTATCAGCTTCGTCCCGATCCTCTTCGCGACTCAGGACAACAATATCATCCACGTAAAAAAAGATGATGATGCGTCCGTTGGTATACATTTTGTATTTTCCCAAGCGCCGCATACTGAAACAAAAGCCTTAGGAGCCGGCTTCATGGATTCTTTTTCCACCGCTGCTTTATATTCAGGATTGACATGCTCATCTTTAAGCCAGCATCGCAAGAGCAGTGGTATGATGACGGACGCGCGACCATGTTCCTGCATCTGGTATGATTGCAAATGATGGAGTAGCGATTGCAGCCGACTCCAGCCTGGCGGAAGAGGAAACTTCAGTATCTCTCTCGCATATAGTTGCTTAGTTCGTGCGGTAAGTATGGCATCGGGAAGAAAGTGATGGGCCATTCTTGCGATACCCTGGACTTCGGAGTGAACTGGATCTGCAGGCCGACTTAGGATGAAATCCAAAGCCGGTGTCAGTTTCGCTAAAGGTGGTATTTCGACAGTTATACCCCATGCTTTGCAGAATCTTTCTTTGACGGTTCGCGATGATATGCTGTCCGCAATTTGGCGAAGCTGTACCGTTTGATAATGATACCTGCCGTTCTTCACATGGTCCTACTGCAATTTTTTTTTTTATGATTTTCCTGGTCGCTTAGACAAAAACGACATCCTTTTGCATTGTGACGCTTAGTTCCTGCAATCTCGTTCTGCTGTGGCATATCGCCAAGGAATGCCAGGGTAAATGCGCATAAAACTGTCTCAACGCCATTGATATGCATTGAAACACCGCGGTCAAGATGCTGGAGCGAAGTAAGCGCATTGGCCACATCATCGGTGTCACTGCCATGTGGATGTGGACCAAGCGTTACAGGGAATATGTTTGAAAGACGTGATTGATCATGCAAGTCGAGTCCAGCGGGGATAACGTAAATGCCGCGGAGTGACCGGTAAGCTCTTCGGTAGAGGCCGAAGCCGTCGATAAAGCAATTGTAGGGAACCGACCGAAATGCACTTTCCAGACTTGAACGTGTCTGCGAGGTAGGACCGACCAATTTGTGCAATTTCCAAATCTCCACGGAGGGGATGAGTGTCTTGAAGTGGTCGAATCTCTCCCCTTTAGGGATTGAAGTCATAGCAAACGTAAAGAAAAAAAAAAGGAACAGCAGCCACTGGCTGATTCATAATTCCTCCAGAAACATAGTCCAAGTCCACATTGGGCTCCCGGCGGATCACACGTCCAGCGTGGGATCCAGTGTCGGCAGTGAGGAAGAGGAATCCGCGTCTGGATATCGACAAGTGCGCAGAAAGAGGCGCGGGAAAACCGGGTCGCATGAATTCCGCCGTTCAATGGGAGAACTGGATTCCAGGAGAAAAGTTGTAGGTAGAGAGGAAGACTCGGTGGATGACTTTTATCTATTTCCACAACGATGCGGACGCTGCAGAAGAAATAATCAAGTCAGTCTATGGGGACGAAATCATGTCAGTTCTTTGATCAAGGCGTTCTGAATGAAGATAATTGTGTTAATCATCTCGTTGCGTAGGTAACAGTAAGTTTCGAAACTTTACTGTTAACTAGTACTGAAGTACGAGTACTTAACCGTTAATAACAGTTCCCGTACGAGTACAGTAGTATACCTAGTGGTTTTTTAGTTATATGGAACCTAGGTACTTACCTACCTAGGTAGGTACCTAAGTAACTTTGGCACGTGAGGTTCTGGAATGAGCGATTAATCGATCGACCTGTCATCTGCGCCCTTCCGGGTTGCAGCTCCGTCTGCTCACAAGTGAAGTGAGGCTGCTCTTCGATGCTTATCATGTGTCTTTCGCCGAGATCTCACAATGAATACGTACGTACGACTTCTCCTTCTTGTACTCTGAATAACAGTCTCGAGTGATTAGCGGAAACACTGTGGCATTCTAGTATTGTCGAGCTTCTATCGTGTTGCCAGCCCCGCCAAGCACGAGTCAGATATACTACTATTTCTTTGAACTCAGCTCCAGTGTGGGAAGGGCCTAGGACGAGCCTTCAACCGACCCGCGAGTTTCAGGATGAGGGAAAATCCCCCACGGAGTCAGGCAACATACCTGGATTCGGACTTCGATCGTCATTCGACGCTGCTTTGTCTCCCAAGTCAGCGGACTTGCCCGCCCAGCCGAGCGTACCTGTTCCTGGTGAAATGGTTGACAGGGATCTCGACCGCATCATGCTCAAGTCCACTGCGTTGCATTCCGAGGTCGTCGCCAAAGTGGCCTCACCTTCTACCAAATCCTCGCCCTCACATCCCAGATCTGACCAGGACACAGCCTCCACACAAGGTAGAAAAGGCAAAGCTCCGCGGAAACTCTCTCGGGCGGATCTGGAAGTGCCAGAACAAAACCTCACCCGGGATGCGGGCCATACCCCCATGGCTGTCCTGGGCTCCGGAAGCGAGGTCAGCAGCTCTAATAGTGACATAGCAGACGACAATTCAACGACCGAAGAGCCGCGGGAACCCGTCGTGACGGAAGATCCCGCTTTCGCGGACTCGGATCCCGTCATCAATCTCGAAGATGACCCAGCGTTGACGGGGCCTCTGTCTCTGAAAAACGATCCCGACGCCGATAATTCGTTTCTGCAGGAACTCGACCAGAAACTCCTGGCAGAGGCCCGGAAGGCGGTCTTGGGAGAGTCTCCTTCCACAGTGGCGAATGATGATGACGAGGAAGAAGACGATGACCAACCTGAGCCTGAACTCAAGCTCAAGGACACGATGAACTTTGGAACCGTCTACGGCAGCACGGAAATTCGTAAAGTCTAGCGATGAGCATATATCTTTGTCTGTTTGGTCCATGTTTTTTTTCCCTCCTCAAAGAATCTTTGGCGATTTTGATTGCAGAGGGCCACTTTTCTGTGATGATTTCTGGTGTCGTAAACTATCACTAACCTGTTTCTGGCGTTTTCGTCTTGAGGATCTTTGGCTGGAGCATTGATGAGAGGATACTTTGTACATAGGTAGATAGTTCCCGGAACACAGTACGTCTTGAATTTGTGGTCGGATAGGACCATATACCGAATCAAATCATCGGCATTCATGCCATGGAGTAACAAACCCTCATTACTAGGATCGTATCCCATTCTAACAGGTCGTACGTACGTACGCAGCAAATCAGCGCGAAACAGAACAAATCAGAAGACAGCACAGTAAATGCAACGATCATGCCACGTCACATCAGAAACCGAACTGGTCATCATACACCCATCGTAAAATCATGCTCTATCCCAGGCGTCACGCTGGCAATGAACTTGAGGAAAACGACCAGATACTGATCCACCCGGATGGCCGGTGCATTCTCGTCGTCCTCTTCCGTATCCTGATCGTGCTGCAAGACTTCCCATTCATCAGCTGTGGTGTTGTTGCCGCCGCCTTGCGATGCGGCTCCTCCCAAAGAAAGAGCTTTGGTGTCGTCAACCAGTCCCTCAAGACCGCTGTCGGCCTTGATGCGCGTCGTCTCTTCCTTGGACCGTGCTTCTCGCAATTTTTGTCGGCGGAGTTTCAGGGCGGCATCCGCGCGGTCCAGCAGGGTCTTCATGACCGATGCATGCTGACATGGGTGCACGGTGGCCATCGGTACACTCGTGTCGAACCAGGGGAAATCCTCCAGTGTCACGGTCTTGTCCTTGTAGTCGCCGACGATATCTTCCATCATCAGGTGTGGCGGCAGAGGTTCTCCTGACTGGTACCCCGACAGGTACAACCGAGGTGTTCGATAGTAATTGGCGTACGTGATGTACAGGTTGTAAGTCCGGACAGGCCTGTTATTAAGGCATCAGTCAACTGATCGTTGCGGGGGTCAGAGCATTACGTACGCCGTTGTATTGGACTTGCCCGAGGGATCCCGGATGATGGCCTCCTCATCATCATCATCATCTTCCATGTCCGGAATCTCGTCATCGTCCTCTTCCCGCTCACCAACGTTGCCGGCCTCATCCACCGTTCGGACATCCTTCCTTTTGGCCTCCTGGCTATCGGCAAATTCTCTCCCACCGCCCGTCTGCAACCACCCATCGTCTTCTGCATCGCCACTCCCAGAGGCACCATCGCGAAGCATATCCTGGACGATTACATCCTCTTGAGCGCCCGCGAAGTCGTCATTCAAACGACGATGGCAGGGTACCCCACGAGTCACCAAGTACTGCTTGCCCGGTGGCAGATAAGGTACGCGCTGTGCGGGCGTTGAAGCATCGGCCCATTGCCAGGAAGGAAACTTATAGACGAGATAATCGCCGGCCCGGACAAACTCCTCCGGGGTGATTTTGCCCGTCTCTCGGAACGTGGAGGTGCGAGACACCGGCGTCACCCAATCCCGCCAGGTCGACCAGGTCTGATGGATGATGTTTTTCGCCATTGCAGCTTCGAGGACAGCACCGTCGAACTGGGTGCTCTGAATGAACTCACAGTGAAAACAGAGACCGTGCGATCAATATTACTCTATTGGAAGAGGATTGAAGCCTACAGATTCAGACACGGAGAGGCTGCAAGGTACTGGCCCGGATGGTGAATGATCGCTGAGGCGGGGATGACTGCAAGCAGGCAGTGAAAGGATCGGCCAATCAGGCTCCGTTCTGGCCGCCCCAAATCCAGTCAGACGCGGCTGGCCGCTGGCATGTGATCATGTGGCGCAGTCACGACCGCGCCACATTTTGCTGACTAAGATTTCTGTCTGGAATGAAGATTGAAGAACGAACTGATTAAGGTACATCGTACGAAGTAGTATTTCCCATACAGTATCCAGTTCTGCTTGTGTAGCTAGGTTTATTGAGCTAGATAGTAGTGTAGCAGAAC
Organism: Thermomyces dupontii; assembly: GCF_041956625.1. Lineage (NCBI taxonomy): Eukaryota > Fungi > Ascomycota > Eurotiomycetes > Eurotiales > Trichocomaceae > Thermomyces > Thermomyces dupontii. The sequence continues at coordinate 748,563 of NW_027192310.1, read as the reverse complement.
CAAGTGTGCCGGTGTGCTTCGCTGTTCCTTTGCCAACGGCTGGCGCCATGATCTGTGGGCCTCCGACAGAATGCCCGGCTCCGGATGGGGGAGCATTTCAAGAACAGAGACGAGTCCGCATGTCCTGCGCGGTGGACAGGGAGTTATCTCGAAGCTTAAGCACGGCTTGTAAGTGGTTGGCCTGTAACTGATTTCTCCTCACGACCCTTCCCGGGCACTTCGTCTCTTCATTTCCGCTTCAACCGCCTCCACGGTCAGAGGAATTGACCGGCCAGCCCACGAGTCCTTTTCCGCTTTCGCAAAACCTTCCATACTGTTCATGGCCACGACCAGAAACCCTAGCTCTTCGCGGTCCACGTCAAAGACCTCCCACCATTCTTCTTCTACCATCTTGACGCCGACCTCGCGTGCCGCAAGATAGATGGCCGCTACGGCCAAGGCATTGGGCTGGTGGGTCACATACAGAAGCTGAGGGGACAGCAAAGCAGAATTCAGGTGTTGAAAGACCCGTTTTGCGAGTTTCGGGGAAGTCGCGTTCATCGTTTGGAGATAGGTCAAAACTACTGTGTGAGGGATGACGATGCGCGTATCAAACCCCAAAGTGCGCAAGATGATCGTCTCCAATTTGAACAGCTCCATTCGCTGAGACTGGAAAGTGCCTTCGGAGACATAGTAGGTTTCCGGCGCTGGCTTCTCGGTCGGCGGATTCGGATTGACAAACCATAACGGAGATGCTTCTGGCGACAAGAGGTAGGCATATACGTTGATGACGCTGCGAGGAGTAACGGGCCCGTACAGCTTGGCTGTCACGTAAATGGACGCCGCGGACACATCCTGTTCATGGAACGTCAATTCGAGGTTCTCTCCCCATTAGATTGGCTCAATATACCTTGGCGGAATAAATCGTGAGGCTTCCCCCTTCTGCACCAATCCAGAATCGTGTGTAGACTACGATGGCGTGGATGATCACGTCTTGAGGCAAGCGTAGGAGCACGCCGGCAGCTTGAGTGAGAAGGGCTCCCGCGAACAGGATCGAATTCTCCAAATCCGGCGGCACACCATCGATCGATGAAGAGGACCTTGACAGCTGAGCAGGTGTTGCCAGAGCATTGGAGAGGCTCACCAATTGCTGGAGGGGTGCCATGGTGAGCAGTCTCAAGCTCTGGCCGTTGGTCTGCAGGGCGAGTTTGGACCACAACAGCATTCAGCCTCAGCAGGTCTCTGCGCTAGTCCCTATCGAGACTAGAGCTGCTGATTACATCAGCACCTCCGCTACAATGACTACTCTTGGTCACGTGATCGAGGCATGGGAAATGTAGCACATGATCCCAACAGCCGCGCGACAGCCGCGCGTCACCAGTTCAGCAACGAACTAAGATCATCAGTGAGCGAAACATCAGGTTTACTCCTAAACATAAGGGTTGCTTTCCATGTTAATATTTATTGGGTGACCTAACCTACTCCGTACGAGTACGAGTAAATCATGTCATATGGAGACTGTAGGGTGTAGAGACCTGGTATGAATACTTGGACTCGGCACCTTCCTTAAAAAAGTTAGTTACATATAAATTACGTGCCAAGACGTTGGCCGGAAGGTGACAGACCTCGTACTCGTAAGCTAGACCGAATACTGTAGGTAGAATACGCTGACGAGATTAAATGCACACCCCCATTCATGGTCGGCGTGGCATAACTCTCGAGGGCTGGAATGGTTTCAGCAGGACACGTTGATGGGCATCCAAGCAGTAGTCAAGTACTGTAGAGATTTTCAATGGAAAGCAGGCATAAATACCCCGAGGAGTCCATGAAGCGAGGAATGAAATGTGGACGATCGTCACGAACTAGTAGTTATTGAAGGACAGTGCATTTTTGCCAAAATCTCTCCACGCCCGAGGCTAATCGAGTCTATAAAGTTACGCCCAAACTTCAGTCTCGTTCACCGCTCGCCCCTGATCCGTTCCTAGTTCCTCCATACTAGGTTATTCTGTTGTGGCTCGTGCGTCCCAGGTGGCTGATTCCAGCCTCCTCGATTTCGACGGTGACGCTAGGACTCTCTCTTGCATTGCATTCATCCCTCGACCGTGCTCCGCGATTATCGTGATCCATTGATCGCCAGGAAAAAGGATTACGGCCGAGTCTATCGTCACCAGCTTGGCTGCTTCGATCCGATCTCAGGTGGACCAAGCTCCGTGACGATAGAAGTCCCAACTCACACGGTCCGCATTCCGACTTGCAACTCACTCGTGGTTGACTACTTTGTCGTGTTTGTTTTTTTCACCTTTCAATGCCTCAATCCTCTGACCACGGCTCGTCGTCTCCGGCAATACACACCCTTCGCAGCTTCGAATTGTTTCCTGCAGGCTCGTCTCTCGAATTCCTACAGGCTTCGTCGTATCAATCGTACCATGATTTCCGTGATGCCATCTTAGTCCCTCCAACGACGTTGACAGCTCATCATACACCTAAAGATAGCACTTGGGAACCAATCAAATCGGTTTCGCGGTGGTCCTCGACTCATCGCCGCGCGAACACTGAGTTGTCTCACACGCAGACTCGCTTTGGCCACGCGGCAATCAATTCTTTCCAGAGGCAGCAATTCTCTACAAGAAAAAAGATGGACCTTAGTAAGAGGCTACTGCCGGACTCGCTCCAGGGCGGATCGGATCCCGCCTCCCTCGAGATGGTGCCATCGCCGACCCGAGAATCGTCTCATTCCGAGATGGATTCGTCAGTCTCAAATGGCACTCCCATGTGGCCAGAAGCGCGGTCGCAAACGAGTCGCCTTCAAAAAAGGATGACTGCACCATCAACACTGCGATCCTGGTTCGGCCCGACCAAAGAAGCGGGTCGGCCCGAGATTCCCGAACCGGCGGATGATGAACTCCTCAACCTCGACGTTGCAAGCGCATTATTCCCCACAGCCGCCAGCCGCGAATGCAGTGCAGAGTCATTCAAGTTGCTTCAGTCCAATGCAGAGAATATCTTGCGACGGCTACAGGCAGCCTACAAGCAACGAACATTCGCCCTCCACGAGGCCATGGCCGAGAAAGCAGAGCTACAGGAGGAACTGGCCGAATCTCGAAGCCGCATTCAAAATATCAAGATGCAGTTGGACGGGATGGCACAACGGGTGCAAGAGCAAGAAGAAGCCAACAAGGCGCTGACAGAGGAGCTCCGGCTGGAGCGAAAACGACGGCAAGAGGTCGAAGCCGCGCGATCAGGGCCTCAACAGCCCTCCGACAACGTCGACGACAGCATCGCCAGCGCCACCCCGAAACGACACGAGAAGCGCTGCAGCGCATCAACCATCACAACCGATTCCGGCTTCGAGTCTGGCGACGAGAGCTATGCCGAGAGCGTCTTCTCGCGACGGCCCGAGTGCCCCGGCTCGCCTGTGTCGTCGGTATCATTGGCACCGGCCCCGAGCGCGACTGAAATCACTCTTACTCCTGCCATCGACTCGGCCTCGGCGCGGTCACCGTCACCGTCACAGTCAAGTTCCAAGACCGCAACACCACCCACCCCTCAGCCCTCGCAGCGCTTGTCGGCGTACGATCGGATCGTCCGTGGCCTGACGCCATTCACATCCACGTTCTCTGGCGGAACATCCAAGTGCTCCAACTGCCACGGCGTGCGGCCGTCAGAGGCATGGAGCGTCGTTGGCGTTCTCAAAGATGAGAACAAGGGTCTTAAGGAACGAATTGGGGAATTGGAAAGTGTGATTGATGACTGCCTTGGGCTAGTTACATGATTTCAATTATTTCTTCGATGCACTTTTTTGCATGTCATTTTCTTTGAAACTGACATTATACTACATTTTTGGGGCGTTTGGGACAGTTGAGTTCGATACCAACATTCAAACTGGCTGCGATGTTCTGACTAGATGTGTTTATTGAAGTTATTAATCGGTACGGAGTACAATAATGAGACCGGTGGCATTCTGTATTGCAAACTGATCGTGTTCTTCTGGGAGTCTAATCATGGAAGCGTGGCGTAGACGCAGTGAACAGCCATTTTTGCCCCAGCCACCGACTTTGCGGCAGTGTCGGCGCCGGAACGCGATGATTGGCTGTGGAAGATCTATGTCGCGCGCATCGGATTCTGTAACAAGTGTCCTGTCAGCCTACCTTAGATATAAACGACTTCGATTTCTCCTAGAATAACCAGGACTCGAGTTGGTCCTGCGACTATGGGGTCTGTACGAGGTCTTCCGTGCAGTAGCTGATTCAAGTGGCTTTGCTCGAGCGGACTGGTGAAGAGGACATGGTAACGATCGAGTCCTCTGCCACACATAAGAACATCTGAATCCAGATTTTTATGAATGCAGCAATTGGCTTGGCTTGCTGACGACCAATAATCAAGTACTGACTCCCGTTAGAACAGCTACGGGAGGAAGTGCACGACTCACCACTCGATGACCACCCCCAGATCTAGTTCTTTACAGCCGACTGTGCCCGACTCGCGCGATCCAGTCTTAACATGTCAAGGCATCAAAAAGGACGGCACGCCATGTCGCAACAGACGCGCAGCATCAGCTTCTTCGCGAGGGTCGACCCCGGCCAATGGAGGAGTCGAATCCCCATATTACTGCCATCACCATAAGGATCAGGCCCCGCAGAAAAATGGAATGCAAGCAAATGAGACAAGCGTGGATTCTCTAGGCTCGCAATTGGGCCGTTTAGCTGTCAATGACGAGAAAGAAAAGCGTACGGTTGGACAGCCGTCCACGCGAACGAAGAAGAACAGTCGCCCGGCCTGCTTCTGCTGTTTTGTCGTGCCGGATGAAGCGGAGCATCTGCCGCCTTCGAGGCCGACGCCCACAGTGCAGCGGCCGCCAGGGAAGGCGACAGCGGCTTTACGGCCGGGAGGGCCTTCCAGTGCAGAGAAAAAACGGCCCGAGGGTTCTTCTTCTGCCCCTCTCCCTCATGGAAAGGTTGAGTCTACGGGGAAACAACAACAATCAAACCAGCCGAATACATCGAGTAGACCCTCTCCATTTTCGTCATCGCAGCCGTCTCGGTTGGTCAGGGTGCCATTGATTCCGCCGCAATCATCACTCCAAACGGGCATTGACATATCCGAGAAACTGGCCGGAGCTGTCAATGCCAAAGACGAAGAAGGTTTCATCTATCTTCTGTGGGAGTTGCCCCTGAGTAAAGCCTCGGAACAGGGGCTGCTTCATGACATTGCAATGCATGCCTCGCCCTCGGCCGACAACCGACGCAGAGACATCCGTCAGAGCCTGAGCGTCAGGGACATCCAGACAAACCAGAACCCGCCAAAAATCCGTCTAAAGATCGGGTGTACAGTGAACGTGCCGGAACGGCTAGAGAGCCTGAGGCGACAATGCGGCCTGAATCTGGGAGTGGCTCGATGTTACCCGCATCTGCCTCAGCTTCAGCAACAGCCTTCATCATCAGCATCGCCATCATCATCTCCGCGGCGGTCCCCGGCACGTAGCAACGGCGACAGTCAAGCTCTGGCATCGGGCCGACGAGTCCGTCATTTTCGTGTCGTTGAGAAACTGATCCATCTGGAGCTCGACGAACAGCGTGTGCGGGACGAAGTTTGTAGCGGGTGTGGAAAATTGCACCGGGAATGGTTCGAGGTCGAAGCCACCCTCGACGCTCTTCGGCGAGTGGACGAATGCGTTCGGAAGTGGATTGCGTGGGCAGACGTCGCGGACGAGGCGAGGCCAACCTGTTTCGGGGACCTCGCGGGGAAGACGGTGCTGGTCAATCGATTTGGACTGTTGGAGTATGCTGATTGGATTCCGTCGAGCGCATGTAAAGAGTTTGTACAGCAGGCTCGGAGTCGACAATGACACGCTGGTTAACCTCAGCTGTCACTGAGAGTTTGAGTCAACATCGTGAACCAGAGGATTTGTACTACTCATCCAGTACAATTCCACGAATTGGTAACTGATCCGATGTAGCCTTTCAGCCAAAAGATGAAAATTCCCTGAGCACAACTCATTGAGAGCAACTGATCATACCATCATACTAGGCTACTCACTATCAAATACCTGTAGAGTACAATACCGAGAGATCAATCTCATTAAACCTCTGAGGGTTCTCAAGCTACTGAACTCCGTAATCTTCTTAGTCCTTTTCAATCCGAAAGCCGAAGATCTTCCTCAACCTCCTCTGCACTCGCCACAAACAGAGCCTTGAGCTGAGCAAATTCTCGGACGGTTTTACTGTACAAAGCAGACGACTACTAGTGTACTAGACGTGTACTCGTAATGCAATGCGAGACAGTGAGTCAAGGGGAGCTTTGAAGGTATTCTGTCCACCAGAGATCTGATTGGCCGTTTGATCTTGACTAGTTCCTCCTTGGCATCTTGGCAATCACATGCCATCCAAGCAAGATGAACGAACATCCTCAGCATTGGACGGAGTATTTACTCCTCCTGATCGATTATCTCATCCTTCATGAAAGCTCAAATCTCGATTATAAACTCGCAGGTCTTTTTCAATCATATCTGAGGTCACACAGCTCGAAAGGCATAGAAACATGGCGGGCATATCCGAATCCCCATCCCCAGAAACGCCACAGAATTACTACACAGACAGACTCCTCTCCCTCACCACGCCCATCCGCTCCGCATGGGACCGAATCGTACCATCTCCAGAACGGCGGTCGCGCCTAACTGAACTTGCGCGCACACACCCATTCCTCGCGACACTGCTCGTGTCGCAGATTGCCTTTGCCGGCCCACCGCTGCTCCTGTTCGCGTTTTTCATCGTCAATGTCCTCGCGTTTAGTCTTCTCTTTGCTGTGATTGCTGCGGTATCTGCCACAGTGCTTTGCGCAGGGTTTGCGCTGCTGATACTCGTTCCGACGTTGGTTGTCACAATGGTCATTGGTTTTGGGGTCTGGCTTTGGGCGTGGACATTGTACGGGATTGTCAGATTGGTCGGGGAGAGTTTAAACAGTGGTAGTAGTGGCGTGAGTCTGAATGTTGCGCTCAGCAAGGGCGACTCAGGGCAGCAAGTCAAGAGAGAGAGGAATTAGTACCATTCCATTGGCTTCATGGTCCAAGATTGTGAGTACAATATCGGAATTCGCGAGATTATTTTCATAGCAGTACTGGATGAACTGACTGTACTCAGGCATACCGGATATACTAATGGGACAGTCGTTGAGAGAAGAATCTAGTCCATTATACATGTTCATAAAGATCCATTTTACAATATTTACCACCCCCGCTTAGCCAACTTGTCTGTGTCGGACATCTGCGACACATTGATCCCAACCATGGGCTCCCCCAGGCCTTCACTGACCTGGGCCAGAATGGCCGGGTCCTTGTAATGCGTGACGGCCTGCACAATAGCTTTGGCGCGCTTCCGGGCGTCGCCAGACTTGAAGATTCCCGACCCGACGAAGACGCCGTCGCAGCCCAGCTGCATCATCAGCGCTGCATCTGCCGGGGTGGCGACGCCGCCCGCGGCGAAGTTGACAACGGGGAGACGACCCTTTTCAGCGGTCTCGCGCAAAAGCTCGTAAGGGGCACCCAGCTCGCGGGCATACGCGCCCAGCTCGGTCTCCGGGTCCGGCGAGCTGAGAAGGATGCCGCGTGCGCGCGCAATCTCCTCATTGACCGTGCGCATGTGTTTCACCGCCTCGACGACGTCGCCCGTGCCGGCCTCCCCCTTGGTGCGGATCATCGCAGCGCCCTCCGCAATGCGGCGCAGCGCCTCGCCGAGATTGCGGCAGCCGCAGACGAACGGAACTTTGAAGTCATGCTTCTTGACGTGGTATTTGTCGTCGGCGGGAGTCAGAACTTCGGATTCGTCGATATAGTCAACGCCGAGGGCCTGAAGAATCTACAATCCAGTTCAGCATGGTGCTCCGACCTCCACAATCCCCGCATGAGGGTACCAACCTGGCACTCCACAAAATGCCCAATACGGGCCTTTGCCATGACTGGAATGGTGACCGCATTCATGATCTCCTTGATCAGAGCAGGGTCCGACATGCGGGCGACACCCCCTTGGGCTCGGATATCGGCGGGGACTCGTTCGAGGGCCATGACGGCCACGGCGCCGGCTTCTTCAGCTATGCGTGCCTACAGGATCTCCGTGTTTAGGAACGAACTACCGCCAAATAAGAACCGCACAAAGGGACAATGATACCTGCTCTGCATTGACAACGTCCATGATCACGCCGCCCTTGAGCATTTGCGCCAAACCGGCCTTGACGACAAAGTCGCTCGAGCCTTTGCCGGCGCTATTTGCGCCATTGGTGGCAGCTCCGTTATTCGATTCAGAAGCCATGAGGATCGAAGAGAGGAATGCACAAATTGAATGACTTCAAGGAGTGTAGTAGAACGAGTGAAGAGAGAGAACGTTCCTTATTATTTAATACTCCGAAGAGATGAGTCACAGCAACAGATGATAAAAGTCTAGTAGTAGAGTCTAGCTTCACTGGACAGTGCTTCAATTCCAACACGATTGACACTGCCCCACTCAAGTGATTTTCGAGTTTCCCCTCGATTTAATTCGCATCGAACTTTCTGAATTTTCGTTCCTTTACGTTCATTTGCCACTTGAGCCGTCAATTCATTCCAATTGCCCCCGTTTCTCACCGGGAGCGGGCTTGGTCATTGGTGAACAACCCCGCGGGAACGGCAATAATTTTTTGACGCCTCAGGCCAAACTCCGAGGGAAAGCGGGCTCAAGCGAAAACGAATCGACCAATGAGAAACTTGCTCATCCACTGAAGTTCTCGACTCAACTGGCTCAACTGAGTCACTTTCAAAAGCTTCACCTGAAGCTTATCGACAACTGATAAGGCACGTGACTTTGAGCTCCATTGTGAAAATAATTACGAGTAGGTTAGCTGGCTAATCACGAGCTGACTCGTCCCTTTGTAGTTGAATGCCTCAGCCCTCAGGCAGGAACGCGTGCAGAAGAGCTACCGCTGCTTGACGTCATGACACCAGCACGGTCAACACAAACACATCTCGAAGGACTGTATTCGCTTCTACTGCGAGCTCGCTCTTCACATTTGCATGCCATAGCCATCAGGCATCGTAATAAACAAAATGGCGACATTCCTTCTCTCCCGCTCACTCCTCGTCACCGGCTCACTCACCTTTGGGCTCGGCCTGGGCCTCCTTCATTCTATGCGTGCACGGCCCATCCAATGCCAGTACACCGCACCATACTACAACCAACACGCCTCTCCCGAGACCGGCTGGTCATTAGCCAACGTCCCCGCGGCGGCGAAGCAGGGCCGCACAACCGTCCAACAACAACAACACCCAAAGGAAGGGGGATTTCTGACGGCATCGTTGATGCGGCAGGTGAGTTTGGGGAGTGTGCTGGGAGTTGTGGCCGGGTTGGGATTGAGGGTGTTTTCGAGGGCATTGGTGTTTTTTCAGGTGTGGGGATTGTGCTTGTTGAGGTAACCCTACCTTCATGAGCGATGGTAATTGGAGGGTTGGGGGGGGGTTGGGGGGTGAAGGAGTTCTGCTGACGATGTGTTATCTAGTGGGCTGCGTCAAAAGGATATCATTTGCTCCCGCTGAATCGATTGCAAAGATTGGTCAAGGGAGTCGACGTGAAGAGGGCCGTCACAGAGCATGTCCCGTTCAAGGCGAGCTTTGGCGCTACAATGGCCATGGCGGCGTTTGCACAGTTTTGAGCCAGAGTTCTGCTTGTTTCGTCTCAATGCCTAGATGCGATATTCGATGCAATATGGTCTCGACAAACTATATAATACATGGGGTATCTGAAATTTTAGATAAGTCAATGTCATTTCATGCCAGGACAAGTTCCTCCAGAACGCCCTCCATCTCCTCTCGCGACAACGGCACACTCAATGTCTCCGCCCCCGTCGCGTCGATGCGAGAGGTCACCATTTGATGATCGTGAAATTCCTTGAGCAACGTGCGGAACATCATTTCTGACGACGCAATAAATTCCTCCGACGCCTTTTGGTACAGCGTGCGGAACTCAATGCCCGTCTCCTCGTGATGATGCTGCCGCGTCTCGGCCACACCACGGTCTTCTTCGTCCGATATGTGTCCTCCATCGCCGGATTCCAACGAAAGAAGCTCCGTCAAGAGCAGACGGTACAGGTTCCGTGCATTCTCCGGCAAACTCTTCAGCACAAATGTAACGCCTTCCTTTCCGCCGACACGCTTGCCCTTCTTGCCCAGCAGCCCGTGCACTTCGTCGACCACGTCATACTCGCCGTCGTAGCCGGCAAACGTCGTGCAGTCGTGGAAGACAAAGTTGAACTGGTCCCGGAGACTCACGTCCCACATCGCCGCGAAATTGGGTGTGTCCACCGTCGCCAGCACGTTAACCGCGGGCAGTGCGGCCAGTCGTGCCAAATAAACCTGGACGGCGGCCCGTCGCAGTGGGGGTGCGTCAATGGAGTTGATCAGCACGGTGATTTTTGGCTGGCGGTCAGGATCCTGCGATTGTAAAGTCGACTGGAGCAGGTCCAAGACTTCTCCCGGCTGGGCACCCAGCTTTGATGGCGCGTCTTCTTCACCATCGCCGAGGACGGCGCTTGCCACCGTGGCGATGATCGAACGGACGGAGATATTTGGCGTGTAGCCGTTGACCATGACGATGGTCTGTGAAGGGGATCGTTGATGCAGCCAGTCTGCGAATTTCTGGACCAGCCGACGTTTCGATCCGTATCCATACAGACAGATGTTGAAGCCTTCATGAAATTCAAACCTCCACTGGGGAAAGGCTCGGTGATGTATGTCAAGGAGCAGCTCCTTTTCTTCTCTGAAAGGATCTTCATATAGCTTTAACAAGTCAAAGTACTCCTCGTGTGTAAGCAACGACACTTTGGACAACGTATTATTCGACGTTTGTGGCGGACCTGGACGGTTTTGGAAGAAGAAGCGTTCATGCGGAGGTATATCGCCTTCCGGCGTGGGCGACCGCTTGTTCTTTGCGCCTTTCGGGCGTCCCGCGCGCCGTTTCTTGGGCGGCTGGTCCGCCGGCGCAGGCTGTTCGCCATCTTGTTCGATTGTTGGCACCGCGTTGGCATCGTTTGGTTCTTCTACATCCTCTGCAGCGTCATCGTCACCTTCCTCCTCCAGGATCTCCTCTGCAAGCTTGTCCGCACCATCCCAGGCTTCATCGTCGCTCTGTTGCTCCAGTAGAACTCGCGCGCTCTTCCTCTTCGCTGACCGGTCTGCGTCTTTTGTGCGCGACGGAGTGCCCGTCGCTGGTTTCTTCTTCGCAGGGGTCGTGAACAATGACGCGGCTTTTTCCTTGCGCTGCGGAGTACGGAGTCCCGATGGCTGCAGGCCATTGATGGAGGATGCGGTCGGATTGGCACCGCCTCCTCGCGTGCGCTTCGAAGGAGTCACATTGGGGCTGCTGGTTTTGGCGTGACTCGTTGTTCGGACCGTCTTTTGTCTCTTGGGTGTTGAAACAGTTGGGCGTTCTTCGGCGTCGGTGTTGTCTGCGGGACCTGGTGGTTTGCGCTTCATGATTCCGGTGATACTCAACGTAGACGAGTTTTAAACTCTTCAGTTATCGACACGTCGCGTATCATGCTAGTTCTGGCTTTGAGGCAGCATTGAAGATGGGCTAGCTGAAAAGCTGGCGGCCTCGACACTCGGTCGAGCAGGCGGACTGCGGAGTCAACAAAGGCTGGACTCACGACTTGGGGATAAGCGCGTCCAACCAGAGTATTGAATTCGCTATGTACAGAGCCGTACAGCTGGCGTATAGTCGTTGAGTTGTCTGGATTTCATTGCGGAAGAATCATCGACAATGTTGCACTGGCGAATAATAGATTTCGACGCGCTTTTCTCGCCGACGCGAGGAACAAATCTGAGTTTTGGAGAACCATGAAAAGCAGAGATAACTCGCGACTCGCGAGAAATCGAGCGATTCGGAGAAACCAATATCGCTGTGACTCATCTCTTCCGCTAGAATTCTTAATCCTATACCAGGTCGACAGCCAGAGGGTCCCCTCTCACCGACTTCATTTTTTCCCTCACTCAATGGCTGCTCGCACCATGGTAGGACTTCTACGGCCTCGGCCAGCAGCAATTGCGGCCTCCTACATCCAGACTACTACTCCACGCCTGCAAATCCGCCTCTACTCCGTCCTCCACGACAGCACCATCCCCGAGTCCAAACGAAAATATGTCCCAGAGTCTGGCACCTATCCCAAAGGCTTCCGGGTGCAAGGGACGCACGTCGGCGTCAAGAGCTCCAACACCCGATTTCCGGACCTCGCGCTGATCACGTCGGAGAATCCCTGCAATGCGGCCGCGGTGTTCACCACCAACAAGTTCCAGGCGGCGCCCGTGCAGGTTAGCAAGGCGGTGCTGGACAAGCGCCGCGGCGAGGGGATCCAGTCAGTGGTGATCAATTCCGGGTGCGCGAATGCGGTGACAGGGAAAGGTGGGCTGGAGGATGCGTGGAGAATGAGCGCCAAGGTGGATGAATGTGCCGGGTTGGCAGAGCCCAGCACGCTGGTCATGAGTACGGGGGTCATTGGGCAGCGGTAAGATCGGAATCACCATCACACAGGTCGATAATTGAGAATAATTCTTCTGACGGAAGACAAGACTGCCCATTGACCGCATCACTGATAAGATCCCTTCGGCCTTCGCCAGTCGCGCCGACACCCATGCCGCCTGGTTGACCACGGCGCGCGCCATTTGCACGACGGATACCTTTCCAAAGCTGGTGTCGCGGACCTTCACGCTGCCGTCCTCGCCCGGCATCACCTACAGCCTCGCGGGCATGACCAAGGGCGCCGGCATGATCCATCCCAACATGGCGACACTGCTGGGCGTCCTCTGCACGGACGCTCCCATCGAGGCCGCCGCGCTGAAGCCGCTGCTCACGCATGCCGTCCCGCGCTCCTTCAACTCCATCTCCGTCGACGGCGACACCAGCACCAACGACACCATCGCGTTGCTCGCCAACGGCGCGGCAGGCGGCCGTCTCATCTCAGCTACGAACACGGCTGAAGACTACGCCGTACTGCAGGACGTCCTCACCAGCTTCGCACAGTCTCTCGCCCAACTCGTCGTCCGCGACGGCGAGGGTGCCACCAAGTTCGTCACCGTCCGCATCCAGAACTCGCCCGACTACGCCGCCGCGCGCCGCATCGCCGCGACAATTGCCCGCTCCCCTCTCGTCAAGACGGCCCTCTACGGCCGCGATGCGAACTGGGGGCGCATCCTATGCGCCATCGGCTACACAGAGGGCGTGCCCGACGGGGTGGTCGTGCCGGAGCGTACGAGCGTCAGTTTCCGGCCCGTCGATGGCTCGCCCGATTTGCGGCTGCTCGTGAACGGCGAGCCGGAGGTCGTCGACGAAACCCGTGCGAGCGCTATCTTGCAGCATGAGGATTTGGAGATCGTCGTGGATCTCGGCGGGGGTGCGCCGGGTAAGCTTGGAGGGGAGGAGGCCGTGTATTGGTTCTGCGACTTCAGCCACGAGTACGTGACGATCAATGGCGACTATCGGACATGATACTGTACGGCTCTCTTTCCGAAGCCTTTGCAAGTTGTGTAATGTGAGATGTTCATAAATACTCATAGATGTCTCTTTTTCTTTCTTCAGTACTGTACAATGGTCGTTCGATTCCTCCGTCCCTTTTCGTCTACGCTTCTCGATAACGAAAAAGTCGAATAAGGGGCAAAAGTAGTAGTTAGAACATCGCTGAAGGTCAAAACGATGAAAACAGATGTAGCCTTCCCCTATATCCCCCATGAACGATCCATGAATCAAAAACATGCAACGTAGGTCTTATACACCCCGGTTTAGTTCCCAGGAACAAGCCCCCTGAGGCCTTGGCCAAAGTCACCCTCTCGAGCCGCCATCTCAAAGTATCCGTAGATAATTCTGTGATGAGGTTAGCAACGACACACCAATATCGAGATCAGGAGACATACGTCACGGCAAGGAGGATACCAGTACCGCTCCCGAGCGCGCCCAGGAGGTCGGAAGCAACGGACAAAGCACCGATGCAGGCTCCGCCGAACGCCGCAGCGGTCGGAATGACCCGCTTGAGCTCCCTGTACATGCTCTGCTCACGATGTCCAGCCATGACCAGGCCCTGGTCCTTGAGCTGCTTGGCAACATCCCGAGGAGAGGAACCAGAGACCTCAATCCAGGTCTTGGAGAACAATGCACAGGCCACGAGCATAAAGGTGATGTAAACAACAGTATGCACGGGGTCCAGGAGAGCCTCCTTGAAGTTGAGCGGAGGCGACATGTAGTAGGCAATACCAGAGGCGGCATGCAGCTGAGCCGAGCCCTCACGGGGCTCCCAAACACCCAGGAGCCGGACCAGCAGATTGTCAGAGAAGCGCGAGTAAAGCATTTGGCTGATCAAGAAGACATTGGAGCACAACGCCGACTGGAGCATAATGGGCATATTCGAGGTGTAGAACAGACGGACAGGATAGGAGCCGCGCACGCCCCGCTGACGAGCAGACTTGACGGGGATCTCAACGCGGAAGCCCTGAAGATAGATGACAGCGGCGAACACCAGCAGAGTAGCCAGGAGATTCATGATGTTGGGAAGGCTTTGGCGGTAAAAGGCCTCCCGCAGAGCACGCTGCTTGTCGGGCCAGGTCAAGAGCAGGTGGAAGAGAGCGATGATGGCTCCCTCAAACTCGGGGCCACGGCCGGTGTTGATGGTAGTAGGAGAAAAGGCCTTCCAAACAATCGACTCGCAGATGTTGGTGGCAATAAACAGCGAAATACCGCTTCCAAGACCGTAGCCCTTCTGGAGCAGCTCATCCAGAAGAATGACAACCAGGCCCGCCACGACCAGCTGCACGATCAGGAGCACGCAAATACCGGCACCAAGATCACTAGGCTGACCATACAGACCAGTCAAGACATGCACGCAAGCCTGACCAAAGGAGAGGATGATCGCAAAGAGCTTCTGCGCTGTCTGGTACAATTCGCGGTCCGTCTTCAGATCCAGGTTGACATCGATCAGGTGGGTTCCGGCAAGCAGCTGATCAACGAAGTCGCGTTAGCCAATCTACCATCGCATTTGACTTCGCGCCAGCACACTTACCTGGAACACCATGCCGGAGGAGATAATTGGCGTGATACCCAATTCCATCAAGGTGCCGCGGTTACTCGCCAACATCATACGAAGCCAGTAGAGAGGGTCGGACGTATCCGACGAGACAATGCCATACAATGGCATTTGGCTCATGACCAGGAAGATCAGCAAGGTCAACTGATACCAGTGTCAGCGCGATTCGTGCTCGCCGAATGACAATGCGATCCGTACCCCCGTCCACATCAGCTTCTGGTTGAAAGGGACTTTGGTTTCCGGTGCTGCCACCTCCGGCAGGAGGGGCGTGAACGGTTTGATTAAATCCAGAAAACGGACTAAGAATCAATTCGAGTCAGTCTCCCGATTATCTTGCGCATGAAGGCAGAATTGGCCACGGTTGCGACAGTGTCGTGAGCAAACACAGGGACTTACGGCCGCTCATTGTAGGGACCCGGAACGAAGCATAGAAGAAAGAAAAAGAATAAAGGAGCGAGACCAATCAAAGTCAAATTAAATAAGAAAGGGAAGAAGAGAAAAAGGGGTGAAGCTGCTGTGCTTGGGGAGAGACGGGATGCTTCTGAGGTCGCCGCTGAAAGGTCGAGTTGGTGTCTTGCTGGCCTCTTTCCTGTTGGAGAATGGCGCTTTACCTTTTTGAGCATATGAGCACCTATCGTAAAGCTCCGGACCAAAACAGCACGGCCAACTCCGTTCACAATCGAAGTTCTCTACAACATACAACAATAGTTAACACTTGTACAGTCCATGAATCTACTCCATGTATAGGCTCCTGTATGTCTGCCAGCCAGGTTCCCGGTAATGCTGATCGTAAACTGTTTAGAAAGAAACTGAAATGAACCACTGTTTCCCTCTATGGGTATCGCTCATCAAATAGTACTAACGCCAGGGTCCCCCAAGTGTGTTGCTCTTTCACGACGTGTAAGCGAAGCCTGTGCCACGGCATTTGATCCAGTACTGCCGCACAATATCGTTGGTAGCGGTTGCCCCGCGCGCCTTGAGCAGCATTTCCAGAAACCGTTCTTTCTCCTTGTCCGGGTTGTCGTCCTGACGAGGGCCAGGAAGAGAGGCAAGGGCACTTGCTAGATGAGGACGAGCCACACCCTGGTGTTTGGAAAGGATTTTCTTCAACACGTCCGTCAAGTGATTGATATCGGACCGTGCACAACCACCGCTTAGCTGCGTCATCAACACAGTGCACAACGCAGGCAGACAATGCGAGACCGCTTCTGAAACTGTGCTGGAGGTGTTCGGTGGGATACTGAGCACGGCTGTCCAGAACTGAGCAGCTGCGCGGAGTGGAAGAGGCTCTGGGCCGCGGAGCATCTGGATGGCGTACTCCAGAATGGTCTGCAGGACTGGCGGAGGCTCCGACTGCGATGGCACTATAGTCAGATGTGGTGGCGGAGGGCTGGTGAGGGAGAAGAGCACATTTTGGTATTTCAGGAGCAAGCGGGTGAGAAATCCTAGGCCGCTGCTAGAGATCTCTGGGTCGCTCTGATTTGGATTGCTCATCATCCACACGAAGGCTTGGTAGACGTGGATGATCAGAAGCCCAGCTTCTTCTGTGATGTCCCTCGCGTTGGCTTGGTGGGAGGCAAGAAACGCCGACGCAGTACCCATAACAACATCAGCCGCTCCGACCGCGTTCAGCGGGAGACGGGTAAGAAGCAAGGTGACATCCCGCGGTGGAAGGACAAACGGCCCGGTCTTTTCCGTGAAGCCGGCCTTGAGGATCTCGCAGATCCCGTGTGCGATGTCAATGGTGATGGAAAAGTGCTCCGCGAACCAATGTAGGAATTGAATCAAGTTCCGCTGAAAGCGATTCGACATCCAGAAAGAGTTATCGGTGGCAGCAGTATCATTCCCCTCATCCAAGTCAACGACTGTGTCAGAATCCGCACGCCAACCGCGCCCAATTCCGGCAATTCCCAGCAAAGCAATGTGTCCATGAGTTCCCATGGTATCATAGTCTTGGCTGACCGCGGCATTCTGCTGCGCAGTTATGGCCCGACTAATGAACGGGCTGCTGAGGCGCTCCAGATGAGCTGCCTTCTCTTCATTGGTAGTCGGCAGAGCCTGAATGACAGCCGCAACTCCCTCTACAACCCGTTCGAGGCTCTGAGCTGTTGCCAAGGGAGATTGCTGGAATCTGTCCAGCAGGTTGAGGAACACCGGGAGTTCTGAAGACAGCGATCCCCTGCAGGTTTTGCAGAGACTGCTAATTGATCTCGACGCCGTGGCTGTGCAACTAGGGACTTCCAGCGACGAGAACAGGAACGTCAGTACACGGGGGATGAGATTGATGTTTTGCTTGAAGATGGTCTCAAATCGACCAAGCATCTCCACGAGAGAATGGCGGACCTTGGAGGAGATCTCCAGGCCAGTGCAAATGGCGTCGAACTTTGGGTGGCTAAAGACGGCGATCAGATGCTGAGATGCTCGATCGTTGCCGTCAATTGCCTCCGAGAGTTGCCCGAGGCAAAAGATGACGACTTCGAACATCTTCCAATCGTCACTCTCCAAGGCAAGCCGGGCGCGCTCCTGGAACATTTGAATCAACTCATCACCCAAGATCGGATACACTGCGAGCAGGAGGTCCTGGGAGTTTCGTCGGAAGGCGTGGAACTCGGCACGTTCGTCGTCATTCCATCCTGCCGTTTCTTCCTTCGGTGGGTGAACAAGCCGATCGAGACAGTTGAGGACAACTTTTGCCAAAATCTGACGTGCATGCTGCAGCTGATCTTCCTCAGTCTCATCCGGTGTCATTTCCTGGACATCATCGGCAGCCTGCGCCCACCAATCTAAAAGCATAGGAGCAAGTCGATCCTCTACACCTGGATAGCCGGGTGCACGGAACATGCTATCCAGGTAAGAGAGGAGCACTTCTAACTGGCCCTTGTCCAAGGTTCCAAGGAGAAGTGGCTCCCGGCGGAAAGCGCAGAAGCCTAGCACAAGTTCCATGAACGTCATCACGTCATCCTCGAAGTCGCCCTCAACATGGCGAACAACGAAGCTTCTCCCAGAATCGCTTGAGATGTAACTCATGATTGCCTCGAGATGAGTGTCTTTTAAAAGCGAGTCGCCGTTTTCGAGAAGGTCCGTCAGGATTTCAGATGCTACAGTAGTGAGACCATTCACTGGAAGGCATTGAACCACTCTTTCCAAGGTGTTCGAGAGATCTTGCGGTCCAAGAGAGTCTCGGATCTGAACTGTAGCCCGGACATCCAGCCAAGCCTGCACTAGAATGTCAGGAGACTTAGATCAAATGTAATTGCCAGGAATCACTTACTCGGTAGCTCTCGAGAGCTTGCACACCCACACCCATATCGCCGCTGGGCTGTGCCGCCATAACCTGGCCCAGCACGTGTCTAAGCACAAATTCGCAGAGACAGAAAGCATCTCTGACATTGTCCGATATGGCACTACAGACCGTCAGTACTGCGATCCTCGGACAGCGCACCACTCTCAAACTTACTTCCCAACAGTTTGGTTGCAGTTCTTCACTGCTTCCGTGGCCATGGTTGTGGAGAACTCGAGCAATGCTTGAATCTGTTTCTCATTCAGGTTCGACAAGGCGCCCTCGAAGCCGGCGGCAAGATACTGCTCGTTGGGCACCCCATCACAGTTGCTGAGCGACACAGCCACGTCCCAGATTGCACGCTTCCAGATTCCATTCTTGTAAAAGAAGGCGATCAGGGCAGATGTCAACTTGCGGATCACCAGAAGCTGTTCGCCGTCATTGACCAAGCTCACAAAACGCTGCATCAAACGGTCCTTGAGCTCCTCACGTCCAGATTCAGACAGATCATTCCTTTGATCAAAGAGAAAACATCAGGACCGGAATACGTTCAAGGTAAAAGGACCAAGATACCACATACCAACTCTGATTGATCTTCACAGTGAATGTCAAGGCCCCAAAGAATCGTTGATTGGTGTCGCTTGCTTCCAGCAGACCATCTGCCACCTGCCATCCTTCAGGACGACGCTGAACAGCCTGAAGCAAGGCCTGCACATATTTGATCTCCTCAGGAGTGTGATCACAGGGGTTGTATAATTTGGTCACCAGCTGCAAATGTGTCAACAATGTTATGTTGTCCCTTGTTTTCACGTGATCAATACAATACATACCTCCTTTGTCTGCCCTAGCAAAACATTGGGATCCGACGAAAGGACCTCTGACGCTGAAGGCTGCCTCGCAAGGTCCATCCTTGCAGGCTTCAGACGCAGATCGACTGTGGAGGGGCCTTTGGCTGATAAGAGACGATTGATGATTCAATAATGATCACGTGCTGATTAGGAAAACACGCTAAACGCAGATAGGAAAGAGGGGATGTGAGATGGTGATGAAAGGGAAGGCGGTGAGGAAAAAGATT
Organism: Thermomyces dupontii; assembly: GCF_041956625.1. NCBI lineage: Eukaryota > Fungi > Ascomycota > Eurotiomycetes > Eurotiales > Trichocomaceae > Thermomyces > Thermomyces dupontii. The sequence goes on along the minus strand of NW_027192310.1, from coordinate 729,145 downwards.
GTGTGCCTGGCAGAAATGGCTAACCTTAAGAGGCAAGTATAATGTGCCAATACGAGTACACTTTTGGAGTATATATACAAATAAAGAATAGTGAGTAACATTATATCACGTGATTAAAGTTCTGTTCTCAATGTGGCATGTAAATGCACATGTGAGCGAAGAAAAATGATGCGCACTGAGACAGAGATCAGCTAGGAGCGGTATTGAAGCGCTGCTTCACACGGTGCAAAATGCTGTTCCGACTGTTAAGCTTAGACAGGAGGTACTTAATGCTCGTTATTCTCCCTAACATCATCCCAAACACGTTGGCAACCTTTGCCGCTGATGTCTTATCTGAGTTTTATCGGAGTAGAACGATGCCCAAGTTTTCCAGCTGCATGTAGACCAACCCACTCGTCATCCCCCACCATTATTATTACGCATCTCGCCTTTATTGCGGCGCTTCTCTAGTTTTCTTGTAGCGTCTTAGTCCATGCTCTTCAGCCGGCCGTGGTTCCGCCTGCAGCATATCGCATCTTTACGATCGATTCCGTCAGGAAGTCCGAGTCGCCATCTTCGTCTCAGTCGGTTCTATTCGAGTACCACACCTCTTCCCACAAACAATATGGAAAGGGTCGATACCTTGGAACGTCTCGCTAAATTGAGGCGTCTCATGCAAGAGAATAATGTGGATGTCTACAGTGGGTGATGAGACTCCTGTTTGTGGCAGGACCTTTTGAAAACTCACCGCGGTTGCTCAGTTGTTCCCTCCGAAGACAGCCACAATTCGGAATACATTGCGCCATGCGATGCGCGTCGAGGTGAGCGCCGAGAGACCTATAGCTAGGTTGCAGTCACGAGACTGACGGTTTGATACCATTGCCTTTGCGCAGCATTCATCTCGGGTTTCACGGGCTCCGCTGGGACGGCGGTAATCGCGCCCACCAAAGCGGCCCTGGCAACTGACGGCCGATACTTTCAACAAGCGTCTAAACAATTAGATGACAACTGGACTCTACTGAAACGAGGTGTGGAGGGTCATCCGACGTGGCAAGAATGGTAATTTCGCCTCTCTCAACGCGCCGGTGCCTTGATTGGTTCTGAGCAAGTTCTCAACAGGACGGTCGAACAAGCGGAAGGCGGAAAGACTGTTGGCGTTGATCCAGCGGTGATCACGGCTTGTATGTCCACAGACGTTTTGGTACGAACAAAATATGGGACTAACGATTAATCGTCATGAATAGCTGTCGCCAAGAAACTTGCAGAGAAACTGGAAAAGGCCGGCGCGAAACTGATCAGTGTTGAGCAGAATCTTGTAGATCTTGTTTGGGGTGAAGAGCGTCCACCTCGCCCGAACGAGACGATCAAAGTGTTTCCAGAAAAGTTCGCGGGCAAATCTTCGAAAGAGAAGATAGCCGATCTTCGAAAAGAGCTGGAGAAAAAAAAGCGAGCTGGCTTCTTCGTCTGTAAGTGACGCCCAACTCTTGTAAAGGATATTCTAATGTTCGCGCAGCGGTTCTCGATGAAATCGCCTGGTTATTCAACCTAAGAGGTAGCGAGTAAGCATAATCCGCGCCGTAGGGAAATTAGCGACGCGCTGACACTCCTGGGCAGCATTCCGTACAACCCAGTTTTCTTCTCATACGCCGTGGTCACACCCGATACGGTGGATCTCTATGTTGATGACGAAAAACTCACACCCGAAGTGAGGAGTCACCTCGGCGAGGATGTTACAATCAAGCCATACAATGCATTTTTTGCCGATGCGAGAGCGCTCAATGAGGCAAAAGCGGCGTCGGAAGATGGCGCTCGCAAAAAGTTCCTGATTTGCAATAAAGCATCGTGGGCGTTGAGCCTTTGCCTTGGCGGGGAAGGGCAAGTCGAAACAGCCCAGAGCCCCATTGCTGAAGCCAAGGCCATTAAGAATGAAATCGAGCTGCAAGGCATGAGAAATTGCCATATCCGAGATGGAGCAGCGTTGATCGAATATTTTGCCTGGCTGGAAAATGAACTCGTCAACAAGAAGTCCGTATTGGACGAGGTGGATGCAGCGACTAAGCTGGAGGAAATCCGGTCCAAGCATGAGAACTTCGTTGGGCTCTCCTTCCACACTATCTCTTCTACGGGACCCAATGCCGCCGTTATCCATTATGCGCCGGAGAAGGGGTCGTGTTCCGTCATTGATCCCAATGCTATCTATCTCTGCGATTCGGGTGCACAGTACCTTGATGGGACGACCGACACGACGCGTACATATCACTTTGGTACACCAAGTGAAATGGAAAAGAAGGCCTTTACGCTGGTACTGAAGGGTCTCATCGCATTGGACACGGCTGTATTTCCTAAAGGCACTAGTGGCTATGCCCTCGACGCATTTGCCCGGCAACACCTTTGGAAACATGGCTTGGACTACATGCATGGGACCGGTCACGGTGTTGGATCTTATCTGGTTAGTGACTCCCCTGCTGCAGTGTTGGGAGGACGGTCTGACATTGTTTTCTCTGACAGAACGTCCATGAGGGGCCCATTGGAGTCGGCTCCAATCCGGCATACGCCGAAGTGTCCCTCAACGCTGGCAATGTCATCTCCGATGGTATGTCCTGTAAACATCGCGGGGGGAATCATTGCCTAACAAGAGAGCAGAGCCAGGGTACTACGAAGACGGCAAATTCGGTATTCGTATCGAAAGTGAGTCTACTTAGGCATAGAAAGGGAAACGAAACTTCTTTCGCTGACTGTTTGCAGACATGATCATTGCCAAGGAAGTGGAAACGCCGCACCGATTCGCTGACAAGCCATATCTCGGCTTCGAACATGTGACGATGGTGCCCCTGGGACAAAGCCTGATTGATCCGTCTCTCCTGACAGAGCCGGAGATCAAGTGGGTGAACGACTACCATGCGGAAGTCTGGGAGAAGACCAAGGACTTTTTCCAGGGCGATGAATTGACGCTCAACTGGCTCCGAAAAGAGACTCGGCCGTTGAATAGACCTTAGTAGAGCAGATTGACGTTGCTCGTGTATATATCGGCATACTCTGTAGGATACACGATTGACGCTGGAATCAAGCAGACCAGGACTTGAAGAAATGAATGTCCTTATCAAGATAAGACGCGACGTTATACCCGATATGGTATGGTCCATGCGATTTAACACGGGGAATTTCCGTAGACCTTGCCTGATTAGGTTATACTCAGTGAAATCGTGTCGGCTCCTCCGTACTAGTAGGGAGTTATCCAGCAGCGGCTTTCTTATACGGGGGAACCTTCGTGTGAAGTCTCAGCCAGAAGCTTGGGTTCGCGTCGAATGATTCGCCGCCGCGGTTGTTGTGTGCTTTGAACGAGCCGTGATCGATGACCGACATAGGACCCTCCCGCAGCATCGCGACTTAAATTCGTCCTACTTCCATCGACAAGCAAAGGTTGGCTCCCGTTCGCAGGGGACGGCGACCCCGACTCGCACCTCGGGCATGAACGGGCGCAACTACGGCAACGGATACGGGTATCTTTCCGATATCGGGCAGTCCGATGGCGGTGGTAATGGGGGAGGAGGATATGGTAGCACAAATGGTCTGAGTGTTAATGGATACGGACGAGATCGCGAGCGGCGCCCCGGGGGGTACGGGGGATTCTACAACGATGACTCGTCCTATCGTCCCCCGACGTCATCTTCCTCTGCGTCGCGCGGAGATCGAGACCGAGACCGGGAATATAATAATCGCGGCAGGGACCGCTATGGTTGGGAACGGGAACAGGAGCAACAGCAGCAGCAGCAGTCGTCATGGTCGTCAAGGGATATCGACCCCCGCGTCCGGATGCGCGCTGGACGGGATAATCCCGGGTATAGTCGCACGAGATTTGCAAACCGGTCTGATGGAGTCGAGACGGGCAGCATAGTAAGCAATGGGGCGCGGACAGCGCCGCAGTCCATTGAAGGTGCGAACTCATGCTGCAAGAAGTATTCGGCGATGGCAGACGATCTGACTGAGTTGTCTCTCATAGAGGTTCTGCAAATGATAGAGAAGAATTGGGATTTCATGGCCAGCGATAACTGCACCCCGGTGCAGGTTGCGTTGCAATTGATGGATAACAGCACGTTAGGCAAGGCCGACAGAGAGCCAGAGTTCTTGAACATGCATAAGCTGATTAAGCGGACTCTGAGGTCAATTGTCAATCGTATGTTCCCAAACACTTTGAGCAGAGAGCGCTGTTAACTAATGGCGTCCTCCCTACAGAACATCACCAAGGGTTCAATAGTTCGATCGGGACATACCACAAGATTCAATCCAGTATCCAAAGCTCCCAGAGTCGAATTCGGGAGCTGAGGAACTCCCTCGAGGAGTCCAAGGCGGGGTTGCTGACAACAAAGCCGGAGCTGCAAGGTCTGGCACAGTCTTCGCAGGAGTATGACGACTTCCTACAGCTCTTCAACCGTATTGAGGAAATCCAGTTGCTGCCGGAGAAGCTGGAGGCAAGGATTTCTGAGAAGCGCTTCCTGGCTGCGGTCGACATACTCCAGGAAGGCCTACGGATGATGCGGCGTTCAGAATTCGAGTCGATTGGAGCGCTGGCTGACCTACGTGCCTACTTTGCGAATCAAGAAGTGACGTTAACCGATATTTTGATTGAAGAGCTCCATGAGCACTTGTACTTGAAGTCGCCCTATTGTCAAGACCGGTGGAAGACTCCCAGTACGGAGAGCGAAGACGGGAGCAACAAGAATGTGATCACAGGGACATGGGATCGGCCGGTGTATAGCTTCCTGGCCAAGTTGGACGTGTCCACACCGATAGTCGAAGATGCCTCCCGCAATCCGGAGACGGACACATTCTATTACATGCAAGTGATTATCGAAGCCTTGAACCGGATGGGCAACCTAGAACTAGCAGTCGACCGAATCGAGCAAAGAATGCCGGTCGAGCTGTTCGCAGTCGTGGATAAAACTAACATGGAGGTTGATGCTCGTCATCCCAACGTCTCCCGTAGTTTGTTGAAGAGCGACAGCAAGACCGGCCTGACAACGGAGATCAACGAGGAGCGCGGCTATGTCTTGAGTGATTTTCTGAGGACGCTCTTTGCTAAATTTGAGGCCATTGCGGAAGGACATCGTGTCGTGCACGATGTAATCGTTGGAATCATCGAGCGGGAGGGCCTTCGCCGGAATTCGCTCGGAGATGGATTTAAAGGCCTGTGGAAGCTGTATCAGAGCGAGGTGTGCATCATTCACAGTCATGCTTCTGACGTGAGTTGCTAAGTTCGGGCAGATTCGATCGCTTCTCCACGACTACCTAGCCACGGATGGGGACAGTTCCTATCGGTCTGCTGGTCGAGATGGAAGCGGACGGCGAAACTACGCTCTCAACTATAGAGATCGATCGAGGGTGATTACAACCCCAGCGCATTGGAATTGGCCCCTGCTGACGCGTCGCAGAAAATGTTCAAACTATCCGAAATCGATACAAAGTCTGATGATCTCAAGAAGGAACGCGATGAACTGGACGAGATTCTGCGGTCTTCGGTGCCCGGGTTGGTGACAAAGTCGTCTCAGAAGCCCACGACCGGCGAGAAATTTGAGTCTCGACAGCGGAATTCTGGCACCGGCCACAAGCTTCTCGTCGAGCCCAGCGTGTTCAATATGGGCCTGCTGCTGCCACCCGCACTGTCCTTCATCCAGAAGCTGAAGGACATTGTGCCGGTGGATTCGGAGATTGTCCTGAGCACGCTGACGTCCTTCTTGGACGACTTCTTGGTCAATGTGTTCCAGCCTCAGCTGGATGAGGCCGTGACCGATCTCTGCACCATGAATTTTATCGCCGTGGATGCCTTTGCGGAACATCCGGACTGGGCGTCGTATTCTCCGAGGCCGATATTCAAGGTGGGTTGTTTCGTGCTGGTGATCGGAGACACTGTCATCTGATCGCGGATAGGGAACGGTCAATTTCTTGTCCTTGGTTAAGGCATTCAGCAAGATGCTTGATAGTATCCCCCACGACCAGATGTTTACACAGTTGGTGCTGAACCAGGTCGTGACGTATTACGACAAATGCTGCGGCTGGTACAAAGGTGAGTTGGGTGTGATAAGCGGCTGCGATGTATGCTGATCGAGATGGTGCCAGCCCTTGTGGTCCGAGTATCGTCGCAATCTTCTGAGGCACGGCTGAAGGCGGCTGCTGCGTTTGCGGAGTCTGGCGAAATCCGCGATGTGGTCGATGAGCTGCTAGCTAGCAAGAGCTACAGAAAGGATCTTATTGACAAGGTGGGTGGCTATACTCCTTTCCATGAATTCTTCCCTTCTAACAGTCACAGGAAACCGATCTCCTCATCAAAAAAACAAACGAGAAACCACTCGAGGCGTACGATATTGTCTCGGACCCGAAGACGGTGATTGCACTGTCGTTGCTGCACAACAGCATGGTAAGACAGATACACATGTAACCACGAGAATGGGCAAACACTAAGGCTCTACAGCAATGGCTCGCCAGTCAACTGGCAAAGCTGAGATACGTCATTCCGTCCGCCGAGTCCTCCCAGAACGAGCCGAATCGGGTGCACAAGGGCCGACGATGGACTCTGGTCAGTTCACGGTCGGCCTCATCCCGGGACCACGCCAGCCAACCCGTTTACTTGCCGATGAACAACGAGACGGTCGTCCTCTTCGACAACACGCTGCAATCCCTCCGAAACCTAGCCAGCCTGGCGCTCCGAACGCTCCACGTCGACATCCGCTGCGGTGTGATCCACGTGCTGACCAAAGCCATGGCCGGACCGGGCGGGCCGCGCGTCTACGATGACCCTAAGGATAACAACGTACCCAGTCCCGCGCCTCAGCAGCAGCAGTACGACTGGCATCTCATCCTCCCCGCGGCCCCAACCGCCGCCTCGCGCGCCGTCCTCGATCTCAACAACGACCTCATCACCCTTGACACCAACCTCACCTCGTACCTCGCGCCGGATGAGCGGCAGTTCATCACGCGCAGCCTCGCGCGGTTTATCGATCGCGTCTTCGTCTCCTGCACGCGGTTCATCGGCGTGATGAACAACAACGGCGCGCTCTTGCTCCAACTCGACGTCCTGGTCTTACAGCAAAACCTCAAAAATATCATCACCACAACCCCCTCAGAGACGGGCCAGGAGGCGGCGGGGGAGCAAATCGCCCTGCCTCGCAGCGCCAAATTCCTCGACTGGTTCCTCGAGGGCGCCCAAAAGGCGCTCGACTACGCGCGCGAGGAGAAGGAACTCTTCGCCTCGCAAGGTGAGGAACGTGCGCTGGCGGCGGGCAACGGCGAGCCGTTCACGTACGATGAATTGAAAGTATTAATCGATTTGTGTTTCTCGGAGGTGATTCGTGGTCCTCGTGGGGAGCAGAATCGCGAGGATTACCTGGCGGCGAGGAGGAGTCATGGAGATGCCATGTTGAAGTTGAATGAGGTGATGTCGGATGCAAAGTAGATTTGAACCTAGGTACCTAAGTAGTCACTATCCAAGGTCCAGAGTACCCTTTTTTGAATGGTTTAGTCTTGGTTTTTAGAATAGTTGCTGTTTTTTCTTTGCTACGTTCAGAGGCGTGTTTCTGCTGAAATGATAGTTGGGCTACCATTGACGCTGGTATCTCGACTCTGCAACTGTAAGAGCGGAACCAAGCAAAGACAAAGTCCCAGAAACTGTTTCATTCGCCCATAGAAAAAAAAGACAACACTGTGCTGTCACGGCACGGCCGAAACATAAGTCCAATCCATTCATCAGTCATTGACACATTGAAGGCCTAATGATAATAGAAAGCACCCTATTCGCCATCCAAATCTGCCGGACTGGAAAAGAGAACGCAACTAAACACAGGACACAGAGAAAATAAAAGAAAGGTTTGTCATGAACGAAACAAACGCGGAGTGGAATAAAAACACAAACGACATCCACCAGAGTAATGCCTGGGTTAAAAAAAAAAGGGGGATAAAGAACCCATCCGACAGATAGCATATCCAATCCCAAGCCAATCCATCAATCAATCGTCACATGCACGTCGTCAACGCGGGAACTAGCTACATTTTGGGTTGTTTAGTTGAAGGTGAGGTTTAGGCATTCTCGGTATTGTGCGTGTTTTCAACCGGCCCCAACTCCTTCTCGTCCTCGTAGTCGTCAAACTCGAGCCCGGCATCCCGCGCGCGTTGCAGCCACTTGCGCGCGATCTCGCCGCGGCGGTTGACTTCGGCTTTGAGCTTGGCGTTCTGGGCGCTGATCTCGTTCAGCGCTTGCGTGGTGGTGAGGTTGTTCTGCTCCCACCGTGTGTTCATTTGCTTGCGCTCTTCTTGCAGTTGGACGATGTACTCGATGGCACGCTGCAGGATGGCGCCCTTGTTCTTGTCGCAGTTGGGCACCAGCTGCGCGATCTGGTTGATGCCCTCGTTGATCGTCTCACGGCGACGACGCTCAACTGTAACTTCGTTAGTCGCTGGGTTTGGTGCGCAAAAGAGGAAGATACCGCCACTTACCCTCTTTGTGATTGTTCTTACGGAGCGCGTGCCACTCGGGTGACCCCACTGCGGGCTTCGTCTGGTTCATGTTCTGCGCTTCACGAGCCGCATACACTGCTGCCGCCGTCGAATGTTGTTGAGGAGGATGACCTTGCATTGTGGTGGTTGTTGCAGTAGGAGCGGGAGCGCCAGTGGTTTGGTTGTGACCTTGCAGAGTGGTGGACTGGTTGATTTCCTCACCAAAGCCCAGGCCGTGGCTCAGCTGGCCGCTGCCATCGAACCCGGCCTCGGGCGGAGGCGGGTACTTGTTCTGCGGCTGTGCGGCCAGAGCGGCTTTGGCGGTCGACAGGGCGTTCTCGTCGGTGATGCCGTTCGACGAGCCCCCGACGTGCTGCAGAATCTGCTGGTCAATGTTCATCTCCGGCGACGTGCTGGGCAGGCCGTGTGCCTCGTAGCCGCTGAGCGAATGAGAATATGTTGCCTGATTCTCACCGGCTTGACTCAGAGCCGGCACATTTGTGTTGCCGCCGCTCTGCGTGGTCGCGACGCGTTGCGCGTCGGGACCAGCATTGTCATCCTCGCGCTTACGCTTGTTACTTCCGCTCCCTTCTGGGGGGTTGTTGACAGCCGTATCCGACATGATTGACTTGAACTAGAATAGTATGTTAGCCATGATCTTTTTTTTTTTTCTTCTTTGGATTTCAGTTGAACCAGCCAAGCTCATCTCGCGACGACCAATCGAAGTAGTCCGGGGACCGCGGTGCGATGGAAACAAACCACGGGGTGTGCAGATCCACGCGTCAATGACAACATCAACAAGTCATCCACGAGCCATCAATTACATGCATCGCGAGCGACAGGAATCATCCAAAAAATACAAAAGCTTCATCACTTCCATCAAACAACACCTCTGTGATCTTCACATGGATGACGATGGTTGATGGGTGACAATGGCCGACAACGCGGCAGCAATAAGCACCCCAAGATTTGTGCCATCATCGCGACCGTGGACGAACCCGATGGTTCATCATCCTCGACGACGCGGTCGGGGAGCTGGCCGGTGGTGGACGGTCTTCGCGTTGGCCCAGGACCACGTAGTGGGGAGAGCTTTTGTCAGGGCTTGGGGCTTCGGCTTACCTGGTGGTTATCACCTGACAGCAAGTCACGGGAATCGAGGCCGTATGGATTGGAAGAGGAACTATGAAACTGCAAATAAAAAAAGACCCAATGCGCACAGGGGAAAAAGCGCAAGAGGGGTATCAAATGGGACCGGCGGACGCAGAGAATCGAGATCCGCGGCCAGACAGCGTGGCAGAAATATCGGTGGACTGCACTTCGAGGGACGAAGGGCGAATACTTGAAGAATCACGAAGTAGTCGTGGAGAGGCAGCTCACGTGGCGAGGGAGGAGGACAGAAGGGGAGACGGCAGAGACCAAAAGTGCCGAACAGGGACTGACACGTCACCTGACCAGGGCCCCACCGCGGGCATGGACCAATCCGGAATCCGATCGCACAGGATCGGCATGCCTGGAAAACCAGGCATCAAGGCATCCACCAGAGACACTCGTGACTGTTGAATTGGGTCATGTGCAACGCCGGAATGGCTTTTTGCTCTTTGACTTTTCGATTGGCTGCAGATGGCGGACAGGGATGCGGAGAAGTCGTCGCCTTGGATCTTGATTGCTTTCGTTCCCCCAAGTCTATCTATTCATGATCCTGGTGCCCTCAATTTTCTCCCAGTGTGCCTGCAAACTACTCGTACCTCGAGATGGACCGTTGCGCCTCTGCAGATGACTTGCAGTCCTAGCGCAATCCATACCATACATATATCCAGGGTTTAGCTAGGTCTCGGGCCGATCCTTGAAGATCAGAAACCATGGGCCTTGGATTATGATATTGTTCAATAGTTCACATAACTAATGGTCTAATCATTTTGTACGTGAATGAGGTTAACTCCAGACAGCTATCCATCGAGCTGGATCTGATCAGAGGCAATGCCGCCACTGATTCAGTTAATCGCTGTGGAAAAGGCCCCCTCTCATGGCCAGAAAAGCGAACAAGAATGAGTCTTAACCGGTGTTCGATCACATGGACGCAGCACGATGATTGCCTCAAGCTCCGTATCGGATTGTCCAAATTTGAAAGCCTCGCAGTGGGCTGGACCCTGCTTCGGAACTCCCGTTCTTGAGAGGCTTCAACGTCGCCGAGATGAATGTCACAGCAAGCGATGATCTGCGATCCGATAATCATGGGGGCTAGAAGGGATATTCTGTAGAAGATACACTGGTGCTATAACTGGCTCGAGATGTCCGGAAAATTCATGTGTGTACACGTACACGAGGGTGGAAAGACGAAGAATACTACATACACATCGAGAAGATGTTAGGGCTGTCACATGGACAAAAGTAGAATTAGGTACTAAGGCTAATAATATGTAAGTAGTTTTCACATGACAGCTCAAGTGATACAGGATGGCTCAAAGGTTTAGTGATTGCAGTCCGTATTATGCTCCAGACCCATCATCACTCTCCCTGCTGGCCCTCTGCTCCGGAACAAAGGTCATCGCGGGCTCAGACTGCGTATCAGCAAAGCAGATACCCTCTTCCCGGGCACCCTTCATTCCCCAACAATGGATCTTGACGTTTGATGGGCTGATCGAAGTCTTAGCACCGTTCCCCGTAGACTCCGTCACATCCCGCGTGCTCTCCTGCGTAATGGCAACGACAGTGCTGGTCCCGACATATGTCGCGGTGGGAATGACTCCCCCAGCGCTCTCCTCAATGCCCGTCCGGTTCGCAAACACGAGAACCACTCGCTTCTCTGACGACGACGATAATCCATCAAGATCCCCGCTATGGGTCAGTCTCCTCTCGATCAGCGGCCAGAACCTCCGCATCCAGTAGTTGAACGTATCCATATCTGGCCGGTGACTCGGCGCCGCGAACAGCGCATCGCTATCGACCGCCAACCACGCCGTCGAGACAATCACCAACTGGGACTGCGAGTCAAGCACCCGGTTCGCAAACTCCCAGGCCGTGAACGGCGCCTCGAACTTGTACGGGTTGATGTCCATGCAGATCCCAAATGTTGTCGGGACATGATGCTTCTTCGTCTTCCCTTCAGCAGTAGGATGGCCAAACTCGAGCGGCAGGAACCCTCGACCTGCATCGCCTTCGGAGGCCCAGGATTCGTCGGTGTAATAGAGGAATCGCTTTCGGTAGTTGTGTAGCACTTGACCATCCTCACCGACGACGATCAGCGAATTGTAATACTTGTCTTCCTTGTTCGATGACGACTCTTCCTGCTCGTCTTCTCCTTGCTCCTCACCCGCTTTGACAATCTCGGGATACCCCACGCAGACTTTGCAGCGCAGTCGTCGCGCGGTTTCCCGTGCCCATCGTCCCGATGGCCCTGTCCCCTGGGGCTCCAGAAACGGCTTTATAGCCTCTAATGAAGGGAAGTTGTATCCTGCCAAAAATATTTTCCAAAAGGTCAACAACTACCCTTGATTTCACTAACTCCCTAGGTTGATAACCTTACCGGAAAATGCCATTTCAGGCAGCACCAAAATATCCGGTCGCAGCTCCTCAATCCCCGGTCCGGATGATCGTATATCATCTCCATTAGAAATAGAAGTACTAGAAGAAGGAGGAGTGAGCTTCAGCAGCTCATCGGCTCGTCGGATATTCCCCTCTACATCGCCCAGTCGCGGAGCGAACTGGAGCGTGGCGATGCGCATGTTTGATATCGGAGACTGCTGTGGATGATGATGATGATGATGGTGCCGATGGTGAATGATGGATCTGAAATCAAGACCCGGAAGAAGCCCCCGGGATGGAAGAATTGGAAGAATAGAAGGATTTAATGCCGCCCAAAAGTCAAAGATGCTGCCACTGCTCTTCAGATTCCGGGCCGTCCTGCTAACTAAGAGTAGAAATGAGGAGCATGCAGGGCGAACCGAGTGGTTGACCGGCATGAGAAAGGGATGATCAGGTTTCAATGAGTTGAGTCTTTTTACGTCTTGGGATCTATCGTGCCTCCCCGGATCAATGTGCTTTCGTCGACGAGTAGCCGTCATCTCCAGCCGATAAAGTACAACACGTCAAGTCACATGATGAGCTGGGATCGATGGATCGGAGTCGATTGTATATGCTTGCCATCAGCAAATGATGCCGTAGTTGAGTGATTCGAAATTACTATGGAGCAAAACCCCCTTCGGATGACATCTACCAATTCGTAGGTTTTACTTTGTGCTCAGAAAATCCGAGGAACAAAGACACTGTAGTCGTAAATGCATCTTGAACTGCCGCAACATATCATACAATCCCGTATAATCCTGAGCTCCTAGCGTCTCTCCCTGTCCCAAACCCAACGCCAACAACCCTGTACAAGTACACGACTCCATCATGTCCCGCAAGATGGAAGTTCACCCACAAAAACCATCACGCTATGCCCTGTCCGTCATGACCAAGATGAATATGATCACAAAAACAGCAAAAAAAAAAGGAAAGATCATACATGCAGAATGAAGAATCACGAGTCGGCGAGCCGTTTAACTTTCTTCTGGTTTGCCCGTTCGCGCGTCTTCTCGGACGCTCTCTCGGCGAGCTTCTCCGGCGGGAACGGGAGGGGTTTGTATGCCAACCCCTTGGCGCCCGTCCTCCGAATGCGCTCTTCCGTGCGCGACAGAGTCCGGCCTAACCCCAAAGGAGACTCGGGTGCCAACGCAACCTCGTACCCATTGACGCGCGAGATGGGGGATTGGCTGCGAGAGAGGTCGCTCGCCGACGAGCTGAAACTTCGTCGCAGATACACAGACGAAAGGAGGGGATCAGGTCGAGAATACTCTGCAGGGGGTTCGAGTAAACTCGGCCCGTTCTTCAGGTCCTCCGCGGCGATGCGAGCAGCCGACAAGAGAATCTCATCCTCGTCGACCTGAGGGGACGCTTTTGCCGGAGGTTCCGGCTCAACTGCTGGCTTGGAGTCGACCATTTTCTTGATTTCCTCCAGCATGGCTAGCGTCGGTAAAGGCGCGACGGACGCAAATGCGAGAGACTTCTTCGGTTTCTTCTTGGGCGCCGGCTCTGGCTCGGACTCGGCGACTCTGGGCTCCTTGGAGTCTTCAGATTCCACGTTTGAGCCAACTTCCTCGTCCCGTTCCAGAGACCGCTTACGGCTAGGAGTTTCGCGTCGCCCACTGACAGACTGCCGCAACATGTCAATCCATGTTGCACGGTCCTCCAGAGGCTGGCGTTTTTCCAGCTTCGCGCCTGACGCCGGCTCAGATGGAAATTCTTTCGTTTCGAGCGGTCGTGCCGTTTGCGCAGCCGCTGATCCATCCACTGATGAAGGCGTTCTTGTACCGACTTGTGCAACTGATGCCGCCAATGGTGCTGCGTTCACAGTCGTGGTGGAGACCTGTGGCTTCAAGGTGGGTTCATCTGTCACTGGTGTCGGTGCTTCAGTCGAAATCGAGGTTGCAAAACCAGGGATTGGAGGTTTGGATGGCTCTGAGTGGGGTTGGGCCTGGACCGCCTTTGCTTCAGAAATGCCCGCGGGTTTTGGTGACGGCACCTGAGTCGGAGCCGGTGCCAAAGGGCGTTCTTCAAATGCGAAACTGGGACCACCCGCGGGCTTCTGAGACGGCTGCGCGTTCTCCAGTGATGATTCAGTGACAGTCGAGCCATTTAGCTGCGCGGCTGAACTGCTTGTCGCCGGCGCTGAAGGGCGTTCCCCGAATAAGGATCTGGGGCCATCTGCAGGCTTCGCAGGCGGCTGGATGTTCCCTGGGCCTGATGTTGTGACAAGTGAACCATTCGACCCCGCGACCGAACTGCTTGTCGCTGGCGCAAAAAGCGAAGCGAAAGGATTCTGCGTACTAGTGTCTGTTTTGGACGTAGAGTCGTTGTCTGCCTTCGCCTGATTATAGATGGTCGTGGGCTTCTCTTGAGGTTGCGAAACCTCGTGCGACGTTTTAGAGTCCTCCGTAGTCGATGACAGCGTAGAGAAAAGTCCAGAGGAAGGACCGGGCGTGAACAGACCGAATTTGGTCTGAGACGGAATGAAAGGAGCAGCAAAAGGATTGAGAGATGATTCTGCAGGTTTTGGTTTATGCTCCTGTTGTGCAGTAGAAGTGACAAATTGCGGAGCAGACGTGACAGGAGCGTGCGTGGTTTGTTCTGGCGTCTGAGTGAAAGTAGAAGCTGGGAAAAGGGATTGCGGAGCGGACGACGCCGTTTTGCCGTTCATAAAGGAGAACGCGGAGCTGGATGAAATACTTGGCCCGCTGCTCGTGACATTGGGTTGGCCATTGATACCAGCTTGATGGCCGAGGCTGTTGCCAGAAGAAATTCCGTTGGTTGCAAAGAGAGGCTTGTTGGGCTCCGGAACAGAAGGAACCTGGGTCGTACTCGGAGCGGCAGATTGGGGCCCCGAATGCACTGCAGGCTGAGCGTTCTCCTCTGGGACGAATAGACTTTCATCGGAGACGACAGACATGCTCTCTACATCTTGGGGTTGGAGCAAGGAACTGTCAATCATCCCATACTCCGCAGCCTGCTTGATATTGAGGCCAAGTATAAGAGCGGCAAGAGTTCTCCCGCCGCGTTTTGACTCGACGTATGTCTCGGAAAACGTCTGCTGCGTGGTTGGTTGGAACTCTGAAATGATGTTAGAATTAAGTAGCGGGACAGGAGGAGCACTCCAAGAGCCGACTACGTACCAACAGAGTCGATTGGACGATTGCCCCAGTTCAGGTACAGCTGCCCGTCCGCATTCTCAGCGAATTCCAGGCCCTGGTCGAGGCAAAACTGTTCTGTCTGCGAGTCATCATCGAAGTGCAGCACAGAGGTGAGTTCTTCGAGAGTCCACTCCTCGTTCTTGTGCTGCTGAGAAATCGGAGAACGACAGTAGCCTTTCCAGATCGAACGGATTGCAGTCTGCCGCATGTTGTTGAAGTAGATCTCGGCAACGCATGCCATGAGATACGAGACGCTCGGGGAATCCACAAGGTTGAAGAAACGCGAGTAGAACCCTTGAGCAATCGCATTTGGCCGCTTGTCGTCGAGTGTCCCCTGATATTCCCATGTGTTACTTGCCGCGGCGTAGAGTTCGAGAGCGACTTGCACTTTGGGGGATCGTAACAACTCCACCGGCCATTTCTGAATTCGTGTTTCCAGATCGGGTCGTTGATCGTGGATGGCAAACACGATATAGTATGCGCGGAATTCCTCCTCATTGGGGAAGTGGATTCGACCGCGGTTATCGTCATAGTAGTACATCAACGAAAGCATGGTATTGTTGAGCTGTTCTCGCTCCTGGTGGTGGTCGAAGTGCTCGTGGTTCGATGGGCTGGATAGGAGATGGAGCGAGAGAATATGGAATCGGGCGATCCGTTCCAGACATGTGACCGCCATTCGAACGTGATCCTCCCGAGTTAACTGCTGAACGGAGAAATCGTTCCTGATCGACCGTGTGCGATCCCAGACAAACTTGTGAATTACGCCGAGAGGCTCCGGTCCGTTGATTACGTGGCGGATCAAATAGTTCATCGTCTGGAGAAGGGTTTTCGGTGTGCGAATATCGGACGGTAGTTGCTCATCGTACCCAGCAGCAGACCGTCTGAAACGCTTCAGCATCTTCGACTCCACGATCTGGAGCGTGTTGCTGGCCGGATGCAAATACTGGCGAATCGATCAGCAAGGATTGTCTGGGGCGAGTGCAAAGCCGAATTCGTACTTTTTCGCTGCGATCTACCATCTTTTGCACAATTCTCTCCACACGCTCGTACTCTGGACACATGCTCGTGCAGGTTCCCACGGGAGTTATGGCTTTATTCAGCGATGTCGGCTGGTTGGGGTCCGCCATTTGGCCCTGTCGGATTGCCTCCTCCCTCTGTCTCGCGCGGTCGATTTTGAGCTTCCAGGAAAGTCAGTCCATAGTCTTCCGGCGCGTATATCAAGCTCATCGGTGCCGTATTCCACGTACTTTCTCATAGCGGTCCTGGTAGCTCCCCGCTGTTCGGCCATCCTCCACGGAAACAGTGTCTGTCGACAAGGCTGTTTTCGACGGCCCGGAACGACTTTGGGCTGATCGGGGACGGGCAGGCTGGCTGCTGATTGCGGAACTAATGGAATTCGCGAATGAAGACGCCACGCCTTTGCCTGCGAGTGTCGGTGCCGACTTTGTGGAGTGCTTTGGGTCGATCTTGCTGCGCAAAGAAGGTGCATTCGCCGCGCTCCGAGAAGCGCGCCCTGACCCCTTCGCCCGTCCTCGAGAGGAACCCCGACCGGTATTGGCAGCGACCTGCGTCGACGCGCGACCTCGGCCACGGCCCCGGGCGCGGGCCTGTCCGCGGACTCGGGAATTTCCATCTTTCTGGCCCGCACCAGTCGCACTGATAGGGTTCCCAGCGGCCTGCATTTATGCAGTGGCCCTCCGACGAACGGTGGCCGGACGTTGGGTGTCGAGCGGGCGCGGTGTTCGATGGCCGCAGACGCAAATGACGGGACGGTTCTTCGTTGGGAGAAGTGAGGCTGAAGCTACCATGAGTCGCGTGAAGAAGCGCAATGATGACAGGAGCGGAAGGGACAGGGCCCTGCTCTGAAGTTTCAGAGGTTATTGAGCAGGGTCCTCTCAGTGTCTTTGTTGAACTGGACGAGTTTGCCGCGAGCGAGAGAGCAACCGACGCTTTTCGAAATGATGACTCAGCATCTCAGCACTTTCCCATGGTGCACGGACCTGTTCATTCAACAAACACTTTTTTTTGTCACCTTCCCAGTGTGACTTTTATGCCTACCGTACATCTCGAGAATCTTCATTACTAGCGATGGCAATTCCTTCTTTATAGTCTATATTTCGCTGCATACTACAGCCAGTGCTTCATCGCCGTTCCGAGGCCGGCAAAGCCTTCTTGAAATACCTTTCGCCCAGCCAGCTCGTTTGCAAAGCGGACTTTGGTCAGCAAGTCCCAGTCATCACGACGGCACATCAAGCCGAAGATCATGCCTGCCACAAATGTATCGCCGGCTCCAATGGTGCTAACGGTGTTTAGCGGAGAACGCAATGAAATGTATGGTACAAACACATACTCTACGATTGAGGATCCTTCCTCGGTGTATGCCGGCACTGAGACGTGCGTGCGGCTCGGCAGTTCCAACACATCGGCGCCTTTTTCGCCCCAAGTACAGCATAGATGACGTCTATGCATCGCCGTTTAGTCTTCATTCAGCGTTTCACATGAATCTGGTGCTACGTACGCCTTGGGAGTGAAGTTAGCCTGGTCTCGCAGGCATTGTTCTGCCGATGTGTAGCCCTTCGCCTATAGCAAGCCGGATCAGTAGATCATCGTGAGTGACAGGAAGGAGCAGCACCTGAGCCCAGCTCTTCGAATAGAACACCAAGTCTGCTTCTGCAGCCAGATTCTCTAAGCCTGCGCGGCCGGGTTTCTCAACCTCGACACTGATCGTAGCGTGCGGTAGGGACCGGTGAAGGTGATGGATGCATTCTAGCGTGGTATCCGGGATTCGGCCCTATTGGCGATTGTCAATCAATCGCGCTCAACCGATACCGGCAAGATCATTTACTTCGAAATGGAACCAGTAGTCTTCTCTATCGGTTAATTGGCTTACGATGCGCCCGAATTCGTCGACTGTCATTTCTGGCAGCTCGTTGAAGTTGATGATGGTCCGGCTATCGGTAGATTGGCTGCGGATCACATAGCTAGACGCCGGATCGCTGATATTCTCACGATAGATGCAATGATTGAAGCTCACAGCTGGTCCTAATGAGTCGCGTATAAACTGACTGCCCGGTGAACTGCGGGAGGGCAGCACCGCTACCAAGTCGAGCGTCGCATTGGCGCGCGATCGCTGCACAAGCTGCTCGAGGACTTCGAGCGAGTTTGGACAGTTGCCTCCCCGGCGACGCGTGACACTCGATGCGCGCAATTTCTCATCTTCCTTGGGATAGTGATCAACTCTAGGAATCTTAGCTGCCTAAAGTTCTTGGTTGCCGACAGAAGGACAATTTCCAGGAATACCTCAATATTGTATCGACGTAGCAGGCACCAACCATAACCAGGCGCGTCATGGCGACGTCCTTGAGGCTCTGTCATTCATCGCACGTTGAGGGGCATTGCATTGAGAGAGCACAGCAAAGGCCGCAGGGGTAGCTCTGGAGGAAGATCTGGCAGCCGAAAGCCACGTTAGTCATCATCATTCTGACACCTCCAATTGGCCAATGTCTGGCTGTGAGGGGTGTGTGGGATGTGGAGAGCTGCACAATCTGATTGGTCGGAGTTTCAGGCAGAATAACATCTCACGTCATGGATCTCCAGCAGTTTGGGCTCGCAGCAAGTCCAAGATTGTCCTGACCAGCACAAATTTTGAGGACAGAATAGCAGTAATTGGCCGTCTGGAAGTGCTGGGATCTCTTCTCTGAAATGCTGCCTGGAAATCACGGTCCAGAGGCCTCGAGAAGTGCAAGAACAAAACATAAAGAGCCGGGATATTGTTTCGCCGCCATTCCACGTAGCCGGCTTTAAATGATTACTAAGCAAAATTCCATCCGGGAGCTTCATCGGTCTTGATCTCGCACCATTTATCTCGTCTCTCCTCCGCATCAGACCAGGCAGCAAAGGGGAGAAATACCTTTTCCTGGGTCTGGCGACCGTGCTCTTAGGCTGACTGGACGGCGTGGTGTGACGCGAGGCGAGCGAGCAGAGCATACCGTTCACGCGGTATTCTCGAGGAAGATGGTCGATGGGAATCCTCAAGCCGTGATAGCCAATGTTCCCGGGCCCGCCGTTTCCTTGACTCTCGATGGCGAGGCGTCGAGACAGCCCTTTTGCGGTGACCGGGAGGGATGGGGTCCAATTAGCTCGGTGATATATGACTTCACTCCCTGTTTCCTCGATGTTTGGGTTGCTGCGGTTGCGGCATGGGGAATTTTTTTCGGTGCCGGCGCAATTTGGTTCCTGTTGACAAAGAGAGTTGCTCAGCCGGTCTCAAAGAATTGGCACTTTTGGGCGAAGCTTGTGAGTCTCCTTTCCCATTGTCTGACGGGCTGACGGGTCTGATCGTCTGGGCAGATTGTCCTCAAATTGCTGATTCTCGCCACCGCTGTGCAAGCTGCGCTGCAAGTCGAGACGCATCCTCGAGTGTGGTTTGCTGATATTCGCTTCTGGACCACAGCATCAATATTGGTGTCCCTCGGAGTTATCTTCGCGTTACAGTACATCGAGCATTGGCGCAGCAGGCAGCCAAATGGCGTCGTCCTGTTCTACTGGGTGTTCTTTATCATTGCGTATGCGGTCAAACTACGGTCCCTTATTATTCGGGAGACGTTTCGCACCGAACTCGCCTACTTCATCGTTTTCACAATCGCCTTTGCTCTCGCGATCTTTGAGTTTATCCTGGAGTATTTTGTGCCAAAGAAACAAAGTGCATATGATGCTCTGGGAGCCGAGGATGAGTGTCCATATGAATACGCAGATGTGTTCTCAGTCCTGACATTCAGTTGGATGACTCCTCTGATGAAGTTTGGGTACAAGACTTTTTTGACGCAGGATGATCTGTGGAATTTGCGCAGACGTGACACTACTGCGGTGACGGGCCAGGCGTTGGAGGAAACGTGGAAGAGGGAACTGCAGAAGAAGCGTCCATCTCTTTGGCTTGCGCTTTTCAAGGCTTTCGGAGGGCCATATCTGCGGGGCTCTATCATCAAATGCGGAAGTGATATCCTAGCTTTCGTGCAGCCTCAATTGCTACGCTTGTTGATCACATTCATCGATTCGTATCGTACGGACAACCCGCAGCCAGTGGCTCGTGGAGTCGCCATCGCGATAGCCATGTTCCTGGTATCTGTCGGTCAAACTACATGCCTGCATCAATATTTCCAGCGTGCCTTTGAGACCGGCATGCGCGTCAAGTCTGGCTTGACTGCACTTATCTACGCCAAGTCACTCAAGTTGTCCAACGAAGGTCGAGCAACGAAGAATACCGGGGACATTGTCAACCATATGGCGGTCGATCAGCAACGTCTCGCAGATTTGGCCCAGTTTGGAGCTCAACTTTGGTCCGCGCCGTTCCAAATTTTCCTTTGCATGGCATCTCTTTATAACCTTGTCGGTCTGAGCATGCTTGCCGGGATTGCGGTCATGATCTTGATGATTCCGCTCAACGGTTTGATTGCCCGGATGATGAAGAAACTTCAGCTGGTGCAGATGCGCAACAAAGACTCCCGGTCGCGATTGATGACGGAAATCTTGAACAATATGAAGAGCATCAAGCTCTATGCCTGGAACAAGGCATTCATGGCCAAACTCAGTCACATCCGTAATGACCAGGAACTGAACACGTTGCGAAAGATTGGCGCAACTCAAGCCTTTGCTAATTTTACCTGGTCATCGACTCCGTTCCTGGTTTCGTGTTTGACCTTCGCTATCTTCGTTATCACCGACAACCGGCCCTTGACCACCGACCTTGTTTTCCCGGCTCTTACGTTGTTTAACCTCCTCACCTTCCCGCTGGCGATTTTGCCGATGGTGATCACTTCAATCGTCGAGGCTTCCGTCGCTGTCCGGCGTCTGACCGACTACTTTACTGCAGACGAGCTCCAGCCCGATGCGGTCTCATTCCAGGACGCTGTCGTTCATGTCGGTGATGAGTCCGTCCGCATTCGTGAAGCCTCATTCACTTGGAATCGCCACGAACCTGGAAATGTGCTGGAAAACATTAATCTCAGCGCGCGTAAGGGAGAACTCACGTGCATTGTCGGCCGCGTAGGCTCCGGCAAGTCGTCTCTACTGCAGTCGATCTTGGGCGATCTATATAAACGTCAAGGCGAAGTGGTAGTCCGTGGAAAAATTGCATATGTCGCGCAGCAGCCGTGGGTCATGAATGCCAGTGTCAGGGAGAACATCGTCTTCGGGCATCGTTGGGACCCCCATTTCTACGACCTCACTGTGGAAGCTTGCGCTTTGGTTGATGACTTCAAGACCCTGCCCGATGGTGATAAGACGGAGGTCGGCGAGCGGGGCATCTCTCTGTCTGGCGGTCAGAAAGCTCGGTTGACTCTTGCTCGAGCGGTGTATGCTCGGGCCGATGTATACCTGTTGGATGACGTCTTGTCGGCCGTGGATTCTCACGTGGGACGCCATCTGATCAGTCGCGTACTTGGGCCCAACGGCATCCTCAACAGCAAGACCCGTATCCTTGCGACAAATTCCATCGCGGTGCTCTCATCCGCAGATTTTATTGGGTTGCTGCGGGACGGGACTTTGATCGAGACTGGAACTTATGAGCAACTGTTGGCAATGAAGGGAGAGGTTGCCAATTTGATCCGCACCGCTTCCAGTGATGACGAGGACGGATCAGACGCCAGCAAAGATATGCGAAGCGGCGAGTCGACGGCGACCTCTGAGATATTTGACGAGGACTCGGAATTATCTAGCGAGGAGATCGAGGACACAACTGGTTCTCTCGCGCCGATCCGGCCAAGTAGTGCGAGGAAGACGAGTATGTCTACGTTGCGACGGGCGAGCACTGCAAGCTGGCATGGTCCGCGCAGAGACGGGGCCGACGAGGAAAATGGTCTCAAGTCACGGCAGACGAAGGAGACTTCCGAGCAGGGCAAGGTGAAATGGTCTGTGTATTGGGAGTACGCCAAGGAAAGCAACCTATACGCCGTGGGAATGTATCTCATTGCCCTTTTAGCGGCGCAGACCACGCAAGTTCTGGGAGGGTTCTGGTTGAAGCATTGGTCGGAGGTCAATGAGGAAGCGGGCGGAAATCCTCAGGTTGCCAAGTACATTGGAATCTACACTGCTTTTGGGCTGGGTTCGTCCGCATTGTCTGTGATCCAGACACTTATCCTTTGGATTTTCTGCTCTATTGAGGTATGTACATGTGCTTTCCAGTGCCTGAGGTCATTTCTAAGCAATGTAGGCGTCGCGGAAATTCCACGAGCGAATGGCATACGCCATCTTCAGGTCGCCGATGACCTTTTTCGAGACGACTCCTTCGGGCAGAATCCTGAATCGATTCTCGAGTGATATCTATCGCGTTGACGAGGTCCTTGCGCGTACCTTCAACATGGTTAGTTGACTTTCCCTAGGAGAATCAGTGTCGTACTCTAATGGGCGGTAGTTGTTTGTAAATACGGCTCGCGCAGGATTCACGATGGCTGTCATTGCTATTTCGACTCCACCAGTCATCATCGTCATGATCCCGCTCGCCTTCATTTATATGTCGTATCAGAAGTACTACCTCCGAACTTCCCGCGAATTGAAGCGTCTCGACAGCGTCAGTCGAAGTCCCATCTATGCGCATTTCCAGGAGTCACTGGGCGGAGTGTCGACCATCCGGGCATACCGACAGGGAGAGCGCTTTGCGTTGGAGAACGAATGGCGGATGGATGCGAACCAGCGGGCATACTTCCCGTCGATTAGTGCAAACCGTTGGCTGGCGGTGCGACTAGAATTCATTGGGTCCGTTGTGATTCTTTCAGCTGCCATGGGATCCATCATCTCCGTTTCCAGAGGCAGTGGTTTGACGGCCGGCATGGTCGGTTTGGCCATGTCATATGCCTTGCAGATCACGCAGTCCCTGAATTGGATTGTGAGGCAGACGGTCGAAGTTGAGACCAACATTGTGTCCGTCGAGCGTGTCCTGGAGTATGCGCGCCTTCCGAGCGAAGCGCCCGACGTGATCTTCAAGAACCGGCCGCCTATCGGATGGCCGGGACAGGGAGGAGTTTCGTTCCGGAACTACAGTACTCGGTATCGAGAGGGACTGGATCTTGTCTTGAAGGATATCAACATCGATATCAAGCCTCGCGAGAAGATTGGCGTCGTTGGACGTACGGGAGCTGGGAAGAGTTCTCTGACTCTGGCTCTTTTCCGGATCATTGAGCCGGCAAGTGGCAGTATCAGGTATGGTTTCCACGAAGCCAACGAAGTGTTTACTGCTTTCTAATCATACTATTAGCATTGATGGCTTGGATATCTCGACCATTGGTCTGCTGGACCTGCGCGGTCGACTTGCCATTATTCCTCAGGACCCAGCTCTCTTCGAGGGATCTATTCGTGATAACTTGGATCCTCGCCACGTTCATGATGATACGGAGTTGTGGAGTGTTTTGAGTACGTAGATGCTGAGTTGCGAAATGATGGGATCATGGACTGACCAGTCAGGCCATGCACGTCTCAAGGAGCATGTGGCCAGCATGGATGGACAATTGGACGCCATGATTCAGGAAGGAGGTGAGTGATTCCAGACTGCTAACCAAATTTCCAAATGGATGGGCGCTGACCGCGGCTACAGGGTCGAATCTTAGTCAGGGGCAGCGCCAGCTGATTTCTCTAGCCCGTGCGCTGCTTACACCGAGCAATATCCTTGTCCTGGACGAAGCAACGGTACGTTACGAAGAATACGAACCATGCGTTTGGGAACGGGAAAACTAATCTTTCGTTGGCGTCCCCGCAGGCGGCCGTGGATATCGAAACGGATGCGCTCATTCAGCGCACGCTGCGCAGTAGCGTGTTCAAAGATCGCACCATCATCACGATAGCGCATCGAATCAACACTATCCTGGATTCGGATCGCATCGTTGTTTTGGACCGCGGAACGGTGGCCGAGTTCGACACGCCGGCAGAACTGATTCGCCGGCGCGGCATGTTTTACGAGCTGGTTAAGGAGGCGGGACTGTTGGAAAGCGAGGCGGTCACATCCCTGCTCGGATCCAAGAGGTGAAATGAAGAACTTTTCGTCGGTACTTTTTTTTTTTTTTTTTTTTTTTTTTTTTCTGTTTAGGGTGGCAGACTAAATTGACGGGATTCGGGGAATGGATCGCGCGCTGGGACCTTTTTCCGTGGGTCCGTGGCAAGGACCGGCGCCGCTGAGCTTTTTTTGCTTGAACAGGTTTAGTTAACCTGTGATGGACATGGTCCGTGCCCTGGCAGGGGGCAAGAGACAACATCAAACATGCGGTGATGGGACTTGTCTTGCATTTCGCAAAGAGAGAAAAAGTAAAGAACGGACCACAGAGCCAAAAAGCAAGACGATCAAAGCAAGGATTTAAAACTGTACTATTTTTGCGGCACGTCGATGACTGTACAATCTATTTCATGTGAGGTTTACTCTAGTTACTCCGTAAATTGCCGAGATTAAAGATCGATGCGACAATACTTGTATAGAATAAGCTGAATATCAGACAAGACTAGGGAAAGGCGTCAAGGTTCTTCAGTTTCTACGTTTGTACGTGCTTCATCTCTCTCTGCTTTGGACTACTGCCTTAGTACGTACTCCGTACGGGAGGGACACTTAGAACATCACTCCAAAATCTATGTGGAATGTGGGTTGTTCCAAAGCCTCCGACTCAAACTCTCAGACAAATTCGGTATTTCTTGGACGAGCTGTTCTGCATTCTCCCCTTCCATGAAAGTCGAAACTGGAGCACAGAGTTTTCCATGAACCTGTGTAGAGTAGAGCTCCCCGACCTCCGCTATCTGCAACGTGGCTGCGCCAAATCGCCAATCAAGCCTGGGCCGTATCTCCATGATCAGGGCCCAGACCAGGCCCGTGCAGAGTGAAGAAAAAGTACTCCGTAATTAGGTATTAAAAAAAAAAAAAAGAATCCACCACGCAAAAGTTACCAGTCTAGGACTTAGGAGGAACCCTGCAATCTGCATAGCGTACCCCGGTTACTGGGACAGTGGGACAGTGGGACGGGCCCAGACGGGGGATAACAGGAGTCACAGATAGTGACCCAGAAACTCCTCAGAGAAGGGCACTTATCATTGCTCAGAACTGACGAAATTGAAGAAAAATGGAGCTTGGGAGTTGAGACTCTCGTGGGTCAAAGGCATACTGATAAAGTTAAATGGCCAATTGATTTTTTGGGGTTTCAACCGTTGCACCGTCAACGGGAATTGAGGATCAGAATGATTGGCGATCAGAACTTGGAGTGTTGAATGGCAATGCCCTTGGCTTGCATTGTACTTTGTAGCTGCACAAGTGCGAGGGAAGAAATCTGCAGGGAATGATCCTGTGGACGGTGTGGTTAGGTCAAAAGAGGCTCTGCGTGTGTGGCTTTTCTCTCCATGCGGAGTACAAAACATTCAGGACCCCGTATAGTGAGTTACTCTGAGGGAGTCCGCGCTGGAACTTGGAAGTCGCCACGTCCCAAGTCGGCGGGTCGGGGCGACTGCAAACTCGTATCTATCCGGATGGTTCGATGCTGTTGATGAACCGCCAAAGTACAAATGCCTGGCGCCAACCATTGCAGGATGCTCTGTCGATGGGACGGCGCTCTGATCTTGGCTCGAAACCACGCGAGTGGATTGCGAAAGAAAAGAATGATAGCTTGCCGACATGGGCTTTCTGCCCGAAGTTCTATCTCGTCTAGCCTATCTCAATTCTCAGGAGTGCTTCGATTGTGTTTTGCCTATCATCATCATTGCCGTCGTCGCCAAGGACCTGTTCAACCTGCTGGCACCGAAGATACAACGGTCAATCAACCCCATGATAGTTTAGCAGAGCAGCAACGTACCCAAGTCAAATTGTGCTGTACATGCAACAGCACCCATCAGTCTTGAAGTCTGAGGCAAGACCTCGCTAAGATCGGATCTGTATCTAACTCTTAGGCCACGATGATTGCCAAGTGGCTGAAGTGTGTACCAGTACTCTGTACTATGTATGAAGGAAATCAATTTCTGGAGACCAGGCCGTTTTCGTTGACAAGACTGCACTATGCATTGAGTCGCCCCTGTCCGTTGTACGAGAAACACGGAGAATATCTCGCCTTCGAGCTGTGTCTGTCGACTCCTTGCCCGTTTTCCCTGGGTTCCTCAGAGGCAACAAGAATTGTAAAAAGATGCGAGATTCAAACGTTTCCTCAAGTGAGATGTGGTTCTGATCTTCGATCGACATCATGCTGTGTGCTTTGATTAATCCTGTGATGGATGCAGCCTCACCGCACCGACCAGTTAGATCTTGCCGCAGATTGATGCTTCCCTGATGCAAGATCTAGCGGCAAGCCGTCAACTGCCACTGCAGTTCGATCTTATTGCTGCTCCAATTTCGTCATGGACCCTTGATTCTTCCGTTGGGATAAGCAAGATCGACTGCCAAAATGTACTCCGTATGGCATCGAACCCTTCTTCTGCTCGGCGGCAATTCTTTTCTTGTAAATTCTCCTGTGTCCCAGTTCCATCCGTGCATGATGTCTACACCGTAAAAACTCTGTACTCCGTATGCCGTGAAGCTTTGAAAAGACTTGCTTCCAATCAACCATTGGCCTCTGGTTCATGTGGCCCCTTGCTTGATTGGCCGATACAACAATCGGATCGATTTGTGTGTTGCAGACAGCTCTCGCAGAGTCTTGCTCCGTCATCTGAAAGCATAGTAGCCTGAGGGAAACTCCAAGAGGATCTTCATCAAGTGGCAACCACGGTTCAGGACTGCCATCTTCCCAGCCTGCACAAACACAACTTAAGGCATAGCAACTGTCCTTCACTTGACACGAGATCATGTAGCCTAAGTGTATGATTCGGCAAGTGCCCTCGAAACGCTCGTCGGAGCTGTTTCCCCGCAGACTCGCATGCGGTTGATGTGCTTCAAGAACAAGTCCAACTGCGGCGTAAACATGTGGCTGATGGCATATGGCGGCCCTAGCCACAGTGGCTGGCTGGCTGCTGACTCTACGAGTACTACGAGTGCACTCGTACGAGTACGAGCACTCCGTACTTCCTCGTACTCTCCGTACTAGTAGTCAGTACCAGGTAAGGCAGCTCTCGCAGTTTCAGCTCGGTTAACGAGGCTCCAGAAATTTACATAAGCACCGGTTCGGCTTTCAGTTTGCTTGAAATTTCTTGGTTGTGATTGGATGGATAGGAGCCAAAAATGGGATCGGGAAGACCCTTCCAAGTTTCCGAAATTCCAATTGATCCACGGTTGGGGATCATTTTGATAAAGTCTTTTGGCGTGAGGTTTGACCGCCTTTAGCCTTTTTGGGAACCCCCGGGATTTGGTGAGAACCAATCAATATTAGGCTATGCTTTTAGGGCTTTGGCCTTCGCCTCAGGCCGCTGCGGTCTCTTCGGTTTCGACCTCTCGGCGGTCGGGGATTCCTCGAGTGCGGCGTCGAAGCCGAGCCCTTTGACAGGTTCATCCTTGATGGCAGATCGGTGCTCCCTGCGCCTTGGATGCTGATCTGAATTCTGATCACGGTTGTGCATCGTTTTGCCATTGATATCGAGGCCGACGGGAACATAAACTCCTGAAAGGAGGGGTCATCGGCAACCGGGTACTGTAGGTCTACTGGCAATGCCTCCTCGATGTCTTTGTTTGAACGTAGCGTCGGAAATCATGATCGAGATAGGCCCTCAAGTAAATTCAATGGTGCCAGATTGCATTCGTCTCTAACCTGCTACGATTGCTGTCACTGCACATCAGGCCTGGATCTTCCCTGCGCAAGACTGCAAGCCTGCATATCTTGTTGACGGAGTCGCAGGAGAACTCCGCGGATTGCTCTTTCCACTGGACTCACGCGGCCATATGCGCCTCCAGACCGTCGAAGAGTCCAGGGATCTGATTCAAGGCTTCGAGTGGACGAGAATTCAATCTCTTCAGTGCTTGTTCTCAATGAGTAACCAACCATGATCCGTCATCCCCTGGTTACGTGTGCACTAGTAGGTTAATTGGTAATGGTGTCTGTTGCTTCGCACAGTATAGATCTGCTTGTTTTCCAGGTGTATCGACAAAAGCGGCGCCGTCAAAGGAAACCATTCCTGTTGGGTTTGTTGAAGCAATGACAAATACCTTCTCGGAGCTGGACGAAAGCAAAATCACCAGAGCAGAACTAAACTAAAACTGAGCGTCTCTCGAGTCCACAATCGAAAACGAGAGTTGCGAGTACGAATTGTGTACGAGCTCCTCCGTAGTGCTTGTACCTCGTCGATTGTTAGTACTCTTTAGGGCTTAACCTACCCAGGTTAGACCTGGAACGACCCTTTCTTGTCAGTCTTGTCACTGTTTAAGTTAACTTTTTAGAAAAACTCACAGACCCGTGCCGGGGCACAAACGTCCCCGATCCGTGACGGACGGGCATTTGGGTCCACCTGAAACTTCAAACTGTTCCAAGTCGAGCGGCTTTCATGTCGTCCCCACCTCCTACGCTTTTCGTCTCCAAGCATCAGAGCACGCATCTCACAAGGCAATCCCTCCAGTAGAATGTCTAATTTTCAGCTTCAGACTGCGCAGTGGCGAACGGCATGCCGTGCTTCTCCTTGTTTGTGTTTTGCAGCAAACGCTTGTTCAAGCTCGAGATAAGTTTGATATCGTCCATCGGGGCATCGACTCGGGTGATTGGTAAGCCGATTGTTAGCTACTGCTAGGTTACCGTGATGCATTTGACTGTACTCCGTACTCGTGTGCATGCATTAGATCTTCGATCGATTTTCCTGCAAAGGAACTAGCTACTTTCATTTGCGGACCTGAATACAAGATATAGTAGATGTAGCTTCTCCGGCGGCGTCCGATTCCAACAGTCACCAGAATTATGACGGAGTCGAGACGTTCATCCTTGATGGTTTCCGATACCAGTCGACACTTCTCCGACATTCAAAAGCCCGTGCCGCTCAAACAAGAGGTGCAACGGACTTAAGTTCGTTACTTCTCCGTAGTCAACTTCGCCTCTTCGCGAGTACGCTGTCCCGAAGACCCAAACTAAATCCAAGCGTCGATCATGGCACTGAGACAATCGGATTGGACCGGATAAGTTTTGGTCTGTGGCTGCGACTGGCCGCATCGCTTTTCAGCAAGATAACCTACTAGCCTTCATGAGCCTCGCATTAGCTCAACAAACGAGACCCTCCAAGGGGCTCGTGCATTTTTCCCCGGACTAGGGTTAACTAATCAGTCCCTTAGGACTCGGACCCGCCCTCCCGTCGAACTGCTGTGGTCCATAAGCAAAGCTCCATCGCTCTGATCAAGACACGTGAACTCTGGGGAAGAAGCAGAGGTTCAAGCTTCTCTGCTGGCTGCTGCTTCTATCCCTCGCTTCTCGCAGCCGCTACTCTTGCACAGCCTGCGTCAGCCATCTTCTACTCGGTACTAACCAGCTATGGTCGCCGAACCCTTGCCACGGTACTCAGAGTCTCAAAACTACTAAACTAACCAGTCGTAGTTCCGGAATAGCATGTTGTCGATTAGTACGGGGTAGCAACTAGCCTCCCATCGCTGCTGTCGGAAAACCTTCGGCCTCGGGGTTTTCTTTGCTTTTTTTTTTCTGCTTCTTTGTCCCTGATCTCCATTTTGGTTTCCACTTCTTAGAGAGTTCGGACCAACACCCGTAAATTAGTTAGTAGTCGATCGCTGGTTGAAGTCGGGACGTCCCAAATCTTCCGAATGACCCAGCGATGCCCACCTATCATTGTCCTAAAGTTGAT
This sequence comes from Thermomyces dupontii, assembly GCF_041956625.1. NCBI lineage: Eukaryota > Fungi > Ascomycota > Eurotiomycetes > Eurotiales > Trichocomaceae > Thermomyces > Thermomyces dupontii. Next base: position 699,251 of record NW_027192310.1, on the reverse strand, counting down.
GACCTGCTTGACCTATTGGCCATTGCAGATTCTAGCCATGGCAATAGGTTGATGGAGTTAATGGCTTCGACGGACTAGCTGAATTATCTCCTTATTTGGAGAACTGCAGTCATGCATGCTGGATCGCCGCCCCAATCGAGCCAAACGCCACGATCTGCTAGTTCCCAGATCCCAACCAGTTTTCAGCCCGGTCCAGACAACGTCAGAGTCCGTATTTGAACCCTGCCAACCCTCAGCGGCGTCAGTTTTCCGTTCGCACTTTCGTTTGTTGTCGTAGTACTTGTACTTCGCCAACGGACTGTCCATTCGTTCGTTCTCAGACCCGGACTCGCCGAGTGCTTATCAAACTTCGTCCCTCAATTCAATAGCCCAAGTGGAACATTGTCTAGTGATTGCCGACTACATACCTCCAATCGTTTGGTGATCTGGCCGGCATTCTGTCCAGCTGACGTCTTGCGGTACAAGCTATCTACGCATTATAACACGAACCCATCTTTTCTGTCAAGTTCTGATCGAACTCGAATTACAAACTGTGTATGGGTTGATCCCTGTCTGAGCCAGAGAACCATTTCCCAAGCTATACTTGACATCCAAAGTCCAAAATTCTCCAAAACTCTCACGCTACAACGATGAAACGTTCACCGTCGACCTCGCAAGACGATCCGGTCCGTGTGCCTCCATTACATGCTTCTAAACATCTTGGACCGAACTGATGGCTTTCCCACAGAATACGTTGTCCCAGAGGAACAACCTCCATTACGCTCTGATCTACCTTGACAGTTCTGAGAATATTCGAGTTGAAGTGTCGTCTGCACTGCATAACGTGGATGATGAATCCTTCATCACACCAGAAGTTCGTCGGAAATTCTATGACCTCGTGAAGAAAAATACCCGTAGCGAACTGTTTCGGTTGAGTAAGTACAGCCTCTCCAATTGCTATGTGCATGCACTGAACAGGACACCCCTTCTTTAAAGAGTCTTCCCGAACAAGTATCTACGATGATCACAAATCCAGGAGGCGTGAGGACCATGATGCCGACCTGTGCTTCGAAGAGTTGCAGCCAGCTGGAAAGCGGCGCAAACTCTCGGTCCAAGAGGTACCTGCCGAGATCGAGCGCATTGGCTCGGCCGGTGCGGAGGGCGAGGAGCCCTCCAAAGTTGACCGAGTCCCCTTGCGAATTGGAGATGAGGAGCAAATGCTTGCCTACTACTACAACGCGCTGAAGCATTTTCAGCAGATCAATTGCCGGTTTCTGGCCAAGGCTTTTATCAAGTTGATCGAACCTAGAAAGCAGGTCAAACATCCTTATAACGGCGGCAAGCCTGGCCCCGGGGCTGCTCCCGGTGAGAAGGGTGATCCAGAATTGACGAAGCCTGCGTGGTGGCCGCCCGGCGTCATTCACAAGGAGCCCGACCACCTTCGGAAGAAACGTACGTGATTGCGCTCGGGACAATCTCCTTCATGACTGACACTGACGGATTGGTTTAGAGAGACTCAAGCTGATGGTGCATATCATTCGCAACCTGGGTAGCCTGGACATCACAGCAGACAAGCTACTGGAGGTCGTATACGAATCCAAGAGAAACCTCAAACCCGCGGAGCGACTCGAGATCATCGAGGAGATCTTGCGGGTTCGCAAGCTCGAAGAGCGATATGAAAGGAACGAAGTCGGTACGTCTTCCCGGCATACCTCTGAATTATGCCACCTGCGGAAGGATCTGATTGATTGGTTTGTAGACGGAAACACCATCATCTATGTGGTTAATCGTGGGAGCAGTTCCAAGTACGACAAGGACATGGACAGTCCGAGTGAACGGGACGACAATGCGGATGCAGAGGACTTCCGAACTCCAACATCAACTGCCACGTCGCAACCGGAGTCGTTGACAACGCCCGCTGATCCTCTCGTGACCTCCAAAATCAAATCCGAAGTCGACATGAGAGACCCAAACATGCGGATGGATTCTGTTTTCAGGTTCAAGAACGAACCGGCAGAGACACAGCCGCAGCCCTTCTCGACGCCCGCTGCGAACATCAAGCAGGAAATGATCCCGCCGCAGTCAGTCCCGCCGTCGTCCGTCACAGCATTCCCCGTTTTCAACTTGCCGAATTCTCGCCTCATGCCACCGCAGCAATCTTACATGGACCACGTGTCGGGCGAGCAGCAGCAGCTCCAGACGCTGACCCACCTCGCCATGCACCATCAGCACCAGCCGGCTTCCTCCTTTCCGCATTCGAATGCGGAATGGTCACCGGCTTTCCTGCAGCATGAAGGTCCTACTCTCTTTGGACAGAGCGACTTTGGCGGAGGACATCCGGATTCTCATGACCTCGGACTTGATGATGCTTACCCGCAGTATACCGCGGCTTCCGGCGCGGAGATGATGCCTGGTCTGAATGAAACCCGTGCGCAAAACTTCCCTGTCAGCGGCTTGGTATGTCGTACGCGACCATAGACTGTGTGGAGCTATGTTCGCCCCGCCGATGAACTCAAATCACTTTCGACAATCAAATACGATCTGTTGAGTCGAAGCGAGGGTCACCTTGCATGTATGACCTCCATTACTGCCACAGATCGGGAATATGACCCAGAGCATCCCATCAAAAGACGCGACTCCTTAGCCGCTTTTTTGGACCAGGAATGATAGAAACGACAGAAATACTCGAATTGCAGACCAGCGACATCCATCGCGCCGTGGAAGATCAGAAATGAATTATCTACAATTGATGGGAGAACACACAAGGCAGGGAAAAGCGAGGGATGATCATCCAAGGGCTCCTTCGCACCATCATACACTCGGTCAGTTCGTGCAAGGCCTGAGCAGGCCCAATCTGGACGATAACATCATCAAAATCAACAACTGAACATGGAAACTGGCCATTCCTTTTTGATGAACCGCAACACACGGAGCGCATGCTTGAATGATTGCTTGGAACTGGTACCGCACCCAGTTAAGTCATGTCGACTGGTCCTGTTTGTTCAGACGGTTATGCCAACCTGTAAGATAATGAGGCATGTGATATGGGAATATGGGATCGATTCGTCTATTCATGTGCTTCTTAGTATATGCAGCGGTAATTTTGCGAACAAAATACAGACTTTGGGGAATGAGCACACGCTGCAGCTCAGCTTTGAGGTTCGAGTCGTTTCTTAGTAAATCCATGTGGCGAACACCTACCTAGCCAGGGAGATGGCAGACAGATATCTTCGACGGTAATTTATAATCATAAGTTCGCTGGGATTACTGTCAATTCATCAGAATGACTGAGAACCAGAGATCGATGATTGAAACTGAATACGGATGGTCTAGGTGAAAGTACTATCTACCTACGGAGTAGGTTATGAATTTTATCCTTCTGAGCCTCCGAATTCGCGGGGACTTCTGGAATAGGTACCTCTCTACGAGTACTGTACCTGTGTATGTAACAATTGAAATTTGACAATCATAAAATAGAATTGAAAGTTTCATTAGTTAAAATTTCAGTAATTTTTGACTTCGACTCAAACCTCCAAGCAGTGTATAACTCGCCGACGGGATGTCCAATACAGAATCCAGCTCGTAACCAGAACCTTGGACACTCATGATTTAAAACCATCAAAGGGCCTCAACCATCTCGTTTCCTAACACAAAACTTCCTGCCTCCTGCACGGACATTTGCAGCGATGGCGGCGCAGGGGCCCGAGGTGCCAGAAATTCTAAAAACGCCCCTCTATGGTAAGCGCTTTTTTACCGAAATCATGAGATGTCCCAAACTTTTGGTGGCCAAAATGCCAACTGAATGATCCATGCAGTGTACGATCTCCCAAAGGAGCTCCTGGCGACACTGACGGTGAAATCGCACGGTGTTCCCGCCTCTGCTGGTACGACAGAAACGAGCCACGCGCCGAGCACTTCTGCCTTGGATGCAGCCGATGCGGCGGATGCTACCAAAGAGAACGGTACCCCGCCCGCCACCAAGTGTTGCGCCCTATGCCAGGTGACTTTTAGCAACGTCGAGGAGCATCGCGAACATGCGCGCTCGGATCATCATCGCTATAACCTCAAGGCGCAACTGCGGGGTGCGCGCACGCTCACCGAAGCGGAGTTTGTTAAGGCGATAGGCGAGCTCGATGAGTCGATCTCGGGCTCCGAGGACTCGGACGAGGATGATGATGAGGAGGAGGAGGAAGAGGAGGAAGAGGACGAGGCAAATGGAGCCCATGTGTCAGATACGACACTGGCGGCACTGCTGAAGAAACAGGCGCGTCTCTCGCAGGGTGTTGGGGATCTCACGTCGTCGAGTTCGATCCGTCCGACCGGGAAGCAACCACTTGTGTGGTTCTCCAGCCCGCTTCTACCTGCGAATACGTCGCTCGGGGTCTATCGGGCTCTGTTCTCCCTCGAAGAGCAGGATGAGCCAGGTTATTACGTCGAGTCGCTGAAGCGGAAACAGCTGCAACCCACCCAAGCCCCCGACAGTGGACAACGAATGGAAGGGAACGGCCGTGACGGCGCTGCGTCCACTCCGCATATCTTTATGTGTATGGTCGGCGGCGGCCATTTCGCCGCCATGGTCGTTGCGCTTGCCCCGGAGATCCGGAAACGGCCGGGCGGCGTTGAGCAGAGACAGGCTAGGGTGCTGGCGCATAAGACTTTCCATCGCTATACGACGAGACGTAAGCAAGGTGGCTCGCAAGCGGCGAATGATGCCGCCAAGGGTAATGCCCACTCCGCGGGTTCTAATCTTCGTCGGTACAATGAAGCCGCATTGGAGAAAGATATTCGGGAGCTTCTGCGCGAGTGGAAGCCCATGATTGATAGCGCACAGTTGTTGTTTGTTCGCGCTCCTGGGTCCAACAATCGACGAATCATCTTTGGACCCTACGATGGCCAGGTGCTAAGGGGAAACGACCCGAGATTGCGCGGGTTTCCCTTCAGCACCAGGCGAGCAACCCAGTCAGAACTTATGAGATGCTTCAAAGAGCTGACTAGGGTTAAAGTCAGTCTCGTTGATGAGGCGGCTCTGGCTGCCGAAGAAGCCAAAAAGCGCGAGGGTGCTACCAAGTCGTTAAAGCCACCTGCGCAGCCTACACAGCCGAAAAAACCCAAACTATCAGAGGAAGAAGAAGCTGCGCTGCTGCACACTTCCCAGATCCAGGGCCTCATTCGTCGCTCTAAGATCCCGGCCCTATTGTCTTACATCGGTAATAACTCAATCCCTCCCTCGTTCAAGTTCTTTCCACCGGATTCGGCGTCAAATCATCATGCAGCCACTCCGTTGCACCTGGCTGCAAGCAACAGCTCCCCGGCCCTTGTTAATGCACTCTTGACCAAAGCTCGCTTCGATCCTACGATTACAAACAGCGACGGGAAGACTCCGTTCGATCTCGCTCGAGACTGTGACACTCGCGATGCGTTCCGCGTGGCGCGTCACGAACTTGGTGAATCCGCTTGGAACTGGGAGGCGGCCCATGTGCCTTCTCCGATCTCTCGAGCTGAAGTGGCGAGCCGCCAGGAGCAGGAGAGGCAAGCGGCGGCCGCCGAGGAAGCGGCTCGCCGCAAGGCGGAGACCGAACGGTTGCGACAAGAAGAAGCAGTCAGAGCTGCAGCGAACGAACGAAGGCAGAAAGCTGGTGGTCGAACCTTGGCGGCTATGGAGAAAACCGCAGCGGAGAAGCGAGAAGAAGAGATGCGAGGCATGAGCCCAGAAATGAGAATGAGGCTGGAGCGAGAGCGCCGTGCGCGAGCGGCCGAAGAACGTATCCGCAAAATGCAGCAGGGGAGATGAACGTCATCCTGTGTTGTTCGGACAAAGGGCGCGGGGGTGGCAGAGGGGACGTCCCTCCGCGTGTACTGAACTATCCGCCTGATCGGACCAGTTCCACGAGTCAGCACCATTGATGGTATCTACTTTGCTATGATGCAGTATGCCGCCAAAGGAGTAGAGAATCCATCCGCTCCGGGAATGTGGGATCAACCTCCTTCCTCTTGTGGACATGCGCCTGCCTTCTTTGACTGTAGGCAAAAAAATTCTCGTATTCCTTTTACGCTGCGGCTTTCTCTGTCAAAGAGACGAACGGCAGCAATGGACGGTGGTGAGAGCCTGGGGATGCTGTACCAGTGGTGTCCAGTGACGGGGGCGCTGGGCCATCCCTGTCGCGTGTCGGCCGGCAACGAAATCTACGTCGGTCGGGATGGAAGAAGATGGTTCGCGCTTCCCGCTCTTTCATCGTAGTAGAATTGCACTGACTGTCGATAATTGTCTGTTCGCTGCAGCCAGTATGTGCTGGATTGTGATGGGGTATCCAGTGTTCATCTTCGTATCTACACGGTTGGCACCGACACTGAAAGTCAAGGCGTACCGCCGCTGGTGTACGCCGAGGTCTTCTCAAAAAGGCAGACCTGTTGGAACGGTCATCGAGTGGCTAGAGAGTGCGCCGTGTTGCTGAGTGGCGGCGATGTTCTGCGCCTATCCGCACAATGCTACATTAGATTCGAAAGTCTTGAAGATGACAGCGTGGATGGTTTCTCTGCCATTCAGCAACAAGAAATGAGGGTGTGTTGGACAAAACATTGATCATATGGATTGGGATCTGATGTATGGCAGCTCCTTCAAGCTTGGTACACCATCACCCGCCGCAAGTTAGGGCAGGGCGCTTACGGCACGGTGCATATGGCGGTGGACGAGGGAAGTGGTCGTCAGGTCGCCTGCAAAATCATCGACACCAGCATCAAAGATCAATGGAAGAAATCCGGAAAACCGGTCAAGCAATCGCCCTGTGGCTTCGAAGTTGAGTTTCTTTCTGAATTATCCCATGTATGACGCACCCAAAATTAGATTGATTGAACCGGGAAGCTGATTCGGGCAGCCGAATATCATCACATTGGAACGAGTCTTTCGAAGCGAGAACACAGTGTATGCACGTTCTGCCCGCTGATGATTTCGTTGCTGACCTGCACTAGGTACATCTTCCAAGAGCTAGGGACTGCCGGTGACCTCTGGACCTGGGTTGATATGACAGGCCCGGTGGACGAGGTTGAGACTGCAATCTATATTTACCAGATCCTGATGGCCCTCGACTTCATCCACAGCCGCAACATCGTGCATTGCGATGTGAAACCAGAAAATATCCTCATGATGTCGCTGAATCGCAGTCGAGTCGTGCTAACCGATTTCGGATGCGCACAAATGCTGGATTCGGCGTCTGGGCGATTGTATTCTTGTAAAGGCACACTAGAATACCGCGCGCCGTAAGTTTGTGATACATGTTACGTTTCATTCAAATTATAACATACGTACAGCGAGCTCGACCATCCGCTTGGGCCTCGGGGGTTTTCCAAGCCGGTGGACCTTTGGGCGGTAGGCTGCACGATGGTCGTGCTTCTCAGCGGCGAGCATCCTTTCACCTACTCGTCATTGCATCGGCCGCCACGGGAATTTGTGGATCTCGATACAAATCGCGCATGGCAGGAAGTGGGATCATCTGCGAAGGATCTCGTCGGCGGACTGCTCCAAGCGGACGAGGTGCACAGGTTGACTGTAAAGGAGGCATTACAACATGAATGGTTCCACGGACTGTCTCGAATGGACATTCACAAGAGGTATCGACGGGCGATTCGTGACTGGCGGCCCAGAACTGATCAGAGCCTGATCATCGACCTCGACTCCCTGGAGGCAGAAGTCAGGCCGAGCACTCCTGTGGAAAGAGGAAGAAGTGTCCTGAGCCAGTGTTCCAACCGAGTCGCTCGCTCGCCGTGCGGCCCCTGGGATGGTCCGAACAGGTCCCCATTGCCCATGGACAAACAGACGGACAAGGCTGCTGGGTTTACATTGTGCTCGAATTGCAAGTGTCCCATTCTCATGCCTCAGCTTGATCGCGACAGGAATGCCCGCGAGATGTCCCAGAGGCAACCGCAGCGCAAGAGACTCCGCCGGCCGTTCAGTCCACAGGCATGGACCTTAGAACCCGCGCTCACCAGGGTACACTGATCGTCTTCGCCATACCTTTCGTCTATGTCGCCATCTCTCAAATCTGTTCCACAATATCAGGGATCTTTCCTAGCACATCCAAACTATTTGATTCTCCATCCATCAATTAGTTCGTTCCATTGCCTATTTCCCTCTTCTTGATTTACACCCGAACCCTTTAAAGGACCGATCCGGTAACAAACAAAACAACCCGCCTAGCAATCAAGCAAGGGCGCACCATGTTATTCGTATCCTGCATGCACCCTGCAGGACGGGCGTCTCGCCGGCTCAATGAGAATATCCGAGGAGACTTTTTCTACACTAGTAGGAGAATTACTGCATGTACGCCGTGGTCCTTCGTAGTACTGCACTGGCCCTCGTGCGGGTTGCGCATGAAATCACCCGTACATGCTATACTCGCTCTATGCCGCAGAGCATAACTATGCGGACTAGAACGGTGTGTATACTGATCATATCATCATTGAAGTAGCCACGGGGGAAAGGCTCTCATGGCCGAGATAATCCCTTCAAACCCAAGTTCTTCCAGTTCCATAACACAGTCGAGGCTGGATTTGATTATTGAACCTAGGTAGGGCCATAGATTCATTGTCCATTGTGATGTCGGAAATCGCTGTTTTCTGTTGCCATTGTCGGCCATCCCTTGCCTTGGCAAGATTCATCCCATTGTTTCCCGGAGCAGATTGAACTCGGAGTTCTGAGAAAGTCGTCTTCTTGTTGAAAAGGATTTAGATGAGAGATGGGGGCCGATCAGACACCCCCCTCGGCCCGAAACATGATATCACCAAGTGATAGAAAAGGTAATACAGGACTTGCCCCCTCCTTGCAGGCGATATGCTATCGATAAGTTCAGAACTGTCTTGCTTTGTGGAGGATTCCCAGGTAGTGCTCATTGATAAAAGAAAGGAAGTAGGTAGTGCTCATGCAGGCAGATTATGCGCAGGTTGCCGCACCCCATAGGTACGGCCGCTTTATCGATAGAGTAGGTCATGCCCTGCATATGATGAATCAATAGCTTGGTAGATGACTTGCAGAAAGGAATGTGTCGTCTCCAACCAGAACTGCTCCCTGGATTGGTGGCAGGGATGATCAACATCGGGATTATCAGGCCCCTCGGCGTGGTACAGACAGTAGTATGTACAGGAGCGGGTGCTCGCGCCTGTGCGAGTATGGGGTGCAGCTGTAGCTGTATGTGTGCTTATGCTATGCACCTGTCAGTACTAGTCATACCATACTCGTTGGTTATAGTTCACAATCACGTTCAGCATGGTTGTTGATGGCTGGGTGATGCCATCATACACGATTTTGGATACGGACCATGAGGTACTTGACTGGGATCTATCTTCATCCTGGGTCTTCAACCCTGGAAGAAAGCAAATGTTGAAGCTAATGATCCTTGCTACCAGCCACACAAAGGAATCTACACCCAAGGGCAAAAACACAGAGCCCTTGGAGGCTCATCTGGGGTAATCCCTTTGTGCCCTCGTGAGGTGTGCGCAAGGGACCGAATGGAACAAGTAACCTAAACAAACAAACAAAAACCTCATGCAGACAACCCAACACAGCCTGTGATAAGGCTAGTAGGCTAAGCTAAGTTGGCCCTAAGCTAACGTTAGTCCAGCCGAGCGGATCAGTGGGCTCTCCACGTGAAGACTGTTTAACGGCTTTGATGCCTTGATGCCTTGGCCCATCCATTCTGATTGGCCAGTTTAAGAATAAAGACGCGTCATTACACGCTAAAACGCGCAGGTAACTTTGCGCTTTACTCTTTACAGTATTATATACGTAATTTACCGTTCTGGGCGTTCTCATGGATGGCCAGAATGAAAAAATCAGGCCATCAAATGCAAACCGTCTGAGTGATGATGAGATAGGAGCTTTTCTTGCATTGCAGGATCGTTATCAGTGGGCTTATCGTAGGAGGTGGCCATCACTCGAACCAGGACGATTGATGGGAGAAGCGTGGGAAAAATGACTTGTCCCTTGCACTTGCGAGGGAACAGAATTGAAGGAACTGAGAGACACATGAGTGCTTTGCCGGAGCAGCTCTTCCTGTTGGCCGAGAAGTACTCTGTACAAGTCAGTACAGTAGTTAATTTGTAGGTTGAACGATGGCTGCTTGTTTACTCTGTTCTACAGTGATCCTAACGTAAGCAATTCTGTTGACCATTCAGCGCCTGCCTGATCTCTGCAATTTTGCCCGCTACAGTATCTGCTGTCTGAATTTGAATCTTGATCTCTCGATATGGAAAACCCAAATCCAGCCTCAGAATTGAGTCAACATCATCACGAGGTCAGTCGGGTCAGGTTAGGCAAGCCGTGGACAGAAAGGGTGGAGCTCCGGAATCGGCATAGCGCCAGACCCACTTGCCCTTCCGTCTGTACAGTAAGTAATTTCGTTTCCCTTGCGACCGCCGCCTCTTCCCACTTTTTCCCTTTCCCCCCCCAAATCCACTTCCCCCCAAATCAATTCCATTGCGCTGCTCCCCCTCCGGCGCGACCGGCCCTTTTTCTTCCCACCACCGCCGTCGCATCGCGTCGCCTCTCTTCCGAATCCAGTCGCTCATTTTCTATCAATCCGTTGATCCGGTTGTCTTGTCCGATTTCCTATCATTTCGCCTTCCGACGGCCTCCGGCGCATTTTTCGGTTCTGCCTGCTGTCGCAACTCCGTCTGACCGTCGCTCGCTTCACATCCCCGTTCTGCGATTTTCCATAATGTTGATGCAGTCGGCAATGCCCTGCGAGGGCAGGAGATACCTGACCCGATCACATTCTCGTGCCTTTTCGCCCACACCGCCGCCGGGAGACGGGTACCCCGGCGGCACCAGTCTGTTGGGGACCTGTCGCGCGCTGCAATCCTTGCTCAGCGGCTCGCCCTCGGCTTCGCCCAATCGTCCTCGGTCCGCGCGCCTTCAGAGTCCGCTGCATTTGGTGTCGACACCGACCAGATCGCCGGCGAAAACGACATCGTCGCCACAAACAAACAAAGCCCGTAAACAACAGTCCACCAGAACGCCGCCGACGCGCACCCGTGGAGCGCGCAAGCGGTCGCGCAGCATCTACGAGGACGGCGATGGCGACGTGGACATGATGCGCAGCCCGCGCGACCGCTTCTCGACGCCGAAGCGGCAGAAGCGGTGCCCACCGGACATGCCGCTCGGCCTGGCCATTACGGATTTTGAGGCGCTCGATGACAACGAACAACAGATTAGCTTCGGACAAATAGATTCGCCAATGTGCACGCTGCGACAGCGGCGTCATCTCCAACAAACCCCACAAATCATTACTCAGGATGATGACGATGTCGACGCGCGCGTCTCTCAAACCGTCCTCCCGTCCATCGAAGAGCCCGACAACAATAACAACAACAACAGCGAAACGGATGATGATCGCTCCGAGTGGACGGCCGAAGACGACCAGAGACTTGTGGACGTCGTGCTCGACAAACTCCAGCTTTCGAAACGCGACTGGGAGGAATGCACACGGCTGATCGGCAAAGACGACGACAGCATCAGCCGACGATGGCGCATCCTCGTCGGCGAAGGGAATATTGGTCTCCGACGAGGACGCGACCAATTTCCCCGTCGACGAATTGAGGATTGTTTTCCCGAGGCGCAATAATCAGATTCTCTTCCCTTCCCTGGGATAGATCATTGGCCGCTCTTTTCTTTTCTTTTGTTTCCTTTTTCTTTTTTTTTTTTTTTTATTTTCCCTTTTCCTTGCTGTTTTTCTCTCTCTGTACTCTTTAATCTCTGGACCAAGCCTGCACCGGCGTTTGAACTAAAGGATCGGGTTGCTACAGGTGTATCATTATGGAATGGATATCATATACCCGGGTACCGACTGGTGTTTGTTGTTCCTTTGGACTTTTTGTTGTTTCAATAATTGGCATGTACGGGGTGACTCCTGTCTTTCTTTGTATCTATCTCCCCGAGATACTACTGTACGATAAGTTAATCTCTTTGATCTTGACAATTGCTGCTATCTGATCCATGAAACGCTGGTATGACGAAATCTCAAAGATGTAAGTAACTAATTCATACGGAGTAATGGTTCTGTAATGTAATACGATCGGCCGACCGATTTGGAAGGGACCCTGACTATCTCGTGCCGACCCGCCGGCGGCGGCGGCGGTCTCGGGCCGGAATCTTGCATTACCTACCTACATACATCTTACGAGCCAACTGGGGTTAACATGGGAATACATACTTATGTACTTCAAAGCGAAACTGTTTTGTCATGGCTTCCTATCTACACTACATATAATGTCATGGTGGGTATTCATTACTAACTAGTGACGATTCTAATGGTTGATTGCACTGTACACGGAACTCTTTAAAAAACACGATTAGAACCTATATTCGTTAGCTTCGCATCCAGTATAGAAGAAGGAGGACAAAAGGAAAAATACCGAATCTCATAGCTCCCCGCCCGCGTCATATAGCGGACCCATTTGACACTACTGTAATTGCTCTTTTCAAACACCTTGAGATAACGGACGAGCAGCCCACTGCTGGTGAACATGAGCAGGTTGAACGAGAGGCTGAGCGGCGGGCGACTCCAGGCCTTTTGGTGCGTCATGCTGGTTAACGTGGCCTCGGCGGTGAGGACGTACTCGCTCTGGCCCGTGAACCGGGCGATCTTCCAGACGATGTTGTTGTGTTCAGGCTCGTATTTAGCTTTCCCTTGAGAGGTGCGCTCCGTGACGGTGGCGGTGTTGAGCGGGGTCGGAATGCGCACGACAACGTTGGTCGCAAAGAGCTTCGGGCCGTAGTTGGCTTTGATGGCGACGCTGTACTCGACCTTGGTCGTGCCAACCTCGCGCACGATTGGGTGGACCTTGAACGGCAGGTTGACGTTCTCCGTCGCGCGGTACCGCATCAGCTCGAACTCGCCGTCCGGCGGCACAAACGAGATGGTGCGGTCCGCGTCGAACCGGCCCAGCCGCACGCATTGGTGGAACTGACAGTCCTCCAGCGTGACGGCCCCCGCGGCCGCCCGCGCGGCCATGCGCTTCGCGTTGGCGGCGTTTGTGGCCGGGTCGCCCCCGTCCAGCAGTAGGCGATCGTTGAGCCCGAACTTGCACTCGGGCATCCCCGACAGATAGGCCCGCATGATGATCAGCCCGTTGACGTCTGCCCGCAGCACCGCCCCGGACGCGGACATGAGTAGGTTCACGTCCTCGATCACGTCCACAAAAGCCTCGTTCTTGCGATACTTGATGTCTGCCCGTCGCCATGAGAGCGCGCCCGTCGCTTGCTGCGTGATCCGGCTCGAATCCGCAGGCGAGTTGGCCATGGCCGACCGCACGCCTTCCGTGGTGATGTACATTTTGAGCGTTTCCGTTTCCGTGTTTTGGGGGTATCCAAAGTCGAGGATTTCTACACCGGTCAGCTCAAACCTCAAGAGGACCAGGGACCAAAAGGGACATACCATCCAACAACTCATACACCAAGACAAAGTTGTTCTTGACGGCCTCTTCGTCAAACTTGCCAAAATACCCCTTTCCCAGCATCACAAACCGGTACAAGAACTCGAACACCAACGCCGCGTTGGCATTGCTCTTGGTGATTGCCACCAAATAGATGTTCTCGTGCTTGACATGGCTGAAGGTCGTCGAGCCCAGCGTCAGAATCGGCGAGCGCACCTGCGGGTTCGAGATGACTTGGATGCGGAAGATGTCGGCCAGTCGCGGCCGACAGTCGTTGCGGAATGCGCGGAAAATAAGATTTTCGCCTTTTTGGTTGAAGATGAGGATCCCGGAGAGCATCTTGCATTTTTTCTTTGACTCCTCTGTTCCTTGGTCTGGGTCGGGATTGTTAATGTCGAGCTGTCTTCTATGGTGGAGAGGGTGGTTCAGCGGAGTTGGTGCCTCAGGCGTTAAGCCGGTTGATAAGTCAATCCAACTTTACATGCTCAGTAGGAGAGTTCTTCATGGCAAGGTTCAAATGATTAATTAGGATACTTATATCCGTTCGTATTATACATTCCAGTCATCCAGTATTGTACACCGCAACCCAATGGAAAAAAAAAAATTTATAAACACAGAATCTCCAAAAAACAGGTATAGTAGTGGTATATCCCGCATGTCATCGCTCGTGATTCTCCGGCCCATGCCCATTTGTCGCGGCCCCCGAGTTAGGCCTCGTGCCCTGTTCTGGCTCAACGATCCCGATCTTGGGATCGGGGATCTGAATGTCCAGCGTCATGTAGGCCGTGCGGCGTAGACTCCAGATGTGCACGCCCTCCTTGGCCCCGACCTCGCGGTTCCACTTCTCCAGCCAGTCCTCGATGCGCTGCAGATGGCTCTTGATCCGCGGCCCGCCAAAGTCATCCCACAGCCAGCCGGTCAACAGCCCCAGCGCGCTGTCAACCCAGTTGCGAAGACTGAACGGATCAAACGCCTTGGTGAGCTCGCTGTTGATTTTGGCAATGATCCGCCGGAATTCCTGCTCCGGCAGCAGCGGGTCCAGGATTTCAGGGTAGAGGTTTGAGAACGTGGGTGCGAGGTCCCCCTCGACCATCCAGTCCCGGCGGATGCGAATGATGCGGGTTGAGGTAAACTCCTCCGACTGCAATGGCACGTGCGGGTTCAGATGCGGATAGCATGGGTGCGATGGCCCCCAGGCGAGTTCCTCGGCCACATCACCGTTGTCGCCGCCGCCGTTCGACTGCTGCTGCTGCAGTTGCTGGGACGACGGGACGGAGGCATGGGTCGATGCTCGGAGCGACTGATTCGACTGTGCATGGCGCGGCGGGTGGTAGATTCCATCGTCTAGTCGGTTCGGGTTTCGATGGTTGTTGTTGTTGTTGTTGTTGCCCGTCGCTGCGGCCATTCTCTCGCCGTTGCCGCTGCGCCGTCGTTGTTCCTCGCCCCACTGACCACTACGTCGCCAGTTCGCCGGCAGTCCAACGCTGGTGCGGGCGCTCTCGGCGTCTTCGACACTGCGCTCGACGGCAAGGCTGTTGGGCGACGGATTCAGGCGACTGCGGCGCTGTTCGGGGATCGTCAGGAGCGGATAAGCGTCGCGGGAAACGTTGCCTCCGAGCGGCAGATTTTCATCCGAAAAATGCGGTGGGCGGGGGGTCGTGATGACAGCCCGCGGCACGTAGTTGATTGGGTTCCAGAGTCTGGAAGCGGAGGACCGTGGGTAATTGGTGGTGGTGGTGGCCGGCGGCGCGAGACACGGATTGGTTCGGAACGAAGACAGCAGCGGGCGGTTCCGCGACGGAAACTGAAACTGGGACCGGGAGGAGGAGGAGGAGGTCGACCGGGGCGGATGCAGGTGAACTCTACTCGGCGCCCGGGGCAACTGCGGTGTGGTTGTTGTTCTTGTTCTTTGTCTCTCCGAGTCTCCCAGTGGGATCGTCTCGAACGCGACCTCGTCTGAGTCGGGGGAATGTGGGTTGTTTTGCGTCGCCAGCGGTGGAACGTGGTATTCAGGGGAGCGGTGGCCGCTAGACAACGCCGTTTTCGACAACGCGACGGGAAACGCGAGAGAAGCGCACAGTATCGAGCACCAAACAGTAAAGACGAGCCAGCAGGCTCGGAAATCGCAGGCAAACTATGAGACGGAGTAAACAACGGCGCAAGGGGAAATTCTCCAAGTGGTATAAGGCGGAGGCGGCGCGAGTAGGGATAAGAAAGTCTACAGCAACACACTTCCATCTCCCATGGCTTTTCACTTGATCAGGTTTGCCAGAGAAAAGATGGGAGAAGAGACACCGGGATCTCATCTACAGCGATTCCGGAGATTTTTATGCTACTGATTTCTTCGATTAACTTCGCCCGATGCTCAGCCCAGCATACATATTATGCGTGGGATTTTCCAGATCAGGGATGAGTCGAGTTTTGAAGCCAGCTGGTCTTTTTTTGCGTTGGTGAATCCGCCATGACTAATCACAGCTGTTGCCTGAGAAATCAGGAATCAAATCCTTTTTCATGCACCATTATTAGTTATTCAATTCAGGGACAGTCACTGAGCCATCCTGAACCAAGTAGCTTACTCCTAAGCAGCCATGTACGGAGTACTCCCTGAATGAGGTGGATTTTCTGATCGGCCATGACCAACAACTCTTGAAATTGGCCCTTCCAGAGACCGTGCACAATGATTACGACTACATACAGTACAGACTAACAGGTACCAGCAGCAGGCACACGCTAACTAATGAGTAACCATCGTTCCTGAGCCAGCCCATTGGTACCCGGCATGCTGGGTCACTGGGACCTGGCTGGACTGTGCGAGGACCGCGTCAGCACTCTGAGTCCAGACTCCCAGTCCTCGTCTGCCACCGAGATGGTGGCGCATAGAAATCAATCAACATGGATCTGATCTGATTCTTAGCTGAGGACATGGCGAGTCCACTTTTAACCTTCCAATTGCCTTAGCTGACGAAAATTCGAAAACTTGGGTTATCTAGGCCAGTTGACCCTAAGTATAGCCTACACCCCGGCCGGGGAACGTTTCCGGAAGCCAACGGAATCAAGAATTTGAGACGCTCTAAGGCTTCAGACTCCTCTCCTCTCTGCTTGAAGTAGGAGGATATTAAGATTAGTATTCTTCTGGTTAAAGATTCGCTAGTAGGGTCACAGTTTGGAAAGTATGAATTGCACATTGACTTTGTTCCGACACGCCTGATACACACAGCACGAGACAGAACGAACGCCATTCAGATCCTGCTTCCCAACGCCAGAAGTGAGAAGATCCGATCCACCCCAAAAAATTGGAACTACATTAGAATGACAGATATCCCGAAGTAGAAAGGAACAGCGTCCCAATGAAGGTCATGATTGACCTCATGCAATTTTCTGATTGGCAACAGCCTGCATCCGGCGCATCGCCTCCCGATGCACATCGTGCATCTCCCCCCGCTGCATCCGCTCGACGATCGAGTGCTGCAGTCTCTGAGAAGCTAGATCCTGCTGCTGCTTGATCGCCTGCGCCCGGCGTCGCTGCTCCAGGAGGCCCGACCTCGCGGCGTCGACGTCGACAAGAGGACTGCGAGAACGGGTCATTTCCTCCTTTATCGACTGGCGCCAGGCAGCCATGGATGCGGACGTGGTCGATGCCGATCTGCGAGCACCGGGAGGATCCCCGGCAAGCCTCTCAGAGACAGACGGGCTGAAGCCGAAGCTCGTGTCGGATGAGATACTGCGCTGCCGCAGAAGTTGACGGCGCTGTGCAAGAGGCATGTTGTCATCGTCGTCGTCAGCGAGGCTTCTTTGACTGGAGTGTCGCGATGGCACGCTCGAAACGGACTGGCCGGACTCGGAGCGCGGCTTCCAATGGTCTCGGTTGGACACCGGGGATGATAACATGCGATTGCGGAGCATGCTGGATCGCTGAGCGAGCAGAGACGGGGCTGCGGGTGTGGATGAGTCCAGGAACGTTGCTTCCTCGCTTTCGTGAATGGGTACGGCAGCGAGAGAACTGTTCAGGAATGGACTTGAGGAGCTACGCCGCGTACGGAGCCCAGCCGGCGAGGACGTTACCCGGCGTGGACCGAGATGCACGTGGCCCGGAGAAGATAGTCGAGGCAGGTAGGAACCGCTTGCGACGGTGGACGCGTCGTCCGGAGGCATACTCGTATGCCCGGATATCCTGGATAGGTTGGATGAGGATAGGTTGCGAGCTGGGCTGATAAGCGGTTCGGGATACTGCCCCCGGAGGCCTATATCCCCCGTTGAATGGGTCAGGGCACTGGTGGCTGTTTGCTGGAGCTGCTCTACAAGCACTGGTGCTGGCTTCTCCGAGTCTTCGCGGTCGGTACCCGTAGTGGTGTCGATGGGCTCAGGTTCCGGAGCCTCAGCGTCCGCAAGTTGCTTCACCCACTCGTTCGTCCGATAGGATGCTACCACGGGAGACAAGTTGCCAGGAAGCTTGTCCACAGCTCCTGTTGACAGCGATACCTTTTCGTCTATGCCTGGTCGGGACTGCGATTCAGTCGAGGAAAACCCTTTGGGGGCGGTCTTTTGCGATGTGACTGAAGGTGGAATCGTCACCGGCGCCAGAGACAGGACCTTGCCGATGGGTAAAACCGATGCAGCAGAAATTGCAGGTTCTTTTTTACTATTTGATTTGAGGTCGGGCCCGGGACATTGGTTCTTTGTTGGCGAGGTTGTTTCAGGCTGTTCGGCTTGCACGCCCGGCTTGGGGTCTACCATGGACATGGTCATGGGCCCATTGTTCGACTCCCCACAAACTTTACTCTGAAATTCGCTTCGAACAATCCCATCTGACGTTGACGTGCATTTCAGGTTCTCGCTCACAGGCTCAGCATCGAGCCGGGGCGGGCGACCCCCCGCTTTCCCAGCGTCGAGCATGCTCATCGGAGTTTCTGCGTTTGACTTGACGCTCTGGGCCTCGGCCATGTCTGCCAGATCCGCAAGAACCTGCACAGAAGAAGCTGGCGTGACAGGCTTCGTTGCAATGAGCATTTCCTCGGACACCGATTGCAAGCCTTGACTGTCTCGTTTACTGGTATTCTTGGGAGATAACGCTCCCGGCAAAGAAACACCGGACAGACGTCTTGATAAGCGGCTCGCAAGAGACTCCGAATTGTCCACGGTCGCCCACACTGACCGAGTGTCCTGATCGCCGTCAACCTCGGAAGAAACGGAGTTTCGGACTGGCCCTGCCGCCGATCCAGGCGGCAAAGGTTGATCATGCACCTGCAATGTAGGCCTATCCCTGTCGTCGTAGCACGGTAGCTCTGTAGAGCGTTCTGACTCGTCCACAGTGGTCGACGCTGCTGTTCCCGTCATGAATTTCTCCCTCTTCTCATCCGCGACCAAGGTTTGACTGCCATTGCTTTCCGGCTGACTGAAAATGCGCAGTTCCATCGCGTGGTCCAGTCTTCTTACCGCCTCTCTCGGATCTTTCGGGCCGGAACTTGACAGGGAGACATCTTTTTCTCCCTTTTGCTGAAGCGGTTCATCCCCATAGAGAGCCTCCCAGCGGGCCAGGTCTCTTGCCCGGTCCTCTTCCAGCTTCCGTCCCATTTCCGTTTCTAGTTCATCCATCCTGCGCTTCTCTTCTGCTTGCTCTGCGTCTTGCAATTTCCTCCGTTCTTTGATCACTTTCCACAATTGGAATTGAGACACCAATCCGGCCAGGAAAATAACAATCGTAATGGCGAGTTCGACGCGGATGCCACGAGTCACCGGATACGTTGTAGTCGCACTGGGAAATATCTTGTGGTTCAGTTCTGTGACTCGTGAGTAAGCAAGGATCCGAGAGAACTGCATGGCACGACATACCCCATATGTAGAGCCAGAACTCCTTTAATCCTGCACGGCTAAAGCAATCAACGCCCAGGACAGTCGCCGTGGCACCGGCGAATGCCGTGGATCCTATCAGGGCGTATGGCCGGGTGTACGAGATAAAGGACAGCGCGTAGACGGCGGCGCAGAAAACGCCAATGAATATACCCTTGGCCCAGTCCTTGTCGAGAAGACCGCCATCTTTCAAGCTCAAAAGCCACATGCTGAAACAGAATCCACCCAGTTTGCACCCGAGACCTTCAGTAAGCTCCCTAAACGCGAGAGCCACTCCGCCCAGGATCAAACCGGGAAAGAAGGCGGCCACGAAGTAGGCGCCTTGGATCCCATCAGAAACGGGTGGGTTAATCACGTAGGTAATTAGAACCTGTTTGGTCAATGTCAGCAACGGGTTTGCGATGGAGGATCAACAACCACCTACAACTACGGACAAGCTGATGAGCAAGGCCGTCGAGATGAACACATGGATCCTGCCGATGAGATTAGTCGTATAGTCTCAACACCTTCAGCGATCATGTTAGCTTACCACTGATTCTTGATCCCTATCAGACATTGCGCAACGCCTACGATTATCAACACCACGCCGGCTATCCCCAACGCTGGGGTGATCCTCGGTGAGAGCGGCAGATCATTCGGACCCATTGGTTCTGTCATGAACCTTGTCAGTGACATCAAGCGAAACCAAGAAAAATGAGATCTTACGTGGGTTCGACTCTCTTGTTGGTTGAGGCTCCGACTGATCAGTTTGGATGTTTATCATCGACGTTACCGTTTGAGGTGTTGGTTTGGTAGACGTCCCAGGCGACGCTGTTGTCCATGTCTCCTGGGTTGTCTTTGGGCGCTCAATTGAGGTTTGCGTGCTTGAGGTGGTACTGACGGCGTCATCTTGTCTTCGAACGTTGGCCGGCGCAGCGATGACAGATCCCAGGCAACAGAGAAGAACGACTATTAGAGTAAAAAGGTGATGGCATTGCATTTTCCCGGGAGAATCCAGGCGCACGTCCAACAGTATTGCATGCGCCGAAGAATACTAACACGAAATGGACTCCATGATGTGCAGCGAACGTCGCCATCAGCCTACAGAGAGAGAGAAAAAAAGGTCGAAGAAGCAAAACAATTTCTCATCGTGACGCGGCAGGACAGCACTCGACGGTATTTACAGGTCGAGCCGCCATTTCGGATCTAGAGGTACCCTGTACCTATCGAACATGGACAATGCAGCCAAGAATGTCCGCGAATAGGTCTCCGTGTTGTCACTCCTATCCAGTCTACCATCCAGTCAGCCACCGCCAATCGATAGGACATTCTAGGTAAGGATATGACCGTATGGCCCGCTAAGAAAAAAGCCAATTACTCGACGATCATCGATCGCATGTGCTCCGTAGATCAATCCAAGCGAGCCGTTTCTTGTTGTCCACTCGGCTTCTCTCAAAACAGGCAAAAAGTCAATCGAAAGTGTCGGGAATTCAGGAGCGGTTTCCGCCAGATCGACTTTCCAGCATGCCATGTGATGGGCTCTCACAATGAATCAAATTGAAAGTCAGGCATGTGGACCTCACAGCTTTGCTCGCCATGTTGTTCTGTTGTTCACTGGCTAGTTAAACTCTGCCAAAATCTCACTTAACCACCAATCTTGGTTGGCCGGGGCTCTGCAGGAACTTCCGAAAGCCGATATTCTGCACGAATCAGCGACTGGTCACTTTTAGACTCGGTACGGAGCAGATGAGAGTCCATATTCCTGCGAATGGATTGAATTCGGTTCAAGATGATCTGCCTTTTGGTTTCTCGACTTTGAGACTGAAGAAGAGTAATTACTTCGTACTCCGTCACCAAAAAATGGATCGATTTCAGCATTCAGGAGACCAGGACATTATTTGTTTGTTGTTACGAAGAGTGGAATGAATGCCTTGGGTATTCACGCTGGCTGGTCCACTCGATGAGCTGTTCGTCTCTCCCTGAGTTTGTACTTTGTAGCCCTGTCCTTGTTTTATTTCTGGGACCAATCGCGTTGATCGCGGCGATGAGCTGGCCACGACACCATGATCCGCCGGAAAAGACCCTGGTCTGGCGGTCTGCCCTGGATACTATCAAAGTAACTGACAAACCTATCCCTAAAAGGGCTAGCGTATGGATACTCTGGGACTAACCTACTTTGGTTAGCTCCCGATCGATCGCGCTAATATATCACGTGATAAATGTTTTCCAGTCGCGACTCAACAGCGGGCGATGCCGGACAGCTTGGATTTTCAACGCAAAAAGGAATATTGGCCTATCATTGCGTACACCCTCGGAAATCCTTAAGCAAATCGTTTATTTCGCGCCAATTGGACGATTCCCTCCTGATATCAATTCGACAAAATGCAAGCCCTCCGATCTGCATATCGCGCGCGCAGCGCCCTGAGCCTTCCCGCCGCAACCCGTGCCTTCTCCTCCTCCCCGGCGCACAATGTCGCCAAGCTGATTCTCACCGGTCGTCTCGCCGCGGAGCCGGAGCTGACGACAACCTCGAGCGGCCAGGAGGTGGTCAGGTACTCCGTTGGCACGTCGCACGGCCCGCGTGAGAACCGCCAGACGAGCTGGTTCCGCGTCACGAGCTTCACGCCGGAGGGTCCCCAGCGGGATTACCTCTTGAGTCTGCCAAAGGGGTTAGTTCAGATACTTTTTGTTTGATCTTAATTGAGACGTGTTTCGCTGATTGTGTTGTTGTTGTTGTAGGACTCTTGTCTATGTCGAAGC
This sequence comes from Thermomyces dupontii, assembly GCF_041956625.1. Classification (NCBI taxonomy): domain Eukaryota; kingdom Fungi; phylum Ascomycota; class Eurotiomycetes; order Eurotiales; family Trichocomaceae; genus Thermomyces; species Thermomyces dupontii. The sequence continues at coordinate 677,264 of NW_027192310.1, read as the reverse complement.
CGATGCTTCGATTCGTGCCTATGAGGATGCGGAAGGGAGACGCCAACATAGTCTTGGAGTCATTCAGCGTACGTGATAGTCCATCCATTTATTGTTTGACTCTAATTGCTGACGTCGCTTTTGATTTAGGGTCTCTTGAGGTGCTCAAGCGTCCTTATGTGCCCGACGGGCAACATGAACAGGGTCCAGACGCCGCTTAGATGTGGATTCAAACGAACGCCCTCGGACCATACCATTGGTTATGATCCAGAGATGTTCGGACATCATGTTGCATGCTGGTATTCCCCTCTTATCTGTACGATATATTTCTGTGGTGTACCTAATTGCTTAATGTCTGGTGGGAATCTCAACTATGCTTCTGATCGCCCAGTCCTTTGGACATGTGCTGCTGGATTGGTATGAAAGATTGTATATTGTTCGCAATGGTATACATACCTGCCTATATACCCTTGGTCAAATTCCGTAACAATGCTAAAATCTGAGGACAGGTGTTGAGTGAGCGTGGAATACAACGGTTCATAGCATTCATCAGTCATAGTACATATGTTCAATTTAAACCATGCAATCGCAACGCTGATGGACCTCATGAGTAACAGTGATCGTATCCACTGGCGGGAAGGCTTGCTTCTCATCGCTGCCCAACGTTGACTGGTTCCTGGACTCAGCAGAAAAGGAGGAAGACAGACTGGCGAATGTGGCTCTATTCATCGTTAGATTTGCTGACAAGAGCTGAACCGTGGGAACGTACCGAGAGCGAGAAGTCGTCCAGCTCAGCAGAGATTGCGCCCCTTTATTGATTCTCGAGAAGAACTTGAACGTAAACGACGTCGGACGGCGCGGAGTACCCAGGGACGGGAACCACCGCCCTAGGTACTGGCGGTACATGTCCAGCGACTCGGGCCCCAGACCGAAGAACAGGAAGAGGAGCACGCTGGCCCCGACGGAGATCCACGGCTGGTACTGCACCTGATTGAACGTGTCGATCATGACGATCGTGTTCCAGTCTGGACCATGGACCTTCTTCCAAGAGAATTCGTGGAAGGGGATGGCGGCCATTATCTGGCTGTAGAAGACCCACGTCTGCAGCGGCAGGATAATCAGAATCATGATCGAGGAGAGCCAGAAGAGGCGCAGGAAGCGATGGGCGTTCATGCGGTTGCCGAGGGAGCCGAAGATTCGAGAGAACTCGGCCTTATATCTGATCAGGCGGACGACGACAATGACTTGGTAATGTTAGTTGCTGTGAATCCCTCAAGCTTCTTTTTTTTTTCTCTGATACTCACCGCAATACACCGCTGCCAGCAGACAAATCACCGGCGGCCAGCCATACACTAGCGCGAACGAAACCCAGCTTTCATCGAAGCTCTGCGTGCAGCCCGTGACACCGAGGATGCCATACCGAAAGGGTTGACAGATGAAATGGAGCACCATGGCAATCAGCGGAATCACGAAGCAGAAAGTGATCTCGAGGGCCCGCTTGCGCAGGCGCTGTGCTTTGCTAGGCACCAGCGGGACGCGGTCCGTGTCCATCACCTCGGCCAGGTTGTAGAAGATGCAGAACAGTGTGCCGGGGAGGGCGACCTGGTAGCCGATCTGGACTTTGACCTCAACGTCGCAAAGCCCGACGCCATCCCACCAGGAATTGACGTCTCCATGGGACCAGATGAGGGCATTGATGGCATAGAACGCGTCGCTGATCATGATGTAGCCGATCAGGCAGGACGACGCTAGGTTGCGGTGCGTCACCTGGCAGATCAAGGGAGGGATGCACAGGAGGAATCCGGACAGAGCGGCCGCGAAGCTGATCACAGCCATGGAGTATATGGGTGGGCCTTCTGCGGAATTCATGGTGGACGATAACAGTTGTTCTTTTTGAGCCGTCACACAGCAGATATCTGCGCGCTATCAATGCAGCTCGATGTTCACCGAAGAACTAAGATGATGCCGATAATTTTCGACGATTGCAAGTAGTGTTCCTCAAGATCGAGTCGCGGACGAAGATATGAAGACGGGAAAACGCAGCATCCCTCGATCCCTTAAATACGACTTCCTCCAGTTGAGGCGCCATTTTATTCATGGCCGATTGATCGTGCATCAAGGCCATGTTTATCGGTCTCATTAACAGCATCAACAGCCAGCATCTGAGATGAAAAGTGTGATGTATAGAGCTGGGAGCAGAAGACTTTACCTCATTTGGGATTCAATAGAGATAGCCCTAATTGGCAGAAGTCGGACTCAATAGGCATCTGTTTGCTCAGGAGCAGCGAGTATGATGTAGATCGTCGGCTGCCGATTGGTTTGAAAGCGCCGGCGGTTCAATTCACAATCACTAAACTCCATTGGATTCATGTACATGGTGAGCCTGAAAACACAGGAATCTATCTTATTGAGCAAATCCTGACATAGGCCAGTCCGCACATTTACAGTACTCTCTTCACTCTCCAAACAGGCGTTCATCTCAACCCAGGAACCCTACCTTGAGGGTTGCCTGATACAGCAATTACTTAGGGTTTAGGGTGGAGATAGCCAAGAGCTAAGCTTCGGGGAACAGGCTTGGCGGTCCACTTTCTTCCCCTTTCCGCTTAATGGGTCCCGCCGCATCTTGTGAATCCAAGGCTGATACAATAGTCCAATATCGGCATGGCACGATGAGCTGGTAAATACCCAGCATCGTACGTGCGCAAAAAACAATGCGTTGATTTGTTTGCTGCCAGCCCGCTGATCGAGGGCCCCTAGGGTCTGTTGGATTTCGAACTCCCTTCAGTTGGTGTAGTTACGTCATGGTCGACAACTCATCATCATCATCCCAGCATGCGGCCGCATTCATCACCGGTGCACATGCGCCGCGCCTGTCATACGCAGCGTCGCTGAGGCAGCGGCCGCAGGGAGGAAAGTCCGTTTTGACGGGTGACAGCATTCCCCAGCACCAACCCGTGACGCGGCGGGACTCGACGCTGTCAGATACCATCTCGGAGGCGAGGCAGTCTCTTCGCGATTCGACGGACGAACTGCTGTTTCCGCGGCCCAAGAATCGGGAGAACTCGGCTGAGTTGGTGCAGGAGGAATCGCATTGGCATTCGGTTCCGCTGGTGTTGGCTTTGCTCCCTGCTATCGGCGGGCTTTTCTTCCAGAATGGAAGCGCGGTGTTGACCGATGCGACGCTGCTGTTTCTCGCAGCTGTATTTCTGAACTGGTCGGTGCGACTTCCGTGGTATGTTGTAGTTTGTGTATTGCATTTCTAGGCAGATGCCGACTGACAGATTTAGGCAATGGTATCGGTCAGCTCAGCAGATCCGTCGGATCAGGACTAATGACTTTGCGCATGACATCGACCCGTCCGAAAAACAGAGCCACGATGTCGGAGAGGAGGAGTCAGACAAGACCAAGAATCGCAACAGCAAGGAGTTATCGAGAGCAAAAGCTGTCCGCGAGCTACACATCCACGAGCTCGCCGCTCTAATCTCGTGCTTCGTTTTCCCGGTCATGGGAGCATGGCTCCTACATACCGTGCGAGGTGCCCTATCCCGGCCCTCTGAGGGCCTAGTCTCGAACTACAACCTGACAATTTTCTTGCTCGCGGCCGAGATCCGGCCATTTGCGCACCTGCTGCGCATGGTGCACGCCCGTACGCTCCATCTCCAGCGCGTCATCGAGGGGCCGAGCGATGCAGCCGTCCCCGTCGACAGACTCGGCGACATCATGAAACGGCTCGGGGATTTGGAAGCGCACGTTGCCGACAAAGTGGCCTCGGAGGGCAGCAAGGCCACGAGTCCAGACGACCAGGAAGGAGAGCAGCAGCCCCCCTCGCCCCCAGACACCCTCCTGCATATCGCCCAAGAAATCCGCCGAGAAGTCCAACCCGAGCTCGACGCGCTGAAGCGCGCCGTCCGGCGATACGAGAAACGCACAACGGTCATGGCCTACCAGACCGATACGCGGCTGCAACAGCTGGACGATCAAGTGCGGGACGCGATCGCGCTGGCGGCGGCCGCGCAGCGCACGGCGGAAGGGTCACATCGTCCGCGCGCGGCGCTGGTCCTCCTTGATTGGATCTGTGCGGTGATTGTCGTCCCGACGCGGACGGCGATGTCGGTTGCGGCGCTGCCGGCGCGGATTGCCGGGCGGTGCCTTGAAAGAGTTGACGGGTTGTTGTTTCTGAAGAGGCGCGCTGCTGCTAAGGAGTGATCGCGGGAGCCGAGACATGAAGAGGGCGGCTATCTTGTATTCTGATCTTCTATGTCAAGTAATGTTCGGTTACGAATCTGATAACGGTGTTTTCATAAAGAATTCATTAATATTATTGCTATTATTCACACCTCCCAAAAGGGATCAATCAACTTGCCAGCGACGGCATTGCCAAATGCCAAATCTATTAATCTAAATAAACACTAACTGACCACCCAAGGGAAAAAAAAAAAAAATATACATACTCTACAATTACACATCCAATCGCTAGAAACAAGTTATTCAAGAGCAGGCAACGGCTTCGGCTGCTCCTCCATCACATCCCTTGTATTCGGCGTACTGGTAGGTTGCAAGAACGCCTGGACAACCATCTTCTTGCGTTCCTCCCACGCGCGGCGGTCCTTATCTTTAGTCGGCGCAGGGATGGACGTCGAGATCATCAGGTCGGAGAAGAAGGCGGAGAGGATGGATTCGACCGCGGCGCGGCGGGCGTCGTTGCCGGCAGGGCCAGGTCCGTCATGCGGCTGCTGCTGCTCCGGTTGCTGGTTCTCGTGGGGAGGGTTCGGCGTGTTAGCATCCGTGTGTTGACGGCGGATCGGGGCGAGGATGGAAGCCAGCGGGCCCTCGGAAGAAGTAGGGGAGGAGGTCGGCGATGGAGTCGGCGGCTTTCCGATCGACGCCGGCGGCGCAACCTCGTTGACAATCTGGTTGAGCATGAACGTGACGAAGGTGAAGGAGACGCTGTGAACGGGCGACACGGCGAGGGCGTCGAGCACCCAGGCCTGCAGCTCCTCGGGCGAAGACCAGGGCACCTTGGCACGGTCGCGCGCCGCCATCTGCGCCTCCATGTCGCGCCAGACGTCGGCGGGGATGACGCCGTCGCGCAGCGACCGCAGAAACGAGACCAACGTCTCGGCTAGGATCTCTAGCCGATGCAGCGCGGGGATCTCCGCGGGGAAGATGGAGGTGATGCTCCGCCTGCCCGTGTCCAGCGCCTCGCGCACCGCCGCCAGCAGCGCCGTCCGCGTCCCCTTGTCTCGTAGCGTCCACGTCTCCGGGCTGAATGGCCAGCCAACCCCGTGTGGCTCTGTCAGCCACGGCGGGGTTTGATCTTGATCCTCAGCGTTGTTGGAAGAGAGATCGCTCCTTCCTCGGGTCATTTCCCACTCCGCAACCGCCCGCTCCACCGTGCTCGTGATTGCCTCCGTCAGCCGGAACAGCTCCCGCGGCGCTGACAGCCGCGGCTGCTGCGCCTGCTGCTGGATTTCTGCTGCACTCATACCCGCAAGGCTCCGCGCCCCCGTTTCGGGCATCCGCGTAAGCTCATCGAGTGACCGCCCAAAGCACGTCGGCAGCCACCGTCCGTAGATTGGAATGAAATGATCTCGTCCGCCCGTTACTTGCAGCACGAGAATGTCCTCCACCTTGGCCTCGTCCGCGTTCAGCGGCCGCACGTAGTCCAGATGCGTCACGCACGCTGTAACCTCCACCGTCACCGAGTCTCCCGGTAGCAGCGTGTACCGTTCGATTGGTTTCTCCTTGTCTTTCTTGTCTCCGGCCGGCTCGTCCATTGGCCAGTGCACCTTGACGTCCAGCCACGCGGGCGGGTTCGTCGCCCCCTCAGGCTGCTCTCTGCCGACCAGTCTCGATGCGAAGCTGAACGTCGCCGGAACACTACCGGTGTTCGCGATGATCATTTCGCGGCTGATTGGAACCGCGTAAGGCACTCGCCCGAGGTAGATCGCGTTCCGGTCATATGCCGTGTCGCGCGAGTCTTCTTCCTCATCATGATGATGATCAATAACCACGGTCAGGCTTGGCCGCGCCTCGTTCTCCGCGCGGTCCAGCTGCCGCACCACATCCTGGTAAACAGCCGCCTTGAGTTCGGGTATCACCGCGTCATACGTGATTGTAAACTCGGCGTCAATCGGCTTGTGGTCCGATGATAGGATCCCTTGATGCGAAGCGTAGTGCATCAGCCGGATCCGATCATCCTGCGTCGAGTCGTCCTCGTAGTCGTCGGACGACTCGGACTTTGCGGACGAGTGATCGGCAACGGCCAAGGCCACGGCCGCGTTCTCGTCCTCCTCGTTGGCACCGTCCGTCTCCGGGTCATACTCAAATAGCACACCCTCGTCGTCAGCTGCCTTGTCTACGCCGCGCGCCTTCATCTCCTCATCCCGGCGGCGCGCCTCTTCTTCCCTTTTTACCCGCTTCTGGTAATTCATCAGATCGCGCTTCGACCGGTACAGGATCCGGTCGCACCAGCTCGGCCCGCGCTTCTTCTCGCTCGAGTCGAACGTGGCAATGGTGCCAATGTCATACTTGTAGGTTGGTAAAAATCGGATCGGTCCTTCTCGCCAACCGTCGTGAAAGGCCTTGCGCTGTTGTTGCTGAATACGAAGCTGGTCATGTGTGAGCAGCGTATTCAAGGTATTGAGGAGCGACGTTGGATCCGACTCCTCTGGAATCTCGTCCGCGTCGGCGCCATCACCGCCATCGGACGACTTGTTCGAGTCGTCACCCGAAGTCCCGTCGGAGCCCTCCTCCGCAACAAGAACGGGCGACGGCGGATCGCCATCCGGCTTTTTCCGGTGCTTACGCTTCGCGTCGTACTCATTCCTGGTGTGGAGGGAAAGCAACCGGCGGACATCATCGCCGGGGACATCGTCGACGCGGTAGTTCAGGTCGCCGAACCAGAACGCAAAGTCCTCCTTGCCGATGGTCTCGGGAGACTCGTCATACCCTTCGACGTCCGGGTCAAGGGCGTCAAACTTGGCGCGGCTGACGATCTGCGCCGCGTCCCAATTGCGGCGGTCCAAGCTGCCCCTGTCGGCGCCCGCGGCCAGGTGGCAGTTGATGAAGACCATGCGGGTGGTTTCGCCGAGAACGATGCGCGTGACCACGGCGCCCTTGTTACCCATGTAGCCCATCAGGCCGGTGCCGACGGTCGTGGAACTGACGGACGAGATGGTCGGCGCGACATTGGGCGCCGCATACACGAGCAGCAGCAGTCCGACCAGCTGCACCTCGGAAATGAGCAGGTATCCTGCCGGTAGCGCCCGCTCCAGGGCGGCCTTCCAGCGATTCGACGGGGCCGGGTCGGTGTACGGCTTGAGCGCGCCCGACGGCGACGACACATCAATGATCTCCTGCAGCCCTAGCACGTAGATGCCCACGTCTTCGGGGCGGTTCTGGGATCCGCCGCCGGTCGTGGCGTCCGCGGAAGCCGCGTCATGGTCGACGGTGTTAAACCGGTGCGGGATTTCCTTCCCCTGCACAAACCACTGCGCGAGATCGCGCTCAGTGCCCGCCATGGCGGCCACATTCCAAGTGCCGACCTTGACCCGAACGGTCCTAGGCCGGATATACTCGGCCTTGCGCGCTCTGACGGCGCGCAGGAGGGCGGGTAGCTGATCATGCTGGTCATCCTGATCATGGCGGGAGTTATGGCCATCTTCGGACGGCGCTGCCGAGGGAGGATCGTCTCGGGAGGACATGACGGCGGGGTGCCGGAACCGTTTGCATCGCTCTCAATTTCGAAGTTCGGCGTAGGTTTGTCCGGACGGTTTCCCGCACATGGACTGGAAAAAGCTTCGGAATGCGATACAGACAAGGTCGGACAAGACTACTATGAGGAATTTAAAGTGCGCACACTGTTAGCAGTTGGGAATATAGTTCTCGCAGGTCGAATTGCATTCCGGAGCGCTGAAAGCGGGCGTGGGCGAGGGGCAAGGGCGCCGGCGTCAATGGGCTTAAACGGCGACGGAGGTGACCAAATAGCACGTGGCGCGAGACTCTGGACGGCTTGGAGGGAGCGCGTGAAGCATTCTCGTGGTCTAGAACAAGAAATACGAATTTACTTGGTCGCGTGTGCTTTCGCAGTTCAGAGAGAGTTTACCCTGTCGGCGTTCGGTAGCGAAAATACATACCTAAAGCCCCCGGCCAATCCCAAAACGGAAATATGCCATCATCACTGGCTGGGGCCACCGTTCTCAAGTCATCGTGGAAGAAACCTTAGCAGACTGTTTCAGTTCCCTCCCCAGCGTCGATGGAGAGAAAGATGACACCGCGCAAGGGTCGAGGAGGTCGTCCTCCAAACATCCATTCCCATCCCAGCAATAACAACCATCACCACCCCTCGCCGCGCAACCACCGAAGCACCGGCATCCCACAATCAACGACAATACTAACCTCCGATTACGAAGACTCCGACGCACCGGGTGACACTCAACAACCTCAGCAACTGCCGGAAAACATCCCCCCACCAACCCGCACCAATGAAGAACTCAACCTCTCCGTCCTCCGCCGCTACAACCCCTCCATCCGCACTCTCCTCTCCCTCGCTCCCTACGCCGTCGTCTACGACTTCAACGCGGAAACACGGCAGTGGGAGAAGAGCGGCGTCGAAGGCACACTCTTTGTATGCCAGCTCGAGCCCGGTCCCCGCTGGGGCGAGGAGCGGTACAACGTCTTTGTTTTGAACCGCCGCGGTCTGAACAACTTTGATCTACGGCTGACGAGCGGCGACAATGTTGAGTTGACGGAGGAATTTGTGATTCTCAAGACGGACGACGACAATGATGATAATGGCCAGGAGCAGCCGGCGCGGAACGGTTCGACGACGACGACGACAACAACAACGCCGCGCATCCATGGATTATGGATCTACTCCGAACCGCCGCCCAATTCGACCGCCGAAACGCGCAGGATCAATGCCCGTGTGATCCACGAGTCGGCGGTGAAGGCCGGTGAGTCTCTCCGACAGGCCAAGGAGAGTGCTGCTGCTGCTGCTGCTGCTGCTGCCGCGCGACCCTCCAGTCTCCCCCCGCTTCAGCTTGTTCAGCACCAGCCACCACAGCAACAACCACATCAGGCTCCGGCGAGCGCCGCCGGAACGGGCCAACGAATTTCCCTCCAGGATCTCTTTGGACATCAGCGAGCCCAGGACGATGGGTGGAGTGTCCATACCCATGGCACCATTCCACCACACTCGCCTTGGGGCAGTGGCCTGCAGACGCCAGGACTTGTTCCGGCGCAGCCTTCTGGCGGCGGAGATGTCATCAAGGATCTATTTCGGCGGGCCGGATTGGCATGACTGTATTCTATCCTACGTCTAATGTTGATGATGATACCCCTTCGCAGCCCTAGCATGACACATGAAGTCCAATAGTCACGAGACAATGTCTGCTGATCATATTCAAGAATCACACTTGTTTAGAACCTATCCACAGTCGACCCAGACTCCAGAAAAAAGAAAAAAAGAAAAAAGAAAAAGTATCCCATGAGCGGAATCGAAAGACGTAAAACCTGATCACGGAAGCCATGACCCGCCTCAAAACGCCGCGGGAAACAGCCCTCGAAAACACAATTCCATGGCACATCCCGTGCCCAAGGAAAAATCAAACAAACAAGACGCCGTAAATGCCGATGCTGTCCCCCCAACGATATATCAAATACATCAACGGCCGGGATTGAGCGCCGTTTAACACCGAGATTGTAAAGCATCAAGTAGACCACTGCGGGGATCGAAGAACATCAATGTCATAATCTCGAAACCATTGTTACCCGAAGTACACCGTGCCGTAGCCCGAAATCCACCCGTAAATCTATGCCATCTCCTGGGTATCTTTCGTATGAAAATCCGTTTGCAATGAAGCAAGCGTGTACACCAAAAAAGACAAGTACTTTGCAGGATTGAACCCGCAGAGGGCAATCTGAAGCCGGTCGCGCGACCATCTACCCTCCACTGTTTGCGCTGGTGTTGGAGTCTGCACTCTGACCCCGCTCATCACGATCCTCGGACTCGCCCAGCTGGATCGACTCGGTCTCGACCGAAGATTTCAGAGCTGCCCCCAGGTTGATGGAGATCTTCCTTTGCACACCACCCGTCGAAGGACTGGGCGATGTCCTGCGCGATGTGATTGAATCCCCGCCTGGGCTCTTCCGCCGACGGTCGTACGTCGAGCCTCCAGAACTCGCACTGCTCGACCGTCGCTTGGGTCCACTCTGACTGAGTCGGATCAGTTCATCGTCATCTTCAGCATCTCGCCGGCGCTTCTCTGAGATTCTCTCCGGTGGCGTCTGCGGCACCGAAGTAGACATGGGACTCGAGGGAGTGTCAGAGCTCCTGGCCCGCTCTGATGATTCAGCCTCCACCGCCTGCGGCCCTGACTCGGGATTCGAATCAGCGATTTCCTCGTCGTCGTCGTCGTCTGGATAATCCACCAGCTTGACGAGGCCGGCCGACCGATCCGCGGCCGGGGCATCCTTGTCTTCTTCACCGTCCGAGGTATTGAAATACTCCTCCTCAGCAGGGTCCAGTTCCCGAACACCCTGCCATCGCTGTCCGTTTACAGGGCCGCGCTGCGAGGTGGGGCTCTCGTTCGAGCGATCGATGAGGACGCCCGACCCGACGCCATTGCCCTGGAACTGGTCGTATTTCATAATGAGATTCTGGAATGTATCGACGTAGGTGATCGCCTTGAGTTGATCGCGGTGTTTCTCTACAAGATGAGTGATAACGGGCTTGATGTTTTCCCGCCTGATATATTCAAACAATTCAAGGCACGCGGAATTCAGGAGGTTGTCGCGGGGCATTGTCTCGAAAATAATGTCGAGAATCAGGCCGAAAATGTTGTTATGAGTCAGTTGGGCCAAGTAGAACGTATCCTGCAAATTGACCAAGGTCTTGAAGAACTTGAGCGCGGCTGGAAGAGTGTCAGCCTGCCTTGCCCTGCCGTCATCAACGGGGATACATACTGAGCTTGAGGTGTTTTTGTGGAACGGTCAAAAGTTGGGCAACGCGAGGCACAAGATTTTCGCCGTGGATGAAATTCCGGCATCGGAAAAGATGCTGGCGGACAAAAAAGGTCAGGACGTCTGTGAGGTGGGAGAAAAGCGTGATCTCATGGAAGGACAAATCTGCGACTGATAACCTGGATCAGCGACGAATCATGCACACACAAGACCTTCGATTACGTACCTGATGAGCGACCCTCGAGACTCTTAAAAGGCGCAAACAGTTTTCGGGCAGATTCCTCGAAATAAGCCGCCCCAACCGACTCGGCGGCAGTGTTCGACGGACGAAGCTTTGCGAGAAATTCGGCGCCCACTCTACTTGTGGGATCCGGCCCGGGGATCTGCGGATCGAGAAAAATCTTGAGGGCATCAGCCAGCTGAATTTTGACACCCATGTCCGCCTCAGTATGGAGCAGTCCAATCAACGTGTCGGTGAGCGGCGTCCTCTTCTCCGCCACGGCTTTGAGCATATAACCGCGCACCAAAACTGGATCGTGGTCGAGGAGCGCGACGAGGATGTCGATTCCCGTAGTGCGCATGGCTGGTTTCGAGTGCTTGATCGCGAACGCAATGACGGCGAACAGGCCATGGTTGATAAAACTGGTAAACAAAGACGCTCGCGCCGACGCCTGCAGGTTCTTTGCGATGGTTGCGCATTGGTGGAGAAAGCTAACCGCATCCTCCTTGCGCTGCTGGTCGGTGTTTCTGGGGTCGAAGATAGCGAAGAGCTCTTTGAGGAACGAGGCATTCGATTGTATGTGATTGATGATGTCGACTTGATTGAAGAAGATTAAGGAATTGAGAACGGAAAAGGTGGGATCGTCGAGTATGCGGGCGAGGACGACATCCTTGAGATACTGGAGACGCCATGTATGACGGATCTTGTCCTGAATCCTCCCATCCTTCATGGGAACCACCTCCTTGTACCGCGCCTTATCGGAGAGATACTGTCGGTGGTTGGCTTTGTGCGTGGGGAATTCGGGGTCATCTGAAGAAGTAGTCAGTGCAAGACGCTCCTTCGTACCCAAGCTAGAATGACGCGACACGTACACTCGAGCGCGCCGACGACGCCTTCAATGATTCCATCAGTAACGACGGACTCAATTATGTAGTTGTCGTTCAAGAGAATTATCGTCTTCATGATGTTGCAGAGGCGATGCAGATCGGGCAGGCTCTCCAAATCCTCAGCCATCTCGACCAGCGGGACCAGCTTGCGGATATACTCTTCATGCAGGATGAACTTGCTCAAGGCATCGCGACCGCTCGGCGACATGCTCGCGGCGCGCACGGCCTGTTCGATTTCGGCCAGGTTGCCCAGTTCGGGGGGCGGGAGGGTGATGGACGGATGGTACGAGTCCATGGCATCTTCTGACAGAGCTTCATCTACATCGGGATCAACAAGGGAATTCCGCCAGGCCGGGGATGACGAACCTCCAGCCAGTGCGATCATCTGCGCCTGGATGTTGTTGACATAATCCCTGGTCGAACGCGCGTCAGCTTACGGAACTGCGCTGAAGGGTACGGTCGCTCGCCAGCCACTCACCAGATCGCAGCGCAACCCTCGGCCTCCTGGAAGCTCAGAGCCATATCCACGCCATTGCTCTCCGTCCACACGATCAAGGTCTCTGCCGAACCGTCAGTAACCTGCCGTCGGAAAGATCGGGGAAGACGCGCGCACCCTGTTGCTTTTGATAAGACTCATCCTTGCGGATGACGGTGTCGAGGAGAATCCGGCCGGCCTCATCTTCTGACTCAACGAAGATCTTGGGCACATCCTATTGCACGGAGGTGGTCAGATCCCGCATCCAGCGCGCGAGGTGAGAAAAAAACCTACCCCGACCACCTCACCGGTACAGAACCCGGTTCCGCGATCGAACCAGTCATTGTCGCGGAGCTCATAGACCTTGACACGTTTGCGCTCCTGCGGCGGGCGGATCGCCAGAGCCATGTCGATGGATGGGGGTGTGGATGACGTCCGGGAACTCCGGCGCCAAAAACCCCGGAGGGCGTAGAACACGAGAGCAGGCGCGGATGCGGGTGGGGGAGCGAACGGAAAGACGGGAAGCGATTAGGGAGGGCGACAGGATCGCAAGACGGGCGGACAGATTGACGACAGCGACAGAGCGAGGGATCAGTGAAGCGAAGAGTAGTATGTAAGTGTATGTATTTTGGGGAAGAATCAGAGTTGGACCAGAACGGAAATTTTCTTTGAATGAAATTTTTCGATTTTGCGTTTTGGCGTTTTTTTTTTTGTCTACTAGTAACAGGGCACGGCAGGAGCAGCAGGGTGGCACCTTCCTGGGTCCAAGTACGATGATGCGATAGGCACCCGAGTTGGAGAAGGCTTAGCGCCGTCTTCCGTCGGCTCCAAGCATCCCTCGTCAATGAATTTCAACCGCGCGGAAAAATCGCATGCACAGCGACCTAACGGCGGGACGTGGCAGCAGAGGATTAGCAAGCGCAGCGAGCTGAGGTAATCGATGATTTGCCGGATTTTGGCTTGCAGAAGGGACTGCTGAGACGGGATGACGTGCAGCAACTAGATTGGGGTGAGTGTACGCGAGCAATCAAGGTTTTATGCTGCGGGAGCTTTTCTGAAAGTGTTCGATGCCAAAGACCGTCCTGTTGGAACAGTGGCAGCCTGCTGATTACGGGACTCTCGGTTACATCCGGCGAGAGAAACATGGAACATCGCAGGGTTAACAAGATTAGGGTTGGATGCCGGCATGGACTCTAGCGCATGAAGCTTGAATTGATGGGCGTGTGCCTTGCATCCCTTTGGTCTGGTGTCTGCACAGGTGACATTGATTTGATTTTATTTTACCATTCGAAGGCATCATTCCCGTTATTACCGACGAGTCCTCGCACATCTGATCATCAGAGCACATCTGCGGCCTTATCCGATCATACTGCACTCCGTATGTGGAGAAAGGAACAAGACGAAACCCAACAGGAAACTCGCCCCAATCCCAAAGTTGAAGATTTGACAAGCGACAGCAACTCGGCCGATGATCAGATCCGAGACGTCTGAACCATCAGAGCATCGCGTGGCTCAGACCCGACTGGGCTGCAGGAAGATGCTTTGCACGTGACTACGGAGTAGAGAATGACTAATCATCGCTCAGTGCCGAGAGTCGAGACCACTCCCCACGTCAACATGATCAAATGAACCAATCATACGCGTAGGCTCGATTAGGTAACCTAACTTGGATTTTTTTCTCTGCTCATGGCGCTTGAGATAAAAATCGTCGACACCTCTCTTTTTCCAACTTTCTTCAACGCACAACTAGACGAATCTCAGCATTCTCATGTACCTGGCAACATAACCTGCGCGGGCGACTTCAGGAGCTTTGCGCTCGCGACGGTAAGAAAGCTCCAATAGCAAAACGGCGAATTGAGTGCGATATCATCCATATACCCACACAGCTCGACGGTGTAGCATCATGGCCGACAGCAAACAGCTGGTGGTCGAGGAGACTCCGGCCCATTCCAGTCATGATGCCTCCAAAGATGCCCCGGCCAGGGAAGAGAACCCAGCGCCCGAGCAGCAGCGGGCGCTGGAGAACCAGAATCAGCCTGAAGAAACTAGCTCAGCCGAAGCCTTGGACCAGAAGAAGGGCTTCTTTGCATTCTTGAGAACCAAGGAGTTTTATCTGATCCTGTTGCTGGGGTGAGCAAGAACATCAAGAAATTGGGAAATGTAGAAAACGAGACTGATAATTACCGTTAGCCAAACCCTGGCCATTCTCAACACCTCGACCAGCACGTTCACGTCCCTGTTGCAGATGCGGGGGACGTCGATCCCAGCGTTCCAGACATTCTTTACGTACGTGGTGCTGAACGTGATATTTACTTCTTTGACCCTGTACAAGTACGGGATCAAGAAGTGGGCGCGCCTAATCTTGAAGGATGGTTGGCGATGTACGTCCCCTTTTTTTTTATAGGGCTAGGGACTGACGAAGGAAGACATCATCTTTGCCTTCTTCGACGTCGAAGGCAACTACTTCATCGTGCTGGCCTACCGCTACACCAACATCATGAGCGCGCAGCTGATCAACTTCTGGGCCATCGTCGTGGTGATGGCCGTCTCGTTTTTCTTGCTGCGCGTTCGCTACCACTACACGCAGATCGTCGGCATCCTGATCTGCATCGGCGGGATGGGCGTGCTCATCGCCTCGGACCACCTGACAGGCTCGAGCGGCCAGGCCGTCGACCCGGTCAAGGGCGACCTCTTTGCACTGCTGGCCTCCACCTGTTACGGCCTCTCCAACGTCACGCAGGAATACCTTGTCAGCAAACGCCCCATGTACGAGGTCGTCGGCCAGCTCGCTTTCTGGGCCATGTTCATCAACGGCACCCAGGCTGCCATCTTCGACCGCCAGTCCTTCCGCGACGCGACCTGGAACGGCGCCGTCGCGGGCTACCTCGTCGGGTTCACCCTCTGTCTGTCGCTCTTCTACGCCACCGCGCCGCTCATCTTCCGGCTGGCGTCCGCCGCGCTGCTGAATCTGTCGATGCTGACGGGTAACTTCTGGGGTGTGATCATGGGCGTTGAGGTGTTGGGCTTGTCGGTGCATTGGATGTATCCCATTGCCTATGTCCTGATCATGCTCGGTCATTTCGTGTACTACCTGGGCCGCGCGGTGCTTGGGGAGGCCCGCAAGCCCTGGCTCGGCAAGAATCAGGAAATGGGCATATCGGGCGTGTTTACGGCACGCAGGAAGATCGAACAGGCTGCCAGTCGTGCCAACCAAGGCAACCAAGCGTGAAACATTTAATGTCCCGATATATATATAAAAATCATTAGGAACGAACCAAGTTACCAAACACCCAGGAATGAAATAAATAAACCAAAACAATCAAATCGAATTAACAAACAAAACAACACAAAAGAGACACACAAAACAATCCAAGTTCCAACTCCCCGGCCCCCCTTAATCAAGACGAAGACCGTAGGCCAACCATGATCCAGCCCGACCGTAATAAAAATCTCTCCAAAGACCAGACCAGCCATTAATACCAGTGAGCGTAACAGAAAAGAATAAAAAAAAAAAAAAATGAAAAAGAAAACCCCTTTGCACCGAAATCTCAACCCCGATTCCTTTCTCAACCAAAAGAACATGACAAGCTCCCCCAAGACCGGAAAAAATGCTTTATGTACGCGCCTTTTCTCGTCGGTGTCTTGGAACCGGGAAACATCCAATTCAAGCCAACACAAACCCAGTACATCGTGACGGTCAATTTTCCCAAACGTGGATCAAAACGCACACAACGCCATGATGTTGCAGATAGAAAGCAGCCGGGGAAACCAGCTTTAGAACGTCAACAAGACGGGAAATAGAGAAAAAAAATCAACCCCAAACGGACGCCGGAACACCAATGTTCTTGGAGCCCCACACGCCGCTGCTGTTGCTCCAGCCAAGGCCAACGGGATTGTTACTCTCCTTGTTATTCGCCGGGTTGGATGCCGAAGAGGTCGATCGCTCGTTACCGGACGATCCTGCATTGCCTTGATTAGACCGGTTGCATGTTGGCGGCTAGGAATACAAAAAGGCTTACCCAGGCCAGAGTTGGACGCCTGGCTGGTCGCCGGCTGGGACGGGCGCGATCCAATTGGGCCCACCGATCCGATCGGGCCCGAGGACAACGTCCGCGACGGCGAATCCTTGTCGCCGGGCGACGAGGTCGACGTGACGGGCTGCTCCGCCGTCGAGTCGTACAGGCCGTACGACGGCATGGTGCCTGCATTCGGAGACGACGTGCTGTTGGCCCGGGACGGTGACTGACGGCCGCCGCCCGCGCCGCTGCCCGCCGCCGCAGTGGTGCCCGCTGCGGACGAGTTGGCCGTCGCGCCCGGCACCAGCGGCTCGCTCGGGGCGAACGGATCCGTGCCACGGGGAGACGGTCCTCGTACGGCGTTGTTGGTCGAGGCCGGGGTGCCGCTGGTTGTGTTCTCACCGCGCGCGCTGTGCGCATCATCGCCGCTGAAAGAAGAAGTCGGGGGGAAGAAGGCCGGGCTGTCATTGCCGTACAACGCGCGGTGCTGCCGCGCCAGCAATTCGCGCCGGCCCTCCTCGCTCATCGCCGCGGGGCTCAGCGATCGGTCCGATTTGTTGCCGGACATCTCGGCAAGAAGGCCTTGAAGAAAGAAATGAACCGCGTTAAAAAAAAAATTCTGTACTATACAATGACCGGACAAACCACCCGTCTCTTGCTTTATACAGCACAACACGAAACTGCCAAACAGAAATCAACAAGGGCCCAGGTTTACATACTTCGATTATATTGCTGCTCCTGGTGGTAGTTGCGGAGCTCTCGTTCGCGCTGCGCCGCCATCCGGCGCTTCGCCTGGAGCATTTGGTCCGTCTCGGCGGGACGGCCCTGGAAGCGCTGCGTCGCGTAGTACCCCTGAAGACCAGCGGCGGGGTGCATCCGAGTCGGGTCAAAATCGCTCACCGAGTGATGGCGCTGGGGCGGGATCCCACCTAGTAGTCGCGGGTCTTGCCGGGGTTAGAATGACCGACCTTCCACACGGCCGGGGTTGTCTCTTACCGTAATCCGTGTAGGGCCGTCCGATCATCATCGGCATCGAGTCTCTTCGAGGACCTGGGAAGAACTTGCCGCTCTTGACCAGGTTATCAATGGCACGATCGACCTCTAGTGCGAGTCAGCAACGCCCTGGGCAGGAGAGCGGCCCGACATCATCGTGGTCTCCGATGACAGCATTCCACGACTTCGAGCCGACTGGGACAGGGTAGATTCGTACCATCGAACTGCGAGGCGAAGGCCAGGGAGTCCTCCCCCTGGGAGGCGGAGGTGGCACCTGCAGACCATGAGCATCATGCCATGAAACCCGCATCAGACATCCCATACCTGAGCGAGACGGCGGCACCGGCTGGTCCCATGAGGTCTGGCGCACGGGGGTCTGCCAGCTCTGCGGATCGTAATACGAGGACATGGCTGGTCACTTAGGAAGGGAAGGGGGCGCGTTGAAGGGATCTCGACGGAACCTGGAAGAGAAACCGCCACACGTGAGCATGGAATCCGAGACTAGAACCAAGGGGCGCGATGCAGAGAATGTGATGTCTATTTTTGTGCTCCTCCCACCAAGCCGCCGAAAAAGATTCTCCAGATACCCGACAGGGGCGGATGGCGATGGCGACGGCGATGACAGATGGGATGACACGGCCGCACCCGCTCCCGTCCGGGTCTCCTCTCCGGCCGAGAATCCACAACCATTCGACGGAGCATCGGCGAAGAATCCCCTGGGAGATGGACATAGGGAGATGGAAGGATACTTACCTCGGGAGGAGCGCGCGAAACCGGTGAAGAAAAAAAAAAATCAGGAATTCACCTTGGCGACGCGACGGGGGAGAGGCCCTGAACCGGATCGGATCGCGCAGGGGCGATGACAGCGAGGGGAGAGGAAAGAGAGTGCTGGCTCAGAGAGGCGAGTGAGGGCAGAGAAGAAGAGAAAGGGGCCGGGAGAGAAGCACGGACTGACGAGATGGTGGTGTGGGCTTGGGGTTCTTGGGTTTAGCCTGAGATTCGGGCGGCCTCGTATTTTTTTTTTTATTTTTTTATTTTTTTTTTTTTTTTATTTTTTTGCCCTACACTTTTCTCTGCAGTGGGGAGATTTCACATCCTCACCGGAAATTATCACCTACAGAGAGATTTCTACCGAGAATAATATCTTCTACTCATATATTCAGTATAACGAGTCTTCACTGAGAGTCGGCCGAAGGACGAAGGTCGAGGGAACCTTCGATGGGAATGCGTCTGGGTGACGGCGGCATCAATGGGCCCCATCGACATGGCTAATTTGACCACGAGCCTATCAAGCATGCAACTCTCCTCCGGTCAGGCCCGAGAAGTCTTCGTTCTGTAGCGTATCAAGGCGGATGTTCGCCCCCATGGTTGCAACACCATCATCATAGACGGAGTACCAGTACGAGTAGGTACTCCATATTCAAACTCCGTGGGGAGAGCTCGCTAAGTTGGCACCAAGCAAGAGCCTTGAATCATCATGAAGTCGTCTCAAAATGAAAACCAATCTAGTTATTTGAAAAAAAAAACATTTTGATCTATCCTCTGCCCATAAGGTGCCTGTTCCTCGGTGACAGGTCAGGGTTCTGGGCAAAACCCGGAAGAATAACTATACAGTGATGCCCCCTGCTGGTTTCCGCAATTCGGACCAATCCGAAGCTTACCGCACCCTACGATTAGTAATCATCTGAGGGCTTTCTGATCACGTGACGAATACCGTCTGTTCCGTATTCATCACGTGATTTGTTACATAAGCAAAAGCCTCGGGCAGCTCAAGCGCCCAAGTTCAAACGTCTGGATGTTGAAGACGACGACCAACAGCGGAGTTGACATGGTCATGGACTCTCCGTCTCGTAGTCGTATCGAGGAGAGTGAACCCGAGGCGCATTCTGTAGAGTTCCATCCACAAGTCAACTATTATTGATTAGTCAGATTTGTTGAATTGGACGCCCACAGGGCCACAGCACGTTCAATCGGCACACACGGGGAAGGAGCGTCCAGTGTGGGTGCCTCAGGCATCCTTGCTCGCATGGGAGGAGCGACTGCCCCATCCCAAGAACGCCTCGATGAGAAGAATTGCGTGCAACAACCTTCGCCGTCCGTCCAAATTTCGGCCCTCGAATTTCCTCTTGCGATCCCTTGTACTCGTCTCCTGTGCCTCGCTGTCGTGCTCGCCGGGCCCCTGTTCCCCCGGTCGTTGGTTGAGCGAAGCTTCCCCAGAGCGGCCCTCCCCGGAGTCGAACCTCGACGGTGAAGCCGCTGCGTGCGAGGAGATCAAACCCTCGGATCACCACGACCCGTGTTCTCCTTTCACTTGATTGACTCGGTCGGGTCTCGAGCCGCACCGCCCGATCTTGGATTGCAAGCATTGGTGCAGTTTGCCTGGCACGCAACTGCTGTTCTCGACGTGAGTTCCTGCTTGGGCTTCTTCTCTTCCACCCGGAGAGTCGAGCGCCCGGAAAAGTCTTCGGAAGGCCACGGTGCCCTGGCCGGTTACAGCGGGCCGTGCAGAAGACGTGGCGTCGCGTTATTTCAGTCATCGACTTGGTGCTGACTGTGTTTCGGGCTCATAAGAATCGTTTCTTGCCGACCGACGGTGTTCAGTCTTCCCTCTATCCAGGATCCCCCTCGTTCTTTAATCCTCCGACCGCGGTCGATCTTAGAGCCGGTTTCTACTGGTTAGAAATCTTCCCCGATCGTCCGCGGTTCCAGCCCAGCCCGCCGCCGCCTGCGGATTCACTTGGGTCTGGGTGATTCCGGTTCCTGGTCCCGGTTTCATCTCATCTGCTGCAGACTGCCCGTACACCTCCCTTGCAAAGTTTCCGAACCCTGTCTGGCCAGTCGAGTACCGTGTCTCTCTTGCCCACCTTTTTTTTCCCCTCTGGACGTGCGGGTTGGCGTGAAATTCCCCCGGCTGGTTCTGGTTCGGGAAGCTTTCTCGCCGTCTTCGTCGCTCGCCCCTATCCCCCTCCCTCGCTGCGAGGGCAGACCTTGCTCCACAGTCGCTGGAGTCCCTGAATGTCATCGGAACATCCTAATGGGATACACACAACTCAACATCAATCAGGTGACGATTCACCGATAGCCGCTCAGCCTTCCACCATGGCATGGCGTGCTCCCGGCAATGGCCCTGCGGCCGCAACCTCGCCGTCACGCCAACCGGGGAGCTCCCAACAATCCAGCTCGCTGCCGTCGACGCCTTATCAACAGCCCCGCGGACTTCCCTTCCAGTCCCGCAGTCCCTCTCCTCGCCGTCGAAGTACCTCCCCACACTCCACCCAGTCTGAGACCAACCCGTTGCCTTCGTTCCGGAAACCGCTGGGCGGCTGCAAGTATGAGACGGGTATGGCCTTTTTTCGCCGGCGGATGCCCTACAGTTTGGGTGGCGACATGCTGCCGGAGGAAAAGGTCGGATTGAAGGAGCGGTTGAATCCCGAGGAGGAGGAGGCTCTCAGTGCAGACATGCGCGAGTTGTATGACCGATTACTACCGTCCGCCGAGAGCGATGACCGCCGGCGGCAACTGGTCCAGAAGTTGGACAAACTCCTCAATGAGCAATTTCCGGGAAGCGACATCAAGGTCCATGTGTTTGGATCTTCCGGGAATAAGCTCTGCTCGAGCGACTCGGATGGTACCGCATGCCCTCGTATTGATGCCGACCTGGCTTGGATGCTAACATTGAGCAGTGGATATTTGCATTACGACGCCTCGTAAGGAGCTGGAAAATGTTTGTTTGCTTGCAGAGGTGTTGGCAAATCGTATGGCCCCTATCCCATTTCCAGGCATACGATTCAGTATTAACCTCTCTGATCAGATGGCATGGAGCGAGTTGTTTGTGTCTCCCATGCAAAGGTTCCCATTGTGAAGATTTGGGACCCTCAATTAAAGCTGGCCTGTGACATGAATGTGAATAACACGCTAGCCCTGGAAAACACCCGCATGGTCCGGACCTACGTGGAAATTGATGAGAGGGTCCGGCCCTTGGCCATGATCGTGAAGTATTGGACCAAGCGGCGGGTCCTGAACGATGCCGGTTAGTCTTGTCGGCTACTGACCAATGCCGGAGCTCCATGTACTGACCATTTATTCGCAGCACTGGGAGGAACGTTGAGCTCCTACACTTGGATCTGCCTCATCATCAACTTCCTGCAAACGAGAGATCCGCCCATCCTGCCCAGCCTGCAGAGGCGGAGTACTAAAAAGAATACCACTATAGATGGTGTTCAAGTGTCCTTTGATGACAACATTTCCGCATTGGCGGGGTTTGGAAAGGCAAACAAGCAGTCCTTAGGGGACCTTCTCTTCCAATTTTTCCGCTACTACGGGCATGAAGTCGACTACGAGAAGTATGTCATCTCGGTCAGAGAAGGCAAGTTGATTTCAAAAGAAGGAAAAGGCTGGCATTTGCTGCAAAATAACCGGCTATGTGTCGAAGAGCCCTTTAACACGACGCGGAACCTCGGCAACACCGCCGATGACACATCCTTCAAGGGCTTGCACATGGAGTTGCGAAGAGCCTTCAAGGCCATTTCGGAGGCCAACCTGGAGAAGTGCTGCGAGCAGTACGTTTTCCCTCCGGAGGAAGAGCGCGTGTGGGAGCGACCACCGCCACAACCCAGACCAGTTTTGACTCCCAATCCTGGCCCCACCGCTACGCGAGGCGGCCGCGGCGGTGGCCGCGGTGGGCGCCACCCGAACCAGTTTGGTCGGGGTGGGAGCAACAACGCCGGCCGTCGCTCGTCGACCGCGGCCAACCGCGCAAACCATACCAACGGCTTCCGTCCTGGTTACCTGGGGCTTACGCCCGAGATGACCCTGCAAGCGCAGCAGGCGCAGTACCTGCTCCATGATCAGCTCTACCAGCAGATCCAACTTCTGCAAGCGCAAGAACAGGAGCTGCGGATGCAGTTGCACAATCAGTCGCTGCTGACAGGACGAGTACCGCCGGTCCTCATCCGCCAACCGTTGATTCCCTTCCCGTTCCCACAACAACAACAGCAACAGCAACAAGAGCAACCGTCCGGTGACGAGGGCTCTCGAGTTCGAGCGGGGACTGTGAACCACCCACCATTGACGGCGCCGCTGCGTCCGGGGATGTTCTACGCACCGGCGTACATCCCCGTCACGACGCAAAGCGTCCAGGGCACCAGTACCAACCCTCCCTCCCCGTCCGCGCAGGCGGCTGCCCCCGAATTGCGCCGAAGTCCTCGTCGATCATCTTTGACCGACGGCTCTCCAGGCGGGTCAATGCGCTCCCATTCTCAGCCAGCGCGACCCGTCTCGCAGCACCAGACCGAGTCGTCTTCGCCCACGTCGACTGATCAGGCTCGGCAGCCGACGACGTCGGGGTCGCCGCCGAGCAATACGACCGAGAACGAGTCCAGCGTTCCGCCGGGCAGCGTGCCGTCATACATGCCGCGGCCTGGTGGGGAGGATCTCCGTGCGACGGAGTATGCAGGCTACTTTATGACCCCCCAGCAGGTGTATCATCACAACCTGATGGCTATGTATGCAACTCCCATGCTGACACCATACATTCCACCCATGCCCGATTTTCGCCCGGGGGGCTATCCTTTCCCGGAGACTATGGGGACCATGTCGGAGATAAGTTCCTCCGCGCCCAACGGGCCATTGGAGTCGCCGCCGGCCACTTCTGCCCCGAGCCGAGCAGCGCCGTCCCGTGATGGCGGGCCGTTGATCGTGGATGGTTCTGTTCCGCCCAGCGACCATCGCAGCGCCAGTCACTCGTCGGAACGCACCGAACGATTCCCGAGCCTGCCCCTGTCGAGCCCCAGTGAAATGGAGGCTGCCTGGGGTTCTCCGCCAAAGGTATCGTCGGACGGGTTTCCGAGTGACGCCTCACCTGAGCCGATGACGTTCGAGATGGACCCGTTTCACATGTCGTATCGGGATCCGGAGGGACACAACCGGCTACGGGAGTATGAGGCAGGCTTGAATGGTCATGGCGGCAGGCTTGGTGGACTGAGCCATCAGTTCCAAAATCTGCACGTCTCGCGACCCGATGACAAGCCGCATCAGCCATCGACGCCGGAGAAGACGGGTGATTCCAAGCCGAGCGTCAATGGCGAGCGCTTAAATGATTCGCGGTCTGGTCCCCTCAGTCAGTCTGAGGATCGAGTGGCCCCCAATTGGCCTACTGGAGGCTCGAAGGCCGGAGGGTCTCCGACGCCAACCTCGGGCACGCGCCGACGGATGAATGGGCATGAATCGTCCAACAACGAGAAGCCGAATGGGGTCAGTCAGCGCACAAAAGCTACGACTTCGTCCAGCACTCGCAAAGATGGCCAGAATGCGTCGGTGCCGCGCCGGGGCGATGACGGCGCGCCGCGGGAACGCGGGCCGACGCATAACAACGGAGGCTGGCAGACGACGACGAAGAAGAAGCACAAGCGCAGTGCACGGTCCGTGGCGGAGAACCAGCCGTACCACATGGCGGAGCCACTTCCGGCGGATGAGTCGATGA
This sequence comes from Thermomyces dupontii, assembly GCF_041956625.1. Lineage (NCBI taxonomy): Eukaryota > Fungi > Ascomycota > Eurotiomycetes > Eurotiales > Trichocomaceae > Thermomyces > Thermomyces dupontii. Next base: position 653,248 of record NW_027192310.1, on the reverse strand, counting down.
GAAAGGGGGGATGAGCGGTTGGATCTGGATTTGATTGTCGGTTTGTTCTTTTTCTTTCATTCCAACGAGGTTGTTTGGGATCGGAATTGCATTGAGATCGATTTGACATCGGCTCGGATTTTCGACTTGGTTGTCCGCACGAAAAAATCAGACGACGGGTTGTTTTGTGTCATTGAGCAGCAAAAATATACCATGTTTGTTTTTTTTTTTTTTTTTTGTATTGTCCATTTCCCCCCCCCCTTTTTTTCCCTGGTTTTTTTTTTCTTTTTCTTCCAACTGGGTGTTCACTCGGCCATTGTTTTCCCTTGCATACTGGTTTGGGGGTGAGCATCAAACCAGGTGTTTTTTTCTTGTCTGACGTGGATTTCAGTCGGTGTTCGCATTATGCAGCGAGGGACTGTTTTATTCTATATACCATTATTTTTTTGTTTCGTTTTTTTTTTCTGCAAGCCTGGACAGGAACCCGGCTATTTTTTCTCGTTTGGTGTGTTTTCTCGTTTGGATTCATGACCAGCTTTATTATGTGGTATTTTATTTAGGGAACAGCTGTATCTATCATCATCATCATCATATATCGCTACTGTGCCCTTCCCCCCCAATTGCCCTGGAGTCTTGTTTTATGAATTGGGGATTGTATCTAGACTTGTTTCGAGACAAAACACACAAAAGGGGAAATCCATCGATCGATGAGATGTAGGGTAGTGAAGGGATGGATGCTCGAATGTCTCTATTGATTAGAAATTACAGTACAGTCGCTAATCTCGAGAGGGATGGATCTATATCTACAACCAGTACACAGAGAAAAAAACAAAACAAAACAACAACAGGCTAATAATATAGTACAGACATGAACAAGGTTCTAAAATCACCGTCGCAGTTCAACAAAAACATACGGCATAATCACCACACATGAGGTCCACAGCACCGCCACGGCGCGCCCCAGGGCCAACGGCCAGCGGTACCAGGGAAGTTCGGAGAACATGACCCCGACGGCGAGGAACGCCACGGCGAAGAAATGGTAGATGAGGGTTGTAGGTCGCTGGATGAGACCACCGAGCAGGGCGACGGGTGTTTCGTGGTAACGGAGTTCGAAGTATCGGAAGCAGCCGCGTTGGAGGATACGGAGGTTTTCATCTGGGGTATTGTATTGTGTGAGTTCAGATTCGATGTTGTTTGGGGGTGGGGAAGAAAAAAAAAGGGAGGGAGTACCATCTGCGGCAAATAGACTATACAAGGCTTGCGCAAGGATGTTGATGACCGAGGCGGCCTGTTTCCGGCGCCAGTGGAAGGTGCGCATGGCGCGGGCGACTTCGTCGGCGTCGGACAGCGACGGGATACGCTCCGGCGCGAGCAGCTCGCGCAGGAGGACGACGTCGTTGAACGCCACCGTCATGCCGCCGCCGGTCAGCGGATGGCGCATGTTGAGCGCGTCGCCGAGGATGATAAGCCCGCGGGCGCGCACCGTTGCGGATGGGAGGAAGGAGTTGGGCATGGAGCGCAGCCGGCCAGAGTCGAGCGCGGCCTTGAACGCCGGCTGGACGCACTCCGGGAGGGAGGGCAGCACGACGTTGCGCATGTGCGACTTGATGCCGGCCAGGGCGCCGTTGTCGCCCGAGGACTGGGCAGCTGCGGAGGCGGCGGCGGCGACATGTTCGGGGATATCGATCAGCGCCCGCGTCTCTCGCGCGCCAATCTGGTACATCAGCACGGGCCCGCTCTTCGCCCCGTCGCCAATGAGCACGTGTCCGTGATACGGCGTCGGGAGCTTCGCATCGATCATCTCGAGCCCCCAGAACCGTGACTTGACCCGCGGCTGGTGCGGGTGGTACTCCCGCCGGAACTTGGATGCGTACCCGTCCGCCACGACCGTCACGGCCGCGAAGAACCGCTCCGTTTCTCCCGTCTTGCTCGTCGTTTCAACGCCAATCACCCTATTCTCGTCGTCGTCGCCATTCGGGGGGTGAGGGCCAGCCTGTTGTTCCCCCTGCTTGATCAGACCCGTCACCATCGTCTCAACAATCGTCACATTGGGCGTCGCCCGAGCAGCCTCCCGGAGCTTCATGATAAACCGGCCATGGTGGAACGACCTGCCTTCGGGCGCCGGGCCTTTCTCCACCCCGTTCTTATCCTTCTCCGCCGGATAGGGCAGCAGCTCCGGCTTCCCATGGTAGATCACTGTATAGCCCGTGCACTTGACTGCATCGATCCCTTCCAGGCAGTCCTGCAAGCCCAACTTCTCCAGAGCCCGCACGCCGCCCGGCTGCAGCAGCTCCCCGACAATCCGGTCCGGCTCCGCAAGTGACCGCTCCAGCAGTAGCACCCGTCGCCCCTGGCGTCCCAAGGCTACCGCCAGAGCGCATCCTGCGACCCCGGCACCGATGATCGCCACGTCTGCCTGCTGAGTGGTGGTGGCCCGCTGCGGTGAGGTCTGTTCTCCCGTCTCAGCGCTGACGGTAACGCTTGCTGCGGTCGTCGCTGTTGAGGACATTGTTTTTTTTTTTTTATTTCTCTCCTCTTCTCCTTCCTAAACTTTTTTAACTTCGGACTCGTATAGGTGTCGTGTTTGGTTGCCTGCGCCGAAATCCGCTCGTCGGGTGCGCAATGGACTCAATTGCTGGCCCTCGACCGGTTTTTCCTCTCATTGACACGGAAAAGGACGCAATGTAGGCCTTTCTTTCGGGGGGTCCGGGCTGGAACAAATACCTTGCGTGGTCAAAAGTGTGGCGTGAGGCCGGCTTAGCATGTGAATATCACCCCTGTGCGGCCCGAGTTTTTTCCGGGCCGATGACCGGCTACCCAATGAAGTAATTGGTTTTTGTAAAGCATCTTAATATTAACCCTTAGTTGTAGGGAGTTTCATGATTCGATAGTAATATACAGTATGTACAGAATCATTCCATGTAAAACTTTTCGCCAACCGCCCGGACTTCATTCCACAACTCCTTCACCTGAGGAACTTTTAGCTTGCCATGGTCGGGATTCGTCAGCTTGTCCAGCTCCATCTCCTCGTCCCACGCCTCAATGGTCCGCCGGATGCTGCCAAAGTCACACAGCGCCCGGTCGTCACTGGTCGGCTCTACGCGCAGACGCCGCGCCTTCAGCTTCTCGGACCGGTTCACCCGCAGCGCTTTCAGTTCGGGATCGCCCGACGCCTTCTTCTCCAGAATATCGGCCAGCGTTTCCAGGTAGCGCAAATACGTCCGCCGCCGGCGCATCTTCTCCTTACGGCCGGGTGGCGACCGCAGTCGTAGTGACGCCAACACGCGCCGAACCTCAGCCAGGAAGTTCGGGCTGACCGCCGAGCCGCGTGTGATGCCCGTCAGGATGCACCATCGGACACCGCGGAAGTGGTCCAGCGCCCCGAATGCCCGCACAAACGTCTTCATGCACGTCCCGTCGAACCGATCTCGTCGGCCCCAGCGAGACTTGTACGCCGTCACCAGCAGATCCAGCGCTTCGCTGTGCTGACCCTTCTTGATCAATTTCACCGCGGTTGAGTTCATCAGGTGATGCTTCACCAGCAGCGACGGGTGCTCCCAGCACAACGAGTAGAACCGGAAGACAGCCAGCTTGATCACCTCGATCTCGCTGTCGGGTTCGCAGTCGAGAACCTGGCGGAAGAATTTGGGCGAGAACGGCTTCGACTGCCGAATCGAATCCATGTGTTCCTCCACGAGGGCCTTTGCCGCGGGAAGCCCGCGCTCCAGCAAGGTAGCGATCAAAGCCAGCTCGATATGCAGACCACTGAAGCGGTACCCGGCGACCTGTGCTCGCTGGAACGCTTCGAGCGCGGCTTCGAGATTGCCTGCGTGCAGGAACCGGCTAAGTTGCCTATCCAGCGGTTGATGCTGGTCGATGGCACGTGTGAGCGTCACCGATTCCATGGTCCTTTCGTACCATGGAGGAACCTCGTTCGTGTGCGGCATCAGATTCACCTCTTCCCAGGGCACAGATCGCTGGTCAAACCCGAGGATCTGCTGCGTTGCCGCCACTTGTCCGTACTTTACTCGGGCCGCCTGAAGCATTTGCCAGAATCCTGCCGGGCTCTTCTCCTGCGCGAGACGCCGACTCCGTAATGTCTCCATGAACTCGTCATGATCAACATCAGTCTCCCATCCTCGGACCTTCGCCAGCTCCTGGAGCTCGGCGACAAGATCCTCGTTGCCCTTCTCCACAAAGGCCTCCAGGACATGTCGGTAGAGCACCTTATCTGGCACTAGCGAGTATTTCTCCACGGCGTTGAAGAAGAAATTCCGGATGGCGTTTGCCGAATGCGTCGGCCAGTATTCCAAAAACACGCGATCAAACGCCGGGATGAAACTCTCATCCTTGGTCATGCCGAGCTCGTGCATCTCATCGAGTCCCTGCTCAACTGCTTCCCAGTCGCAGGCAAAGGCCTTTGCTTGGAGCAGGATGCCCTTTGTTCGGCAGTTCGGTGCGATACCGTATCTTGCCTCCATGTCTTTTGCAAGCGCTTCTGCGTCCGCGGCGCGCCCGCACTCTACGTAGGCCTTCATCACGGGATTGAAGAGGCGCTCGCTTGGGCGCTTGCGGAACCTCTGCAAGATCTCGAGGAGCTTGATGAATTGCTGGTTGATCAGATCGATGTTGCGAGTCTTCTTCCACAGACCCGTCAAAAAGAGGCCGCACAGTCCGCAGTTCCGGTCATGTTGTACACTCGCGTACATCAAGTACTGAGCCTCCCGAAACCGATGGGATTCGAGCAGACACCGCAGCACGACCTCAATCAGGAACGGCGGCAGCTTCATCGTGTTGCGATACTGCATGTACAGCCGGCCCGCAGACTCAACGGCCCCATTCTTCGCCAACAGCACCAACAGGACCTTCCACATTCGCGGGGACACCTGATCCAACTCATCGATCCGGAAGAAGATGCTCCGAGCCGTAAACACGTTGTTCGCTCGACAGTTGGCGTAGAAGATGTCCTTGGCAAGCTCCCGGCTCTCCATTGAGAGCGCGCGCAATGATGTTGGGTGCGTCTCGAGGAACATCTCGGCGGCGTCGATAATTTGGCCGCGGTCTAGCAGGTCCCGGATGATCTCCAAGTTTGTAAACGTGTCTTGTGCGTAGCCGAACGGAGCGTTGAAATCGACTTCTTTCAAATTTTTGTCGGCAGCGCTGCTTGACGGTGCGCTCTCCGAGGAACCGGCGGCCGCCTGGGACGATGGCGCCCCGTTCTCGGCTGTGGTTGACGGTGGAACTTCATCGCTTCTTCGCAATCTCTTCCACTGTTGTATATAGATCGAGGGAACCACCATTCGATCCTTTGGAGGCGCATAGTTCACAGGCCCGGTTGGCGCCGGCTGTGTAGGAGTAGTTGCTGTGCTTGTTTGCTCTTCGACTTCCGCATTCTTCTTCTTCCTGTCCTCGCCAAACGTCGGATGCGGCTTGGTCCATCCTTTGACCTTCAAGGACGCCAGGCCCTCGAATTCCCCTTCCTCCGCGGCCTCGATCATCATGGCCAGCCGCTGCGCCGACGTCGTGGCATCGTAGTACGGCGCCGAAGTTTGCAGCGTGCGCTTGCTCTCCACCAGGCGCTCCGCAATCGCAACGCGGCGGTTGATCTCGTACGTCACGGCGGCCAGCGTGCAGACGCTGGTCAGCGTCGAGCCCGCCAGGGCCAATTGTCGAAGAACGCGCAGGGCATTTCTAGAGGGGACCAGTGTCCGGGACCGTTCTGAGAGCATGACCAGCACCACGCACCGTGCTCGAGGGGGTGGTGTTTATTCAAAATTGCGTTGTAGATTCGACATGAGAAAAAGGAATTGAGCGAGTGAACCTTGGAATGAGACGTAAGATCTGGTGATTAATGTGGTTTTGTTGCGAATTTGATCACTGATCATACAACTGCGCAATGATTTTTTCCGGCGCGGAGCCGCCGACAGGAATAGATTGATACCTCAGGCAGAAAACGATATGACTAAGCAAGATGGCTCTTTTCATCAATCAACTGGCAAAAGAGTCCATCGATGACCGACCTTTCTGTTGGTTCGAGAACGTCTCTGCCAATTCATAGATGATCATTCATCTTCATGTTTACTGTCAAGCGGATTCTAAAGCAAAATTTCAATTGCCAATATGCTACAATTTCCAGAACATTTCGTGAGATAAATCGGAACAGCTAGTCATTACTATCATCGTGAGCAAAGCCCTCGGACTGGCCGGGTGGTGGAATCGGCGGCAGGTACACTGTTCAATGTCAGTGACGGCGCTGGATGGATCGAAGAATTCGGCCATTTGACTCACCATGCGGTTCAATGAACCAGCTGAGGATAAAAGATAGTCCAAAGAGGGACGCGAGACACACAAACACGGTTTGAGTGAACTTCCCCACGGTAGCGCTGTAGATCAGGTTGAAGGTGACGGGAGCCACCACCCGGGCAAGGGCGTGAAGGAGGCCTGTGACCCCAAGGATCTGCCCGGTCTCGGCGGGAGGGACATGCTTGGTGAGTGACGACTGCAGCGTCGGAGATCCCATGCCTCCCATCGAGGCGACGATGGCAGACAGAGTAAACAGCCCTGGGGTGCGGGTAGTGATGTAGCCAATATACCCGGCAACGTCAAACATAACCGCGGCCTTGATCACACCGAGATCCAGCCGGTCGCAGCCTCGGTTAGCCTGGTCCCGCGACTGCGGACCGCGGACCAGCCGCGTGGCAAGCGGCAGGAAAACAACGAGGCCAATCACGCGGGTGGTACTCGTCAGCGACATGAATAGGCTGGATTCGTAGTTGTGCCATCCAAACATGTATTCCGCGTACAGAATCAGAATCTGCCCGCTGCCCATGTTCACGCCGAACATGAGGGTGTCCACGGCGGCCAGCACAATCAGGTTCCGCCGCAGGCTGGACAGTGTCTTGAGCCGCTCAGCGGACCACATGTGCATGCCGTCGGGTTTGGGAAATAGGATACGCAGAGGTCGGAGTATGTTGAGGGGGTTGAGGTCCGTCCAGAAAGAGCCACCGTTTGTTCCGCTCTTCTTTGCGCGGTGAAGCTCACGCGCCGCCATCTGCCGCGCTTTCGAGACTGACTCGGGGATGACGAACGCCAACATCACAAAGTAAAAGGCATGGCAGCCGATCACGGTGTAGAAGACCGAATCTGCCGTCCCAGTGTATTTGATCATAAAGCCGAACAACAAGGGACCAAACGCGATCCCTGCGAACAGTATGGCATGGCAGTAACCAAACACGACGTTGCGCCGCTCCGGGGCGGTGCAGTCCGCGCCGTAGGAAAACACCAGGCTCGCGGCCAGTGTAAACGACCCTCCCAGGCCATCAATGAACGCACCCACCAGGAGTAAGAACAAGGGCGCCGTGTCTGCGTTAGCCACCACGTAGATCGTAAACGCCTCCGAGATCAATGTCATGAGCGCGGAGTAAGCCATGAGCTTCTTCCGCCCATAACGGTCAGACAGATGGCCGAGGCGGGGACTACTGACGGCGGACAGCAGGCCCGTTATCAGGTTGAGATACAGCATGAACTTCGAGGTCAGGGACTGGACCTCGGGCACACGGCATTGGTCGTTACTCTCGCCCAAGACGACGGGTAGATATGTAAAGTGCGGATCTTTGGCTGCTTGATCGGCGAAATAGTCGCGACAGATCAGAGCAAGAATTAGGTTCAATTTGGGGACCACCAAACCGCCAAAGCCCGTGGTGAAGAGAAACAATGGTCCCAGTAGCCAATATACCTAGGCATTCTGAGTCAGGCGATGATATATTCGGTACCGAGCAGTGAGAAAAGCTGAACCCACCGAAGGCCGTCGCCAGATCGGCTTCGCGTCGAATTCTTCCGATCCTAGCCATGGTTTATCGAACGATTCCTTCCTTCGTACGGACGGTGCTGCTGCTTGGCCAGAGGTTGACTCTACCGACGGTTCTGCGAGCAGCGGCGTCACTTCTGTCACTTGGTCGGCGCTGACATTCGTGCTGCCTCCCGCCAGCCGTGCATGCGCATCCTGGTTAGCTTCTACTGCGATTGGGACGCCCGACTCCATGGTTGCGCGGAGCCGAGATTGAAGTTCGGTATGAGAGAATGGAAGGATTGCAGCCAGCGTCTTCGGGTCATACAGAGCTTATCAATGGGCGCAATCTATTCGAGGTACCGAGCGCCGGCCAGGACAGGGTCCAATGAGGGGATGATGACATGCAATCTGGAAGCCTTGCGATTTCTGAGCCCAGTCGTACATACAATTCGTGGCATGAACGCTTTGGATGTACGAAATTGAACGATCCTAGATCCAGTCCAGTCTGACGCCGTCAATGCCAGTCGGAGAATCTCCATGTCGCACTTCCAGGCTGGTTACTTTTGGCTGTTGATTCGGACATTTTATTCATCCGCGGATTCCTTGATAATGATGACTCATCGACGTCACGTGCATTTTATACCGTATATAGTTTAGTCTAGTTGTACCCTTTCGCCTGATTTAACCTTTTTCACTTAGAAGTGTCAGAATCATGAATAGGCCGCAAGATGATTGGTCATCTCCAGTCAGTAAACACGTAAAACGCAAGAATGTTCCACAACGGATCATCCTGAGTGAAGGAATGATTGGGTAGCAACCTAATCGCATTGACCAAAGTACTCAACTTGCCCGGATCATTGTACTGAGTATCGAGAGGTGCAATGGGAATCTGGATGCCTGGTAGCCTTGCTGAGTTGTCTCCCAGTGACGTCAATTCCTTATCAGGTCAACCCACTTCCTAATTGAGTTTAGCCTCCTCCCTAAAAAGGAAATCTCTTGGCAGCCTCCATCTTTCATGTCCAGTCACTTCAAGAGAGTTCAGGGACAGTTCGGTGTACTGCGCGCGGGCGGACCTCAATGGAGCGGACATTCAGCATGTCCGACAGCGAGAGCAGGTAAAGGCCGTCGTGGATCTTCGGGCGGTTTCAGGATGTCGATCGCGTCGAACTCGTCAGTCCACTGCGATGAGGTCTTGAACATGAGCGGCTAGTAGATGCCCATTCCCCTGAGCAGGTGTGGGATCCTACCTCTCCTACAGCTGGCACATCGCGCAGGAGCTGGTTCCCCCAATCCCACAACTGATAGTACGGGTACGGCTCTCTCCGGCTGAGGGGGATGGACGTCTTCATGTACGCAACCCATTCGCAGTGGATCGCAGAGGTGTTCGGACGCCATCAACCTTCTCAAAGCGTCAAAGGTCCACGAAACCCTTCATGTATTGCCTCGATGTTGGATATGCCGAGGGTCCGCTTGGTCAATGCTTTGCTCGCCGCCCGCGCTCATTACTTCGAGTAGCAGTTGAGCTTGATCGTGCGGACAAAGATTTCGTTCTGGAGAAAGGTGCACAGCTTGCCTCCGACACTATCGTTTGGGTAGCCTCGCTCGCGGCGAAATTGCTTTTCAACGAGCCCGTAGTCAACCTCAGGAAAATGGTCTAAGGGAGCCAAAGATCAAAGAAGGATTCATATGCGAGTGAGGTGGCCTTTGGGCGAGATCGACGCTGGTGGGTCATGGTTGCTAAGCCATCCCCGGCCAGCAAGGCCTCCGGTTGACATGCGCAGCTTCGTTTTCCCGGCTCCTAGTGGCCGTCGTCTCAAGCAAAGCTGTGGACGGTGGCGTGAAAGGTATGATGCTGGCGATCTCGCAACTGAATGAAAGCAATGTAGGGTGGAGCTCTCCCAAACTCTGCGCTGGGAGATATCTCATGCACTAATCACATTGTTTCCTTCGGGCGGAGGAAATTTAGAAGGTCTACGGCAGCAAATGGATTGGTTGTAGAAGGAGTAGTCGCCCAGTCCGGTAATACTCTGGGCGTGACTAGTATTCGATCATGACAGCGCTCAGAGATGAGCACACTATCGTTCCCTATCGTACAAGGCCCGCCAGCTGTTCACCAGCAAAGAACTTCTTCTGTTGGAGACATCGCTCGCTCCGGCAGTCCTGACACCGCAGTGGCAGCTGCGGCGAGCAGGGCTCTCCGGACCGCAGATGGTCGCGCGCAATCTCGGCCAGGGCCCGAATGAACGTCGGGCTGCCGTTTAGGCTCTCGATGCGGGTGACTCCGGGCTGATTCACACCGCCGATGACCTCCCGGTCTAGCTCGTAGAGCGTCTCGATGTGGTCGCTCGTGAAGGCGATGGGGATGAGAATGATGTCCGTGTATCCTTTCTTGACGTAGTTCTCGACGGTATCACTGGTCTGCGCGCCGAGCCATGCGGACGGCCCGACTTGGGACTGGTAGCAAAGTCGGTAAGGGTTGGAGAAACCTAGCCGTTGCATGACCGCTTGAACTGTAGCGCCGACCTCGGCAGGGTATGGGTCTCCTGTACTCGTTCGGTTAAAATGGGGTTGGCTCTGTAAAGTGGATCGGAACTGACCTCGGTTGACCACGCTCATGGGCAAGCTGTGCGCCGAAAACAAGAGAAGGACGTTGTTCCGTCGCTCCTCCGGATACGTAGCGAGCCGTTCCTCGATGCGTTGCGCGAACGCTTCCACTAATCCGGAATGCGCCGGCCACCGGTCAATTACACTCCATTGGATAGTGCCCTCTTCGCTCTCGCCGGCCCGCCGGCCCTCAAGACGAGTACGCCACTTCCACAGCTCGTTGAGAGAGCTCCCAGTGGTGGAACATGAGTACTGCGGATATTGTGTGAAGGCGACCGCACGACCACCTCTTCCCCGTCCGAAGCCGTCCTCAAAGAGTCTCTGGTACATCTCTTCTGTCAGAGGTTTCGCGTATCGGAACGCAACATACGGCTTATGCGGAGCAGTTTCCGGTGAGATCTCGTCAAGGATCTTGCACATCTCTGCGCACTGGTACTCGGACCACTTCCGAATCGGCGATCCCCCTCCAATCTCCGAATATTGTTGTTGAATTTTCGGCGTCCGTCGACGCGCAATGAGCGGCCCCAAATATTTTTGGAGCGATCCAAGGGGAATCAGATCCCCGTCAGCCTGGAAGACGCGAATGTCAAGTCAGAACTAGCCCATTCCGCGGAGTGCACCGGAACAACACTTACAAAGAGCCGGCTCAGAAAATCCTCCACCTCGTCGGTCGTGGACGGACCACCCATGTTTAGAAAGACCATCGCCGTGGGCCCTTTGGAGCCCTTTACCGATGTCGACGTTGCCGTAGCTAGGCCATGACGTTGGCATCGGAATCGCAACGAGCTCCGCACCACCTGATGAACTGGGGAACAGGTGGATGTCGGCACCAATCGTGAATATAAGGGTCTGCAAAGCGCCATTGTCAGAGCACCAGGCTCCTCTAAACTTCAAACTGACGAGAATCGAACTAATTTGCGCCCTCAATGCACGCCCACGATGTCATTGCGATTAGGATTGCTCTGGATTCTTGACCAAACTCGGTAATGCATTCCTTGGAAGTTTTGGCCAATAGAATCGTCTGGGTCACATGACCCGCGCGTCACTCCCGCGGTGCAGACACGCCTTGGGCCTAGGCAGCAGCTGGAGCTTGAATCCCGGCCGTCAAGACAAAGGGCGGCTCTCTTCCTCTCAAATCGAGTGGATAGGGATGCCATTAATCATTCAAAATGGCTGAAAGCTACGTGCCGCCGGAGGACGAGGCCTACGAGGAGGAGGAAGAGGTCAATGAGGCGGTAAGACGCGTCATTTCAGGTGGTTGAATGGCACTTGGCTGATGTTTTGTAGGAATACCGATCGGTCAAAGATGCGGTGCTTTTTGCCATCGAGATCAGCGAGTCTATGTTGACTCCGCGACCGAGCGGCAAGAAGGGGGAACTGGAATCGCCGGCCAAGGCCGCCCTCAAATGCGCCTACAGCCTGATGCAACAGCGCATTATCTCGAACCCCAAGGATATGATGGGGGTGCTGCTCTTTGGCACGCGGTCCTCCAAATTTTACGATGAGGACGAGAACAGCCGCGGCGACCTGTCGTATCCGCATTGCTACCTGTTCACCGACCTGGACATCCCGGCGGCCGAGGACGTGAAGAAGCTGCGAGCCCTGGCGCAGGAGGACGATGGGGAAGCCGATGAGATCCTGGTGCCGTCACCGGAACCCGTGTCAATGGCAAACGTTCTGTTTTGCGCGAACCAGATCTTCACGTCCAAGGCGGCCAATTTTTTGTCGCGGCGGCTGTTTCTTGTGACCGACAACGACAACCCGCATGCCGACGACCGGAATGCTCGGTCTGCGGCGACAGTCCGGGCCAAGGATTTGTATGATCTGGGCGTAGTCATCGAGCTGTTTCCCATTTCTCGGCCAGGCGCCGAGTTTGATCGATCCAAATTCTATGAAGACATCATTTACAAGACGCCGACGGACCCGGAGGCTCCTATGGTGAATGGAGTGCCTACGCCGACGGCTGCAGGAGGAGATGATGGCATCTCACTCCTCAATTCCCTTCTGTCATCTATCCGCTCCAAGTCTGTTCCGAAAAGGGCACTCTTCTCCAACGTACCATTGGAATTTGGCCCGAATTTCAAGATCTCCGTTTCGGGGTATCTGATTTTCAAGAGACAAGAGCCGGCACGGAGCTGCTACGTGTGGCTTGGCGGCGAGAAGCCGCAGATAGTCAAAGGAACGACGACCAAAGTGTCGGATGATACCGGTCGCGAGGTGGAGGATTGGGAGATTTGGAAAGCGTACAAGTTTGGCGGGGAGCAGGTGTCTTTTACCACGGAAGAACAGCAGACCCTGCGACATTTTGGAGATCCCGTAATACGGATCATTGGCTTTAGGCGTATGTCCGATCTGCCGATCTGGGCATCGGTGAAGCACCCAACTTTTCTTTATCCGTCCGAGGAAGACTACGTTGGCTCGACGCGCGTGTTTTCGGCGCTATATCAGAAGCTCCTCAGAGACGAGAAAATTGGGATTGTATGGTACATTCCGCGTCGCAATGCAGCGCCGGTCTTGGCCGCCCTGTACCCCGGACGAGAGGAGCTCGACGAGCATGGCGTGCAGAAACTGCCACCGGGCCTGTATGTCCTCCCTCTCCCGTTCGCTGACGACATCCGGCCAAATCCTGAGACCAACCTGGTGGTGGCGCCGGAGCCACTGATTGATCGGATGCGGACGGTGGTCGAGCAGTTGCAGCTGCCCAAGGCGACTTACGACCCGTCGCGGTACCCGAACCCGGCGCTGCAGTGGCACTATCGTATCCTGCAGGCGCTCGCGCTCGACGAGGACCTGCCGGAGCAGCCAGAGGACAAAACGATACCCAAGTACCGGCAGATCGACAAGCGGGCGGGCGACTACGTGCTGGACTGGGGCGAGGAGCTCCAACGGCAGCACCGCAAGATGTTCGTCGAACAGCCCAAGACGTCGACGCTGGTTAAACGGACAGCTAGGTCGTCGTCCGGCGCTGCAGACTCTGCACGCGCGCCCGCACCCAAGAAGACGAAAGCCGATGCGGACGCGCAGGGTGCTGGTGGCGTTGAGGACGTTGTTCTCAGCCACTACCACGGCGGCATGCTTTCGAAATTGACGTTGCCGGTTCTCAAGGATTTCTTGACATCCAAGGGGCTGTCGACGGCGGGTAAGAAGGGCGATTTGATCGAGCGGATCAACGGGTATTTCGATACAAAGGGCTAGCTATGACGCCGTGGATCGGTCGTGCATAGAAAACTGCGCACGCTCAGTTACGAATATGACTGATGAGTACAACCAAGCAAGTAGTATTAAGATAAGAAAGTAATGTACAGAGTTATTTGTCCAATCCGTCCTCTTCTTCCGGAACCTCCTCTCCCGCGGCAACGGCCTTTTCGCGTTTCTTGCGCGCTCGCTCCCTCTTCTTCTCCAGCAGCTTGTTCAACTTCTTGGCCACGTTGAAGACGCCTCTTGTATCGGCGCCGCAAGCTTCGCATGACGGCGTCTTCCGATACCGCTGCAGCGCGCAGGCCTCGCAGAAATAATGGCCACACTTGGTCACAATCGGGTTTGTGTAGGACTTCTTGCAGATAATGCAAGCAAAGGGAATCTTCTCGAGCATCACATCATCTTCATCGTGGTCACTGTCGGAATGGCCGGCGCCACCGCGTTTCTTATCCAACGATGCCACGGTCTGGGCCGCTGGCTTGTTGCCATTCCTGGTCTTTTCCTCCCATTGGCGGTCAAGCTCCCACCCTTGAGCGTAGTCCTCTCGCGCGTGCAGGAACTTGCACGAGTCACCGAAGCCGCAGAAGCCCGTCTGTTTCCAGTCCTTGCATACGTCTGGTGCGTAGTCGATCATAGTGACCATTCGCACGTTGGTCGCGGTTTTGGTCGGGCCGAACTGCTTTGGTTTTGGCTTGTCCCCCTGGTTCGTTGTCGAGGTCGTCGATGATGAAGACGACGGGTTGGGTCGCGTCTTGCCCAGCAAGTTCCGTGCGCTCAGCTCTTCCTCGTCGTCATACCAGTTGGAGTGTTTGGTTGCGTCGTTGGTGCGGACCAACGGGGCGGCGCCGGCGCCAGCGTCGGTTGTAGGTGCATCATTCGTTGATTTGTTGGTTGTTGATGTCGATGATGCCGTCACGGCGGCGTTCTTTCGCCGTCGCTTGATCTGTCGCCCCTCTTCGTCCTCTGACGATGTGAATCCCGCGTCGGAGACTGATGAGGCCGCGGCCGCCTCTGGGGGAGTGGCGGCTCGCTTGCGGAAGCTCGCCTTGGCTTTCGCCGAGCGCTTCTTGAAAGTCACTTGCGGGACATCGGCCAGAGTCTCAGCTACCACGGCGGTGTTTTCCTCGGTCATGGTGGCGGATTGTTGAGCTGAAGTTGATGGCCGAGCGTTGAACTGATTACTACTGTACCTAGCCACCAACTGGTTTGATATCTTCACGTGACTATCCTGATAACTAATCCTGATAAGATAATCAGTCGGGACGGATCTTCATTCCTCCGTCTTTAATTGGGCATCGAATAGGCTCTGGCAGGTCAACAGACGCGAGATAAACACCGTTCACGCTGAAGTTCTGAGCGCTTCGCATAACTACAGTCACTGGCCAATCCTTCTCGGTCCTGCTCGTGGCCCGCTCACCGATGGCTGCCGAGCTTCGGGCATGTGGCCCGTGAGCCGCCATCACGTTGGAGTACTCTCTTCTACTTAGTACATATACTCGTATGAACTCCGAATGAGGGTCGGGATATCCAGGAATGAACGGTACAGCTCTGGAATGGGATGGATCTCCAATTACTCTCCTTTGTTCTTCGGTTACTCGTTACTTTGAAATGATCGAGTCCATGGTACCTCTGGATGCCGCATCTCCCCAAGCCCCGAAAGTGAGGAATGGAGAAATGGTAACTACAGTAAATGGCCTGTTAATAAACTCTCGGATATCGGCCTCAGGCATCCGAGATGAGTCAGCCTCGGCCAGTTGTCAACAACACAGGCAGCCATCACAGCGAAAAACAATGATATTTTTGACGATGAAGAATGCCAGATAATTCATGGCATGAAACGCCAAATCATCTCCTTCGTTCTGCGTATATTTCTTAGCAATCCGTAGGCGTGCGAACGGTAGTTTCCAACCCTCTCCTTGCGCCCCTGTTTCATGATTCAAGCAGCGTGCCCGGGCCCCCCCCGATCAACACTAACGAGTCTAAACGCTCTGATCCCATTTCGATTCCGCCTCTTCTCCTCCTCTTCTCTGGACTCTCTCTCTTCTCCTCCTCTCCCGGTGTGTGGTGTGTGTGTCCTCCCTGCGAAGTCGAATCCCTCCCCGGTTATTCGACTTCGTGGATGCTTGTCTCTGTCCATCGCCATTCTCTCTTCGTAGTTCATCCTTAATTTTTTTCCTCTGTCGCTCTTTTCTTTCCTTTTCGTTTCGTTTTCCTCGTTTCTTTTGCCTTATTTTCCTAGTTAATCGCTGCATCTCGTCTCCCATCGCGGCCGCGCTGCCGCGCTTCCATTGGCTTCCCCCCCGGCTCATTCATCACTAAACGCACACACACACACGCGCCAACCCGTCCTCATCGCAGTGCCGGGTCCCTGGATCGCCGGCCCAACAGAGAGAACCCCGCGCACCGACTCTGACGGACAACCCTCCCCCGGTCGCGGCCGCTGAGCGAATCCTCCCAAGTGCGACCGCGATCGCAGACCCCCGGGTGCCCGCAACAATAACAATCCCCATCGCGCAGGGCGCAGAGCATCCCGCCTGATTCTAACGCGGCAACTGGAGAATGCGATTCGGTTAGTGGGCCACACGACGCCAACCATCTTCTGACGCTTCGTGTGATCGACCTCCTTCGCGGTCGCGTTCCGTGGGTCCCTCAGGGACTCCCGCCTCCAACATCCACCCGCTCACCATGGAAGACCCTTTCGTCACGCCGAACGGCCCGTCCGCGGCCCGCGAGTCGCACCGGTATTCCTCCTTCGATACCCAGCTGTTTAGTCTGACGGCCTCGTCCCCCTCTCAGGCCAAACGCGCCTTGGAGGCCCACCTGGCCGAGACTGAACGCCGACTCCAGGAGGCGTCGAGACTGGGTACTGCACTGGTGAATCAGCAGCGGGAGTTGACGGAGAAGCTGCGTGAGGTCGAACAGCAGCAGGATGAGAGCGACATCGGCCCCGAGCTGCGCCAGAAGCTCGCCGATCTCGAGAAGGAGTACAATGAGATCGGTCGGGAGACCGCGCGCGCCTTCATGGCGCCCAAGCGCGTCATCAGCGGCGATGGAACCCCGTCGATCGGTGACTTTCGGGTATGGCCACCGAACCCAGTCGCGCTGGAATGACACCGATCGTGCTAACTGTTGCAGTCCCCATCCGGCTCGTCCGTGCTGACCAGCCAAGCCACCGCGTCGCCATCCAAAGTAAACATGCCTTCCCGCAAACAGCGGAACCAGCCGTCCAGCCGCGTCCATGACATTGAGTTCGCGACCGAGATCTCTACCTCTCTCCTCGCCCAGGTTCGTCAGTTGCAGGCGGCTCTGGCCGAACGCGACGAGGCCCTCAAGAATGCCAACCTTGAGAATTCCCGGCTCGAGCTCGAGGCCGAAGGCTTTGCACAGCGGCTCCGGGCGCTCGATGAGAGCGAGCAGCGCTACAAGGATGAGAACTGGAGTCTCGAAACCCAAAAGAATGAGCTCATGGCTCAAGTCAAGGAGGCGCAGGAGCGGGAGGCCAAGTTGACCAGCGCTCTGAGCGCGCTGACCGCGGAGAAGGGCAGCATCGAGCGCGAGTTGGAGGAGCTCAAGCAGGCCAACACTAAGCTTCTCGAAGACCAGGCCGCCGCGCAAAAGGCCCACGACACCGAGGCGAACATGCTCCGGCGGAGTCTCCACTCCGGCGACGCCGAGCGTGTCTCGCTGCAGGCTAAGCTCGAGGAGCTTACGTCGCAAAATCAGGAGCTTGTCAAGGCCATAACTGCTATGCGCGCCCGGCAGATGGAAGCGGAGACCCCGCGGCGCCCGACAATCGACACCAGCGATGTGGTTCGCGACGAGCCGTCGCCGGATGAGGACCAGCCTCCTTCTCCGAACAAGCAGACCCCGCGACACAACCACCTCGAGACGGAGACGCTACGGAGCTCGCTGGGACATGCGCACCGGATGATCCAGAACTTGAAGAGCAACATTCACCGCGAGAAGACGGAAAAACTTGAACTCAAGCGTATGCTGCAGGAGGCTCGCGACGAGCTGGAGGCCCGTCGACGTGCGGACCACCACCCCTCCGCGACGCCGAGCGCGGCTAAGCGACCAAAGGTCAGGGCCGAAGCGTTCAAGAGACCGGTGCCTCGCTCGGATCTCCTGGGTCCCGCCCGCCGGGGTCGGGCGTCGATTTTGGACGAGCCCGATTGGGAGGACCATACCAGCGAGGCTAGCCCGACACGGACGATTCGTTCGAACCGCGCAGGAAGTCGGTCGCCTCCGGCCACGACTGATCAGAGCGATGCCTACCACACTGCGACGGAGAACGACGACACATTCGAGACTGCCAACGAGCGAGAGACGGCCACTGAAAGCGAGGCTTTCCAGACCGGCCTTGAGAGCATGGCCGACGATGACGACACGGACGAGCTCACCGAAACGGAGACTCAGACCACCCCTCGTCGAGATACTCCGCGTGCCCGTCGCGTTCCCTCGCAGCTACGAATCGCCAAGGCGGGTGATCGAACGTCCTACATGAGCACTGCGTCCACGTCAGATTCCGAACCGGAAGGAGCACGAACGCCAGTGCAGTCGCATCCACCTCGCTACCGCCTGAAGGTCAACCGGGGCGCCCTCAGGCGAATTCGGCCCTCCGGCGAAGCTCCCATGGCATCGTCCTTCCATGATCCGTCCAGCGCCGGCGAGTCTCCCGCGGGATCTTTCCAGCACGCTCCAGCCACTCCCATGGCCGGTCAAAGCCTGTTCGCCGAGCTGGAGGAGCTTGGCAGTCCAGGCAGTGACGGGGATTTCGGCTCCCCTCTCCGTACCGGGAACGTAATCTCGCAACCCTCGACGCCTCGGCCGACCAACGTTTCTTTGGATCAAGAACTCTCCGAGGCTGCCGCGCCGCCGGCCGTGATGATGGTTGACACGTCCACCATGACGGACCCCTGGGAACCCGCTACACCAGTCAGCGTCCGGGCGGAGGAAAGCCGCGTCGTTACCCCGTCTCTGGTGGATTCTTCAACACAGTATACGCCCTTGAAGCCGCATGATGAGCCGAGGACTTTGTTCCCCACGCCGCCCAAAACCATCTGGGACGAATCTTCCACCACTCCTGTTGCCCCTGCGCCAGGAGAGCCGCCTCAAACTCCAGTGCAGGTGCACCTGGATATGTCGGCGATCATGGCGGAGGAGACCGTGCCGATCGCTCCGGCTGCGCCACCTGCGCCGTCCCTGTCGAGCACGGCGACCCAGACAGTAGAGACTGAAACGGTAGCTGCGGAACCACCTGAAGAAGAGCCTGTGGTCGTCGATGCGACGCCGGAGCCGGAGCCAGTGCGGCTGTCGTTGTCTACAATCTACAGCGAACAGACCGAGCCAACTCCTTTCGCTACGCCAGAATCGAAACCGGCGGTGGTCGAGCCCGAGGACAGCACGCGGACGTCGCTGCAGTTGTCGGTATCGTCAATCGCGGCCGTGTGCACGGAGCCCGCGGCACCTATGCCGGTACAGACGCAGGAGGAAATCCCAGAGCTGTCCATCTCATGCATCCAGTCTGTAGAAACAGCACCCGTGGATCCAGTATGGCCGGAGCCGAAGCCGGTGGAGGCCATTGTGGTTTTGGACGAGGCCAACCGGCCGGGTACTGCTGTGCGGACCGATGGTCGCGCATTGGGCGTCACGGAGGAGACACCTGCGATCTACGTGGATCAAGAAGAGCGGAAAGAGTCGGCGGATGCCGAGTCACCGACCAAGGTCGAAGATACAGCGCTACCTCTCAACTCGATCTCCGGCAACGCCGCACCTCGCGATGTCAAGAGCAAGCCCGTTGTGTGCGTGGACCAGGGTGCGCAGACCATCCTGTCATCCAAGCAGATCGACCAGCTCCTTCTGGATCGTCTTGCGTCTCGCCCGTTGACACCGTCCGAGCCCCGGTCCATTGCCGGCGTGGACTCGCCAGGGGCCACTCCGAAGGCTTCCAAGGCGGCATCTTCCCTGGGTTCTGGTGCCGCGCCGACCTCCCATCCAGCTACGCGACGACCTGGCAGCTCGAGCAGTGCGAGGCCTGGCTCTGCTGGCGGAAGTCATCCTCCGCTGCCTGCTGATCACAAGGAGGTCATTGCAGCCGCTCAGAACTCGCAAACGGCCGGAACCATGGGCCCACCGTCCGCACCGGCATTGGCCATGCGGGGTCCGACAACACGACCCAAGACCCCGAGCGAACACCGGGCTCCATCGCTCAGGGAGTCCACTACACGGGTCCGATCAAGATGCGAGAGTCGCGCGTCCACACGGCGTTCTTCATTGTCCTCGTTTGCGTCGGAGCTCGATGTGCGGTTCAACATTCAGTCGGAGGCACCGCCCTCGCATCCTGGCCCGAGCACTGATCCACGCATGATCCAGGCCATCACGCAGACCATGATCGGCGAGTACCTCTGGAAGTACACTCGCCGAACAGTATCGGGAGAGATGTCCAACACCCGACACCGTCGGTACTTCTGGGTGCATCCGTATACTCGCACACTGTACTGGAGTGAGCAAGATCCATCTATCGCGGGTCGTAGTGAACACAAGGCGAAGAGCGTGCAGATCGAAGCCGTGCGGGTGGTTGCGGACGACAACCCGTACCCTCCAGGCCTGCACCGCAAGAGTCTCGAGGTGGTTACCCCCGGACGGCGCATCCGGTTTACTGCGGCAACCAGCCAGCGACATGAAACGTGGTTCAATGCACTGTCATACCTCCTCTTGCGGACAGATGACGAGCAACGGAGCGACGAGGCGGAGATCACGAATGACGACGTCGAGGAGTTTAATCCCCGGCCTCAGGCACGGAGGACCGTTACGCGAGTGTCGCAGACATCGCATCAGAGTGGCAACACGGCGGCATCGAAGAACCGAGCACCGTCGTCGCTTTCGGTGCGCCCGGGCGCTACTCCTGGACGAATGTCGCCAGCTCTGAGCGGGGCGGGTTCTCGCACGGAGAATCCTCGCGCCAGCGCGTCCTCTCGACTTAGCAGGGTCTTCGACGCGACCATCCGCGGGTCTTTTGCGAGCCTTCGAGGTCGCCATACGCCGGTGCACATGGATAGCTCCCAAACTGACGCTTCCGATTACGACAGCGCTGAAGATTTGCGCCAAGTGATTGAGCGAAAGGAGTGGGAGGCGGACCGGCTAGAGAATGTTCGGGCTTGTTGCGATGGTACGTGCTACTTTTTTTTTTGGCTCTGTTGATGATGAAGAGTAATGTTGACACTGAAAAGGCAAGCATGATGTGGGCTCTCTTCCCAGAACCAGTCGCTACAGTCCGGGAGTCAAGCGGTTTTCCTACTCGCCGTCACATCCGCGTTGAATGTTGATGTTCGACTTGTCGCCCGGTCGTGAGGTTGTTTTCGAAGCATAGTTCGTTATTGGGCCTACGAGTTTCCTTTGTTTTGCGTATCATCGCGTGATTCATCTCCCAATCTCCTCTACTCCTTTCCGAACCTATAACTCTACTAGTCCTAGTCTAACACTCTTTATCCTTTCATTTTGTGTGTTTTTTCTTCCTTTAGTGATGCATTGCTCGTTTGTCTCTTTTCTTGTTATCAATTATCTATGGGCTCGAGCATGTTTCCCGATGCCCATTCAGAATGACATCATCCGTTGGGAAAGCAGAATCCCTGTTCCGTGCCTGTCTGTTCGTTCCCTGCTTTTTTTTTCTTTCATCATTGTTGTTTGTGACGTTGGGAGATTGGTCTTAATGAGCTTCTCGGCCTGCTGATTGCGGAGAATGTTGGAGGCAAGATTGCCGGGGTGTCGTTAACTGAAGCTGTTAGTCGATACTCGATATCAGAATGGCATTATATATTTCTTGGATTCCTGATCATTGAACGGTGCAGCTCGTAGTGAATGGTCTGGCCTTCAAAGAGCCAACTGGTTTAATGCCCGGAATGCGCCAAGTCCGCCAACTGGTCTAACGTTGAGTCGTAGCTTGATTCTGCCACCGCCTTGTCGGTCGAGGATAATGGTCGGTGATCTCGTGGTAAATGCTGACTTTCTGACTACGTCCGGATTTTTGCACGATTACGACACTGATTTGATACGGGCTGTTGAATCCATTCATTCGTAAGGAGCACGATTTATTCAGCTCGACCGGCGCTAACTGAAGCAGTAACTCAAACAACACCCTCGAAGTCATCGTCGACCCTTTTGTTGTACGAAGTAGAACTACTACCTACCTTCATTAACTTCCAGGGGAATCTATTCCCCATCATCACCATGTCGAGCAACCTCGACACGTACACACATTACCCCCTACATCTCGATCCGAGCTCCAAAGCCGTCTCCCTCGCCACAACCGAGGGTCAGACACCCGCGCAAACCGAGGCCATCGAGGCCGAGCTGAAGCAGCTCAATGCGCTGCACCGCTCGTTGATCGGCCTGGACCCGCCCAACGTCCCGCCTCCGCCGTTGCCCATCAACCCGAAGCGCAGCGCGCAGATCACCAAGCTCAAGGACACGGCGAACACGGCCTACAAGCGGGGGAACCACAGCGAGGCGGTGCGGCTGTACAGCTACGCGATTGAGATGGCCGCGGGACGGCCCGGGTGGGAGCCCGTAAACCTGGTGCGGGAGGAGCTGTCGGGACTGTATGCGAACCGCGCGCAGGCGCACATGGCGCAGCAGATGTGGCCGGAAGGTTGGGTGGATGCCAAGTGCAGCGTGGAGAGTAAGCCCGTGGGGAACGCGAAGGGGTGGTGGCGCGGGGGGAAGTGTCTCGTCGAGATGGGCCGTTATGATGAGGCCCGCGCTTGGATCGAACAGGCACTGGGTATTGAGGGCCCGGCCAGTGATGGGGGGAAGGAGTTGGCGGCGTTGTTGGAGGAGATCAAGGCGGGCCTCCAGCGCAAGCAATGATGGCTTCTTCGATTGGATTGGATTGATTTTGGGATTCGGTTCTTTATGCTCTATACATACGAGTGAGCTTGGATTCATTGTACTACTCTGGGCCTGAACGGATTACGGAGAATATGCTATATTGTTAGTATTGCTTTACTTTGCATTGGATTGATTCTAGCGCAAGTTTACATGCGGAGAACCGGAACCCAACACCCGCACTGCTGAACCTTCGCCAGGGTCCTGGGACGGAAGAACCATGAAGCAAGATTTCAAAGAGGCAAAGCAATGCTATGCCATCCTGGAATCTTTAGGGTCGCCTTGCCGGTTTGCGGAGGTCAACGCGCGCAATTAACCCTAGCCCAAACAGGAAGCCGGATGCGGGCCAATCAGCAGTTCCGATAGCGACCCCTGCACTCTTATCCTTATCAGAGAGGGGAGCTTGTGCCCTAATCCCATACTGTATTTGAGACTCGGATAGCAATGGATGGACTAGCTGTACAAGGTGGGGGAGGAGAGGAGACATTGCCTGACGATAAGAGAGGGGGGGAAGGCAGTTTAAGAAGGCGTCTGTTCTCCCCTTGAATCAAGATGGGAGCAGTATCGAGTTCATTGCGGAGACGACAGTTGGAGGCATTGAACACATAGCACAATACACAGCATCATGGTCCTCGATCGTCTAAAGCAGCTGTCCTTTCAGGTAAGCGCGACGGCGCCGCCGCCGCATCCATTTGATCCCCTGAGCACGACGGAGATCGACACCGCCGCGGCGATCGTGCGCGAGAAACATGCGCCGGTCAACTTCAACGGCGTGACGCTGCGGGAGCCGCGCAAGGCGCAAATGCTGGCGTGGTTGGCAGACCCGGAGAAGGCGCCGCGGCCGCCGCGCGAGGCGGACATTGTCTGCATCGCACCCGGCGGCAAGGTGTTTGAAGGCATTGTCGATCTGGACCGAAAGGAGCTCGTCTCCTGGAAGCATATCGAGGGCGTGCAGCCCATCATCACCATGGAGGATCTCCAGGAGGTGGAGCACGTGGTGCGCAAAGATCCCAGAGTGATCGAGCAGTGCGGCATTCTCGGCATTCCACCGGAGGATATGGACAAGGTTTACTGCGATCGTAAGTCCCCATTTTCCCCGATTGAGGGGACGCTGGTGTGCTGAATTGAGTAGCTTGGACCATTGGCTACGATGAGCGGTTTGGCAGCAACGTGCGCCTGCAGCAGGCGCTGATGTACTACCGTCCGCACGTGGATGACTTGCAGTACACGTTCCCGCTGGACTTTTGCCCCATCTACAACTCGGAGACGAAGGAGATCATCCACATCGACATTCCGCCCGTGCGGCGACCGCTCAGCAAGGCGGCGCCAAGCAACTACCACCCGGAGGCGATTGAGAAAGAAGGCGGGTACCGGACGGATCTGAAGCCGATCCACATCACACAGCCTGAAGGCGTATCGTTTAAGATGAACGGGCGGATCATCGAGTGGCAGAACTGGAGCATGCACATTGGGTTCAACTACCGGGAAGGCATTGTGCTGCACAACATCGGCTTCCGCGACAAGGGCGAGGTCCGGCCGATCTTCTACCGGCTGTCGCTGGCGGAGATGGTGGTTCCCTACGGCAATCCGGAGCATCCACACCAACGCAAGCACGCGTTCGACCTGGGCGAGTACGGCGGGGGATACATGACCAACAGTCTGGCATTGGGCTGCGACTGCAAGGGCGCAATTCACTACCTGGACGCGGCGTTTGTCAACCGCGCCGGCCAGAGCACCGTGATCAAGAACGCCATTTGTATCCACGAGGAGGACTCGGGAATCCTCTTCAAGCACACCGACTTCCGCGATGACTCCACCATCATCACTCGGGGCCGCCGCCTCGTCATCTCGCACATCTTCACCGCCGCAAACTACGAGTACTGCGTCTACTGGATCTTCCACCAGGACGGCACCGTCCAGCTCGACATCAAGCTGACGGGCATCCTCAACACCTACGCCATGAACCCGGACGAGGACACCAACGGCTGGGGCACCCTGGTCTACCCGGGCGTCAACGCCCATAACCACCAGCACCTCTTCTGTCTGCGCATCAACCCCATGGTCGACGGGCCCAACAACACCGTCTTCCAAGTCGACGCCGTCCGGGGGCCCGGGGAGGTCGGTAGCGCCGAGAACAAGTACGGCAACGCCTTCTACGCCAAAAAGACCAAATACACCACCCCTCTCGAGGCCATGGCCGACTACAACGGCGACACCGGCCGTACCTGGGAAATTACCAATACCAACAAGATCAACCGCCACAGCAAGAAGCACCCTTGTTACAAGCTCGTCAGTCGCGAGGTCCCACGCTTGCTGCCTCGTGAGGGTGGTCTAGTCTGGAAGCGTGCGGGCTTTGCCCGTCATGCCATTCACGTCACCAAATGTACTTTTCCCCCAACCTCTCTCTTTTTTTCCCCTCAACAAGAGTACTAGTTATCTAACTGGCACAGACGAGGACGACCAACTCTACCCCGCCGGCCAGCACGTCCCGCAAACGTCCGGCGAACCCTCGCGCGGCCTCCCCGAATGGATCGAGGCCAACCCCAACGCCTCGATCGAAAACACCGACATCGTCGTCTGGCACACCTTCGGTATCACCCACTTCCCATCCCCCGAGGATTTCCCCATCATGCCTGCGGAGCCCATGACGCTCCTGCTACGGCCGCGCAACTTCTTCGACCGCAACCCGGCGCTCGACGTGCCGCCGAGCTATGCGCGGACACCGTCGCAGGTTGCCGCTTCGGGGAAGAAGGAGTGTGCGTGTGAGAGGAGGGGGGATACGAGTAGCGTGTTGGTGTAAGTTTGAAACAGTACTAAGTCAGGGCTGGCTGTCTCTTGTTGAGCACTATGATATCATAATGTGATTGTCGTCCAGTTGATGTGCCTGCCTTTCATGTATTGTTTTTAGTTTTTTTTTTTTTTTTTTTTTTTTTTTTTTTTATTATTAGTGCATTCGGGACTGATCAATCAAGTGCCTTTCGATATTTGAAAGTGCATTCATCGTAGCCGCCCTTTGAGAGTTAGCAGAATGGATGCGCTCGAAATGTCCATGAGGATCACCCCTCGGCTGCATTGCATCGTCTACACAACCAAGACACATAACGAATTCATGAAAAACCTCGATTGATCGAGCTACCTAAGCAGAAAAGCTAAAGATATCGAGAACTCCATACACCATACGTCCAACGGGATAAAGAAGAAAAAAACCCACAACTCCAGCCAAAGTAATAGTCGTTCCCGGATACAACTGTCAAACAACTCATACATCCAGACCTTCCCCAAAGTAGACCAGCCCAGAGACAAATGGATGATTCATGATTTTTGAACCCCCGGAGTCATTGTCCCTCCGTAGTTTTGTTGTTGCTGCTGCTGCGGCGTCGACGCTCTGCCGTTGTTGTTGTTGTTGTTGTTGTTGCTGTTGTTCGGGGTGCTCGGTGTTGCTCCGCCGTTGTAGATGGTCGCTCCGTTCAGGCTCGGCGTTTGCTGTTGTTGGTTCGTGTTGTTGCTGCCGTTGCTGTTGTTGGCGTTATTGTTGTTGTTGTTGTTGCTGCTGCTGGCTCCATTGGTGTTTCCGTTGGCGTTGTTGACGGCGACAGTGGTGCTGTTGTTTGCCGCCGCCGCCGCTGTGGTCGAAGGAGCAGTCGTAGGATGGCCATACGACGCCGCCAACGCCGGCATTTGCCCGTTCAGCCCCCACACCTGCCCACTGTACTTGCTGCCGTCGATCGTCCCGTTGAATACCACCTGCCGCATCTTGAAATAGATCTCGCCCGTGACGAGCGAGTCCGAGCCTGCCTGGTGCGCGATGCCCACTCGCTTCACGCCAAGCTCGTCGGCAATGTCCTGCAGGCCCGATTTTTGCCCAAGGTTCGCGATAATCTGCGCCGCGGCGGGCGTCAGCGGCGTGTCGTTGACCGCCTGGTTCCGCCCCGCGTGCTTCATCAGGTACTTGATGTCGTACAGTGACGGGAAGAAGATCTTGAGCAGCTTGTGGAACTCCTTCTCGTCCTCTGGCAGCGGCTTGCACAGCATGATCTTCATCAGGTACCCAAAGTCGTAGCCCGAGTGGAACGAGATCCAGTGCACGTCATCCACCAGCACCAAACCCGAGCTGATCAGCAGCGCCCCAAAGTCGAACGGGTCGATCCCGTTCTTCTCGTGCATCGCAAAGTCGATCCCCGCTTTCGCCAGCATACTCGTCGACTCTTGCGCGTACATGTCGTCCTCCAGCGAGAACTTGAAGTTGAACTGCCATGTGCATGGCGCCACTTGCCCGCTGTTTCCATACCCTTGCCCATTCGCCTCCGTCGGTGTCGCCGGTGGGAGCTCGCCTTCAGGCGAGAATAATGTAATTCCGAGCTGGATCATCTTGAGGAGATCGACGTTGCAGCGGAGCGTTTGGTAGTGGTAGTCCGCCTTGGTTGTGAAGGTGCCGATTGGTCTAGCTACGATGCCGGGAAACTCTGTGTCCTACACAGATTCAGTTTCAGTATATGTTGACAGAACGGAGAGAGAGGGGGGGATGAAAGAACCCACCATGCTAATGTATGGATACCGCTCGACTAGTCGCCGCAACGTCGCCATCTCCTGCGCCAGGTTATGCTTCCACACATCCCGTATCCGCGACTTGATTGACCCCGGCTTCCCCTCCAGAACGAACCGGCCATCGGGCATCTGATGGAGCTGCTGCTGCTGTTGCATCTGCGCTCCTCGCACAAACCCCATCTGCGCGGCATGGCTTGCGAGGCCCGTCGCGCTCCCCGCATCGGCCGCGGCGCCGGCCCCGAAACCACCGACAGACATCCCGTTTGCCATCGCCGCTCCAGACAAGGCAAATGGATTGACATTGGAATTCGAGCTCGCCGGACCAAACCCGGGGTGGCCCCCCAGCGACGGCGGAGGAAGACCCCCAGCGCTACCAGGCTGGGCATGGCCGGCGTGATGCTGCTGCGACGCCTGCGACTGCTGCTGCTGTTGTTGCAGATGGGCCTGTTGCAGGTGAGGGTATGGGCCGTTCAAGCCCGTAGGCCCGTAGCGGCCAACCGGCGGTGGCATATCGTCTTTAATTAACTGCTATCTGCAAGCCAGAACTCGAACTCGGTCTGCGGAATCGGTCATGAATCGGAGACAATCCGCGCGCGCTGGAGCAGTCGGCACGGATCGAGCCAGGACGTTTCGTATAGAGTGCGATTCGTATTCCTTGAGCGTATCTCTGGAATCAGCGTTGTCTTCGAGTCAAGGCGCACAAATCTTGGGCCCCCCCTCGAATCCAGCTTGCTCTTCCAAAAGCCCACCAAAGTTCGAACCTTCCCCGGTGTTTCCGGATTGGGTTTAGCGCGATCAGTCTCGAGACTCACGGGACCTGCGCCAACCGGAGGAACCCGACTCAACTTGGCTTTCAAGTCTTTCGTCGCTTCGCAACGGACAGCAATCCATTGACCGAGCAATTGCCACGGTCCCGTCCCTCCTAGAGCTCAGTTTCCCTTCGCCGTCGCATCGTCTGGATTGGAAATCCCTTGCTCGGATCTCGAGCCATCATCCGTCGCCATGACTGGCCGAAACCCCACTGGCTTTGACATCAACGAGTTCAAGGCCGCGGCCAATCCCCGATCTGTCTGGGCAAAGAACGATCCCTGGGCTCGAAAGTACGTGGGAATGATTACCAGCGTTTGGCGTTATTTATGATTTATTTATTTTTTTTTTTCTTCGCGCGAGCTAACGGTTTTCTGCAGCGAGGCCTGGCGATACACCGGCCCCTTCTCTCGATGGAATCGCTTTAAGCGCCTCTTCCCCGGTCTTGGAACGGCAACCGTCCTTTTCGCTGGGTACTGTGTGTACGAACAATTGTTTCTGAAAGATAGCCATGGCCATAAGGAGGATCACCATTAAAGAATCTGGTGTCGGTCAAGTCAGGGAATGATGACCCATTGGCAAGGGTGAACAGGCAATTGCGTCTCCAGGTGAAAGAAAGAAAAAGAAGAAACCTGCGGCGGCAGATCGTGATGGATTCTATTTGCGGCCGATCTATGTTGGGGCCGCCATGTATTACCTAGAAGCTTGCTGGCATTCGCTGGCAGCAGCAATGACGCCTTTTACCGTCGACTTGTACATACTATTTCCTAGCGATGTCGGTTCCAAAGTCCTTTTTTTTTAGAGGCAGATCTTGATCGTCTGCTGTTCAAGAGCAGAACGCAGATGGGTTGCTCTATTTACAAGTATATACAATATGCCCATGACATATATCATTCTTCAAATACCAATGCAACTCCCTCATCACCAGCAGTGACAATCCGCTTGCCGCCGGCGGCCCCTTGAACAAAGCCCAGGATACCACCGGACTGCTCGCCGTTCTCTCCCTCTATCAACCCAACGTGACCTTTCCATTCCCGCAGGAAGCCCTGCGCGGCGGCAGCGGTGCCGCCCCGAGCATCCCATCTCCGCACCACGCCATCCAAGCCCACGGACGTTAGCAGCCATGGTCGACCCTGACCTGCGGCGGGTACGCCTGGGCGAGGAAGCCCGGGACGTGGTAATGCGGCCGCCGGAGATGAAGATTCTTGTAAGAACTCGACCTTCACGACGGCCGTTCCGCCGTGCGCGTCACGTATTCGGCGGCGCATGGCAAAACCATGGGCGGTGTCGAAGAGACAGATTGAGCCATCTACGGAGCCCGACGCCAGCATGTTCAGAGGTGGCGAGGAGAAGGACAAGCTTTCAACACTCTCAGACTGCGCCTGGAGAGAAGCCAGGATCGCGCCGGCGCTTGTCGCACCAACAACCCCTTGGGATCCTGCGCCGGACGACTTGGCCTTTCCCTTTCCGCCCGATTTGCCGGCAGGCCCCGTCGACGACGACAAAACAGGGAGACCCACGACCTTGATGTGACCGCCGGCACCGCCAACCGCTGCAAGGGCACCGCTAGGGGCCACCGCAATCGAGTACAGCCCGCCTTCGACAGCGAAGCGCTGGTCCTCCGGCGTGTACCCCACCACGACGCTCGACCCCGCCGAGTACGAGACGCCCGCTGCCGCCGCAAGCCCGAACACATCGTAGACGTAGAAAGTGCCATCTTCCGAGACCGTGGCCAGCAACTTGCCGTCAGGAGTCCACGCACCAGCCGTGCAGGAGGCCGTGTGCTGGAAGAAGCTCTGAACAATGGAGATTGGCTGCGTCGAATCGTTGTGATCAATCTTCAGCACCCATACGCTACCATCGTTCCCGCCAATGGCGGTTACGTTGCTCTTGTCCTCATCTCCCGCCACAGCAGGGCAGACTGCTACCCAATTGACCTCCTCAACCTCCCGCGCCTCGGCCACAAACTCCCATGCTGTGCCCGTTTTCCCTTGTGTGGTATCGCGCCAAACTCGTAGTCGCCCATCCAGCCCCGCAGTCACTACGTACTCTCCGCGCGGCGCCGTGAAAGCCACGGCATTGACTGAATCCGTGTGACCATCTAGCTTCTTGATAAAGTCCAGCGACTTCCTTTCCCCCCTCGGCTGGGGATCCGACTCGTAGCTCCGCGGGAGAAGCGGCCGATCATCGGTGGGTGTTGAGTCAAAGATATACCCTGTGTCGTCGCCGGACCCCGTAACCACAATGGCGGGGTGGATCGGATGTTGCGCGATGCAAAATATCGAATCGGTATGGTGATCAAAATGTGCGACCGAGTCGTTCTGCAGAACGAATTCCTGCTCCTGCTGGTCTTCCACATCCATGTCATCGTCATCGTCCGATTCCATGGGGTGGTCCTCATCCCGCTCAATCACCTCCTCCGCGTCCGCCTCGTTGAGGTAGACATCCTCATCCTCGCCTTGTCGCAGATGGTCCTGAGATGATGACATGGTGTTCAGGGTCTGGTGTGTTCAATGATTTCGTGTCACGAAACTGCAGTTTTCTTTGAAGGCACGATGAATTTTTTGCCGTGTTGAACAATCGCGGGGTAAAAAAAAGATGTAGATTCACAACAGCACCAAACAGCCATGAGATACCGTGGAATCGACAGTCAGCAGAGCGCCGAACACTCCCTGCCGAGTTCTTAAAACAATGCACCGAGTGATAAATTAGTAATGGTGCATCAATTAGTAATGGCTGATGATGGAGCTGGTGTGCTGTTGACCTGTCCCGCACGATTACATATCGTGTTGATCGCGGAAAAAAGTACGGATACCAAATCGTTACGAAAAAATACTAATCTCTCCGTATTTTATGATGCTTATTCCGATATTTGACCCTTGTGATTTCTGTAGATAACATACTATTCGCTACTAGGAGCTTAGACTATCTCCAAAATCGAACTTTACAAAAACGAAGTATACTTTTGCAAACCTTATCCTGTGCTCCTCTCGATTCGGTGAATCCCCAGAAGCTCAGATGGCAGAGCTTCGCCAACCGTACGAGTTAGATCTCCGCACGTCTTGGCCTTCAATTGAATCTACATGTCCATCATCTGACAGGTGAATGAATTACTGAGCAGGAACGCTGTAACTGTTTGGACTATTGCCCTCTTCCAGCCACAGCGTACGAGTACAGAAGTGCACACAGCGGAGTACAGTACTATTGATTGACCTTGATACTTGTTACGATGTCATCTCCAAAATATGATCCTCCACCGACGGCAAAGGAATACATCATGGGGCTTATCGAGCCCTCGATTCTGCTATTCTGGGCTGCAAAAGGTGAGCGGTCATGGAAAAATTTAAGCCTATGAACACGTCCCACTCATAGTAATGACACCGAACAGTATACGCAAAAACGGTCTGGGACGTGATCTTCCGGCAACGCAGGCCATTGCGCCCACTCCTCGAATTCCGCGCTGTGCGGGATGAAGCTTTCGCGCGGTTTTGGGTGGAGTTCAGTGTCCCGGCAAGTGAGCGGGGGCCCGTCACGGGCAAGGATGAGCATGCAGAGAAGGAGACGGAGACCGAACCCTCCATGCCAGATCCGAGTCAATTGGAAGGATCGGCGGCATTGGTTCCGCCGCTCCTCCTGCGCGCCAAGGGGACTGTCTTGGACGTCGGACCGGGCACGGGCACGCAGATGCCGTTCCTCGCCGCGGCGGAGAGGAAGAATGGCATCCGGGCAATTTTCGGCGCGGAGCCCTGTGTCGGGCTGCATTACGATCTGCGGCGCAAAGCTGCGACGTGGCGACTGCAGGACAAGTACCATGTTGGGCCATGGGGCGTGGATGGGACAGAATCGACGGTCCAAGCGTTGGTGCAGGCCGTGCGCCAACATCAGCGCAACGGCAGGAACGGGGAAGAGGAGAAGTCCGCAGAAGCGGCTGGAGGTGTGTTCGACACGATCGTCTGCGTGCGCGTTCTCTGCTCCGTGCCGCACCCCCAACGCAGCATCGCGATGCTCTACGACCTGCTGAAACCCGGCGGCGAGCTGCTCGTTGTCGAACACGTTGCCAACCCTTACTCTTTCTTCAGCCACTCCCAAGGCAGCCTTCTCGCCAGGCTACTCCAGGGTCTCTATCAATGCTTGGGTTGGAGCTTCTTCATCGGGGACTGTCACATGAACCGTGACACGGAGAAATACCTCCTCCAAGCCGCACAAAAGGATGGCGGGTGGGCCAAAGTCGACTTGCAGCGGAAATGGCTCTGGTCAACGATGCCGTATATAGCAGGTAGTCTGGTCAAGAAATAGAAATAGTAGACCCTGACGAACAGAACCTCACCCTGTCCCTCTCTGGCGAACTTTCTAATTATGATGAGTGCCCACTAGAAGCTGTTTGCGTACAAAATGCTCAAAGATAATCATCGGCAAATGAACAGCTCACGCTTCTTCTTCTTCTTCTTCTTCTTCTTCTTCTTCTTCTTCTTTCTTCTCGCGCGCCGGCGGTCGGAAATACGAAAAAGTCGTATGCTTCGCAGGTCCATGGCCCCTGGTCATCGCTTTCCTCCTGCCTTTTGGGCGGACCTGTTGTAGCGACCGGTCCACGCGGCTGGTGGCGATGATGGTGGCTTGACTCTGCGCTGCGGAGGGCTGTCGTGTCGGAGAGCGCTTTACGCAGTACCTTGTGCTCACCTCTTTTCGTCGCGACGGTCGGGTCCGGCGCTGCTTGCGCATGATTCGCAGGTGAAGGTGATGGCGATTCGTCGCCAGATTCCCAGTCCGGGGGGCCAGTCTCGGGGGGCGGTGATGGTGATGACGATGGTGGAGGTGACGAGGACATCATGACCAACGGCGGCGACGGTGCCGTCGTCGCCGGAACCACCTCGGAGCGGCTTCGCACAAGAGACGCGGATGCTTTCCGCTGTCGCGGGACAGCGGCAGGAGGAGGAGGAGGCAGAGGTGAGCCGTCGGACTCGCCGTCCAGCACGCGACCAGCCGATGATGCGAGTGACCCATACACTTGCGAATGCGATGGTATCTGGTACAGGGACTTTTTCTTATCGTTGGCTGCTGCTGAAGCACGCGTGGTCCTGGCAGGCTCTGCGGACGTTGGCTCGGCAAGATCGTCAAGTATCTCCAAGGTGTCGTCGTCGATGCCGAATTCGGCATTGCTGCTCGGTGAAGACGGCTGCCCCTCATCTTCTTTCGGCAACCCTTTCTTCTGCGTCTTTGATGGCGTAGGAGGTTTGTATAGGAGTTTCTCCCGCCTTTCTCTGAAGAGACGAAGGCGGCCCCTTGGAGATTTTGTCTCGGCTGGTGCCGGCTGAGCGTTCTGAGCCTGCTTGGCCGGCTGTTTGGATGGCTGGGTTTTGTCCGCTTCCTGTCTGTCGCGTTGGGGAGAAGATTGCGGGGGCTCCGATGATGAGTCCGAGCTGTTCACTAGGTTAATCACCTCCGGCGGATTTTGTTGATTCAAGCGGCTGCTTCGGCGCGGAGTCTGCTGCGGGTCTTGCCGTTTCGTTCGTTTCGTCGGTGGTTCCGCGTCTGACTCCGAAGGGTTATTCATATGTCGCTCCTGGTTCGGAGGTTTTGTCGGCATGACGGACTGTCCGGAGGCTCCCGACGCAGGTCGCTTGATTCCGAGCACCGCATTCAACGACTTGGGCGCGGCCCGCGCGACGGTCGGGGAGGCGGAAGACGGCGGTAACGAGGCCCGCGGTGCGGCGGGCGACGACTCGGAGGTTGCTTTGCGCTTCTCGAACAGTGTGGAGATATCAGAGTGCGTCGTCTCGATACACTGGCCGACCTGGACCAGGACGCCTTTGTCT
The DNA here is from genome assembly GCF_041956625.1 of Thermomyces dupontii. Lineage (NCBI taxonomy): Eukaryota > Fungi > Ascomycota > Eurotiomycetes > Eurotiales > Trichocomaceae > Thermomyces > Thermomyces dupontii. The sequence goes on along the minus strand of NW_027192310.1, from coordinate 619,630 downwards.
AGCTCCACCTCATCGCCATCGTCCACATCGTGGCTTTCGCGCCAATGGTGGTCGCCGACGAAGTTACCCGCCTCGTCGTAGACCATGATCCGCCGGTTGAACGTGTGAAATTTGAGGAAGCCATCTTGCCAGCGCTTGGCCTTGCGGCGGAGGTCGTAGGTAAACAAACATTCGAACTTGTGCACGGGGGCGGTGTTTTGCGTTGGGGGGATGGCGGGCTGCCCCGATGCCGGGGGCCGAGACATGGCTTTTGCAGAGAGGCTTGATTGTCTCTTTCTACTCTCTGCTCTCTAGGCTCTGGCGGGGCGGAAACGTGAAGTTGTCGAGTCCTCCAAGCTCTACAACTTGGTGAATCTAAGCTTATTTTGTCCTCCCGAAGGTCTAGATCACGCGTGTTGCTCAACGATAGGTTATGACTGGACTCGCTTGCAGGGCATGCAGCTAACTGGACTAATTAAGACTCGCTTTCAGATATCGAAGAGATCACATCATCATACTAACTAACAATACAGAGTCCGGAGTACTTTTGAATTGATTGTCAAGAACTCGTGTGTGCCCGCTGCCACTGGCACTGCTTCTCTTCTCCGCCCTCCGCCGTGGATACTATGCCCTAACACTCGCCCGTATCCTTGATTTTGTGCAATACCTATCTATTCCCTGCTCTGCTTGTAAATTTCGCTCGGACGATCATCACTGCTCAAATCCTGAAACAAGCGTGGGTCCAGCTCACTGGTTATGACGGCGGCTCGTCGGCTTCAACAGGGTCACAGCCACGGCTCTGACGACGCATTAATTTGAGTGCGGCTCCTTCACGACATATTACTTCAGTGCATTTGTGGCATCGAACATACTTCCCTGACGAGCGAATTTTTCTCTTGTTTTTTTTTTTTTTGTGTTGCGAAGACGGCGATAAGCCCCTTCAGCAATTCAATTGGGACCAGATGATCCCAGACGTTTAGGGAACACACGTCCAAGTCAAGCTTCAATTCGATTTCGTATCTCAAACTCTACCCTCCGCAGCCATGCAGACCGTACACCGACAGTTCGGCCGGTTCATGAAACGATCCGCCGATGACAGCCAGATCTCGGTGCTGTTGAAGGAATTCGAGGATGCGGACAGGCTGCTGACCCGAGTAAGTAGTGATCGCAAGCCGCATCCCTGCAGGTGGGAAAGTTGCCCCCATTGACGCAGAAGCCCAGATCATCGAGTCTACCAAGGCATGGCGTGACTCCTGGGCTGCCATCCTGACGCACCAAGGACGATTAGTCCAAGAATTCGACAACCTGTATGCTCCCATCATTGGCAGCTCCGATCCCAACACGATGCGACCAAGTGTCGAAACGCCTGAAACGATCCAGAGACGGACGAGAAAGCTTTCCGAGGAATATGAATCGCTGCGGGATGACCTCCTGGTGGAAGTCAAAGCCGTCGATGAGCGAATGATATACCCCGCGCAGCAGGCCAAGGAGTTACTGCTGCCCATGAAGAAGACCATCAAGAAGCGCGAGGAGAAGAAGGTGTGCCCATGATTCATTCCCACCGACAAAGGCCCCGCAACAGGAGATATCGTTGGTTCTGACAATTGCGTGCTTGTTCACGGCTCTAGTTGGATTACGAGCATTATCAAGGTCGCGTTGACAACTACTCGAAAAAGACAAAGCGGTCTGATCGCGACAATGCGGCGTTGGCGAGGGCTGAATCGGATCTCGCACGGGCGACAGAAGTGAGCTCCCCACCCTCTGCTCCGCGATGAAGGGCGAACCGTCAGCTAACCCGCCGTCAACAGGAATACCAAGCTGCAGACGAGAACCTGCGCCAACACCTCCCGCCGCTGATCTCGACCGTCTTCTCGATCCTCCCACACTTGCTGGCGGCGCAGATCGAGATCCAAAACACCCTCCTGGGTCACTACTACACCGTTCTACATACTTACTGCGAGCAAGAGCAGTTTCCCTCCCCACCACCCCCGATGGAGCAGGTGGTGAGCGATTGGAAGTCCGCCTTCGTCCCGGTCCAGCAGCAAGCGGAGTCGCTGGCCTGTCTTGCAAACGGCAAAACCGTCCGGCAGGCGATGAATGGCGACGAACTCCCCCCCACCGCCGCCGGCGCCGGCGGCCCCGTCAATGGCTTCGGGTCTTCGCGTCGGCCCAGCAGCTTCCTGCACCATTCCCGTCCGTCGGCGGGCAACGCCCCTCCACCACCGCGTAACCTCGCTCCGCCAGTGCCCGTCTACGAGACCAAACCACGCCTCAGCGATCTCACCCACCTCTCCGGACGCGCCGCCGCCCGCTCTCCGTCACCATCCTCCTCCCCCGTGCCCGCTGCTGGTCCCTACCACCATCACACCACCACCACCACCACCACCAGCGTCACGAGCAATGCCGCCGCCATCGCTCTCAAGAAGCGTCCTCCCCCACCACCCCCTCCGCCACGCTCCTCTTCCTCCGTACAGCCCCAATACGTCACCGCTCTTTACGACTTTGGCGGCCAGGGCCCGGGCGACCTTGCCTTCCGCGAGGGGGACCGGATCCGCGTGCTGAAGCGGACCGAGAGCACCGACGACTGGTGGGAAGGGGAACTGCATGGCGTACGGGGCAGTTTTCCGGCAAACTATTGTCAATAAATGTAATCCCTAATACTGCTCTGTTTGGCTTTTTCTGTTCCGCAAACATGCTGTGTCTGGTTTATTGCGTACACGAGATATTCTGTGACGACGTTATTATTTTTTGGACTTTGTATGGGAATCAGCTGCAAGAAAAAGAGGATTGTCAATGAATACTCCGTGTATCCATCTTTTTTCCATGGCTTATGGACTCATATTCGGGATACTTGATCAGCTGGCATGTCTACTTTCAAATCCCTTGCACACGCTTGAATCCCACAGTTATGAGAACACCCTATCACGATGGATGACATACTTTGATATATTAATACAGACATTAACCACTGCATACATCAATCCAATAGCCTTGCCGTTCAGGAGATAACACCCAAGGAATGGTAGCCAACCAAGGACTCCAATAGGTTCATACAAACGCTCGTTCCGTGTCGTCTTCGGGCTGCTCCCGAGGTCCGCGACGACTGTTCAAGAATATATCAACCAACCGCTTGCTATCAATGGTTGAGTGAAGGCCCTCCAACGAGCGCAAGTCTTTGTCGCCCGGAGATGCTCCCTGGTTCTCCTTCAGTGCCCATTCAGGGACGGACCGCACTGTGTGGAACGACAAAGCTCTCGCGTCGCTCTTGTCCGTGACATGTCTGATTGTGGCCTGTCTAATGGGACTGCGATTCAGTCTGGCCTTCCGTGCCGCTCTCAGCGACATCATCGGTGTCGGGGAATGATTACAGTCAGCGACCTTTTCTGCTGCACACGGTGATGACAGGCTTGCGGCGTCATCGGCGAGTTGGCTGCGCTGATCATTTCGCATGATGCCTCCACTGCTGATATTATCGAGGCGATGTATGAAGTTGCCATCATCGATTTTCTGGGTCACCAGCCGCAGCGACCCCATAGACTGTCGACTTAACGGACGCGAGAAATTGCTTGTTCCAATGACTCTCCGACCCATCGATGTGGTTCTCGTATTGTCGTAGCGTGACGAGCTCGTGTCTCTTTCCCGTTGAATGGAGCCACGCTCTTCAGCTCCACTGACACATGGAGTCTTGTCGTGAGAAACATCAACTTGCATAGGTTGCCCATCCATTTCAGCCCCTTCTCGATGATGCGCCCGCACAGCTTGCGCAGTGCCTTCGACGGGAGCAAGACCGTCGAGACTGTTTATTTGAGCATGCATCCAGGACATCCAATCTTCAGTGGCCCCAACTTTTTTGCTTGAAGGATCATATGCAGTCTTCTCGCTGAATATCGTCGCCATGCCCGGCTGCACAGGACCGAGTGAATCGGTACTCGGGTTTAGATTCTCCCGGCTCAGAGCACGGCCGCTGGGTGTCTGAGAATATATACTGGGAGAATCGGGTACGCGCATCTTGCATGTCGTGTCAGAAGCTGTGTCGCCAGGTTGGTCTCCCGTTTCCCGCATAGACTTCATCGCAAGTCTATACGGACTAGGATTCTTTGGCTTCCCCGGAGGGGTTGCAGGAAAGAATGTCGATTCTGAATCACGAAGCGACAGCCTCGACCGGGCCGACGCCAGATTCCGGCTCTTGTGTCCTGCGGGGGAGTTGGCTCGGTAACTGCTTCCAGCACGATGAACGGTGGACGTCCGGCTTGGAGAGCTCTGTGGGTGAAATGGTATCGGGAAAGATGTTCGGGCAGTCTCCATCGAAGTGTCACTTGACATATGACGGATACTCTGGGCTGCTGATTGGGAATGTTCAGGCGAGACGTGTGTGGGAACGGCAATGCCCCCTCTGACTGTTCCCGATGACATGATTCTTTCACCTTCTCTTGCGGCAGCTTCACTGATGTGCTTCATCAAAGCTGAATACACTCTCTGAGTGTCGACGACGCTACGAGTTTTGCGGCCGTCATTCAGCTCGTCCGCTACTGAATATCGCTCATTCGCAAAGAGACTGTGCTCGACATCTGCGTCCTCGTCAATGATTGAGAGACGACCATTATCTACTGGATGCCGCGTTGCTATGGTATTTGCAGCCGTCGAATCTGCCCAGCTGGTGACACGGGAAGCCGATGTTGCAATGCTCTCAAAGCTTCGCCTAGAGCGTAGAGCTTGAGACTGACCATCGATCTTTCCCAAAGGACTGCAAGACTGATGAGTATTTCCATACCGTCGACAGCTGACGGGAACAAGGTGTCTCACCTATCGGGCATGTATGCAGCAGCATGACTCGACGCTGAGTCCATCGATTGCGGCTCCGAATGTTGATTTCCAACGGAGTCAACATGCCCAAAAACTCGTTTCAGGCGCTTCTTGATATTGAGTGACAACACCCGCGCCTTCAACTGCAGACCACCTCCACTGGAGCTTCTGCGGACGCCTACGTCCTCATCGGGACTGTACTCCCTCATGGGCCTCACTGTCTTTCTCAGCGTCCTTTGCTCATGTCGAAGCTTTCTCGAGAGCAGTGACTGGCGGCATTCAGGGGGCGAATCCTGTATTGGCATACCAGATTGCACATCAACGCGCTGACTGGCCATGCTTTTGGAACGCCGGAGTCCGCGTAGAGAGTGATAGAATGACATTGAGTGGCGAAGAGCTCTATGATGATCATTTCCACGAGCATGTTGCGAGATCGCAGGACTTGTGTCCATCTGGGCCTTGGAAATACTTGCCCTCGCACGCCCTCGCGTAGAGAACATGGACCGAGCTTTTCGCAAGCGCCGGTATGATGACGGGGTATCGAAGTCCGGGCATCCATAGCCCTGAAATTCACGAATAGACAGTATGTCTCCTGGTGATCCTGCCTCGCTCGAAGCTGGTGGTACATACGGGAGTGTTGGGGATGTTTGGGGGATAGACATGTTGCTGCTCAGGTCAATGTTGTCCCTACAGCGTACACTTGGGGCCCGATGCGGGTGTTGCGAGCTGGGAAGAGGCCTGGAAGTCACATCTGCCGAGGATTGATCGTCAGAATACCCCTGAGATGATCTTTGTCTGGCCTGCGCCATCGCGCGAGTAGCTGCCGCGGTGGCGTGTACTCTTCCCACTCCTAAATCTACAGGTCCAGGCAGCGGAGGCGGTTGGCGACGGCGGTGGGAGAAAGGGGCAGACTTCGCTCGCCGCAATCGATGTCCTGCATCTGATGCCATCAACGGATGATCCTGGCTGAAGATACTGTTCCTATGCTGCGAAAATGGATATAGAAAGACGAAGATACGATGGAGGTCTGAAAGCATCGTAAGCTGCCCGGGGAAAGTTTTCGAGAGGTCGGACGAAATGAGGAAGGCGCGAGACCCCCGGAAAGGCAGGTGCGATCCAGATTGCTTATGAGATGATTTCTCCGTCTATTCGTGGCACATTTTTTTTGCTATACATACACGCAGACATGTACCACCAGCAGGACGACTGAGAGGAGATGTGGCAGTTCAGTGCAGCCGACTGGAGTGGGGTCATCATTATGCAACGTTGGATCGTTTCCCCAAGCCCGAGGGAAGGCCGCTCATGAATATTTCGTAGTACCAGCGATGTCTTTGAATGACAAAGTACCTAGGCTCATGCGCGGTCCCCCCAAAGACCAACAATCGCCATCGTCAAGGCAGCGCCGGAGAGCCATGTTCGGACGGAGTGAAGCTTCCGCTCTTGATCCATGTCTTGTTCCACCATCTCGCCGTTCACATCCGATTCAGCTTCCACCACGACCAGATCTTCATCCTTCTTGGGCGACTGTGAGGGTTGCTTTCTGAGACCCAGAGAGGGCACGTCAAGATCCCCTAGAACACCGCACGCCCAACCTTTGAGACCGAGTTGCCGGTTGAACCAATAGTCCACTCCAAAGGCGCCCAGAGTCGAGGTGATGGAAACCCATAGGAGATAAGGATGCTTGGCGCGCTTGGGAGCGACTAGCCACGCAAAGAGGAGGCAGCCTGTCGAGAGATTGGCCAAGCGAAGCGCATGTTTGCGAGAGCTTCGCTTGAGAGCTTTCAAAGCTCGAGTACCATTGGCTGCAGTTGGGAGGGCCTTAAGAGACGGGATGACGATGTTCGCCATGGAATAGGACAGCCCCTGGTGACAACCAATGTCAGAATGTCGTATGTACTATCATCTAGGTAGCGGACAGTTGGGCGATACATACCGTCAGAAGGCCCAGGGACACTGTCCCGACGAATTTTGTAATCCGAATAGGGCACAGCATCCTGCTTGCAGACTCTGAACGACAGAATCTGTCAGTGTCTGCTAACTGGCAAGAAAGGATGAGAAGGAGCCGGCGGATGGGTGTTCGTTCGGAAGCAGATGGAATATGACGTTCAGGGCTGGTCGCAATTCCGCTCCGTTGATTGGTTCATGAAACACGGCCAATCACCATGTCCATCTCGACTCCTGAGTAAACCGTCCTGCTCGTACCTTGGTCGGGCACAATAATACTCAAGAGCAACATAAACTTCCTTCACAGTAAACACTTTTCGCCTATTCTTGCTGTAGCTGCGTCGATCATTTTCCAGGAATCACCGGGACACCTTTCGGCAGAATGATGAAGCAGAAGAGGACATCCCCACCCGTCTGCGAGCGAATCACATCGCTCAGTGGGCATCTATAGATGCATGATTGGTCTAGTGGTAGAATTCATCGTTGCCATCGATGAGGCCCGCGTTCGATTCGCGGATCATGCATTCTCTTTTTGCCTTTTTTTTTTTTTTTGACATAAAGTCGTTGATGAGTTCACCAATCAGTTGGCGAGTTATTTATGTTTTTGCTGTCGAGACAGCAGATGGGATAAGGCTCTGTACGTGCTGGACGCTAACCATGCGAATTGGCGCCGATCAGCCTTGTTAATAGTTAACGTCAGTTTCCAGAGAACCGACCCTGCTATGACCTTGCACTGCAACGCTGAAAACATAGCGCTGCATGATCAACCATGGAAAGGCTCAGCATTTACATTCTCACGTTTAATTGTGCTCGCAATGTAGTTCCTCGAGAACATTTTGCAACGAATTTCTTCCATGCCTTAGGTCCCTCAGAATCCTTCATCCCACACGTCCTTGTTGTGTCCCTCCAAGAGATCGCGCCTATTGCATACGCGTTCCTGGGAGGTTCATTATTGCACCCCTATTTCCATGCCGTCCATGCCGCAGTCGAGCTGGCGGTACGGAAGCGATGGGGGAATGGTGTCAAGTACACGAACCTGGTGACCGAATACTGCGGGATGACGGGGATTCTGGTATTTGTGCGTACCGATGTTGCTCACCGTGTTGCTTTGGTGAGCACTGCCGCTACGGGACTCGGAGTACACGACATGGGCAACAAAGCGGCGGTGGCCGCTCGGCTGGCTTACAGGGTCCCTGACACGGACGAGGATGTGGAACTGACCTTCGTTGCGGCCCATATTGCACCGATGGAGCACGATTTCAAGCGGCGGAACGAGGATTGGCGGAAGATTGTAGAGCGGTTAGTCTTCGTGCGAGATGTGCAAACAGAAGGCGAGGAGCAGCACGGAGGAGCGGCGGAGGGGGAGGAGGAAGCCACGGCACTGCTCCAGCAGCCGCAACAACGGATCGAGTCGGGCATGTTTACTCCGCGAACACATCTCTTCTTTGCCGGAGACCTGAATTACCGCACATCCGATCGATCGCCTACAAGGGATGATGTAGCGCGGTTTCCACAGCCCGTGGATGACGTAGCCCATTCCAGGCATCATTCGCAGCTCTTTAGGCACGATCAGCTCACGCGGGAGCGACGGGCGGGCCGAACACTGCATGGTCTCGTGGAGGCGCCCGTCGCTTTTCCGCCGACATACAAGTACTCCGAGGCGGCTCAAGCTGCAGCTACCCGTCTCGGCGGCGTCGAGGAGCCAACCGCATGGTACTGGGCCTCGAATCGGTGGCCGAGTTGGTGCGATCGCATCTTGTATCTGGACATGCCGCCGTGGATGAAGGGTGATGGCGAGATGATCGAAATTCATGGCTACGATGCGTTGCCTCTCTTCCCTACGTCCGACCATCGCGCGGTGGGTCTTGCGGTTTCGGTGCCACTGCAGCCCATCCATGAAGCTCCCTCCTCGCCAGCGACCACCGCCCTGGACCGGTACAACGATGTGCGGTGGTCACCGCCGTTTCCGATCGATCCGAATTGGAGATCCAAACGCGCCGTAGCGAGAAACAAGGAGATTGCAGTCGGGGTTTCTGCGTATCTCGCATTGACATGGAAGGGAAATGGCCTTGTCCTGGCTACCGGGTTGGGCATCTTTGCCACATGGACAGTGCTGCGATGGCTGCTGGGCGGGGGGGCTGTGATGGGAGCGGTGTAAACCGGTTCGAATCTTTTTGAGTGTAGATGGTTCCGATGGCAATAATAATGATTACGATGACATTTTCACAGTGGCTACATGCCCAGGTTGGCTACGTACTAGTAAGTACTGTACTGTTACTCCGTATGTACTGTGTGTGTTCTCTTTAGGGTTTGGAACCCTGATGTAGATCATGTAGATGCTCGCGTCAGGCATCATGTCCCCAGGCTTGCATGTAAATGCCACAAGATGAAAACTGATCTCCACGGAAAGCCACGATCAAAAGGGGGAGTTTCAGAAACCGACAACCCAGGTGGCTGACGCATCAGCGCATCAACACAGTTGTTTTTTTGTTTTTTTTTTTTTTTTTTTTTATTTGTATTTGCCTGGACGGCGTGTCAGACCCACCACTCCGACACTGACACCATATTCCCGTGCGAAGAAGATTCGAAGAAACGCAACCAGGCAGCCCTAATTTGGACCCCTCGCAGGCTCGGACTGAGCAGAGCCTCCCGCAGTCCCGCTGCTCGGAGACCTGAAACGAAGGGTTTGATTGTCCGCTCCTCTCGGCTCTCGGGGCTCTCGGCACTTCAATTGTGTGCGCCGATGCGTGGTGGCCACACTTGGCTCTCGTGTCCCAGGGCCATGGGTATGGACCTGGACCGGTCGCCGAGACCGCCGCAAGCTGAAATCGAGGCTTTGATCAAATGCGGTTGGTTGAGAGATACTCCCGCGGTTTCCGGACGCCTCGTGTAGTGTAACTGGCTGAAGGCCTTGGGGTGGAGGGCAATCAAACCTGGGTCCAGCCCCGATCGGAGGGAGGATTCTTTGAAGATGCATCCATCATTCAGGGTTGGTTGGATTCTGAGAATTCTGAGAATAACCCCATCACCATATGGGGTACAGTACAGTACTGTACTCTCAAGGAGAATAATAAAAATGGCCGCTGAATGACGATGAGTGATTCTCCGATTACCCAAAATCGACAATGACCGAGTCAATTGGAAATTACTCGATTCGTAGCCGAACAAGTGATCTTGTTCCTGTAATCAAACGATTTATTCACATCGTGAAGTACTTATATTTCTCTTGGCTCCTCTTATTTTAACTCCGTGTCTTCAGGCTCGACTCGCTTTTATTTTATTTTTTTTTTTGTCTTTCACAAATTTATAGGTACAGCTTGTTCCTGGACGTGATTTCCACCCGTTTCCTCTGCGATCCAATCCTCCGTCTGGCACAGATCAACCTTGGGCCATCTCTAGCCCAACGGCCAACTACAGACCGTCCGCACCAACCAAGGCTGAGGGGGACCCAAATCCCGCTCCTGCATATCTGCAGCCCGACGTCATTTGACCCAACCTTGACTACCCTAGCGCGTTTAGATCTGGACCATTGGCCCGTTTCGAGCCGACGTTCCATACCTAGTTACTATTTGATTCCATACGGATTCGCTCCTAGAGTGCTTATATTTACCTCCTCGCCTCCAAAAGCTAAAAGTTCTCCCCTCCTTTGATCAGAACATCACACGCCCCCTCTTCTGGTTCTGAGAGAACTTGGGACTCGGTGCGCCACACCCCGCATTTTCATTGAAGCCAAAACGATCCGCAACCATGTACTCGTGCGTCAACTATCCGCGAGGTTGCCGGGGCCGCGTGAACGTGGAAGGCACCAAATGCAGCGACTGCATTGTGAGTGTGCATTTTCTGGTTTTTGCTTGCTTCTCTCCAGACTGACTGTTTGTCCAGTCGCTCAATCTCCGCCGGCCCTCGGAGCGAAGAGTCGCGTCGCCATTTGCGCAAAACCGAGAATATCGACGGCCCATTCGCGTTGAGTTCTCGGCCCATGACTCCGCGGAGAAAACGGCCGAGGCGTAGGGCGGGCTCCTTTTCGCTTCTCTTCTTCTATCCACTTTCTTTGGTTGACACGATTTCATGGACTCGGGAGGCACTCTGAATTCGTCTTTTTTTTTCTTCTCCTAGCGACGGCGTTATCTGTTCTCAGTCGTTGATTCTGCATCATGTTGCATGGGCCTGCATTTGTCGGACATTGTGGACTTGTTTCTTTCGGCACTTTACAACAAGCCCGCGTCGAGCCGAATCGCCAGCCGGACCTCGCGAGCGGACAACGCGATCGACTTTCCTTTTTCTGATACAACCATCGTTTCTTTTGATTCCTGCGGGGCAGGCCTTTGACTACTACTGCTATGGGAGGATTGCTTTGAGGGTCACGGGCTGTTTGATTGCATTGATATGTCATCCATCGTTTTGGTTGCATTCAAATCCTGTCGTTTCAATCTGCGTCAATATTGACATATGATTATATGATCTAGAGGTAGTTAGTCGTTTATAGAATTCATTGCACCATTGCAACGAGCACTCATTCTGTAAACTGTGAAGTCTCGAAGCCGGTGGACAGAAGTCGTGCATCCAAGTCCTGGCTGACATGCCTTTTTTTTTTTTACTATTTTCGAACTTTTTTGATTGTTAACAGTGTACACTACAGTTAAACCATTGCGCGAGCGACTCCAGAAAGATCTCAATACGTCATCGTACATGTATTGATGTACAGAGGGATTTCTCAGCCCAGCAATTCACACCGCACAGCGAATAGAAATCCACGGTTGCCGATCATCTGACCACAATCCTTTTACCACCATGTAATAATGATACCCGATGGCCCGGGGGAAAGCCCAACAAAGAAGCGGCCCCCCGAAAATCGACATGATTGGACAATTGCAGCACAAGCAAAAGCACATGTCGACATGGGATGGGGAAAAGGGAAGGAAAAATAGATAGGTTATTACTGTAGTTAGTATTACGGAGAAACAACGGAGTCGGCCAACTCCATAAAGAAACTCAGCCCTCCTCCGTCAACCCTAAGCCCTAAAAGCCTCCGAAGGACTCCGGAAGGCGATCGTGAACTTGCGGAGAACTTACCTGCACATTGCTAACCCTATTGGTTCTAGTGGTTGCCCCGTAACAAAGACTAGTACCGTACTGGGTTAGGTTGATCTTCGGATGGTGCCCATGACGTAAGGAAAAGAGGTCTTCTTCGGATCCAGGGAGGGGTTTCTAAGTAAGGACCAAGACTGGCCTGCAGGAGACTGAGGAGAGCAAGTACAGTCACCTACTCTGTACCGTACCTACCTGTTGACTGTTCCTCTCATTGTGACCAGGTACGTGATTCTGTCTATTAATTCCCCATCTGGTGCGGAATAAGTAATAGATCTCTAAAACAACAACCTGGTGATGGTCCAATTTCCCTTCTTGGGATATGAGGAAGGGTTCGCCCCGGGTTGAGACGAGGGGGCTTGTCATGTTTCAGAATTAGAAATTTTTTTTTTTCGTGGTGCCGAACTGCCGTGAAGATGATGGATTTCTTCAGGGGTTCGACAATTCAGGGCAAACTCATTTGTTTGCCCGAGTTTCAGACGGTCTTTGTTGCCGCACACCATGGACTTTTTCTGCATTGTAGCCCAACATAGTTGCCCATGATGGTGGTTGTGATGTATGAAGTTGTAACTTCACAAAAATTGCGCAATGCTGTACGACACGACGGAGTAACAGGTACAGGTAGGTAGGTAGGTATGACTTGAAGCCGTTCAGAGTTAGGGCTGGAGAATCTGTGTTGGCAACCTTGTCCTTCACCCCGTACACTGCACTTTCGAGAAAATAGGACAGACTGGCTCTCGAACAGTGCTTCGATTTCAATTCGCCTTGGTCCTTCGATCATCGAGGCGTATCCTCGGAGACCAGATATACAAACAAAACTAAGTTATCAAACAAACATCCGGATGACGATGGAAAGAAACGATCAATTACTCCGTTGGGCGTTAGGCAGCCCGTGGCGTATGCAAGCAATATTGTGAGTTTGTGACATGCATGCTGCTAATCGACCCCAATATTCGACTAGTCATATATTCTCCGCGGACAAGCGTGAAGTCGTACCATTCGGTCTAGCCAAGAAGATCAGATAACTAGGTAGTAGCCTACCTACCGGACTCTAAATCTGTATATGTTGCCTGGAAGCAGTCTGTCAGTCCAGCATCGTGGGATGTGTTGGCTGTCCTAGATACCTGATTTGTTGTTGGTGTAGACTACAATCCCCTGAAACGTCAGTTGCAACCACCACGCCTGAATTCCAGCGCCCAATTGGGCTCCGATTTCGTTCCATTGCAGTGGTTCAACTACAGTAACGAACTCGATACAAAATCTCAGAACTTTACCCCGTGGTACGGAGTACCCCATACCTATTTTGTGGTAAGTACTCCCCACTGTCTGCGGTGTACTGTATCATCCCCCTGACTTGGCAAGGTTCCAGAATCCGAGGGAAAAATAAGGTTGCAAGCCTGCTTCTGCATGTAAGCAATGGGCTCATTCGATCAATTCCTCGATACAGGTAATCCTGCACGAAACGATCGATTAGTCCAGAAGTTGATTCGTCTGTTTGCGATAGGTATTTACCGTACCCCAATTCGGCACTGCCCGACAAGAAAAGCACCGTCGTCTCGATTCCCTGCGATTGAGGTGTTGGCCGTGCCAATCAGCCTCTCTCGAGGAATTAGAAATTCTGGAACTCAGCATGTATGTACATATGTAGTATGGAGTCCCAGGAGTTAGGATCCTGCAAGTCATCCCTAAAAGCGACCAATCGGTGAATTGTCAGATTAGGGCTCCATGTACGGAGTACAAAACGGGAAATTTTCTAGAAGCATTTGGTGATTGATTGCCTCCAGAAATTTGATCAGTCCCGCCTCACAACCGTGAACAGGTTCAAGCACTGCAATGGCTAACAAGATGATAGGCATGTTCCTTTGCTTCGTGAGCGCATGGCCAAGAACGAGGCATTTTTCTCATTAATAGGCGACAGTTGCGTTAGACAAGGACTTTGTTATTCGCTAAGCCTCAACGCCTAGGAATACTCCGTACAGCGTTCTTGAGAAAAAAAAAAAAAAAAGGGCCGGGTCGGCATCAGCCTAATAACAACTGCCCTTTCTCAGCAAACCAAATGATGCAACAAATTCAATCGCATCACCCAATCAAAGACACCTCCCTGGACAGATTCAGGGATGCCACAACCCTGGCCCCAAGATTTCTTCGCACATCCACCGCGCAGTCTGCGTATGGAGACTCCAATACTTGTCATTTTCAACCAGACTCTCGTCGGAAACCGCCCGAGCGGGCGCCCCATGGTCCACTCTTGCCAGCGCATCAAAGATCACCAGCTGATCTCGCATATGGACGTCCACGCAAGGCCGATGACGACTCGGCGTCTGGTCGGCCGACTCGGAAGAGTCTTCCGGTAGCAGTTCCTCGAGCAGATTGCCCACGCAGCTGTCGACGAAGGCGTCCAGACTGGACTGTTTCTCTGAGTTTTGATTCTTCCCAGCTGCTTGTCGTGGGCCCCTTTTCGAGTCCTTTTGTTTTTCGTATTTATACTGGTTCTTGTTCTTGCTCCTCCTGCTCTTGCCTTTGCCCTTGCCACCGTCGCCAAACCCGCCAAAGAGCCCATCAACGCCGAGCCGGAATCCGTTCGCCGTGTGCGCCACTAGTAGAATGTAGATGTGTGCTTGATGGTAAGTTTTCTCGGACGTGTGGATGGTGACGGGGATTTCTTTCGCATCGTCTTCGTCTTCACCTGCTGTCTCGATAGTATCTTTCTCGTCCACATCTCCGCGCTCCGGCCCTCTCTGTGCCAATGATTTCAGAGCCCGTCCAACCGCCTTTAGCGTTTTGCCCGCCAAATACTCTCGAACAGTCGTAGTCCTCCCCCCTTCGCTGCGGTTGATCGTCTCCAACGGATCATCCGGCGCCAACACCGTCACTTCAACCCCAACCACAGCACCCCTCGTCCATCGATCCAGGTGCAGCATCGGAAACCGCGCCGTCTCGGGCCCGTCACCCTCCAACGGGGTTATCCTGATCTCGACGGCCCCCCGGTTCGCGGCTCTCGGCCCCGTCGACCACCCCCGCTCCCGCAGCCGCACGTCCAGCGCCGGGAACCCCAGCCGCCGAAGCGTCGGCACCAGCACCTGCGCCACGTAGTCAAACGACGGCGCCTTGGGCACGTTTGTGCCGCCCGTGATGCGCAGGTGCAGCTTCCCGTCCTTCCTCCTCCCTGGCCCAGACCCCCGCCCCGGCCCGCAAGAGATACGGATACAGCGCCTGGAAGACCAGAAACACCGACCCGGCCGTGGGCAGCTCGATCACGTATTCCGGCTGAACGGCGGCAGCGGCAACAGCTATGGGAGTAAGAGTAGCACCATCACCAGTCGCCCGCTCACCACCATCGACCCTACTAGGAGTCGTCGTAGTACTACTAGTACAACTAGGAGTAGCTCCCCACTCGGGAATAAACTCGACTGTCTCCGACCCGGCCTCCGCCCCCGTCACCTCTGCGCGGCAGACCTCGGCCAAGAACCTCACCGCCGCGACGTGGGATCCCTTGAGTCCCTTCTTGCCGCCTTCCCGCTTGCCTCTGATATGTGTGATGGTGATGGGTTTCCGGGTCAGGGACGATAGCGTCAGCGCGTTGCGGACGAGTTGTCCGCCGCCTTCGAGCGTTCGTCCATCGATGTGGTGATGCTGGCGGACCCGCTCAGGGGAAGAAGCAACGATGCCGTCTGGTTCGACCATTGGGCTTGCTCAAGATTCTGTTTTGTCGTGCATGGTATTATTTGGCTCTTTGAATTTTGGATTATAGGTAGGGGAATCACGTGGCGATGGTCTCTATCTAGATGATCAACATATTCACAGCCCATCGTCAACCCTAACTTGTCCCGCACGATAAAATGGTAATAATAATATCCTCGCAGATCAACACCCCGTTCAATAATGGAACAGAAAAGAAAAATATCAAAGCCCGCCAGTAACAATTTACATTATGACTCAAACTCCACCTTGTTAACTCCGCCATTCCCATCATTTCCTCCCGCCGATCCTGCTGGGTCCGATGACGTCGGTGGCCCAGACCCGTCCGAAGGCCCGTGCCCATCCGGCACCGTTGCGGCCTCCGCTCCCTCCAACAGGTCCCGGTCCCGCTCGCGCACACTTCGTCGCTCCGGATCGACAGCCGCTCCACCTGACGAGAGTAACCCACTGGCGGGCCCTGCTGCGTGATCTTCGTCTTCGTCGTCCTCGTCCGCGTCTCCGCGCCCCAGCGCATTGCGCTCCATCTCGCGCTGCGCTTCCTCCATTTTCTTGCGCACCTCCGCGGCCATTCGCATCCCGTCGGACACAATGTTGTCCAGAACTCCGCGCAGGCCCTTGGCCGGAGGCACGATGCCGCCGGATGCTCCGCCCACGGTGGCCCCGGACATGGTCTGTGATGGCGCCTTGGCCTGGCCAAGATTCGAGAACGTGGTAAGATTCGACGACAAAGACGACGACGGAGCGACAGAGGCCGGGAGAGGATGGTCTGACAGGCGGAAAGACTGAGGGAAGAAGGACTCAAAAAATTGCTCCAGGAGCTCATCCGCGAGGATCACCATGCGGAACGTCGGGAGAGTGATGTGAAGTGGTTTATTCGGGTTCAGGGCCGCGTTTGCTGTTTCGGGCCGACCGATCGAGGGTTTGGTTGAATTCTGCTCGTTCTGTGGTGTCGCCTGGGCTGGAGGCGATTGCTTCCCGGACTTCTCGTCCATTTCCAGAAGATCTTCATCCTCCTCCTCCCCATCGTCAATCACGAACGCATCTAGCCTATTTGCAGCATTGCCTGACGCGTTGTCTGATGACTGGTTCTGAGGATGGCTGGGGTCGGCGTATTCAAAGCAGCGCCGGATAAAGGAACTGACACTGCCCAGAAATCGTTCCTCAACGCTGAGCTTGACTCGCTCGCGTTTCTCGATCGGCACGCCGGCCTCCGGGATCTCATCCTGCGTTTCAGATACAACGATGGCCCCATCGAACCCTCTTCGAGACAAAAACAGCAGGGCCTCGGACATCTTAAGAATCCCTTCCCGGTCAACCTGGCCATTGCCTTGATCATCATACAAGTCAAAGAAGTAATTGATCGAGTTCATGATGTCTCGCGTGCCCTTGAGCCGTGCCAGCCCATTCACGACGTTTTGCAGACTCAACCCATCGGCGTCATCCGCCTTCCATTTCCGATACAGCCGCTGCATGAATTCATGGTCTGCAGGCTCTGGCTTCGAAACTGACGCGCTGCGACCCCGCACCGAGTTATGAGACCGGTCCTTTTCCGACGTCGACTGCTGTCGGGAAGGACCGGGCGAATCCGCGACCGCCCACTTGGCGACTGCGGCCAAAAAATGCCGGAATGCCTCGTAGTCCATGTGCGTGGGACTGGGACCCAACCCAACGCGACCGACCTCAGCGTCAACTGGTGGCCCCAAAACAGACAATCGCTCCATCTTCTTTTTCTCCATCCGCTGCTTCTCCTCCGCCAGACGTTTCTGTCGTTGCTCCTGTTCATAAAGGATATCGTAATATTTGTCATAAATCGCGCCCAGATCATCCAGGCTGAGCTTCTTGCTCTCCGGGCCCAGGTTCCGTATCGATGTGCGCTTGGCGAAGCTTTCGATGCTTTCAAGAACGGCATCCTTGTGCTTAGCCCTCTGTTCCGTGATAGTGCTGTGGGTTATCCCACCAAACTCCTTGAAAGCAACCACCATCAGCTCCTGGAAGCGAGTGATTTGCCTCAACTTCGGGTTCTCCGAACGCGGATGAGCTGATTCATCCAGTCGCGAAAAATATGACTTGAGGATCGAGATAAAAGTGCCGTCATCGTGGGCATCCAACAGTTCCTCGCCGTTGATGCGAAGGATAGCTAGCCCGATCTGAAAGAGAACTTTGGGGCCTTCCAGGAAAAATACATCCAACACACGGAAAGCAAAAACCAGGGGCATGGAGTTAATGTACAGCGAGAGGAACCAGGGCAGAGATACGACGGATAATTGCACGTCTGACTTCACCAGATGGTCCCACAAGATGGGCATCGTCTTCTCCACTAGCGATTCGAAGACCTTTTGATCCAGCAACGTGCCGTACATCGTGGTCGAGTAATAGCCAGGGAGCAGTCGATCACACAGGACGGAAAGCAGGAAAAATGCCTGCGCTTCGGACATGTATCTGTTGTCCCCGTCAGCTGATTTGCCAGGTCCCTGCGTTTAGCATTGGACGCACATCAACAGTGCCGCGACCACTATATTCATCGCCTGGCAATATCCAACTTGTTTGTTTGTCCAACTGTAGGCGGTGAGCACCCGTCGTAGGCGGTTGATTCCTTCCTCGCTCTGGAATCCCGGATACTCGGGCAGACTACGGTTTAGATCTTTCTCGATCTCGTCAACGGCAAGGGACTCTTGTCCCGAGTACTTGGCGAGGGTCTCCTCATAGAACCGCGGGGTCCTTAGTCGGAGATATAACGAGCCTGATGTCAGTTCCCAGATCTCACCGCGCAGCCGATTCGGCAGACCGACGCGGATGAGTTTATGAAAAGTGGGCTGGCGGATCAGTGTTAGATTGCGCCCGTTTTCTGCACGGGGATGTTAGCGATCGACGGCCCAGCGAGTATCACTGTTGACGCAAGTTCACCTCTAAAATATTCGGCCCATAAACGCATTTTACTTCGATCCCTGAGCTTGCGCGGATCGCCGGGATATCGAAATATCATTCCCAGTCCCGCGTCAGGGGGCTGTCTGGCCGGGGCAGTGTTATCTGGATCATCTTTGCTCTTCGGCGGTGTTGTGAGGAGATACTCGGAGTAAGCTGCAGAAGCGACGACGCGAAGATTCTCAATCTCCTTCATACACTCTCTGAGACCCTTCTTTAGACCATCACAGAAGCGTTCACAGCTCTGCCTGCTGCCGATCAGCTGCAGGGTAAACCGCTGTGGGACAAAATTCGGGTCCTTTGACGCCTGCGGTTTCCCCAGAGCGCCGTTCCACGTTGTCAGCGCGAGCGTAAAGACATGACTGAGACTATTCAATCGCTCCACCCGACGTATGGCACAGAGGGGGATAGTGAACCCATTGCCCGAGGGCCCTGTACCGTGAGTCTGTCCCGTCCATGCCGTCGAAGCGCTCAAGCTGGCCGTGGGGAGGAAACTGCTTGGCTGTGTCGAGAAGCACAAAAACCGCTCACTCAGGTGTAATCGGCCCGTGTACCGGTTCCCTGCCCTATCTAGATCTCGATTTCCCTGGCTGGCCGCGGTCGAGGATGGCGACAGAGGGAGGATCAGCTCCGCCGTGATCTCTTGCAGGGGGTTCTGAGAATCTGGGAGACGGAATTGCTGTCGGAAGAGGGATGCTCTGGAGGGATTGCGGTCGTTGGATGAGAGACTGGGAAGGGCAAAGTTTGCGGGATCGATGAAGGACTGAGCCTTCTGGACCAGCGACGAGAGCTGGAACATGATGCTCTGGTTGCGCGACCGAAGCGGAGCAATGCTATTTAGACGGAGAAGTTGTCGAACAGGCCCAAGGAGAGCACACTGGCGCTCTCTTCTGGGAGGTCAAGAAGAGGGAAAATCAATGGAATCGCAATATTAACTGCCAGCCTTACAGCAAAAAAGAACCGCAAGAACCGTCGACCTGGCAGTGTAGCATCAGTTAACCCAAGATTGCAGGGCGGCTGGAAATCATGGTTCAATGAATGAACCACATCTTCATCGTCAATGCGTCCGTCAGCGGCAAAAAGGGACTGCGAGGGGAAGTGCTCTATTGGGAAAAGGGGACAACACTAGGATGGCCGCAGCGAGGCGCAGAGATACGCGCAATGTCATTGCTCGCTGCGTTCAGGACCGTCGGATTTAGGTTACTTTGGATTCCTGAGTCGAGTCTGGACAAGCTAGCGGAGCATGCGGAGAGCGCCGGCCTGGTCACGTGCATCAGGGGCCTCACTCTCAGACCATGATTGGCCTTACGGTGATTACGGAGTGCATCGCGAAGATTTCAGGGAGCACGCTTTGAATCGCTTAACCGGCTGGGGAATTCGATACAGTACAAGATCAGAAAGACCAAAACAGCAATACGAATCAGTAACGTGCGAAGTAGCTGACTGTTACTCGTAGAGCCAAAGGGAATATCCAAATGAATGGCTTGTTTAACGAGAAAAGAAACCGGAAGAAAAAGAAACAAAGGCAGAAAAACTCCAGTGATCGACCTGCATCCTGGAACCCGCTTATCCTAAAGTATGAGTATGGCGCATCGCGCATGATCGTTAATGTTGTCGTGATTACTGCTTGTCCACCGGGAGCTCGACATGCGTTTCTTCGCTGTATGGAGGAAGCTCCTCGTTCAGCTCGTCGGCGGCCATCAAACCGACCTTCTCGCTCTCAGCGCCCTGCTCCAGATTACCTGTGGCACGCTTGCGGCGGCAGCAGCTACGACGGTAGCGGGACCAGAGATAGTTGATTCCACGGCCCACCAATGTGCCGAGGATGCTGGCAGTCAATCCAGCAACAATGCCGAGAAGAGTCGGAACCACGATGAAACGAACGATATGGGACAGTCTGTGATGCAGCGGGCGCCAGTGGCCATGAGGCGGCGGCGGAGGGTGGCCATGGCCCGGCCGCGTGCCACCCCATCGGTGACCCCGAAGTGGCACACCTTTGATGTAAGGCTGACCATTGTGAGTGTAGATGATGCGATCGCCTTTCCGACCGCGGCAGCCCCCGAGTCGCAGATGACCCTTCGCTTTCATGATCCGCTCCCGGACAACTCGCAGAAGCACGCGGAGGCGCTGGAGCAGGACGCTCTTCAAGCACGCGGGTTTCCCGTGACACTGATTCAACGCCAAGTGGCCCTTGGGCTTTGTGGACTCCTCGAGATCAAACCGCCCGATAGTCAGCTCTCCAGAGGGACTCCGAACCACAAACAGAGAGACTGCCTTCAGCGGCGCCGGATAGCCCTCGATATCCAGCGGGTCGAACCGGAATTGGAGGAGCTCTGCATTATCCTCCTGCGTCATCACCGTCATTGCTGCGAGCGAGAATCCCATCCTCAGCGGCTCGGTCGCTTTCCCATCCGACATGCGACGTTCAATAGCCTTGACGTTCACCACGGCGGGGGGCTCAGGGAAGACCTGGACGCCGTTGAGGTACAGAGCGTCATTGTCCGTAGCGAAATTAAGCGACTGCGCGGAACTCTGATCAGTATGACGAGGCTAAAGCATCGACCACCCGGGCAGTCTTACCACAGAGGTTTCGACATCCTTCTTCCAGATGACCTGCCCATCTTTAGCGATCTCCGGGAACGGGCAGTCGTTGCAGACGATGTCGATGTCCATGCCTTTGGATGCGATGGTTTCGATCGGGTGTGAAACGACCAAGAGGGCGGAGGCGCTCAGCGCCCAGGCCCCGATGGCCAGAGCCGAATGGAGCAACATTCTCATGCGACACTCGATGTTCTGCAGTGACAAGAAAACGAGCGACGAGAAGTTAGACAAGAGAGAGATCGTAGGATCGTCCCGTGGCGGGGAGAGAGGATAAGGCCACCGCTACGTAAGCGTGGAAAGATACGCTAGTCCTGATTAAGTAGGTTAAGATATTACGTAACCTGCTTCTAATCTAAGCCAGAACAGGCATCCATTTGTTCCCGTTCCAATCAGCCCCCCAAGTTGGAAGATTCATCATCCTCCTACCGTGACAACGGATGATGCGAGACGAGATCGATGCGCCGAGGACACAGCGTCATCTTGGAATGATTAGAGTGCGGAGCTGGACACAGCATAACTGAAGGAGGCGTCACAATCACATGATGTCAGAGAACTGCCGCACACGGATGCGCAGTGGAGCTGTCTATCAAGTGCAATGTACTCTCTCGGTATGGACTGGGCAAATCCTACAGGTTACTATGCGCGATAGCCATTATCCAGTTGTTACCTGCAATCACCTTGAGAGACAGAACGACAGCTGCAATTCTCCAAAAGCCCCGTCAACTGAAATGGAGCGAACTGTACTCGTAGGTAATATATTCTTGGGCCGGCAAATCGATGCATGACCTAAAATCGTAGTCCGTGAACCATCGAGTCTCCCAGTAGTTACTGCTCGTTCCGAGTCCCGTGGACCTGCGTGCCAGGGACAGACAGCGATCACAGGCAAGCCACTCTATCCTTGTCGATACGTTCCATGATCCGAAAGCTTTGTATCCAGGTGAATGGGCTATTGGTACAAAGACTACCTAGTAATCTACTATATTTTGAAATGCTGCCGTTGTACGTCAAGCATCAACTGCCTGATGAAACACTCGCTGACTGGAATGACAACGTGTAATTCTACATCATCAACTCTGTATCAAAACTCCTTTACATTAACTAGGTACTATGTACGGAGTATAAAGTACTAACCTGACCGTACAAGACTTGGAAGTGTTTTCCTTGTGCTAGACCATCTTGTTGTTCACTCCAGAACCTCTCCCAAACCTCTTCATTAGCGGTGGCGGTTCACAATCACTACGAGGTATGAAATGTGATGACATCGATGCAGCAAGACAGATGCAGTTGTCCAGAGTTTATCGCGATGATGGATCTGGTAACTACCTACCTAATTAACGAATCAACGATGAAAACTCTGGAACTGACCAATCACAGCGCTCATCAAACTCGGAGGCGGAAAAAAAAAAGATACACCGTCCCATCCATAACTTTGACGTGGGTACCGAGTAACCTACCGTACGAGTTGGGCGGAGGGGAGCGGATGAGGACGGGCCGCGCCGCCATAGAGAGACGCATTTTCTGAAGTACATACAGTATGGAAAGGCTAGGGACTTTCCCCACAAGGAACGCATCTCACAGCTCCGTCTCAAAATTCCGGCTCCGAATCCTGGAGTAGGAGGGTTACCTTGTCTTGTGTTGCCAACTTCAGCCGACCAGAGGGCGTATATATGATAAACCAAACCTCAATACCTAGTCTACAGTGTAGTGAAACAATCTCTTTGGACATTGAGGAACATGCTTCTTTTTTTCCTGCATTGCAAAGACTCATCATAGAATGGAAGATGCAGAGCGTGGACGTGTCCGAACCATAGAAAAGCATCATGATCAAGTAGGTAGGCAGTTATAGGTCTCAACACATCCAGGACATTTCGAATAGGACAGATCATGGATAAAACCCGAGAAAGGAATACTCTCCTATGTACCGTAAACAAAACAAGCAAGGACGCATTGGTATCGCCATAACCGTTGACAGTCGTTTTAACAACAATCATGATAGAGACAAGTTCCAAATGAGAACAAAATTGAAGACGAAGTAAAAGAGAAAGTAATAAAAAAAAAAGAAAAAGAAGAAAACTCCCCTCGTTAATCTTTCTGGCCTTCGTTCTCGATCAACTCCACGACAAGCTGACTTCGTTCGTACTTGGGATGCTGCATGCAAAATTTGACAGTTCGACCTCGGCCGGCGTCGCTGGTAGAAGAGAAGTGCCCATTGACGGCGGCGGGACTGAAATTACTGCCGTTCATAGGACTCAACCCGTTTCCGATAGGATTGCCGCCATGGTCCAGGCAGACGACGTTACGACCCGGAATCACCTGTCGTAGGCGCCCGTTCATGGCATTGCGCACCTCTACAAAGTCTTCGTTGAACAGAATCAAGAACCGTCCGTACAGACAGGCGGTTTGCGCTTGGCCGACAAATTCCATGATGACGCTCCGGGATACATCGCCATGCTTGTTCACGTACACGGCACACTCGCTGTACGCGATAATGAACTCGCTGTCGCTGAGTCGGAACATGCCCAAGGGCCGCAGGTCTTTGATACGGTTGCCAATGCTAGTGAGATAGGACTGCGCCTCCGGGGTTTCCGACCGCAGGAAAGGCACCGACCAGGGTTGCTTCTTGTCCAAAGTCATGACCTCAATGCCCCTCTGCGTCGCGATGGCCAGAGAACTATGGAACAAGTTGATGTTGTAGCTCTCGGTCGGGATGTAAAACTCGTCATAATCGCGGAAGAAATCAGTCTGTCCACGTCGAGATAGAAAGCGTGATCGGTTGGTCACAGACTTCTGAAGGACTGGTTCCAGGACCTGGAAGAGCATTGACCGTCAGTAACCCAGACTCCATATGCCACCACGAACATACCTTGAAGGTCGACGAGATTCCATCTCTCTTTTTGTAGAAAACCAGGATCCGATCCTTCATGCGGCCTACAGCGAAAAATCCCACCTCACGGTTTCCGGAGAGCTTCTGGGGCGCACGCCGTGACGAATCATGCTGAGATGTCTGTGCGGGCACTCCATTGGCAGGACATACCACGTCCAAATGGTAAGCGATCAAGGATCGATCTGCGATTAGGAGGAGCAAGTTAAAGTCCTCAAACACCGTGATCTGCGTAACATTGCGAGCGGGGATAGCGCGCACCCACCCACGTGGGTCATCGTAGGGAGATATGAACACTCCGGCATCAGTACCAATAGCACACATGAGCTGGCCGGAGCGTTGCTGGAAGACAGTCGCGCAGTTGACCGCCGCTCGACAGACCACGTTGGGCTTGGGTAAGTTGGCATACCGCGCCTCGACTTCTTGGATGGCTCGATCCAAGGGAGTGCCTTTGATAGTGACCGGCTTCGGACCAGGCGATTCCGAATATGCAAACGATACATCAGCTAATACCCGCAGCCGGAATGGTTCTGCGTTCTGGGCAAAGAGGGACGCGGCATGTTTCGATTTCGCCTCGATGATCTTCTCACACCATTCCTGCCGGTTCTGCAGAGACGTAGAATACAGTGTGTAAGTGCCGGTTTTGCCCAGATGTTTCACCTTGAACGGAAACAGGATCTTGTCATCTCGGGTGCCATCCGACGACGCAAAGGTTGCGTTGGCGCTCGGGTTCGTGCCGGTTCCTGATCCCCGCGCGGCCACCGCTGCCGCCGGAGTGACCGTGGAGATGCCCCGGACCGCAGACTTCACCACCGGGTCGTCATTGGTGCTCTCCAAGACGAGCAGATCCATCGGAATGGGCAGCTTCGAGACATCGTAGATCTCCTGCTTGCCGCTCCTAGGATCACGGCTCTGCACGGCCTTGGCAAGCACCAGGTAGTGATCGAACAAGATGGCGTGGGTGTCCACCAGATTGAATCTCGTCCGTGTGCCTGGCCGTTGAAGGTCGCCTCGGAAAATAACTTGCCGACCAAGGTGCTCCAGATTCAGCTCGACCACCTTTTTCATCTCCGGACGCAATTGTAACTTTGACGATAACTCCATAAGGTCGACCTTCTTTGTCATCTCGCCAACTTTGTTATCACACTCCATCGCGACCATTTTGATTTCCTCGATGGCCTGGGCCAGGTTGGTCTTCTCTTCTGACTCCTTGACCATGTTCTTATGAACCGTGCTGAGGAGCAGCGTGTATCGCTGAATCCGAGTGATCGGGGCCTTGAGATAAGTATCCCAGCTAAGCCGATTCGACTTCGGGTTGTCACGGGCTTGGTCGAGGAACTGCTGGAACATGGGGTTTCGCTCTGCTTCCATGCGAACGAGGTAGTTTGCGTGAGGAAATGTCGCAGCATATTCAATATACGTCGTCTTCGCTCTCCGAATCCACTCCCGGAATATATCGCTGAAGCCTACAATGAAGGGCCCTTGCTCTTTCTGACGGTATTTCATCTGGGCCAAGAGGTAATCTTCATTTACCTTCTTGACTGCATCCACCTTTCCAAAAACGTCCGTCAAGAACTTCTCGAGGCGCTTGGGGTTGATAACCGGCGGCTGGATGGTAGCAAGCTGATCCCGGTACAGTTCTCGTAGCAAGTCCAGCTGCGCGATATAGGCATCCTCGGTGGTGACAATCTCGTGGAGATTGTTCTGACGATCGATTTCTTTTCTAGGATGCGCCTCCCATACCTCCCGCGGCACCTTGTAGAACGTGACCCAGTCTTCTGCCTTCTTCTGTGGCTCCATCATCTCGGCCTTCAGGTTGATCTTCTTCAACGTCCTCATGCAGTGATGCGAGTAGCAACGATCGAAGTTCTCTGTCTCCTGCTCGTGGACCCGGGACGAATAGCAGCCACTGCCGGTGATTTGAAATAGCACGCCGGACAAGGTCCCCTGACCGAACTTGACCCATTCCTCCTCTTTGACCAGTGCACCCTCCTCCAGCATGTTCTTCACGACTCTATCGGCGAGCGTTTCCGCATCGGCGATATTCATGGTTGGAACTTTGTGAGTAAACAACGCGACGATGGCTTCAACAACGGCTTGCTCCTTCAAGTCCGTCTCTTCCTCCGCCAAGTCCTTGATCCAGGCGACGATAGCGCTCAGCGCCCAGGGCTCGGAGCACTTTCGGAACTGCTCTGATGAAAGTTTGGCAGGATTGAACTTCTTGCGCCGTGCAGCTGGAAGAGTCGGCAGATCGAGGGCTAATGCGGACGGCTCCAGCGGCGCATTGTAAGCAAACATGCTTGCAGGGCGATGAGGTAGCTGTTGCTGTGATTGTTGCCTGTGCCTGGCCCGGTCTGCATCGGTCTTGGATCTGATGGGAGGGTCAGTACGCGGTGTGTTACTGTGGTCCGACAAAGATGTCGACCGCGGGACTGTGAACCCATACGAGTCGGATGGAGTAGGCTGTGGAAGAGGTCTACTCTGCCCGGAAGCATCCTGATCCTCCGATCTCCTTGTGGGCGAAGTTCCCGCCGCCGGGGCTACCGGTGGCGGTGGGAGGGGCCGCATTCCAGGATGGAAGAAGAGGTCAGGAGGCTCGCCAGCAATAGGGCTCTCGCTTTCTGAGTGAGCCGCGGAGTCGTGTCCGGCAAGGGCTCCCTCTTCGTCGCCGTCATCGAAACTCATCCTGCGGTTGTTGACGGGCCCTGGCTCGGAGAGACCACCGGTTCCTCCGGTATCCACCCGTGCATTGGCAGAGGACGGGTACGGGAACGGATGAATGGACTCCTCACTGGGAAGATAAAATTGGCCATCGTCTGAGAGATGTCCAGGGTCCTCAGGGTTCTCCGGCCGTTCGACATCCGAAGTTCTTCTGGAGCGAGCTTCTGCTACGGCTTTGAGTTCTTCCTCACCGTAGTGCAGATTCCCCTGGTACCCTCCTTCATAAAGTGCGATGTCGTACCGAGGGACATCACTCTCGCTGTCACTGTCCTCTTTGGGGGGCGTTGAAGACGACGGCACCGCCGACAAAGCTCCGTATGGAGCAAAGAGTGAGCTCCTTGGGCCGCCGCTGCTCTGTAGCCGTTCTGCCTCGGCCCTCTCTTCTTCCTCCGCCTCGCGCATCATGGCCAACCCCGCCTCAGCTTCTGCATCGCTATCATCACTGTAGGCGTCGTAGTTGATGTACTGGCCAGTGCCAGTGGGCACGTTGCCGTTGGTGTGAGTATGTCGCTCATCGGGAGATAAGTGTATGGCCTGATTCCCCTCTGCAAGCAGAGGATCCGGTCGAGCAACGTCGGGCGTGTGCGGGTTTGACTGCGACAGTCGGCTGCCGCTGCTCTCGGCTGCGGTCAACGGTCGTTCCTCCATTGCAGCCTCCACTTCGTTCATCAGGTCGTAAATGCCGCCATTCCCGGTCGGAACGTCCGACTCCTCGGCATCCGGGGGTGGCCCTGGGAGCGGCCGCGCCTGTGGATGTCGATCAAGCGTGTTCGATCGTCTGGGCGAGCTTCCTGCCCCCGCAGGATATGCCGAGGATGACATGGAGGCTGCTACCGCGGGATCTGATCCACTGGAGGGCCTGCCATACGGCTGGTCACCAAAAGACTGGTGAACCGGCGGGGCCGGCGGCAGATCGGGCATTGTAGCAGTCGGCATTTCTTGAGTCACCAGGGTGTCCACGCTCGAGTACAAGGATGACTGCGAGGCTCGGTAGGGCGAATACAGCTGCGGGCTCGCGCCCGGAAAAGAGGGGGCTGAGGTGTAGGTTGGTGACGTTGGCCCAGACATATATCCGGTTGTACTATGCTGGGTCACCGGGGAGGTTGGAGAATAGGGGTAGGGAGGATTCGGAGACGGTTCATGGGATGGGCGAGCTCCATATGCATGATCGGAACTCGATGCGGGCGTTGAATATTGGGCATACCTCGGAGGAACGGAGATTGCTGGTCGCTGAGTATTGATCGCATAGTTTGTCGCGTTCGACGACTGATATGCAGCCGGATTGTACGCCTGGTAATGTTGTGGAGGGGGACTATACTGCGAGCTGGTATTGAGGGAGGAAAACGCCTGCGGATTGTAGGACGTTCCTGGGAGGGAGTAAGAATGCGGCCGAGAGTATTGTTGAGGATTATAGGTTTGGGGGTTGTAGCTCTGAGCATTATTATAGGCCTGGGGATTATAGGCCGGTTGACCCGGCTGCGTCGACGTGGACGCCTGCGGCGAATACGAATGCTGGTAGCTCGAGTAGTTCGACGAGCCACGAGATGACGATCGGCTAGGATTGGAGCGCTGGGAGCCGGCCGTGGAGAGTTGAGAACGGTGCGATCCGAGTGAGCTGTCCGTGGTACTCGTGCGATGGTCATAGACTGCGCCCGTGGCGGCATGGCCGTGCGCCGGGTAGCTCGTGCCATCGGCGGCGAAGTAACGACGGGTTTCAATGGGCGTCGAATCATCACCGGGGACATAACTGGGGGTGCGCCTCAGCGGCTCCGCGGCAGACTGCTGATACTGGTTGTATTGGGAAGTTTGCGGCGTGGACTGTTGCCGCGGCGGGGGCGGCAGGGGCGGCGGCTGCGCGGACGACTGGTTGTAGGCATAGTATGCCGAATAGCCCTGCGGATATTGCGACATCTTCACGGGCAAGAACGGTTGGCCGGAAGGGGGGAGGGCGCGTTGTGGGCAGCGTGCCGTCGTCGGGTCGAACGGCGAGGCGTTGGGCGACCGATCAGACGGAAGACGGAGAATCAGAGCGATCTGCGCGGGCAGATGGCGATCATCGAGCCCGCAGCCCCTCTGGGGTCGAAAAGGCGATCAGGCACGCACAAAGTGGTCGGAAAAAAGGAGGGTTGGAGGTTGCATCCCCGCACGCGTGCCACGGACAGGATGGCGCGTTGAAGCAAAAACGCGCAGGACGCCGAATGCAACTGGGACGTCGTGGGCGACCGGGTGTATCGAGGATAACCGATGCAAGGGGAGCAAAGGCAGTGGGAAAAGGGGTGGGTGTGTTGAGCCGTTGACACCCTAGAGGTAGGAAAGGTACCTAAGTTTCTTTCCCGGAGCCCGAAGGGAAAAATGCTGGGTTTACGGTACCCAAGCCAGCCCCGGCTCAATTCGACTTGGAGCCAAACAGTTGGAGTTTGTAAGAGATAACGAGAGTCGGGATTATTATGGCACAATTTTCGCTTAAACTCGTCTACTCAGGCCTACGGCGGTGTTGTTGCATATTAATATGGACGGGACCCGGCGGAGAGAGAAATGCTGAGCGTTGATGTGTCTCCGCTTTTGACCATTTTACTTATCTAGGTAGTTATTTACTCGGAAAAAAAGAGCATTTTCAGAGCTAGTTAGTTAACATGAGGTCTGTTTGTTTATTTTATTCATTTACTCCGTACAGCGTTGGAAGTTGGACGCTTTGCCCTCGTTAATTCAGCCGTACACCGCGAGAAATTCCCGGTCGGCAATTCTCAAGTGTCTGGTACGGAGTACTCCGTACCTGGTGATTTCCTGCAGGATGCTCCAATGTCTGCAGCAATACGTGCGAACTGCAGCGTCCCGGATCCTGAGTACGTGGGAATTCGGGCGAAAATGAACCCGAGTCTGAGTCTCCCAGTCTGCGAAAAAAAGGTTCACGTGTCATGCAGCAGCCTCAACAACTGCTTTCCTCGTAAAACTCCAGATTGGCAAGGATTTCTCCAGGCTGAGCAGAAATATCTTCCGATTAAACCTTGCCGGAATCTCGGCGCTGATTCGTCATTGCCCTGACCTGCCAGGACGTTGGGGCGACGGCCAATCACAGGATTCCTACATCGGTGAGTTGGAGATGAAAGTGGGACAAGCCACGTGTGGCTGGTCAGGGCGGTGTGCACTGCCACAGATGGCTGTGTGGGTTGTGGAGAGTGCGGCTCTGCTCACCTAGCCCTAATTGCATACCTCATACGGAGTATTTCCGGCCAAAGATTAATGCCGTACCCCTTGGCGGCTGCTGCCGTTGGGCTGAGCTGAGACAAGGGATTGATCTGTCGCTGCCGCTGCTGTTCGTCGTGGTATCGGAACTGCTTGCTTTTTAGAGTTAGGGTTGAGGGTTTGTATAGGTAGTAGATGCTATCCTCCATCCGCGCCATATCCACGTCAAGGGATTAAGCACCTAACTAGTTAATTAATGGTCAGAGAAATCCGATCCAACAAGGGTTGGCATTCACCATACTGAACTGCCATGCAGGCCACTTTATCTCGCCTTGAATCGCATCGACGTGTCATATCGGACAGAGCTTACTGTCAATTCAACCGTCCTGAGAACGGAATCTACTCCTCGTAATTGTCAAAATGTGACGAATTTTCACTGAATGAATAGGCCTATAGCATTGATGGCAAAAACTACTCTGACGCATGTCTGAGGAGAAATGCGAGTATCCGGACTTTGAGACTCGAAGGACTGCTAACTCATGCATACTATTACTGAATCGATGACTCGCGGTAGGAGCAGCGTAGTTGCTTCTCTGCTCGACATCATGGAATAGCCTTGCGCCTGACTTGCCATCGCAGAATTCGCACGCCACATGTAATCAACTTGGTAAAGTGCTGGAACCGAGACCAGTTCGCAGCGCATGTGAGTTGAAAAATCTATTACAAACACAATAAGAGTACAACCTCTGTCGACAGAACGGATCAGATCACAACCTGAGACTATCACCGACAGATTAATGAACATAGCCAAAGTAATACCGTATTCTCTCAGACCGGACTGCGCTTCCCCATTGTGTGGAACCCATCTATTTCGGACCGTGGTATGCGATCTCAACCTCAGTGTTGGAGATCTTCTTGGGAGTCGCAACAAGCTGGCCTTCATACATCAAAGTATTGATCAGAGTAGCGCTGCCAGAATCCACCAGTGCTCCCGCCTCGATTTCTGCCCAGGTGTGGGTGAACTTGACGTTGCCAAAGTTGGGGGGAGGAATGACTCCATAGAAAGGGTTCACAGCGTTCGAAACAGTCCAGTGCGCATCCGCGCCGCGAAGAGCGCTCCTGGAGGGATCGTCCGGAGCCGCGTTCACCGTAACTTCCTGGCCGGTGGACAAGTTTTCAAAGACAATGGTGGCTGCAGTCGGGCTGGTGGTCTTGATGGAAATCTGCACCTCATCGCCGGGGCCCACCCTCAGCTCGTACACGTCGGGAGTGTAAGTCGTCCGCCACCACTCCCAGAAGGCGTGATATTCGCGCTCTCCCTTCCAGGGAGATTGACAGTGGATGCCGGCCAGCAGCATGGCGTCGGTGTAAGTGCGACCGTCAATGCCAATCGTGATATCGAGACTGGCCTTGTAGTCATACTGGTTTTCGGCGGGAAAAGTGACTTCGGGAACCTTAAATCGGGCGCCGATCCCGGTGAACTTGGACTCGAATGGCATATATTCATACCCTGCGCCGCTCCAGCCGTAGTCGTCGTCCTCGCCGTCGCGGGTCACCAGCGTGTTATTGACGGCTGGCGGCACCAACGATGCTGCGTCGGCATGTTGCTGTTTATCTGCCAAAGGAATGGCTGTCGCCGAGATAGCAAGAAGAATCTGAACAAGTAAAGGAGAGATCTTCATTGTTAAATCGAAATACAAACAATTGCCAATAGACGATGACCGCCAGTATGAATGAGTGTCCGTGCACTGAAAGGAGTGACGAGTTGACTTGATCAGGATCAATCTGGGGGGCGGGGGGTTGTACTTCATTTATATCTCTTCAAAAATCTCGACTGTGGAACGGAGTACGACTCCATTGACTAATCACTCGTAGCGATCTTCATATTTTCATATAAAATGGTACTAATAATCTTATGAAGGTCACGTACTGAGTCTATGCTCGGTGGTTAGTTTACGAGTATCCTGAACTATATTATCACTAACCACTCTAACAGGAATCAGCGTCCCCTTAGGGCTACCCCGCTACAATGTTTTCCGCCTTGAAGGAGCCCATAAGGAGGCAACTTCGCTCCGCAGTCGCATAAACAGCCTGCTCTCCCGCTATGTTGGCTATTTGCTTTCGTAAACGCCTCGAAATTGCATTGGCATCGACCTGTTCCTCGCTTACCTTTGCTGACGTTGGTTAGAGACCATGACCGTTAATTGGAGTGAGCGACTGTGAAATGGAAAGAGTGATGGGTTGGCTTGATCGATGTCAATGATGGGGGGATGTTTCCTCGAAAAAAAATGGACTCGAGTACTACTGGTAATGAACAGTCGCTCCGCATAAGAATCAGGGTCTCAACTATTACTGAATAATGCATGATTGAAATTTAGATTATGCACAGAATCCACTCATTATGCAGTTATGAGCGATCCTGTGTTGGCCAACAGCTTTCTAGCAGGTTTTGGTGATCATAATTGAAGACTTACAGTATTACTGTACATAGTATTACTTGAAATCAAAAGAACTACCCAGAGTGCCGGTGCTGTTGGAAGCCAACAGTCTCAGATGCAGATATTGTCAATGATAGGTGCAAAAAAAGTTGCCCTGAGCTAAGATCCAGGCACCTTTCTTGAGCTGCTGCATGTCTTACAGTATTGTATAGTACAGTACTACTCCGTACAAAGGAAGCTGTAGGTTGGACTCATTTGATTCTACGGTCATCTTGTTTTGGTTCCTGCCAGATGTATGATTGCTTGCTTCCATCCACTAGAAAATGAAGTAACTACTGTAACTGAATCTTATCTAACCTGAGTTAAAATTAAGTTGACGCCACTCGGAAGGCCAAGACGCAAGCAGGACCAAGACCTGGTAGGCAACATACTGTAAGAACCATGGCCATGGAGTAATCAGTCCTATCGCACACCGGGAGCGGCCTTGAAGCTTGGATACCGAGTACTAGGTCCTTGTCTGGAGGTACAGTACCTCTAGGCCTACTTGTACTACTAGTACTAGTTAAGCCCTACCTAGTACCTATTACTCCGCAGACGAAACAATATAAAAATGATTGTTGTAATATGGAATTCTAGACTAGAGTGGATCGACAGGAAGCGACATCCGATCCACAAGTGACTCGCATACAACTCTCATAGTTCATAACACATCTCATTAAGTACAGAAAAAACAAAGTCATGGCCCAACCTCCCGGGATCTCCCAGAATTCTCCCAAAGTGCCAAGCATTCCACCTCAAAGTCACGTGATCTATCTTACTTCGTCCACATTACTTCGTCGAGTAGGTCACGTGTCGCGAAAGCCCTGAAACGATGTGAGCATAAAGGTCGGAACAACCGCAGGAAGGATCGGAAAGCAGCGGGCAAAGGAGAATTTCATATGATCTTACCTGTTGATAGAGGTATCCTTTGTTTAACAGTCTTGAGGCATGCCGCTCCGCCACGCGTCACCAGTGAGAGTGCCGAGTTTAAAAACCATTACCAACAGTGCTTTCTCTCCAGATATCAGCCAGAGTGGTGTGTTCCTCGGAGTTGCTCCGGATTACCTCGGAGCTGGCTCGGCTATACGGGAGTATGTCCAGTACTCAGCCGGCTCCATCTCCAGCATATAGAGCTCCGAGTTCCATGTAGATAGGAGATCGGGCCTAGCTAGTGTCCTCATTCAGTCCATTCCTTTCTAGCCTTCCTCCCAGCTCCTAGTCGTCCGATACCAGAAGACAACCAATAGGTATCTGATCTCCCCCACCAGATTGCACTTTGTCCCATTGCTCGGAGCCCCTGTATTTCAGATCGCTGAAGTCAATTTCAGCATTGTGGGCCCCAAGGGTCTCCGCATTTCTGAGCACTGCGGGTGTCACGGTCGTCGTTGCGGGTCTCGAGCGTGTTGTCGACGGCTGGGTCTGCCAAAGGAAGGGCAGCGGCCGAGATAGCCAGAAGAATCTGGGCAAGGAAAGCAGTAACCTTCATCGTTGATCAAAGGCTTGATATACAAACGAGTAAAACGAGAGGCGATGATCGTCAGTAGGAATGAGCGTTTGTGTCGGCTACTGGAAAGAATCACGAGTTGACTTGGTCAATGGAAGTCGACTTTGGGGGATGTGGTGCTTCAAATACTTCGGTTTGATAATCATCAGTCTTTGCAACAGAGTGTTATCATACATACTCGATTTGTTCATTGTTCAAAGTGACCATCAAGATATCGGCTACATAATTCCGAGTCATTGAAGTCGACTTTATATTAGGCTATGCAGAGAATACAACGTTTTGGTGCAGTAATGAATGATTCTGTATCGATATTAATCTAAAACTGAACAGAATCTGATGATAATAACTGAAGACCTACTGCTATAAGTAGTAGTCGAGTGGAGGTTGAGATGTGCGAAGAACCTCCCAAATGCTCGATGCCGGAATGCCGGCAGAGACCCAACATTCTCCAGGTGCAGGGATCATCAGCGATAGGCAGATAATTGCTCTATGCTGAGACATAATCCACTAGGCTGCTTGAACTGCTCCACGCCTCATAGTAGTACGGAGTACTACTATTGTGCAAACAGTGCTCTGTACCAAATCGTTACCCAAGTTGAAAGAGTCGTCTCTCCTCAAGGTGTAAGTACTCTGTGAAATAAATTTAAAGAAAGAAGATGTTGTAGGTTCCTACCAAGTGTTTGACCTGCTCGTTTGAATGTTGTCACTCATGGAATATCAGCTTGTTACTGCATCTTGGCTCCAATCCAACCAGACCTAAAATTATATCAAGTCGGCGCTTTTGGGGCTAAGATAGTATACGTCGTAGATAGCGAGGAGTCCAGCACGGTATTAACCGTTCGTAGGTGCCTTCTGTAGCATTCAGTAGTGTGGATTCTACTCTGTAATCCATGCAAAGTGTACACGATCAAGATCCTGAAGATTCAAGGGACAATAGCATGAATGAAAACCAGGTCAGAAGGATCATAAACAGTACCTAGAGGCAGGTACCAAACTTATCAGGTTATTACCTTGAATGCTGGATAGAGCGGCCCTGGCGGGGGAACTCCCTCCGGTCTACCCTGCCATCTCCCGCTGGCCTCGAATGCGTCGTAGAAACTACTTTTACTTTCAACGTTCAGATGGCACATCATCATGGCAAAGACTGATTGTTTGAACTGCATCAACCGCTCGTACCATCAATGAGGCCCAGAGTGCTGACTGTGCCAGTATGGCAGGCGTCTTTGTGATGATTTGTGATGACGATCAAGTTTGTAAAGTAAGTATGGATGGAAGGCCTAGGCCTTTTTGCACCTCCCAAGGCAAGTAGGTAGTAGGTACTAGTAAGCACCACTTGTGGCTCACTAAGAAAGTACCTTACACTGAGTATCAATCAGCATTTGAAAATCTTTTGAGCACTTTGTCTCTCAGTAGCTAAATGCAAACCCACCTTATGCCAGCTATCAAGATTCAGAGCAACTGCCAATACCATCCAACCTCCGTTTCCAGACTCTGAAACGGCGAGGGGGATAGAGAGCAATGTGGGGGGGAGCATTACGTAGCATCAAGCACTTCCCTGCAGTACAGAGTACTGTACTGGGCCTTTTTCTGACGGGCGTCGACACCATAGCGCAGTTTCAACAACTGCTGTGTCAATCAATGCGACACCAAAATGTCACTCCAATTTCGAAAGGGATCAGTGTCAAGCGTCCAAAACCATGGAGAGCATTCTTACAACGAGGCTTCATCTATTCGCGAAGATGGTGAGAGATGACGTGATTACAAGTATACAAGTATTGCTCGAAAAAGCCGGAGTTCCTGTAGAAGTAAGTTATTTATTTCGATTAGTCCTTTGATGGACTTTTTTACTTTGAGAAATTAGCTTTTTCACCAGTTACCCTTTCTTTTCTCATGCTGTGCTTGTGCATCAGGAGCTTTCTTTTTGTTCTTCAGATCGACGCAAGGGACTCGGCTGGAATCCCGGCTTGCCCTACCTCTTGCGACTGCATCACGGACGGCTCTACGTGTAAGCAGAGGATGAGTATGACTCACGGCGTATCCTTGCCTCGCGACTCCGACAACGGCCAGACGGACGAATCAAACTGTACTAGTAGTGCCTCAATCTAGCAGACAACCACCCAACGCTATGGTGGCAGAAAAGGATTTCCTTCTCGCCGGCGCTTTGAACTGGGTGAATGCACTTAGCCTATTGGGCTGAATCTCAAGCCGCTGAATCATAATTAGAATGTCAAATTGTTGAAGAACCAGAGTGTTCCATAGATAGCAGAAATCATGGTCGGTTATCGATAACTCCTTGAGATGCGAACGGAAGCTGGAAGACGCTGGAGGCCGTGCGGAATGATAGCCATCGGATGGAGCGAGAACCAACAAATCATCGGGAGCGTCTCGGAAAGTGATAAACACATGACCCGCGACACTACTGAGCCATGGGGCGTTATGTGGAGAGAGCCGCCAGGCTGGTACTCGGCAACGAAACAATGGATCAGAGAAGAGACGCACGGGAAGAATGCTACCCAGACGATTGCCGAGACGATTCAGGAGCTTGACTTCCGAATCCGAGAGCTTCAAGACCTGACCAAATAGAGATTGTTTGATGGTAAATTGTGAAGCATCTTCTCACGGAGGGGCTCCCAAGGGAATGCAACTCTGTCACGGGATGTCGATTCGATCAGTCGGCGAAGAAAAACTGAGACGTGAACTTTTGTCCAGGGTTGAAGAAATGAAGACTATAAGAACGGAAAGGATCTCGAAGTTATTGAGAACGGGATTGCGGACTGCGTGGCGGACGGCCCTCTTAGAGAGTCATAGTTACCTCCTACTGAGGACGAAATTCACTCCGTACATCTCGCACGTCGTGATATCGGAACCCTAAAGGAACAATAAATGAAAATCAGATCTGAAAGATGATAAAATACCATACTACTATATCAGGTTAAGCTTTCAGCCTTGAACCCTGAACCCCTGCTAGAGCGGAAGATCGCGAGGGGGACTCGGGGAAGGGAATAAGCGGGCCCCTCCCGCCCTAGCGGCGGTTGCGGATCGTCTTGTCCCGTCCCTGAAATTCTTCAACTTTCAGTGCTGGAAACCCATCTATTAATAATGTCGAGGCTCAACCAAAGAAGTACGGAGTAGTACCTCATACTATTCACTATGAGCGAGACTCAACGTGCTACCTAATTGTGCTCGTTTGGCAAGAATCATGGTGATGACTGATACTAGTAGTACTACAGAAGGCTAGACTTTGAAGGCACTAGCAGTACACCGTACTCCGTAGTACTTCTAAATCATTCGAGTATCTGAGCCCTATGAGCACAAACTATGAAATCCCACCCGGCTCCAGTCGTCGAAGACTCGAAACTCAGAGCAACTGCCAGCACCAGCCACCTCCATTGACAGAGAACGGCAGTGAGAGGGACAGACAGAACGAAGAGGAGCATTGGCAACCATTGCTATCAGTTC
This sequence comes from Thermomyces dupontii, assembly GCF_041956625.1. Classification (NCBI taxonomy): domain Eukaryota; kingdom Fungi; phylum Ascomycota; class Eurotiomycetes; order Eurotiales; family Trichocomaceae; genus Thermomyces; species Thermomyces dupontii. Next base: position 582,369 of record NW_027192310.1, on the reverse strand, counting down.
CTTGCTTGCAGTACAGCTCTGAACCATTTCAAGTCGATCGATCAGACCCGACTCAAACATGTACATACCGTGATCTGCATGTGTTATTGTGTTTACCCCAAGGTATATGTTGGTTATCGAACTCTCAAAGATCATTGGTTCATTCTTGAATACAGTAATTTACGAGGAAGGTTTCGAAGATCACTTCCTAATCAGGTTTAGTGTCCACTGTGGGGTATGATTATCAACCTTATCAAACCTGCGATCTTATCAGTATTCAGTCCCCGTCTGCTCCTGGTGTCTCTGGAAATGGAAGCATGGTGTTGAGAACAGTACTAAGTACTCTACCTACCATGTAATACTTTATAGTACCTGTATTTTGTTGGGATCCCTTACTTTCCCAATGCTCTACTGTACATTGAAATATTATCTCGTCGCCTAAGTAGTATATCTCGCGACGGGAGTTGTCTCAGCGCCAGCCTCCTTATCTATTGGCAGATTCAGCATGTACTACTATAGTAGCTTTAGATCGCAATGACAGTTTCGAATTACAGATCACATAAATCAATTGAACCGCGACAATCTGAACTTTATCTCTAGGAGAACAAAATTATCCCGCATGAGGGGTTAGTACTTGTCCAGCCAATGAAACACGCGATGTAACGACCTAACTTGTATCCATGATATAGAAAGTAGTCAATGTAATTAGTACTAAGCCGTTAACCCGGAGAGAATTGAGAAGATAATCAAGAAGATATTGAGAATGCCTACCTATGTCCGACCTAAGTGCGTAGAATATCTCAAGCTAGATGACATCAAGCATAGTATGTAAACCGATAGCTCATCCATAGATGTACCCCATAATCGGTAACCTCACCAACGCCCATATTGCCATTTGAGTCAACAGATCGCACAGTTGTGATCCGGAGGGGTGTTTTGCCCCTCGCCCGAATCACTGCAGTCTGCTGATTGATGATAAGTTGATTGCTTTTTCCTTTGCTTTCCAGCATACCCCGGCCGGAAATCAACGAATAATTGAACTACCACAAGAAAGATCTTGAAGCTGTCAACAATCAAAACAAGACGGCTCGCAACTATTGTGTCACTGGCCGTCGTAGATTTGATCCGGCCCAAGTGTGAAATCACCCTTATGCCTGTCTTTTGGTGCCACCTGATCGGGCTTGACGTAACGAGACGTGATCGCAAACCGCAATTTGTTCTCGGGCTTGACCGCATGCTCGTAGTATTTCTGCATGTCAGCTCCGTGCATGACTACGAGATCTCCGTGATGCAGGTCAAGGGTTATGATTGGATCGCCTTCCTTGCGTCGGATTGAACTAATCAGGGCCAGGCGCTGTGCGTCATACTCCTTTCTGGAAATTTTCCCACTTTGGTACTGCGCTTTGAGTGCTAGTCGCTCACTAGCTCTCTCGCAGCCGGGAAGCACAATGTCCTCGGGGAGCAGCTTCTTTGCCGCCGAACACCCGCGGAAATACTTATCCTTTAGGCGAATCCGCATTGTGGATTTGGATCCAAGCGACAATGTCGCGATGCTGGGTCCGAGTGACGATTCACCATCATCATGATACTGAATAGATTAACATTTACGAGACCAACACGGATCATTCAGCGTAGACAACTTACTCCAATTGACATGTCTTCGAAATATGCTAGGATCAAAAGCTCATTGGGCGGCACAAACTCATCTCCAGCCGCACATACGGCCTGCTTCGTCGCCCATGTGAGCCGCCCTAGGGCTTTCATGATTACCGGTGGAGCTTCGTTGAATCCTTTGGAGTCGACCGATACAACATACTTGTACGGCATCCCCTGTACGCAAATGGGGTAAGCACTGTTTCTTGGATGCGCCTGAGAGACAAGGGAGTTGAGTGACATACGTAATTGACCGCAAAGTGAGATGTCAGCGTCCCAGCAACTGTATGATGGATTAGTAGACGCAAGCATATCGAGAACAAGATGTACTTGCCAACGCTCTGCTTCAACGGATAACGACGCAGACCAAGATCCACGAGCTGCAACTCTCGAAACAAGTCGTTTGGGCCACCAGGCTGGCCGAGGACCTCACGATTGGCGCTGAAATGAGTGACCGTACCTATATTCGGAATGTTGTATGTGAACTTCTGATATGTCCGGGAGACTTCCCGTATCGGCATAATGCCTTTTGTGTTCAGTCTGATGGCTCGTTGAATCGCCCCAATTTCCAAATCTGTGAGCACCGAACGTAACGATGCTACGGGTAACCGAAAAGTTCTGGAAAAGGAACAGTGGGTGCCAGACTTCCCAATATCGTGCTCGTCAAGAGGGTCGTGACAGATCCATCCCTCCCAACGTTTACGAGCGATGCACTTGTGGCATTTTGGGCACACAATTCCTTTCCATGCAACCCGGGAGAACGCAGCGTCTGGAGAGGGCTCGAGCGATGAAAGCAGGTCCGGAACGAGACTATACTGTGGTCGAACCTTCTCATCAGGGGGTTCACGAGCCCTAAGGAAAGAAGGATCAAATGTCAACTCGTTCGGAGGCGGACATCCATCCAGTTTCCAGAAGGCGCGGCATTGGGGATTCAGACACATCCAGCCTTCGGCATAGATCCGGCAGCTAGGCAATGAGCATGATTCGCAGACCTCACTCTCGAACTGAGAGAATTGGCGTTGGGCCAATGGTAAGGGATCAGGCGACGATTCTGCCGCCCACCAACTCTTCTTTTCGAGGTCCAGTTTCTGAAGGCGAATCCGCGCACCAGACTTCTTCCCAACTTTCTCAAACCAGATATGAGTAACCCGGAAGAAGTCCATAACATTGTAACGATGAGGCAATTGAGCTCCAAGCGCCGGGCAACGGTTGCCTGATTACAGTCAACGAAGAGGATTCTGGAAGATCAAGTGACCAATTAGGTCGACAGACCAATAATGAGTCCTACGGCGAGTCCAGCCTCTTTACTGCCCATGATTGATTTCAACGCTCGGTTTGACTCATCGTGATCTTTCAGCAGAACCAAGTTGCCGTTGCCGTCCTTCTCACACCCGCCACCCCTACAAGAAGGTCAGCTCGGTACTCAAACTGAAATAGACCCAAATTTACACTCTGGTAATAATAGTTTCGTCGTCGACGTATGTCCGAGGACCACTATCGGCGTCCAGCAGCCAGCCAAAGCAGAGACCTTTATCATGGTAAGCTCCCCCTTGGACAGCTCGGAACCAGGGGAGGGCATCACAGAGGTCGGTTCGGGACTTGGAAAGAGTTAGGGCTTCTTGCACTCTGCCTGCCTCGACGCATCCATTGCCACTGACCTCGGCCCATGCTGGTGGGTCTCCACTCAGACCGTTGGTATTAGGCGAAAGGGCTGGTTGTTCAACCTTTGGCTCTGCAAAGAGTTGATTTAGGTCCTATGTTAAGGAAACGCTGACTTTGGAGACTTACCATCAATTCGGACTCGTTTTACAACGGCTCTGGAATGAGTTTTGCGCCGTTTGACCGCCTAATGTCTATGAGTACAAATCACTCTGCTGCAAAGGATGGCTCAGGGTAGCCTCTCAACTTGCCATTCTCTAGAAGTCGCAACTGATGAAGAATTTCCTCTGCAGGTGAGGAAGGAAAAGCAAAATGTTGTTGCTTCTTCGGCATGTTCGAAATATATAGCCGTAGACTGTCAATGAAAGGGAAGGTACGATCGGCCAGACCTCTCGAGGCAAGAGCAACACCAGCTGAGGGAATGAAGCTTCATTTTCTCTGTCCAGATTGATGACAACGAAGTACCTAGTACTGATGGTTGATCTCTCCAGGATTTGACTGATCGAGGGGCTTATTGTAGGGTTTGGGTTAGGGTTCAGCTTCTTTTGAGCCGAGGAACATTCCCAAGACGATTCTGCAGGACTGAACGGGGCAATACCTACAGCGTTAGTTAGCTACAGCGGCTACTGCTCCGTACGGAGTACGCTGTGGCAGATAATTCTTGAATGACCAAAGTCAGAAAATGAGCACAACATTGTCTACGACTACACATGGTTCAATCGAGTATATATCTGTGGTTTTGAATGCGATTTCGAACAACGGAGCTCAATTCGACACATTCGACCGATTCCCAATAACCTAGGTTAGGTTACTTAGGTTAAAGTATCCATCTTGGCAAACCCCAATCGTCCCAGAGCTTCCCCGCACGAGGCCTCACTTACCTAACCCCGGATTTCAGACCGGCGAATCTCCGACTTGGAGACGATCGGGTTTCTGACCGCATTCTCCCGTGCCTAGGATAAATTCGGGGTTTCCTCCTCTTACCAAAGCATCTTGTACCATACAGAGCTCGTCGAGAACAGTGTCCCTTAAGCTCCCGGATGACAAGATGGTGTTCCTCCCTTCCAAGGATCTGCCTCCATTGCCCCATATCCCCGACGATGTGCCAATCTGCGATTTTATGCTCGATGAGCGATTTGGCCGGTTTCCGCTCGGCTACTCCAGGGATCCCTTCACTTGTGGTTTGACGGGAAGAAGCTATTCATGGCTTGATGTAAGAGACCGCGTGGATTATCTATCTCGGGCCCTGGCAAAGGAGTTTGGCTGGCATCCCAATCAAGGCACCGAGTGGGATAAGGTCGTAGGGGCCTTTCTTCTGAATACGGTGAGTTTAGTGCCGGAGGTTTGAAACCGAGTTTGCGGAAAACTGACCTCGGCCCCCTGCGTAGATTGACTCGCTGCCCTTGTTTTGGTCGGTCCATCGGTTGGCGGGTGTCGTCACCCCGGCCAACGCGGCCTACTCTGCGGCGGAATTGGCGTATCAACTGGACAATTCAAAAGCCAAGGCGCTGTTCACCTGCTTGCCGCTTCTCGACACGGCCTTGGAGGCTGCCGACAAGGTCGGAATCCCTCGTAACCGGGTCTATCTTGTAGATGTGCCCCCGCAGGTAGCAAAGGGCGCAAAAGCTCAGGGCAACTTTAAGACCTTGGAACAGTTCATCAAGGAGGGACAATCCCTCCCCAAGCTGGAGAAGATTCAGTGGGGTCCCGGCGAGGGAGCGCGGAGAACGGCATTCCTGTGCTATTCGAGTGGTACCTCAGGCCTTCCGGTGAGTCCAGTGCAACGGTTCACTCGGCTCCACGGAAAAAAGAAACAAAGAGGTCTAATCGAGCAAGTAGAAAGGAGTCATGATTTCTCACCGAAACGTCATTGCCAATTCTATTCAAATAGCGACTTTCGAGACCCCATACCGAGAGAGTCTGTCGACGATACAATCGAAGCTTGACAATGAGCCCTATTGCGCAATCGCTTTGGATCTTCTTCCGCAAAGTCATATCTATGCACTGGTGTATATTTGCCATGCCGGCCCATACCGCGGTGACCAGGTCATCGTCTTGCCTCGATTTGAGCTGAAGGCTTTCCTCGAAACAGTCCAGAAGTTCCGCATCACTGAACTTTTCTTGGTATGACAGGCCATGTCATTTGCATGAAGGCTGGAAAAACTGAACGGTTTCAGGTCCCGCCGATTATCATCAATATGCTGCGCAATAAAGACCTGTTGCGCCAATACGATATGTCCAGCGTCAAGTGCATGTTCACCGGCGCAGCGCCGCTGGGCGCCGAGACTGCCAAAGAATTGCACGAAGTGTTCCCCAAATGGGCAATCAGACAAGGATACGGTCAGTACTCTCCCCTGTTGATAACGAAGTCTGCGACTCATCCGTATTTGCAGGCTTGACGGAAACCGCCACGGTGGTGTGCTCAACCTCCCCGATGGACATTTGGTTCGGTTCGAGCGGGAACCTCCTCCCTGGTGTCGAAGCCCGCATTGTCGACGCGGACGGGAAAGAGGTCATCGAATACGATAAGCCTGGCGAGTTGGTGATCCGCTCACCAAGTGTGGTCCTCGGATATCTCAACAACGAGAAAGCCACCAAGGAGACTTTCTTTGATGGATGGATGCGGACCGGCGATATTGCCATGATTCGTGTCTCCCCGAAGAAGACCGAGCATGTATTTATCGTCGATCGCATCAAGGAACTGATCAAGGTCAAGGTACGACGGCCCTTTGGGGATGTCCTCCTCTGAAATCATCCTGTACTGAAAAAACATCTTCAACCAGGGCATGCAAGTCGCGCCAGCAGAGCTCGAGGCGCATTTGCTGGACCACCCGGCTGTCGCTGATTGCGCCGTCATTGGCGTTCCCGATGAAGCAGCAGGAGAGATTCCAAAGGCATTCGTCGTCAAGTCACCGGCTGCCGGGAACGACGACGACGCCGCCACCACGGCTGCAATTATGAAGCATGTGCAAGACCACAAGGCCCGGCACAAGTGGCTCAAAGGAGGGATTGAGTACGTTGATGTGATTCCCAAGAGTCCGAGTGGGAAGATCCTGCGACGTTTGCTTCGAGACAGGGAGAGGGAGAAGAGGAGGGCAGCTGGTGGGAAGCTGTAAATTGAAATGGCATCAAACACGGATTGTTTCTGGGTTCTGGATACTATGCATATGGACACAGTCGTGATATCATCCACCCGGACTACTTTAGAGTGCATTTGAACTACAGGATGATCTCAAAGCATGTCATGAGTCTTACCAACCCTCCAACTTACGGCCGATCAGTCAAATCCTGTACAAGTATGCTCGCTGAATTCAACTGGCGCATGGGAATCTTTTCAACAGTACATGCCCGAATCATCCACAAAACCATTTCGATCCATTTACCTCCATTTTACATCAAACCCGCATGAAATCATGCACATGAAACCCGGCATAAAACAAAGAATGTGAACAATGCTTCGTCAACTCCGACTATCTCATGATCCGTTCACGGTCGTTCATGCCTCATCTCCCGTACGGTTGATAGCTGGTGTCGGTATCGGAATACCTGGAGCCGTACGGACCTGGATAACTGGTGTTGTAGTCGTGCAGCGCCGATCCCGACGGAGCACCTGCAGTGGGATCGTACGGTTGCACGCCGCCGCCGCCATGATGATGATCCTCGGCCTCGTGTTGTTGGAGCAACGTATAGTCTTCGTCGCGGTCACGCCCATAACCCGCGGACGACGATGGTCCTTCGTTGACTCGCCCAGAACGGAACTCATCTTCTTCGTCAAAATCGTGCACCGGAGTCGAGGCGAACGCGGCCTTGGTCTGCGCGTCAAAGGTGGGGTCTGCGACAGAGTCCGGCATGGTGCCTGTTCGACGGAAGTGGACTACATTGCGGATGGAAAAGAAGCTGGTTGCAATGAATGCCAGACTGGAAACAGGTCAGGACGTTGGTCCAGGGACTGTTAGGACCACTAAATAGGGTGGACTTACAAGATAACCACGCCGAAAATGACGGTGGCCGTGCTGATCCTGCACTTTGACGGAGGCCCATATGCAAAGGCGTCGCAGCCGGACTTCTTCTCATCTTCATTTTCGTTATCTTTGTTGTCGTTCTCCCCCTTTCTCTTGCCCTCGGCCACGTATGAAGCGACAGCAACCCACCCGCTGAACCACAGAATCACCATGAGCACGTCGAGGGTCGCAAAGGCATAGACATTGCCGAACCGGCGTGCGCGGGGGAACGTTGGCACGGCTACCAAGTAAATCAAGAAGGGTATCGACAGCCAGCACTGCGAACGAATCAGTCGTGCTCGACAGGGCAATTAATTAATCAGAGACCCGGATGTTCCGAAACTCCCACGTACCAAGCCGAACAACCACCCCGAGCGACCATCAATGCCACCACCTTTGGTGAAGACAGCGATGCTGAGCGCCCAGGTGAAAAATATCAACACTCCTTGAAAGGCATGAAGCAGGTTCTTTATCCGCGCGGGACTTGCGGACGGTAGTCGCATGGTGGTTGGGGATTCCCACGGTGTAGTTGATGGGACACGCGCGATCTAAACAGCGTATCTCAGCGACCGAAGCTGGGTTGTCGTCTCCTGTGTACAATCGAACCTGGGATCGTAAAGGAAATCGTGTCCTGATAGGAATTCGTTAGTTGTTTACAGAGTACGGAGTACGTCGAGGACGATTTGAATGTGTTGCGGCCAGGATTTGTTTACAGTCAAGACAAAAACTGCACGCACCTCTAGCAAAACAAATCAGATGCACGTTATCACAAGCCCAAACGTGGCTGATAATCTGGAGCAAAGAAATAAATGTGAAGACCTTGGCCAACACTGAGCGCGAATGCGGCGGCTCTTCACTTTGCTCCGGCAACGAGTCTGTGCCTCTGTGGGCCTCTTCGTCTGCTTCAGAGTTGAAACTGGGTACGTTGTCCTCTGTCCGGGATAAAGATCTTGCTCCAACGGGATTTTACGAAGACTCTCGAAGATTATTCTGCTTCATGGGCTACGACTCACAGGCCATTTCGATCGTTCTCATACAATACGAGCTTCTCGAGGATGATCCTTGTTCACTGTCCAGAGGTAGCTGAGCCGAGCCTAACTACGAGTACAGTAATGGAAGATAGAAAAACTCAGCCGCCTGCAAAGCCACACCTATTGTATACTCCGTATCTTTCCTACTTATCAGAGAAGTGATCTGCGAACGTGTGGCGCAGCAACAAGGCAAACAAATCAAACATCTGATCCGGCTGTGCATGTTGACGCAACCACGTTCCGGAATCGTCTCTGAAAAGGTTCGACAAGGGCGTTGCAAGAGTGCTCCGTACAGCACGCGTTAGACCGCTTGTGAGCTGTCGAACATTTCTTCTGATGAAACCCAGATCAGCCTCGGAGTCCTCATGATTCTCGGATCGAAATGCGTCCCTCGCTGATGGATCAATCCACCGTTGAGGCCGTTGAGTGATCTTGAAGGCCAATTGGGAGAGGAACTTGAGGAAACGACCCCATTAAGCTGATGTGAAGGTGAAGGATGACCAACTGGAGGACCGGATATACCACGCGAGCCTTTCATTGCCGTGCATATCCCCTTCGTTATGGGGGACTTGATTGTCGTGGGAGTCTTAGGGATCATTCTGAATGCAAAACACAAGAATCAGGCTTTTCAACGGAAGCTTGCAGAGTTCCCATCCACAATCTGTTTTCTGCCATGGTAAGGGAGACGGCTTGTTCTGGTGCTGACTGGGTGAATTGTTCAACTGTCACTCAGCCCAATTGTTCAGAACCCAAGCTACCGACCAGATGTTGGTTGATGGTTACGTGGGAACTCTTTGACCCTCGATTCATACTGCCTAGCTAGCAAAGATTTAAAAGAAGGCCTGATTTGAGATCTACACCAGCCGGGTTACCGAGCGAAGCCCACCCATGCCGGCCCGATATACTTAATCGATTCGGCCGAATCTGATGCTTGCTTTGAGTCTTCTGATCCTCTTCTATGAGACGTACAAACTTCAGCAAAATGCAGAATGCAAGCTCCGTCGAAAACCCTTGAGATTTGTCAGCGGCAACATCAGGATCAAAAAAGATCACGGATCACCCCACTCCGATGCCCCGCCTCGTAGAAGTCAAGCGGAAAGGGTAGAAAAGAGTGTAGAAAATAAGTAGCTCCTGCTTGTACTCTCAGAGTAACTGTCTAACTGATCACGTAACTTCTCGAAACTACCATCATGGCGAGAACGTGGAACGTCGGCGTAATCGGCTACGGCTTCAGCGCCAAAATCTTTCACATCCCCTTCATCACCGCTGTGCCGGACTTCAAGCTCTACGCTATTGTGCAACGAAATCCGCAGCCAGGCAACGACGCGGAGAAGGATCACCCGGGCATCAAGGCATACCGCTCCGCCGATGATCTGGTCAAGGACCCGGACGTGGATGTCGTAGTGGTCACCACTGCTCCGGATTCGCATTATGATTTGACAAAGCTGTCTTTGCAAGCCGGCAAGCATGGTATGATAGTCTCAGAGAAGCTTGGTGGAGGCTAGATAGTAGTGCTGACCGAATGGTCCGCTTCCTTCAGTCGTTGTCGAGAAGCCGTTCACTCCTACCCACAAGGAGGCCGATGAGCTCGTGGCATTGGCCAAGCAGCAGGGCAAGCTCCTGGCCGTCTACCAAAGTACGTCCTACCGTCTCCGCGGCTCGGAAGGGGACGGATGATTAACTTGGACTGAACGGTACAGATCGACGCTGGGACTCCGACTTCGTCACGGCTTCCAAGTTGATCAAGAGCGGTGCTCTGGGCCGAATTGTCGAGTTCGAGACCCATTTCGACCGCCATCGCCCGGAGATTCCCAATGCCGACTCCTGGAAATACAAGATGATCCCTGCCGGCGGCGCCATCTACGACTTGGGTACACATTTGTTGGACCAGGTGGTGCATTTGTTTGGCCTGCCGGCTCGCGTTACGGGATTCCTCGGGGCGCAGCGGGAGAACAACGTCACCAACTACGAGGACTCGTTCACCGTCCTGCTCCACTACACCAACGGCCTGCTTGTCACGGCCAAGGGGGCTGTGATCAGCCCGGAGGAGAAGCAGCTGCGCTTCTGGATCCGCGGTGACAAGGGCAGCTACAAGAAGTACCACCTTGACATCCAAGAAGATCAGCTGAAGGCAGGTTTGCGGCCAGGGGACGATAACTATGGCCAGGAATCGGTAGATCGATATGGTGCGGCTTTTCCCTTTCCGACCTCTGCTGCGAGTCGTTTCTAACATGGTCTTTGTTCAGGCACTCTCACAACGATCAAAGACGACCTGCCTACCACCGAAATCGTGCCTACCGAAGCGCCAACGTGGGTGGAGTACTACCGCGTCCTGGCGCAGGCATTGGCTGGAGAGAGCGAGCTCCCTGCCAGTGGCGCCGAGGCCAGTCAAGTAATTCGTCTGATTGAGTTGATCAAGGAGAGTTCCAAGCAAGGGAAGACACTGGATGTATAGATACCTGGCATGAGCGGTGTAACTCGTCTTTAAAATTCGAATTGACATATCAAACTCCAACTGGCAGAGTCAAGGCAAGGCTTCGCCTTCTTCGTTGCTCCGCCTTTGAAGAAGTTGTTGACTATTTGGTTCTCGTAGTACGGAGTAATAGTAAGTACTTACCTACCTACACTCGCAGGGCAAGATGGAAAACCCAGAGTACTAGTAACGAGCTTGCAAAATGTTTCCTCGAACGTCTTCCGTCCTGTCACGTGCTTCCGACACCCATCTCGGTGGTTGCTGGACATGGTGAATCGGTTGCACGATCGATAACCTTATCTGATGGATTAACTTCAAGCATATGGCGAGAGCCGAGGTGAACGCCACCAGCCAGGGTCCAACCATCATGGAGAGAGGCTCTGATTATGTAAGCCTTATGTAGTCTGGAGTCGAACGGCTTCCAGAAGAACTACGGAGTACTGTACTGTACGAGTAACTATAGTACTAAACCAGAAATAGAAATTTTACAGTCTTGGCACGATCGGCGGAAAAAGCAACTTCCGGACACAAGCCAAACGATGCATTAATTTAGGGCTTCCGACCGGGACTGGATCCTCGCGGAAACAAGTAGGTCCGCGGAGATGGGGAGATGAGATGAATGCGCGTTAGAGAATCACGTCAGACGCGATCAGGGTTCTGGTGGAAGAACAAAATGGTTCCGAGTTTCCGGGTTTTTCTAGTTACTTTAAAAATATCAAGTTCTTGTTCTCGTGCTTCCGGTGTTCTCTACTCCATTTGGTCCAGAATGAGTCAACGGCTAGGCCGTCTTGTTCGCATTGCCGGTGATTGAAGTCAATTGTGCCATCGCGGGCTGTCTCATCGTCGATTATAGATTACTCCGCACTATCGGATTGAAAGCATTCAAGAGGTCCCCCGTCCTAGGATTAAGAGCATCTTCGGCACCCCTCATATAATCCTCCCCATGTGGTGGTCGTCAAACCCGGCTACATGGACGTTTGATATTGATCGATACTTGAATCCGTTCATTCCGCACCCGCCGTGGAGATGGATACCGTACCCTATAGCCTACTTTCTCGGGCATCGCAAACACCCGCAAAAGAGTGTCGGAAACCTGGTCATTATCTTCTGGGCTCTGATTGGCATCTTCGTCGGCCTGCTGGTCATTGCATTGGTGACGAAGCATGTGCCGGTGTTCCAGAACCATGATGCACCCATCATCGTCGCGAGTTTTGTGAGTGTCTTGTCCAGGACGATTGATCTTAACGAGGAAGGTGCTAACAAAACGACTGGTCCAGGGAGCGGCGGCTGTGTTGAACTTCTACGCCATAGATTCGCCGTTGGCCCAGCCACGGAATACCGTTGTGAGCCAGGTCATCTCCAGCGTCATCGGTGTCGGCATCCGTAAATTGTTCGAGCTCAGCCCGAACTATGCATCGATCCGCTATATCGGCGGTGCTCTGTCCTGTGCGGTTGCCACGGCCGTGATGGCATTGACCAAGACCGTCCACCCGCCGGCGGGTGCCACGGCGCTTCTGGCCGTCGTCAATGATGATGCCGTTCCTCTGGGCTGGTGGCTGGTCCCGATGGTGCTCTTGGGATCCGTCCTGATGGTCGTTGTCGGGTTGGTCATCAACAATATCCAGCGCCGGTTCCCCGTCTACTGGTGGACGCCGGATCACGTCGGCCAAGCTCTATGGCCACCGCCCGCAGACGAGGAGGTGGGTGCCGGACGGGAGGGCAAAATGACTACGCCGTCCTCCGCATCGTTACGAGACGAACCGCAGGTGATCATCCGACGTGGCCAGGTCATTGTACCCAGCGGGATGTATTTGACACCCGAAGGCATGAATTTTCTAGAGGAGATCAGTGAGCGACTATGATTCGCATGCTGATGACGCGATTGATTCCGATCAGAGACGTGTGGCCAATCGAACGAGTATAGAGATACTGTACGGAGTAGAAAATTTTATTTTTCGAGTCCGTGGTAATACTGCAGAATAGAATCAGGCCAATGCAAATCACAAGTCCATCCAACGTCGTACTTCGATGCCTCAGGCCCCTTGCCACCGTCAGCACCCTGGAATTCGTCTTGGCAATGACGTGTATAGCCAATCATAGCCGTTAAAGTGGACTATCTGCCCCACTGTATGAAAAATCGTCCAGCAAGTTGCGAGCCTGAGGCAACACTCTGCAAAAGACTCCCCCACAATTATCGCCAGTCCGCCTTCATATCACCTCCAAAAGATTGATATTTGAAGCTTTGTTTTCCCCTCTCACTGTGTGTCTGGGTGAATTTGACCTCGGTCTTGAATCAGGCCGGAGACTGGTGTCATTTTGATTTTGTCTCTTCCATCTCTCTTTCCACCCTTGTTCTCCCGGATACCCTGTTTCTAGCTGCTGTTAGAGAGCCTTTGCCGTGTTGTTTGATAGAGCGGAGGGGCTTTTTTCGACGTATTTTTTTTTCTGTGCAGTTTCATTCTAAACCTATCGATAAGCAAGCTCAGCCAAAGAGAAATCCTCTAGTTCGGTACAAACGCGTCCATTACCTCTGACGCAACTCTTTCTTTCTCTCCTAGTCTTTGGTCTCTTTTGCCCACCGAATAAAACAAACCATCCCGTCAGAATGGTGTCTGCATCCAAGGCTGCCCGTCAGGCAAAGCGCGCCGCCGAAGGTGGCGATAAGAAGAAGCCCGGCTCGAGACTCGCTGCGAAGCGGGAAGCAAAGAAGGCCGCCCAGCAACAGGAACAGCAGGAACAGTTGCTGGACGGCGACAAGGACTCGGGCGTCCCCGGCGATGAGTTCGCAACCAACAGCTCCAAGATGAAGGAGGTGGAACAGATGACGCAGCAGATGGACAAGTTTGGCCTGTCCAACCGCGTGACCACCGGCGTGCTGGCGTCGATGGAGTCGTCGCGCGACGTCAAGATCACGTCGGCGTCGCTGGTGTTCCATGGCAAGGTCCTGTTCAATGATTCCACACTCGAGCTCAACTACGGTCGCCGCTACGGTTTGCTGGGTGAGAACGGCTGCGGCAAGTCGACCCTTCTCAAGGCCATCGACGCGCGCGAGTTCCCGATTCCAGAACATATCGATATCTACCTGTTGAATGAGGGTGCGGCACCGAGCGAACTCGGCGCCTTGGACTGGGTAGTCAAGGAAGCGGAGATGGAAATGGAGCGACTGGAAAAGCAGGCGGAAGAGATCCTCGAGAGGGATGGCCCTGAGAGTCCAGTTTTGGAAGACTTGTATGAGGTGTAGTTTTTTTTTTTTTTTTTTTTTTTTTTTTTTTTTTTTTTTTTTTTCGTGGATTTGCGTGATTACCGAATTGTTGGCTGACTGCCATTAGCGTATGGAACAATTGGATCCTTCGACCTTCCAGTCCCGGGCGGCCCTGATCTTGCATGGTCTCGGGTTTGACAAGAAGACCATACACAAGAAGACAAAGGACATGTCTGGTGGCTGGCGGATGCGAGTTGCGTTGGGCAAGGCGCTGTTCGTCAAGCCGTCTTTGTTGCTTCTGGACGATCCCACTGCCCACTTGGATCTGGAGGCCTGCGTCTGGTTGGAGGAATACCTCAAGAAATGGGATCGCACACTGGTTCTGGTCTCGCACTCTCAGGACTTCTTGAACGGCGTGTGCACGAACATGATCGACATGCGCCACAAGAAGTTGACGTACTACGGTGGTAACTACGACTCGTACGTCAAGACCCGCCACGAGCAGGAGACGAACCAGATGAAGGCATACCACAAGCAGCAGGAGGAAATTGCACACATCAAGAAATTCATCGCGTCGGCGGGTACCTATGCGAACCTGGTGCGCCAGGCCAAGTCACGACAAAAGATCCTCGACAAGATGGAAGCCGAAGGGTTTATCCAGCCCGTCATTCCGGACAAGGTCTTCAACTTCCGGTTCGCCGATGTCGAGAAGCTGCCGCCGCCGGTGCTGTCGTTTGACAACGTGAGCTTCTCGTACACGGGCAATCCGGAGGATACGCTGTACGAGAACCTGGACTTTGGCGTTGACATGGACTCGCGCACGGCTCTCGTCGGACCCAACGGTGTCGGCAAGTCGACCCTGCTGCGCCTGATGACGGGCAAGCTGAGCCCGACCAGCGGCACCATCACCCGGCACACACACCTGAAGCTGGGCATGTACAGCCAGCACTCGGCCGAGCAGCTCGACCTGACCAAGTCGGCGCTGGAGTTTGTCATGCAGAAGTTCGGCCACAAGAGCCAGGACGTGCAGTACTGGCGTCAGCAGCTGGGCCGTTACGGTCTGTCGGGTGAGGCGCAGACCGCGCTCATGGGCACGCTGTCCGAGGGCCAGAAGAGCCGCATCGTCTTCGCGCTGCTGGCCATCGAGGGTCCCAACATGCTGCTCCTCGACGAGCCAACCAACGGTCTGGATATCCCGACGATCGACAGCTTGGCGAATGCCATCAATGCCTTCAACGGCGGTGTCGTCGTGGTGTCGCACGATTTCCGGTGAGTTTTCGCATCCATCATGATCATTTTATTATTTTTCCAGAACTTGGGCTAACTGACTTGTCCACAGACTCCTCGACAAGATCGCCAAGGACATTATGGTCTGCGAGAACAAGACCATCCGACGATGGGACGGCACCATCGGCGAGTACAAGGAGTACCTGCGCAAGAAGATGATTCAGGCCGGTGCCGTCTAAAAGCTCGATCAACCCGTTGCTCGACATTACCGGGTTGCATATAGAATCCAAGACAAGTAAAAAAAAAAAAAAAAAGAAAAGAAAAAAAAAGGCCCAGAAAAGGGACAAAAGATTGCTTTCTGCTTCTTAGCTGGATTGCTTGTTTATAGACTAGGGTTATTGTTACTGCTTTTGTTTTTATGATGATGACTTGTTGAATACGAAATAATGTCTGAGATGATTCTTGAAACTTCTCTCTGTTTACCTTCAAAGCATTGATGATTATGGAGGAGGCTCAATAGAACACGGACAACGGGTATCAAGCCAAAAAAAAAAAACCACTGTTATCAGCAAAGACTTTGTTGCCCTCTGGCAATGCTGTCGGATGTACTGTTTTATCCATTTCGATTGGCTGTTGTCCAAGTATACATCCATCACTGATATCATAAAGTACTTATTCGTCTAGAACAAGGAACTACCTAGGTAACTAGATTACAAGTACAACCCCTCCGGCTCATTCTCCATCTTCGTCTTGAGAACCCGTTCCCTAGCGGCCCGGAAATCGTCCATCTGGACGCGCATGCGCCGCTCGCGCAGCGCGAGCAGGCCCGCCTCGGAGCAAATGGCTTTGATATCGGCACCGGAGAGGTCGTCCTTTTGGTTGATGAACTCGTCCAGGTCGACGTCGTCGGCGAGGGACATCTTGGAGGTGTGAAGGGTGAAGATCTTCTTCTTTGTGTTTTCTGCAGAAATGTCAGTTAGAAGAGCAGATCAGTTCAAGGGGATTGTTTGGTGACCTACGATCAGGATTCTCAAAGAGAATCTTTCGGTCGATCCGTCCTGGTCGGATCAGCGCTGGGTCCAGCGACTCGATCTTGTTCGTCGCCATGATGACCTTGACGTCGCCACGGTCGTCGAAGCCGTCCAGCTGGTTGAGGAGCTCCAGCATGGTCCGCTGGACTTCCCGCTCGCCGCCCGAGGTCGAGTCGTACCGCTTCGTGCCGATGGCGTCGATCTCGTCGATGAACACGATCGAAGGCGCGTGCTCGGCCGCCACCTGGAAGATCTGCCGCACAAGCCGTGGCCCGTCACCAAGGTATTTTTGAATCAGCTCGCTACCAACAATGCGCAGGAACGTCGCGCTTGTCTGGTTCGCCACCGCCTTCGCTAGCAGCGTCTTGCCCGTGCCCGGGCTGCCGTAGAGGATAACTCCCTTGGGAGGCTTAATTCCCATTTCCTCGTAGAGCTCCGGGTGGAGCAGCGGGAGCTCGACCGCCTCGCGGACTTCTTGGATCTGTGACTCGAGTCCTCCAATGTCTGCGTACGACTCTGTCGGCGCCTTGTCCAGCTTCATCACCGAGACCAGCGGATCAGTATCGTCAGTGAGCACGCCGACCACCGATACCGTCTTGTGGTGCAGCAGCACGCTGGCACCCGGTTCCAGTAGGTCCTTGTCAACAAATGACATGATCGAGACGTAGTACTCGGGCCCCGTGGCGCTCGACACGATCGCGTGGTCGTCGTCGATCATTTCCTCCAGATTGCCCACCCCCATCGGGCTGCCTCGCATGTCGTCCACTCGGCTCCGCTCGTCCGCATTCCGATCTGCGGCTTCCAGGTCGTCCGTCGCGGACGGCGGCACGTTCTGCTGCGCCTTGGCCTTCCGGATTCGCTCTTGGTTCTCGACATATTCTTCCTCCAGCAACAGATGGTCATGCACCCGTTGCATTCGCAAGTATCTTAGTTTACATCTTGAGTTCGGCAATATCGTCGGAAGCTTGGCCGCGGCATTGGGTCCGGATTGCTTGCGCTTCTTGCGTCCAACGCGGGTTGTGGGTTGCGGCGGCGGCTCGTACTTGGGCTTGTCCTTCTGTTCGACGGCGCTATATTAGCTCACGAAACGCTCCCAATGCCCGCGCCAGAACAATACCTTTTTGGCGTCATCGCGCCCGTCTCCTTTGCTGGGTTGAGACTGCTGATTACCCTGCGATTCGTCAGTAATGCTCCAATATCCAGTGACAAACATGCGTACCATGCTGGCGAAGCAAGCAAAATCAAAAACAATAAAAAGCACAAAAGCAACCAAGCGTTGCTCTGAAGCGAAATGGACGAGGTGAAAAGAACTGAACAGATGGATGACGCTGATGCTCAGGCAGCTGGAGCTGTCGCCATCGGTCCATTCGGTCCCTGCGCTGACTAATCTCCTGCAGTTATAACGTCACGTGATTAGAAGCATGCCAACTGAACAACTCACTCGACGTTGAACAGGCAACTCAAGTCTCGCCGTTAACGGCTCTGTGGTGGAATTTTCGACCACAATCGAGCCGTATCGTTGGCTGACTCAATAGAATCCATCCAGTCATCTTCTATCAACTTCTGTTCCCTGTCTTTCGTTGTGACTCAGCCTTCCGCACCTTCACCATCATTCAGTACCGACAAGTTGGATCTGCGTACCTCCTCGATTACAGTAGCAGCTGGACGAACTCGACAGCGCAGTTGTTCACTCACCCTCGCTTTTGCGCCGCCGAAGATCACAATCGGGGACCTGACTCAATCTTTGTTTGCCAGTGATCTTCGTGACTGCACATTGCTTCGTCTGCTGCCTGACCAACCCGAGCCCTCGAGACACTGCAGCCTAAACAGCCGCCTGGCCACTAAAGCGGATCCGCAACCTAGTCATACATACCCCTCCAACTGTCATCCAACCTCTTCGATATAAGATCCACGTCACTGTCAAAACGTCGGCGATTCACAGCGAAAGCCCGTCGCCATGACTGCCAATCGCAACCGCCGCATCGCCAAGGAGATTGCGGACATTCGCGCCGATCCGCACTCTCAAGTAACTGCTGAGACCGTGGAGGACGATGAAGATCTCACGCATCTTCGTGGCTCGTTCACCGGTCCTCCCGGCACCCCGTACGAGGGTGGTACCTACTATGTGGATATCCGGATTCCTCAGGAATACCCGTTCCGGCCGCCTAACATGCGGTTCCAAACAAAAATCTGGCATCCCAATGTGAGCAGTCAAACGGTGCGTTCAATTGCCCGGACAAATTGACGAGCGAGGATAAAAGACTGACGTCTAATTCAGGGTTACATCTGCCTCGACACGCTTTCGACCGCATGGTCGCCCGTTCTGACCATCAAGTCAGCACTCCTCTCCCTTCAGTCTCTCCTCTGCACGCCGGAACCCAAAGATCCTCAGGATGCAGAGGTGGCCGAGATGCTTCTGAAAAGGCCCAAGGAGTTTGAGCGTGTAGCGCGCCAATGGGCGATTAAGTATGCAGGGGCCCCCGACAAGACGATTGCGGAGGGCAGCGGAGGTGTGACCGATGCCTCGATCAAGGAACAAGCAAAGAAAGCCAAGGAAAAAGAAGCGCAGGACGCTCTAGCTGCGTATGCTTCCCTGCGATCAGCTCTTCTCGGCCATTTCATCTGACTCGGTGCAGGTACGACGGATACAACAAGGACCTTGTCGATCGGTTCTGCAGCATGGGCTTCGACGTGGAGCGCGTCGTGGACGCATTCAAGCACGTTGGGGTTGACCGGCGCGACGGTCAGGATTACCAACTAGAGGAGGCTTACATGGGTGATATCACGGCGTTTCTCTTGGGCGAGCCATGATGATTACTGACGGAGTTATGACCTTTGCATTGGAGTTACGTTATGCTGCCTTGGTTGAGATGAGCGCGACGGTGCCTGGCGAACTTGGGATCATGTCTTCTAACTAATTCCTCATTTATGATTGTGATGGTTTGATTCGGTTCTGTACAATTGGGCCTCTACATCTACATTGGGGTTGAAACATTGGGGGTCAGAAATGACATCTTGGAAACGCGTTGCATTGAGTTCTTTGTCTAATAGCATTGGATTCTCATCGATATACTTCTCTGAGATCAACTGGTAATACATAGTTTCTTTGTGGTAAAGCCAGTTGGTGGGCGTGAGACGGGCGGTTGGGTCAATTAGTTGCGCCGGAACATCTCTTGGTATGTAGTGTAGTTGCGACTCCGCCAGCTCCAACTAAAGACGAGGCAAAGAATCCTCAAATTTGACAATGCCATTCATTGATTAAATCAAACTCTGCCTTATACAACAGAAACCTCTCCAACTCAAAACACCTCCCCTTCCGCCCTCGTATTCCTCAACGACTCCAAGCCAGCATGATCGAAGACGACATCTACCGCTCCTCTACACAATTCCGCCTCTGGTCCTTCACGCGCGACTCGCTCGCCTCCATGCGAGCGACAGCCAACAAAGTCGCTAGCGAACGAATCCGTGCCGCACAGAAACGCGCGCGCGAGGCCGCCGCCCAGCACCGCACAGCTAGTGGTACTACTGAAAATACTACGTCACCGACAAGCGGCAGCGGCAACGTCACGCCGAACCCGACGAGCGATGCAGAAGGGAAAACCGACGCGATTTTGGATCAGGATGTGGAGTGTCTGACGCCGGAGGAAGAGGCGGAGTTTGTGAGATACTACTGCGAGCAGACGCTGGAGTTGGGGGATACGTATAAACCGCCGTTGCCGACGATGGTTCGGGTGAGTTGATTCAGATGCGCGATGTTTTGTAATATGCTTCGTGGGGATGGGAAATGGCTCACCATTGTTTGCCCGTCGGATTGAAATCGAACGAGGAAAAAGGCAACAGCAATTCAATTTCTGCGACGTTTTTACCTGACAAACTCCGTTATGGTCTACCATCCGAAATCCATCATGCCGTGTGCCTTGTTTCTCGCGACAAAAACGGATAATTATTACATGTCGCTGAAGGATTTTGCCAGTGGCGTGCCCGGGGTCAAGGCGCCGGAGGATGTCATTGCGCCTGAGTTTACCTTAACGCAGGGCCTCCGCTTCACGTTCGACGTTCGACATCCTTTCCGCGGCCTCGAGGGCGGAATCATGGAGCTGCAAGCCATTGCCCAGGGCAACGGCAAGCCAAACCCGCACCATATGGGCCAGACTCCGGAAAGCCTCAAGAGAGATCTCCACGCCATCCCGCCAGCCTCGCCTAGTGACCCGCAGACTTCCATCACAAATCGCATCTCCATCGCCCATGGCAAAGCGCGGGAGATTTTAAAGACGGCCGCGCAAATGACCGATGCGTACTTCTTCTACACCCCGTCCCAGATCTGGCTCGCGGCACTGTTCCTCGCGGACAGACCGCTCGCGCAGTACTACCTCGATATCAAGATTGGGCCCGTGGTCGAGAGCGGGGACGCGGATCCCAAAAATCCACTGGCGATGATCCGCATGAAGCTCCTGACTACCCTTGCCGACTGCGCAAAGCTGCTGGAGTCATATACCCCGATGTCGTCTGACCCGGAGACCCGCAAGCGGCTCAAGGGGATCGCTAAAAAGGTGTATCAATGCCATCAGATCCTCAAGCTGGACCCTGCCACTCCCGGCAATGGGCAAAAGCGAGGAGAAGGCATGTCGGAGAGCGATCGGGAGCGCGCGGCCAAAAAGCGAAGGCTCGAGCGGGAGCGACGCGAGCAGGAAGCCAAGGAGCTTTTTGGCGGAGAGCTCAGTAGGCCTGCCGAAGCTGCAAAGGAGTCTTGAGCTTGGGAGGATGTATCAATATGTAGTCAACAGCCAAAATAATCTATAGACTTGTCAATGATCTTAATTGACTGCTGTCCTCCACGACTGAGGAAATGAACAGCACAAAGCTTAATTGGAAGCATGTGAACGGTAGGTAATATATATATATATGCGAGTGAACCACGAGCATCTTATCGTCACGTGACCCGTCTTATCAGTGGCCAACTCGATACAAACATCGCAAACCCTCTTCCAACGCTCTACACTCTACCTCAAGGTCAGTAGTACGTCGTCTTGGCCCAAGCTGCGCAACATGGACAATTTTAATTTTGATGAAGAGAAATTTAAGAAGTTCTTTCCCAGCAGCTTCGGCAAACAGCAACCTAAGCATGACGTCAACGAGCAAATCAATCGGACAAAACGAACCGAAATAAAAGCGAAGACGCCAGAGGAGTCCGCCATCAAATCCGTGGAGGACAAGGAGGAAGAAACAGCAACAGCAACAGAACGGGCTTCGCCATCATCAGCGCGCGCAACTGAGCAAGAACCAAGGAGGAAGGATGACAGCGACGACGATGATGACGATGATGACGAGGATGATGACGAGGACGAGTTCCCCGTGTCGCACGAGCTGATCATCAAGACGCATGAGCGCGCGGTCACGACGCTGACCGTTGACGCTTCCGGAGCTCGCTTGGTGTCAGGGTCGACGGATTGCAGTCTGAAATTCCACGATTTCGCATCAATGACGCCGTCGACGGTGCGAGCGTTCAAGTCGGTGGATCCCACCGCAAAGAAGCGCTCCTCAACGCAGGAGGCGCAGCCGGTCAATTACGTCGAGTTTTGCCCGCTGTCCCCGAGCCAAATGATTGTCGTTCCGGCGACGCCGCAGCCGAGGATTTTGGACCGCGACGGGGAGGTGCTGACAGAGTTCGTCAAGGGAGATATGTATCTACGCGACATGCATAATACCAAGGGGCATATTTCTGAGGTTACGTCGGCGGCCTGGTGCCCGACGGATTACAATTACTGTGCGACAGCCGGTACGGATAGTACAGTCCGAATATGGGATGTCAACAACGGTCGGAGCCAGAAGGAGGTCATTGTTCACAAATCCCGTGCTGCGGGTTCGGCCGGGAGGACAAGAATGACCGCCGTGGCCTGGGCGTCGCCGAAGCAAGGAGGTCCGAACGTGCTCGTTGCGGCGGCTCTCGACGGCAGTTTGATCATGTGGAGTGGCAACGGACCGTTCCGACGTCCGGCTGCCGAAATTCACGATGCCCATGCACGCGATACGTGGACGAGTGGGCTCGACATCAGTGGGGACGGCAGACTCGTGGTGACAAAGGGAGGTGATGACACCATCAAACTGTGGGATACGCGGAAGTTTAAGCAGCCCCTCAAGACGGTGTCTCATCCATCGATCTCCAGCCATTACCCGACCTCTAACATCAGGTTTTCGCCGACGTCCGCCAACGTCATTACCGGCTCCGGGACGGGCCATTTGCACATCCTCAACCCGGCCACCTTGCAGCCGGAGTTAGTCACCCCGGTGACGCCGGGATCGCCGCTGATTACTGTCTCGTGGCACGAAAAGCTGAACCAAATCCTCACAGGGTCCGCCAACGGCGAGACCCACGTGCTGTACAACCCAACCATGTCGAGCAAGGGTGCGGTGCTAGTCATGTCCAAGGCGCCCAAGCGCCGGCACGTCGACGACGACCCCAACCTCACAACGGACATCTCGCTGGGCTTCTCCGGCGATTCGGTGGTCGTGGGCCCCAACGGCGTCCCGCACCCGGCCGACGCCACCTGGTCGGCACGGCACCCGACCGTGGGCCTTACAGCGTCTGGTCGTCCGCGCGATCCCCGCCGGCCACACCTTCCAGCCCAAACACCGTTTGCCAAGTCGCAGCCGGATGAGAAGCACATCCGAGAGAACGTGCCGCTCAGCTCCATGCGCGACGAGGACCCGCGGGAGGCGCTGCTCAAGTATGCGGAGAAGGCTGAAAAGGAACCCATCTTCACCAGGGCCTGGCAGAAAACACAGCCCAAGCCCATTTACGCGGAGATTAGTGATGAGGAGCAAGAGGAGCCTGATCCGAAGAGGGTCAAACGGTGATTTTGGACTTGTCATGTATAGTACGTCAAATGATGATACGTCAGTCTAGTCGTTAATAGACTTGACGAACCTCATCCGATCCTCCATAGGCAGTCAAGACTATGGAAGATTTATCCCCGTCGCGTAGGTTCGGAAACACTCCGTACGGAATACTTCCATGAGATTACGATCCCAAAATCCGGAGAAGTACAATTGCTGCAACATGATTGGACGATAAACTTTCAATTTGACGCCAACAAAACGCGCGCTAAGAAAAAGAAAAAATTACGCGGATCATCAGTCTTTTCGTCGTCGGTGGATGTTGATTCACGGAAGATAGTACATAGTACACTCTCCGGCAGCGTGTTGCCGGTCGATTTTCCATCAGCCGTTACAATCCATGGATATGAGTGTTTCATAGTCACAGCAACCCCGGATCGCCACCGGACCGACTACTCGTCATGGAGGAATCTGTTCCCCTCACCCCCAGTCGCAAGGACAAGGACGCGACGTTACTCTCAGCCGCTGCTGGTCACGGCACAAAAGAGGTTGATGGGGAAGAAGAAGTCGGAGATCATGGCGACTACGAGACGGTGGCCACGGTGCTCGTTCCGCATGAGAAAACCACTTCAACCCAGACCCAAGTTCAGGCGACGCCGCTCACCCAGCGATATACCACCCAACCCACGCAGATCCTTGACCAACCGCAAAATAATAATAACAATGGCGGCTCTGTAGTTCAAGTTGCTGCGTCGTCGCCAATCGTGCCGTCATCGTCTCCCGTGCGGCGGCAGCAGCAGCAGCAGTCGAAGAAGCCGTCGGGTGGTGGGATCCTGTCCAAGTTGATGGCGCCACCTGGCACGCAATTCCGTCCGCCGCAGGCGCGTCCTATCAAGCGGGCGTCGATTGAGGACGAGGACGAGGATGATGAGGAGGAGGAGGAGGGCCCACTGTATCGAGGAGGATCGTCCGATGACGATGAACCGAATGGCCACTCGACTGATATCAAGCCTGCGACCTTTGCGAAGAGAAGTCCCGAGAGAATTTTAGAATCACCGGTGAAAAACAGCACAAACCCGCTTAATAGATTCAAAGATATCACATCTGCAGCTGTGTACAATCCGGCACAGAACCCGGCGAAACGGTCTAGTGACGGTGCCGCTGACCGCAGCGCACTGGCCAAGAAGCCGCGACAAGATACATCGTCGCGGGCCAGGCCAGTCAACGTGAAGATTACTTCCTTGGATGATATAGACGATCCAAACACCAGGAAAAAGGTGCAGGGGATCTCAGCCGTTTTCCCGAATAAATCGATCCAGTCCATCCTAAATGCCCTCATCCAGCATGAGGGCAATCGCTCATCGACGGTGTCTTATCTCGGCCGCATGCAAGATGCGGAGAGTTCCTCGGAGGATGAGCTGGCTCGTCCCACAAAACGCCCGGTGGCAGCGGTACCCGCGGCCAAACAGCAGATCAAGGCTCGTGAGACTATCTTTGACAAGTTCTCGAACATCCAGCGCACCCAAGAAAGGGCTTCGTCGGAGGATTCCAAACCCAAAAGACGTCTCATCCGCGGAACGAAGAAGCAGCTTTCTCCTCCTCCTTCATCGAGCACATCTCGATCCGCAACTCCTCGGGGCCGGCTGGTCAAGAAGCCTCAGCGGCGAATACTCTCGTCGGACGACGAGGACGACAGTGCCGTCGAGTCAGAGCCGCGAGCGGGGGACACGTCAGGTCCAAAGGACGTCGAAAGCCAGGTCCTCCAGTTCATCAATCGCTGCAGTGCGGCGGAACTGGCAGACTTGGCGGCCACGTCCGAGCAATCCGCCGCTACGATCATCGCACATCGGCCGTTTTCCTCCATGGATGCCGTGCGCGAGGTCATGGGGGAGGAGGCACCTACTACAAAGAATGGACGACGGGCAAGAGTCAAGCCCATTGGCGACAAGATCGCCGACAAGTGCATCGAGATGTGGCGGGGCTATGAGGCTGTCGATGCACTTGTCGTTCGCTGTGAGGAGCTCGGAAAACCGCTGGCCGAGGAGATGAAGAAGTGGGGTGTGGACATCTTTGGCAAGAAGGAGGCCGAGTTCGAGCTGGTGTCCCTTGACCACGACTCCGGGGTCGGCACGCCAGCTACGGATGACGACGGCGACGCCGTCGGACGCGCGGGGGGCCGCAAGCCCAAGTTTATCTCGCAACCGTCGATCATGAACAACACGCTCACGATGAAGAACTATCAGATTGTGGGGATCAATTGGCTGTCGTTAATGTTCGACAAGGGACTGAGCTGCATCCTCGCGGACGACATGGGGCTGGGGAAGACATGTCAGGTCATTGCGTTCCTAGCGCATCTGTACGAAATCGGCGTCAAGGGCCCGCATCTGGTGATCGTGCCGTCATCCACGCTGGAGAACTGGCTGCGAGAATTCCAAAAGTTCTGCCCGACGCTGGAGGTGATGCCCTACTACGCGAAGCAGCATGAGCGAGCGGAGCTACGGGAGACGATCGAGAGCAACCGAGAGCAGTTCAACGTGGTCATCACGACGTACACGGTGGCGAAATCGCGAGACGATGCGCGGTTTCTGCGAAGCTTGGACTTTTGCGTATGTGTCTACGATGAGGGCCACGTGCTCAAGAACCACGAGTCGAAGTTGTATGAGAAGCTGGTTCGGATTCCCGCGCAGTTCCGGCTGCTGCTGACGGGCACACCGCTGCAGAACAATCTGCAGGAGCTGGTGTCGCTGCTGGGATTTCTACTGCCGAAGGTGTTTGAACAACACCGGGAGGACCTACAGTACATCTTCGCCTACAAGGGCAGGGCGGTGGAGGACACGGGAGTCAGGTCGACGGAAGAGTCGAATAATGCTGCGTCATCCCATTCTACGCTTCTGCTGTCGGCGCAGCGGATCTCGCGGGCGCGATCCATGCTGGCGCCGTTTGTCCTGCGTCGCAAGAAGCACCAGGTGATCGATCTGCCGCCAAAGATTTCGCGAGTCGAGTACTGCGAGCTGAATCCGACACAGCGGGAGATATACGAACAGGAGAAGGAGGAGGTGCGGAAGCTGCTTGCGGACCGGGCGGCGGGCAAGCGGACGGGCACCAAATCAGCACACATTTTGATGAAGCTGCGGCAGGCAGCGATCCACCCGCTGCTGAAGCGGCGGCTGTACACGGACCAGATACTGAGCCGGATGGCCAAGGCCTGCCTACGGGAGGAGCAGTGGGCACGCTCGAACCCAAACATCATTTTCGAGGAGCTGCAACTGTACAACGACTTTGAGTGCCATACGCTGTGCGTGAACAACCCGAAGTCGTTGGGCAAGTTCGCACTGCGAGACGAAGAGTGGATGGACTCGGGCAAGGTGGCGAAGCTGGCGGAACTACTGCGGCGGTTCCGTGACGCCGGGGACCGCACACTGATCTTCTCGCAATTTACCCTCGTGATGGACATTCTCGAGTACGTGCTCGAGACGCTTCAGATGCGGTTCTTCCGACTGGACGGGCGGACCAGCGTGGAAGATCGGCAGTCAATCCTGGACGCGTTTTACGAGCAGCGGGACGTGCCCGTGTTCATGCTGTCGACCAAAGCCGGCGGTGCAGGGATCAACCTCGCGTGCGCCAATAAAGTCATCATCTTCGACTCGAGCTTCAACCCGCAGGAGGACGTGCAGGCGGAGAACCGGGCGCATCGCGTGGGGCAGACGCGGCCCGTGGAAGTTATTCGTCTCATCACCCGGGACACGATCGAGGAGCAGATCTACGCTCTGGGGCAGACGAAGCTGGCTCTGGACCAGCGGGTAGTTGGAGATGACGACCCGGCGGAAGCCAAGAGGACGGAGGAAGAGGGCATTCGAGTTGTTACAGAGATGATGGCAGCTGATCTAGGAAGTTGACCTGAAATGTGTACATTACATTACCATAAACCTAGATACGTCCATACATGATTACACCTAAATACATTTAGATGGGACAAAAAAACCTCAGGCATTCACACCCAGCTCCTTCAACAACGCCTCGGCAACCCCCGTCGCACTCGCCGGATTCTGCCCCGTCACCACGGGACCCCCCAAGCCATACGCCTTGGACACGACGACCTTGCCTTCCCACGGCTGCTCCGCCTTGACATATGTCAGCCCGGGGATCTTCTTGAGCTCATCCTCCAACGAGAACGGCATCAGCTCCATCATCTTGACGTTGTCCTCCTCGGTATTCGAAAACGCC
Source organism: Thermomyces dupontii (assembly GCF_041956625.1). Lineage (NCBI taxonomy): Eukaryota > Fungi > Ascomycota > Eurotiomycetes > Eurotiales > Trichocomaceae > Thermomyces > Thermomyces dupontii. Next base: position 555,055 of record NW_027192310.1, on the reverse strand, counting down.
GTCACGGTCGCATCCCGCAGGAGCCTCTCCCCAGATGGCGTGGTGGCATTGACAAAAACAACGGGACCATGGCACACCGCGGCGACGGGCTTGCGGGCCGATGCAAACGATTGGATCAAGGACAGAGACACGGGATCCGTCACCAGATCAAACATTGCTACAATTGACCCCCCAACCATTCGTCAGCAATCAATCATCATGATAACTCCCCCCTTTTTTTTGGGGGGGGGTCAATGGTGGTGTAAAGGTATATACTTACGTCCATGCCCACCCACGTAAAAAATCGCATCGAATTCCCCAACTTTATCCACCAGATCACCCAACCGTTGCGTCTTCTTCCAGAAGTCACTCTGCGTGCGGTAGAACTCGAGCGAACTCGAGTCGTTCTGCGATTCCGAGTAGCCGACGCTACCGGGGTCGAGCGGTGCTTCGCCGCCGGCGGGCGACGCTACCGTGATGGAGGCGCCGGCTTTGTGGAAGACTTCCCATGGGTGGGCGAATTCGGGCTTTCAATATCCTTTTGTTAGTTGTTGTTTATATCGGGGTTTTGGGGGTGGGATAAAACAATCAGTACTACGTACCAAGAACCAGCCAGTTTGTTTGCCGTTCTTGGGAATGGTGGATTGAGAGGTAAGGACGATGAGAATGCGAGGGGCCATTTTTTTTGTCACTTTGTTTCGAACTGATTCTTGTTCTTAAATGTCGTGGGATTTATTCTTGTGTTTGATCGAGACTTGAGCTCTTCGTTAAGCTACTTGACAGGTTGTATTTATATTGTGAGTGAGCTTCATGTGAGATCATATTACATACTGTACACAGGTCCTCAAGCTTCAGCCGAATGCCGAGTCTCCGCCTAATGCCCATGATGACATCATCACTTCACAATCGATTAATAATCCACTATTAGAGAGAGTATCGATCAACACGAGAAAAAGAGTGTTAATACATGGAGTTGTAGGCCTAGAATCTTTACCATGAAAATGCCCAGCCAACCTAATGCATGTTCAACCACCATCTCGAATCATCCTCAGCTTGTACGACTCGTACAAACTTCTGTGGAGTATGATAATCATCGCACCTTCGCGAACCGTCTCGTGGCCTCGACCGCAACCAACGCGCTCAATGCTCCGATGAACAGACACACGGCGATCGCATTAGGCCCCTCCGTGTCAAGGTTCATCCAACCATTGTCGGTGTCCTGCGTTGGGTCGACGCCGGTGCTGGCCGAATCGGGATCCGGATGCGCCGGCTCCAGCAGGCTAAACACAATCCAGCTGAGAAACGTGCCAACAAACTGCGGCAGCGTCGTGTAGACGTTGAGCACCCCGAGGTAGATGCCCGCCAGCTCGCCCGTCGACGACGCGTCTCCCGACTCGTCGTCGCTCGAGTCACCATCCCGATGGTTGACCCGCAGCACGTCCAGCATCTCCACGTCCCGGTCGATCTGGTTGACCGGCCGATAGCCATGTGTCCGGAAGCTCGTCGATGTGATCATCGCCGCCGTCGGCTTTGCACCGCCGGGCGGCTCCTGTGCAAGACGGTTGATTTCCACTCCCATGAATGCGAACGGCGCCCAGCCGGTGATCGCCCACGGCACGCCGCAAATGGAGACCAGAAAGGTTGCGAACCGCACCGACCGCGCCCAGGGAGCAAAAATCATAGTGGCGGCAAACATGAAATGCGAAAAAATCCACGTTGTCGTCAAATCAGGCCGACTCTTTCGGATACGGGCCAGCATGGCCGCGAGGCCAGGTGGCGGCCGTGGTGTGAAGGGCGTCTTTTTGCTGTCGGGAGAACGGACAAAGAACGGCAGTAGCACGGAACTAGCAAATGTGATGATCGAAAAGATAACGAGTGAAAGACTGCCCATCCGGCCAACGTCCCCAAGGGTGTCGCTCGACTGAAACATAGACTCTGGGTTCTCGTACCGAAAGTAGGTCTCTCCGACCCACGTTGTGCTGTAGAACAGAAATGGGAACCAGCCTATTTGTGTTAGTATGCACCGGGGTTTTCTGCTACGACAAGTAACGAACCGATCCACGCCCAAAACTGTACCCAGCAGATCGCCTGGATCCGAGGCGGCAGTTCCATCGCCGTCCGATATAGCTGCGACAGAACTTGAACCGGGCCAGCCTTCTCTCCGCCTCTGTTGTCGCGCATCGTCAGCCAAGAAAGCAATTGCCTTTTATCTCTTGACGAGGTCGATTCCTACCTCGCAGACACGAGAACCCGCTCCTTAACAGCGTACGACGTAGTGAACACCGAAACAAGCAGCGAAATCGAAGACATCACAGTCATCTGTTTGAACTGGGTATCACCGAAGCGGGTTCCAAACGTCGACACCATGTCAATTGAACCGACTGTGTAGCTGACAAGGGTGCCAACGGCCAGCATTCGGGTGGCTATATCAACTTAGCCACGTCCTCTCTGTTCCAGCCTGCAAAATCTTACCCCAAGCGTTTCCAAGCTGCTGCTGAGAAATCGGAAGTGTGTCGACAATCAGACTTCGAGCACATGATTGTACTGCAGAAGTCAGGCAGCCTATTCAACCACCAAAACCTCCCCAACAACCAATCACCACTTACCCACATTAATGGCAAAATCAAGAAGATAAATACTAAATACCGCCACGGCGATAACTGCGTTCTTCTTCTATAAATGCCCGGCCCGTCAGACCACAGTATCCGACAGGACCAGCCAGGATTGACGGCATACCGTCTCCGGGTCATGGACAAAATAACTGACCACCTCGGTGGTCCAGCCCAGCAATAGCAAACACATGGCAACCACGATAGACCCGCCAATCATGAACGGTCGACGTCGTCCCCATCTCGATCTCGAGCGGTCCGCAATCACACCGACGATCGGTTGCATGATCAAGCCGGACAGGGGGCCGGCGACCCATACTAACGATGTGCGCGACTTGGTCAATCCGAGCTGGAGGAGGTAGGGTGTACAATCTGCACGTTGATTCAATTAGCACAAGAGCAATTACCCCCCCAACGAAGAGCATCAAGAAGCGACACGAATGGGACACTGACATGACATTTCAAGACCCCATGTTATCCTGAGACCGATCAGCGCATGCACAGAACAACACAACAAGTCTTTTGGCTTGTGTTTGTTTTTTTTTTCTTCTGTTCACACCACGGAAATGTTCTTTCTTTTGTTCGATGAACTTACTGTATCCCAGCCAGACTACAAGTCAACAGGGCCATGCGAGTCGACTCGGAGCGACCCTTGATCGATGGTGTCCCTGTCCAAGATGCGGCGCGCATCTTCGTCCCAACGAGACAGCAGTAAAGGTAGACTTTACAATGGGGATAATTGGCCGAGTTACTCCTTGACTCCGCCGCCCGAAACAATCTCTGTCCGTCCTGATGCGTAGTATCATTACAGCTCCGTTGTTTTTTCCTCACTCTACCTGCAGGAAAGAAAAGGAGGCCCGTTTATCTATGATTGAAACACTTGCCGCAGCGTGGCTTCGTCGTTAGCGCGATGGTTTGGGAAGGCGGTGAAGATTCAGACGCGCCCAAATTGGAGAGCAATCTTAAAATTGCTTGGGTCGATGGGCCGCTCCGGCCAGTTAACTTAGGTTACGGTAACTTAGTTGCTTTTAGGCTTTTTTTCTTTTGAGAATGAGGATTGATTTGCATTGATTGTCTTACAGTCAAATGAAGCAAACATCGTCAGAGGACCTTGCCCTAATTGCGACAGAAAGATTGATGCGCGTTCTTACTATTATTCATCCTATCTGTTAGGTACGATAGGTAGCTCTAGGTATTAGGTACTACGTACCTGACTGAGATGGAACAGGCCCCATGGTCCACCAAATCATCTATGTATTGACCTCTCGACGACCCATACTCGACATGATTCGTAGGATTGAACAGTGTGTAGGTACATACTACTTCTGATATGAGATTGAGCATTCCGACAGGACCGACGTTGACGATCGTAGCATGATCCCACTAGGCAAAACCAAGGTAGTTTCTAATGTTGGTTCAAAGGAAAAGGAGAATAAACCTTGTCATAGAGAGGTAGTAATAAACTCGCAGATTCAAATCCCAACATGCGGCATACCAAACAAAGTCTTCACACACACACCCTGCATCAGACCAGATGGATTCATGATACTATGCGCCGATCAAAACCCAGCACGTTTTATAAACAAAGCAGCCATCAAGCTCGCATTACAATCGTGTCATCCCATACTTATTCTACAGCCGGTTGGGAGCGGCATGAACCGGCCACTGATACCCTGCTGCGTCACTGAACTTGTAGCCGAACGACGAAGTGAAGTCATCCAGGACTGCCGGGCCTCGTGAGCCTGTAATATGCGTTAGCGAGTGAAGCACGTATCCTGGATCGGTGAGAAAAAATACCATATGGGTACTCCATGGGGATAATCTCTTTGTTCTCGTCCAGATAGTGCAGCAGCGGCGTAAAGATCCTCCAGCTGGCGTCCAGCTCGTCGTCCCGGACAAAGTTCGAGTGGTCGCCCTTGAGAGCGTCCAGGATGAGAGACTCGTATGCCTCGGGAATCTTGAGGTCGGAGAAACGACGGCGGTAGGTCAGATCAAGCTCGGTCACCACGGTCTGCATCGAGAGACCGGGCAGCTTCGAGTTCATCTTGATATAGACCGACTCATTCGGTTGAACTCGAATGACCAGCTCATTGCGCGGGATGTCCTTGAAGATGCCCGAGGTCACATCCTTGAACTGAATACGGATCTCCGTCTTTTGCTCGTTGAGAGCTGTGCACTGTTAGCCCGGTGGATAATCATAATCAATTACACGGGGGAATCCTACCCTTGCCGGCCTTCAAGATCCAAGGAACACCGTCCCATCGTTCGTTCTTGATGTAGGCAACCAAGGCACAAAAGGTCGCGCAACGCGAGTCCTTCGGGACGGTCTCATCTTCCTTGTAGGCAGGCTTGGTGCCATCGAGCGACCGGCCGTATTGGCCAATGATGACATTCTTGGGCTCAATGGGGTCCATGCCTCGGAGGACGCGAACCTGCGGATATCAGCAGTGGCCAACACGGGGAAGGAGCGCGGATCAAGGCGTTACCTTCTCGTCACGAATGTCCTCTGCGGAGAACGAAATGGGGCGCTCCATGGCAAGTAGTGTCAACACTTGCAGCAGATCTACATGCGGTCAGCTGGAAAGCAGCTCAACGTTCGCAGACACAGGGAACGCACGGTTCTGCATGACATCGCGGATGATGCCAAACTCATCAAAGTAGCCGCCTCGGCCCTCAGTGCCGAACGGCTCCTTGAATGTAATCTTGATTGGCGTCAGCGATATAGCAGCCACCAAACGAGTCAAAGGAAACGGACCTGCACATTGTCGATGTGATGGCGGTTCCACGTGGCGTTGAAGAACTCGTTTCCGAACCGGAGAATGAGAATGTTCTTGACCATCTCCTTACCCAGGTAGTGGTCAATGCGGTAGATCTCTTCCTCCTTCCAGTTCGGCTCCAGAGCTTTTTGCAGCTCTCGCGAGCTCTGAAGATCCTTGCCGAACGGCTTCTCAACCTGCGCAAAAAATTGATGTTATTCCTGCCGTGTTCCCAGCGGCGTAGGCGGAACGTACAATGATCCGGGCATTGCCCTTCTTGGGGTAGCAGTTCTTCTTCAACTGTTCCGATACAGGAATGAAGACGCTGGGAGGAAGGGCCATGTAGAACACTCGATTGTACTCCTTTTGGCCCTGTTCGAGTTCCTCAAGGTGCCTGTTGAGCTTGATGAACGACTCATCCTCGTCGTACTGGCCGGAGATGTAGGAGCAAATTTTGCAGAATTGCTCCAGCTGCTCTTCGATCTCCTTGGTGGGCACCTTGATGTACGACTTGACTCGTCGCAGAAACTCTGCGTGGTCCATCTTTGTTCGGGCATAGCCGACAATCTTAACATCTTTAGGGAGGAATTTGTTGCGGTACTGGGCGGGGCATCAGCGCTCCTCCTCCCCTCGGTCGGGGAGCCGCGAGACCTACCAAACCGAACAGCGCTGGGAACTGCACCAATATTATCATTAGCTTTGCTGACGTCCATAGCCACGAGATTTATTGCCATACCGTCTTCTTCTTGGCGAGGTCACCCGAGGCGCCCAGGACGACGATGACGGTGTCGTCCTTGAGTTCAATGGAGCTGCAGGGGATGCGCGGTCAGCTGTGTGCATTTTCATTTCATTGAAGCTGTGCTGGGCAGTGATTTATTTTTTCTTCTCTCCATTTACACCCATTTGTCGAGCCCATCCTCGTCGCGATGCCCTACAACCGTCGCGGAGCTCATGCGCAGGCGGGGGAAAGCTTGCAAGGCGAAACCCCGCGGTCGGCGTCGTAGGTACCAGTGATGTAACCAATGCGGGAGCAGACTCACCCAGGATTCTGGCCTTCCTCGGCCTGAATGATGTAGTTGGACATGATGACTCTGAACGGCACTCCGAGCCAGGGAACGAGAAAAAAAAGAGAGAACGAGAGAATGGGGGGGAGGGGAGTCGAAGAGAAAGGAGATTGTTGGGAACGGAGGGCTCGGTGTATTAAGAGCTGCAGCGGAGTTGGAAAAGTCTATGAAAACAGTAAGTCTTCTTTAGTGGGGCTTGAGGATTCTGACTCTTTGCTTGTCAGGTTACGAGAGCAATAATAATAATAATGATATGATAATCCCATTCCATGGCTTCCACGCGGAGGAGACTGGGTACAGTAGAAGTAACTTTTATACTCGACGGCCTTTCTGCCGTCCTGTCGGATTTTGCGGGCGATTCATTTCGGTTTCTTCTCAACCCCCTGCCCCAGCAGAGTGGGATGTACATTTGTAGGCCTATTGAAAGTTGAGTAAGCAGCTTAGTAGTTATCCACACGGCAGCGAGTCCAGCGGCCAGTGTCGTCACGTCCATGGAGAGACCCTTCTGGGGCTCCGACTCATTACATCCTATTGCCACCGTCACCCTGTCTTAAACCCTTGAGAAACTCATCGTCACGGTTGGAGAGCGGTGGACCAAGAGGATCCAGGTCATCCATCATGACTAATCAGGAATGTTTAAGTCCGTTCCTTTCTATTGTTCCATGCACAAAGCGTAGGAATCTGCATGAGGACGGAGTCGCTGATGCTCTCGGTGCCTCGAAGCGAACCATGCGTGGGCGTGGAGGAGTTTGGACGCAATGCAGCGACTGCTGTTCTGCATCTACCCTCTAGGTACGGAGAGGGTATGGGCTCAATTCCTGAACAACCATTCTTGACCCACGAGATCTCCTCATCTGATGAGCAAGGTACATCTGCATCGCTGCCTTCTTGCCATCGCGGGCAGGGCCCAAGAGTCTCAAGACCCAACTCCAGCCAAACCGGTTCATCCGGTAAATTTTCAGTCACATATTAGCCGCTCTCGGTCTTGATTATTAACGCCAGAGATGCTCCAGTAGTAATCCGTGCAGCAGAGATTCCAGGCAAGTTACCAATATTACTGACAATGATTAATAAACCGGAAATCTCCCTTCACGAACAGAACAGCTGCTCTTTTTTTCTACCAAGGACCTGGAAATTGTTCCGAGCACGGAGGACCGTATTCCGCCCAGCCCGGCCATAGAGTCCATGACAGCGACGGGGCCTTGGCCTTGGTGAGCTGGCCGGTTCCAGTCAGCCAAGCGATCCTTGGCCTCTTCTGGAATAGTCGAACATTCACGTGACAATTTGCTGATGAGTCAGCACGGATCGTGGAACTAGTACAAATGAGGACTAGTGTATATTCGGTCACATGATCTCGGTTAAACCCTGCCGTCACTCGCTAAGACCCCGTTTGGGTTAGCGCCAAGCGGCACCACACCCCCGTTGCAAAGTGCAAATTGAAGATTGTGTGTGTGTGCTGTTCACTCTGCCCGACAGCATCGACAGACGACCACGACGACCAAACCCCGTCCCCCTTCACCGATCGGTATCTGACGTCGCGGGTCAGCCTTGCCTCTCTACATCGTGTCTGCTTTACCCGCCGTTTCCCAGAGAGATCTGTCGAGATGCCTTCGGAACACGGTCACAGACGTGAGTATCCTCTAGATTCTGCGAACAACCCGATGCGTTAAACGCGGCGAGCTAACAAATGCGCAGTCTATGTGAAGTAAGCATTCCCCCGATTTGAATCGATTGCGCCGCAACAATTGTGTCTTGGAAGAGTCTTGCAAGACGAGAGCCACACATCGGCTGTTTCGACGAGAGAGATTGGCATGGACACGAAGGAATTGACTCGGAGTGTTTCTGCAGGGGCCGCCACCTGAGCTACCAGCGTGGAAAGCGCAACACCAACCCGAACACCAGCCTGATCAAGATCGAGGGCGTGGATGACACCAATGCCGCTCGGTGAGTCGCATCGCGCGATCCGTCGGGAATTCTGGGAAACAGCGGCTAAGACTCTGAGCAGGTTCTACCTCGGCAAGAAGGTGGCTTTTGTCTACCGTGCTAAGCGGGAGATTCGGGGCTCCAAGATCCGTGTGATCTGGGGCAAGATCACTCGGACACATGGTACGTTTACAAGAGAGTTTGCGGCCTCCGCAGTGACTGGGAAGACTAACGTCGCGATTCAGGCAACTCCGGCGTTGTCCGCGCGCAGTTCCGACACAACCTGCCTCCCAAGACCTTTGGTGCCTCCGTTCGGGTCATGCTGTACCCATCCTCCATCTAGATAGGGCCGTCCTGGCCGGGGTGCCGTGGATGAGATGTACTTGGACGGAATGGATCATTGTGTTGCGGCCATGATGTTTTTATTCCACGATTATAGTCATGGGACCGGAGTTAACAGGCTGCGGCCATGGGAAGACGGGGCCCATCAATCCTGTCGAAAAATATAGAATGATCTTCAGGCCATGTTGTTCACGGCTTTTTTTTTTCCACTCTAGCTTGCCTCACGGGTTCCCGCTCAGTGCCCGCGGGATGAGTCGTACACTATGCACTCTGCACCCAACACTGTGCCACTGTCTGGTGAGCTGTACCTGCAGAACAGGTCACGTGACCGGATCTTGAGAATGATCGATACGGCAGGCGCGGGTGGCTGGTCGATTGCCTTCAGCGTCAATTACCTGTAGTTACATACATACAGAGTGCTCCGTACACAATTGTAGAGCTTGTCTGGATTACCACTGGACTCAAAACCGACAAGCTAGCATCGTCTGGTCAACCTGTTCGGTTCGCAGTCATGATGCCGATACTGTACCGAAGAAGAAGCCCATGTCTCAGTTGCTGGAGGGGAATGACGTTGATGTGGGCTGAGCCACGCCAGTCTTGCCCAGGACCAGCTTCCGCGGTGGCAAGATTTCTCTAGCAGAACGATTTAGCTTCAACTAGAAAGGAAATAAAAAGAAAAAACAGCAGTCGTAAATAAGAAAAAGAAAAAGAAAAAAAACATCTCCAGGCTACTGGGATTTGTGTTCTTTCAATCTCCCATACTCTCTGCAGAAGACCTGGATGATTCCCATCTTTCCAATGTTGATCATACTACCATCGTCCTGGCATCCGATTCTGGACTGATTTGGGATTTCCCGTTTTGGTCATCCATTTGCCACTCCCTCTGAATCAGTTGGCCCAAAAAGAAACACTGGCATTCAGTCACAATTCGGTTCTGGCTTCTTCTCTTCCGCCATTGTTCTCTTGTCCATCGTCACTCGCTTCGTCGTTTGTCGCCCTCGGACAGGACTGGTCCCTGGATTCGTCAGGAAGTTCCCGTCTCCAGGTGCATTGTCGATCGCTCCACCCATTCCGTCACTCGTTGTGTTCATTGTTGCTGTTTTCGACAAGACTGCATTCATCAACAGATAAAAATACATCAAAATAAACGAAAATAACCGCCCGTTTTTGTTGGCGCTGGACGACGCCATTTCTTTACATTCAAGGCACAAGTATCCATCTCTCCAGCATCATTTTGCAAAAAAGTCCGACTATTGAGGAACAATGGCGCCCTCGCTCGGTCGCTCGTCTTTATCATCAGACAAATCGCATCGCCGCGGATTTAGTTTCAGCTCAGACAAGTCTCAGCGCCCAACCCCTTCGTCATTGAAGGAAACCCATGAGGAAAAAGAGAAGCGGTTGTTGAAGACCAAAGCCGATCCGACGCTTGCCATCCAGGAAGCTCAGCCAGGTAAGCAGTGAAAGGCATAAGCGGCAATAGGTTGCGAACAGCCCGCTGACTCGGGATAGCGGCGGTCGCGCTAGAGAAGTCGAATCTGGGGTCGCTGCGCTCGATGCAGCATCGCGATCAATGGGGGAATATCATCAGTATGTAGTATCGCCCGGATCTGGTCGGATAGCGACTAAAACGTCTGCAGCGGACCCCGATCTGTCAAACCCGACTCGTCCGAGGTTCGAGCGGCCTCTGGACACCATCCGGTCGTTTGAAGCCGCTATTGATGGAACCTATCAGAGCCGCCGCATATCGTATCTGCCAAGTGGTACGTGCCATTGAGCGGCGTCTTTGAAAGCGCATTGCTAACATCCGGCAGAGAATAACAGCCGGCCCGGGAGTTACTATGGGAATTCGTCTGGGCGATATCACGACCAAGGATACGGTCGGTCCTCGAGACCCAACAGCTACTTCGAGTACCAGAACAATTACAATGGGTACAACCATCACGGCGGGCGCAGTCGGCCTCGTCCCGGCAACCGCATGAACCCAGACTATGGATACGGAAACGGGCATTACGACAGCAGAGGGAACGTCTACCGCAATCACGCATACGAACAGTCCAACGACAATGTTACAACGGGGTCAGGATCCGGGTCAAACCAAACGGACCCTTGGGGTGCCTCGACGGACCCGAGCTCTGTGAACAGCTCGCTGGACCGGCTACAGCAGTCGCATGCGCCGGAGCCGTCCAAGCCGGAGCCGGCTGCGGTTGGGGACCAGTATAGCCTGGACCGATTCGGGGCCGGACCGCAGATTGACACGTCGTTCCCGGAGTTCCGGGACGCTACGCCGCCGACGCCGCCAGCACATGGCGGTCGAATACAGTCGGGCTCGCCTCATTCGTATCATAATCACCCCGCGCACTCGTTCGACCCGCCGAAGCCTACATTTAATGGTCCTCACACGAATTCACACGGAGGACCCATTCCTTCATTTTCGTCGAACCCTCCGAGCCCACCGCCGCATACCTCTGGCTTACCGCAACACAGTTTCGGTGGCGCGTCCACGTCTACATCTGCATCCACCAACGGATACAGCGCGCAGCCACAGGACCAGGGCTCGAAATCGGAGAAGCGGAAGAGCTGGTTCAAGCGGCGGTTTAGCCGGCAGTGAATCTGTCTCGCCTCGCCTCGACGTTATGATGATTTTCATTTGCCTGTCATGTCATGTGTCATGGTCATTTTGCACGTTCATTCTGTACACGATTCATTGATTGGCTTTTTTTTTTTTTTAATGAACAAAGGGATGGACTGGAGGCTGCACGGATATCTGTTTGTTCTTGCGAGGGAAGGATATAGTATTCATTAGTGCCCAGGACAAGATACTGTTGATGTGATTGATCGTCTCTGATTGCCGTTGGGAATGATTCTCGACAATGCTGTATAGAATGGAGATTCCCTGACAACTGGCCTCGTCCAGATTGGGCGGAGGAAAGGAGACCAAGATCGAGGGGAGATAAGATAAGATAACCTAAGATAAGCCGAGGCCTAGACTGATCGAGGTATAGACCAGGAGAGGATCTTCGGTGGATCCGATCAAAGCCACATCATTCTGGGTCCATCCAATTTCAACTGAAATTTTCACCGCCGCAGCATTGCGCACTGTCACCACCAGCAACACCACCAATTCTTTATGAACAGCCTATCTCTTCGAGCCTTTACACATTTTAACTTGCCTCTTGGCTTTGATTACGACATTGCTATTCTTTCGCTCAGATTTTGCTGCCTTTGATTTCTCTTCTGCATCTCCTCCGTATTGAATTGCAGCCTTATGCACGGTGGTAGGCTATCAGTCTGCCAAGTGTACTCGTACGTATACGGGTCTATCGAGGCTGTACGGAGTAACTCTCGATAGTCTTCTCAGACGCAGTTGTGGCTGCCGATGGTCCTATATCTCGTTCACCAAAGGCAAGCGGACATTTTACCATGCTTCGAAAATAAGTACTAGTTAAACTAGTTGATGAATTGTGTGGGGGAGTTCATGAAGGGATCTACAAAGTCCCTCGTAGGTACTATTGCGAACTTGTGATCCAGTTTGGTTGAGGAATCCGTATAAGTAGTAACTATGTCGGTCTCGGAGAATCTTTTGCCGGTGAAGTGATTTAGACTTTATCTAGAGTTTACCTAGGGTTTGACCGACGTACCCCTCGCCAATTGACGCTCCATTCTCGACTTCAAGTCTCCAGTTTTCTTCTTTTACAGTCTACGGCCGCCTTGCGTAGCCTACAACTACAAGGAATGGGTGCCCCGGCAAAGGATTGGAACCAGGAACAGAAATGGCACAATGCCAAGGGGACTTCGGGATGTGGCTATATATACGCCCAGTCCCGTCCTTGGTTTCAGGTTGTTCATTGACTATGGAGGTTTTCAGACATGAAGCATCCATAGAACTATCATACTATTGCATTAGCAAGCGTAGGTTTGTCACCCGAGAGAGTTCCATTCTTACATAGGTAGGTACGTAGGTACCTCTAGGTACTTCTGTATTTATTGATGGTCAACGCCTGAAACGCCTCGACTAGCCCTAAAACTCCAACGCCAATGACCTACCTTAAAAAAAGGGTTTACTAACCCTCGAAATCTTGCCAAGCTTTGGGGTCCGAAAATGACCTGGAGGTACCTGGAACCTACCTACTAGGTAGGTAGACAATTACTTAGTGCCCGCAGTCCCCATGCTGAGTGGTGGTTCAGGATCGCAAAATATCGCTACTGCCGTAGTTTCTCCGCAGTGAAGGCTAGGTATGAGTCTGTCGGTTTAGGTTGACGTGGAAAGAAGCTGTATTTTAGGACTAACTCTTCCTGCTTTTGGTACCCATCCTTTGGTCCAACTTTGCCATCGGCGGAATTGAGAGAAGAACTTGAGTTATCAGGAACCACCGAGAATCATGAAGACATTCTTAGCACTGCTTGTTCTGGGCTCTCCCGCCCTTGCCGAATACTTGTCACTCTATGCGAGTACCGCCTTCGGTCTCTTGAACACGTTGACGTTCGATCTCGCTACTGAAGAGCTCAAGGCGATCCAAAATCTGACCGACTGCGGAGAACACCCGACGCTTGCACTTGACCGTGACAACAACAAGCTTTATTGCATGGAAGATGACCGGAGCTACCCCGTTACTAAATCCAAGGCCGGCCTGATCGAGTTCCCCATTTCAAAGTTTGGATACTTGGAAGGGATATTGGACAGAGGAAGGTTCAGGTCGACAGAACCAACAACATTTACGGTGCTCTGTATGGAAAAAGCAAGAAGTTCCTCGCAGTTGTCAACAGGTATGTCCATTATGGTACTATCATTTTTTTTTGATCCATTGAATAAATATTAGTATTGACACGTCAATAAAGGAAGCACCCAGGAATCCTAACTTATTCTCTGCCCTTAGAGAAATCCGCAAAACCGATTCAGGAACTCGAATACCCGGAACCCGACTCGGTGTATCTGGAGCCTGAGTCACAGTCGTCCATTTTCGTGATCCAAAATGACACGATCCGCATTCTCACCATTGATGATGACAATGGCCAATCGACGGAGTGTTCAAGTCAGTATGGGGACGGAGTTCCGAAGCTCCATTCGAGCAGCTTTCATCGGGGCGGGTAACGGTAACTCGATGATGTACGTGGTCAACTATTACACAAAAACCATCACGGCACTCCGGGTGCGGAGCAATCCCGAGGGGAAGAAAGTTTCTTGCCCTTTGGTGGAACGGGTTGAGGAGTTCCGGCCCTCCTTTCGGGCGGATCCCCTCCCGGACAACAGCAAAACCCGTATCGACGACGTCGTTGCCGCAGATAATGCCCATCTATACATTCTCGCGTCCACCCGTGACGGAACCTTCATCATTCATATGCAACCTTCCAGTAACTTCGCCTCCGTATTCGACTCCCCGTCGACCAGCTCCTCCTCGGCTAGTCCGCAAACAAGTTCGAGCGCCCCAGTCTTCGTGAAGAGTCAACACACTGTCCTCGGAAAAGTCAACTCGACCGCATCGACCCTGCAATATGTTCGTCACACCAACGCCCATGTCACTGGTCACTCCTCCTTCGACATCAGTCCCGATGGCACTTATGTTGCGATCGGCGATTATTCCTGGAACGTCGTTAAAATCCTGCGACGGGACCCCAGTTCTGGTCGAATCACTGATGATAGCATCGTTGCCACCGCCGAGCTCGGATCGCGGGATGATCTTTTCTTCGGTGTGCATAGTGTCGTTTGGGGGTCTCGGTATCCGGGTGCCTAGAATCGTGATGGCATTCCATGTGTCGATCTGTACTTGATGCCAATGCCAGAAGAACCTGCACTCTGCGCCGGACGCAAACTCATCATGGTTTGGTAGTACTACTACTCTTATTTCCATTGATGATGATTCTGGGAGTGATGTACATTACCTCAGTACGCATGTATGTAACTTTTGTCAGAAGTGCTAGCTATTCATAGAAATTCACACAGCTTCGAATCGGCCCTACCCACATCATTAGGTAGGTTGGAACATTAGGGTTACCTTTGGTAAACTTAGTATGTATCATTTTGGGCAGTTGAAATCAAGATGAGATTGATCTGATAAGATAACGAGCGGGGCCTGGTTGAATGAATAACTATCGCATTTTGTACGGAGTACTCCGTACCGAGTGGATCTGTTTGTTGAAGAATGATCAAAATTCAAACTAAGCTCCAGCCGAGTCTCTGCCCATCTTCCCAGGGCCACGATGCATACTCGCATCCGGTGTGAGTTCAATACTATATTACCCAGATCAATCCCAAGCTGGATTGAAACCGACACAACTGACGCAAATCGGAAAAAGTTCCGCATGTGGCTTGTGCCTGACACTTGAGTGCCGTTGCGGACAACTTTGACAGTAGTACATATGCCATCAAACCAGATGGCACTTTGGAAGGAAATGAAGCGCAAGTCGAGATAATGCCCGGAGCTTTCCATGCTCGTACGGACAAAAAAAAAGAAGCGATTCATTGCGATTGCCATGTACGTCGCTCGACGTTCGAATAAAGAAAAAGACACTGTTGTGAAATAGGTAGTTTAGTACTAAGCCAGGTTGCGTTTACTGCTTGATCTCAAACAACACCGAGCCAAACGCGGTGTATCTATCTGGACCCCATTGCGCAATCGTTTTATCCTCGGGCTGGATAAAGGGCACCGACAGGATTGATGGTTTTTGCCATCGATGACGACGGTTAGTTAAGGGATTCGGGAGTGTGAAGAAAGGGTTCGCAACTTTTCATCAGGACTCGGTGCACCGCACCCATCTCGGTATTCGTCGGGCAGCCCTTCACCTGATTGGTTGGGAAAATTCAAGCTAGGCGATAACTAGTAACTTTTCAATGTGATCTTTGATATTTCTACTCGTAAACAATCTAGTACGACGTGGTGCAGCGAACCGGATGGATGTTTTTTTTTTTTTTTTTTTTTTTTTTTTTTTTTAGTTGTTGTTGTAGAGTGTAGCGTGCTCAGTAGGACGCACAGGGTGGGACTGGAATTTGTACACTGCGTGGGTACAAAAATGTAGAACAGATAGTACTATATACAACAATCACGAACAAAACTTATAGCTAAACTTCAGTTGTTCTCTCGTATGGAATTGCACCCCGTCTCATTGCTCGCAGCAGCCAATTTATGGCGGACCGATGTAGGTAATGTCAATCTCAGTCGGGGAGATCCTGGTAGTTTTCGTGATCGGCCGGGCATAGAAGTGGAAGTCGAGTAAATGAGCGCCGGCCGAATCCACCTGGGCCCCAGACTCGGTTTGCGCCCACGTGTCGAGGAACCTGATCTGGCGGAAGTTGCTGGGAGGAATCGGTTCCGAAAGTCTCAGGAAGTTGCTGGCGGCCCAGTGAACATTCTCGCCGCGGAGGGGATTTCCGGTCTCGGGATCATTGGGGGTCGCGTCGGCGACGTATTTCTGTCCCCTTGTGCGGTTTTCAAAGATGATGGTGGCCGTCTTGGGGCTTGTCGTCTGGATGGACACGTAGAACTCGTCACCGGGGTTCACCTCGATCTCGTCGTAGAGCTTATGCACCCAACTCGTCGGCGACCACTGCCAGCTGGCGACGTATTGGGTCTCGCCTAGGTAGGTGACTTTGGTGTGAACGCCGGCGGTCAGCATGACGCCGGAGTTCGTGTTGCCGTCAATGCCAACCCCAAAGACCATGCCGGCAAGGTAGTCCGGATATTCGGCGGGGAAGGTAGTTTCGGGCACGACAAACCGGGCGCTCACGCCGGTGAATTTGGTGCCGTCGGGAGGCGCCGTGTACACGGCGCCGGTCCAGTCGGTGCCATCCTCGCCGCTGCCGCGGGCCACGAGCGTTTTGTTGAAGATTGGGGGCGTCACTGACAAGGCGCCGATGTGCCGATCTCGGTTTGCGGCAGGGACAGCCGTGGCCGAGACAGCGAGGAGAACCTGACCAAGGAGCGGAAGAACGATCTTCATGGTGCCGAGTAATACAAACGAGTGATTGCGGGGAGGGAAACGATGGCCATCAAATAAGGAGTGACTCTTTTTGTTTTTTGAAAGGAGTGACGAGTTGATCTTGAGCAATGTCAATTCCCGGGGGAGGCACTACTTCAAATGTTTCGATTCCAAGGATGGACTACTAGTACCTACGGGGCACTCCTGGAATAGATCCAGGAGGATTCGTGCTATCTGTGGGCCTAGTAGTTAGTACTATTTTATTTCGATGCCAATGGAAGCCAACATCCGCGAGATTCAGGTTCGTCACTGATAGGCTACTGGGAAATTGTCTTTTTTACCCTAACTGTACAGAGTACGAAGTAGTCCTTCATTGTACTTTCACTTGAAACTCATCTTAACCTTAGATTAGGTTAACGCCACTGAAGATGGATGTGGAAGGAATTTAGTCCAGCCAGCGGAGTCAACATTGAGAGCTCAGCCTTCAGTCTCCGCCAATCGGATTGTTTTCAACTGTCAACTGTTCAATGTACCTACCATGTGGTGAACTACTTCATGAACCCCTTGAATTGTGGGTTCCTTGGTCGTTGAGGAGTCGGATTCAGGAACGCGGAAGGATGCTAGCAAGTTCAGGGTTGCCATTTCAAAACGAGAACTCCATGCAGACTGAAATTTTCCATTTCATCAATTCAAGACATTTTAACGGGGCTGCAAATACAATATGATCCTTTCGGCCAACCTTCGAGATTCTAACAAGCTTCAAAGTAGACTTTAGTGTTAGGTGGAGGTTCGCGGTGGTGAAATGAATCAAGTGCCTGTTGGTTGTCCGGAAGAACTTCGGACTAACATGGTCAATATAAGTCCTGTACTAGTCAATAGTTACTATGTAAGACTACAATACTAGGATACAGTATGCTGCGGGCCCGCGGCTGAGGTTGGTGGTTTTTAGACCGCAAACTTTACTAAGTACGGATTAGGCCTACTCGTAAACTACCTATTCCATCGGTTGGTCGATTAGCTTGATCATTCAGGGTCCTGCGAATTGGGGTGAAGCTCGCACACACTTGCGACGGGACTTTGCCCATCCATCCAGCTTGGCGAGAGCCCTTCAGGAATCCAGAGAATGAAGATCTTGAGGACCCTTGGGCTCTCCATCCTCGTCAAACACCTTTCACCCAATCCTCCGCTCGCTTTACGCAATGAACGAGTGGTAAGATATGCATGCATCGATACGATCTTGTTCAATTGGCCTGTTAAGTATACCTGTTTCCCAGTGATTTTCACACTCAAGACAATTTACTGATAGAGCGAACACACAAACATCAGAAAAAAGACAAAAGTTCAACGGTTTACGACTTGGCCTTATCCTGCACCGGTCCTCCCGTCGTCGGCAGACCCATGAAAATCTTGAACGAATCATAACTATCATCAAGTCAGCAGCCATTCTAAAAGGAAAAGGAAGGGAGAAACATACATCATCCACTGCAATCCAGTCAACGTTCCAATCATGACAATTCGGACCAACAGCCCGTTCCACAGGCCCTTGAATCCAATGTCGCCGTAGATCCGGCGCATCGCGGCGCCAAACGCCTCCCCAGGTTGCCGATTGGCATTGAGCTTGCTGACCATGACGTCCGCCGGGTGCGACACAATGGCGCAGAGAATGCCCGCGATGTACCCTCCGGTGAAGGCGACGGCGGTCTGCGCGGGTTTGCCGTAGTCGTCCTTCTTACCCGGCAGAGTGGTGTAGATCATCTCGACGACAGTTTCGAAGGAGGCGAACTTCATCATCGTGTAGGGGATTTGTCGGCCCCAGAGGGGATAGAGGCCTTTGTACAATCTAACCTTTTCGTCAGGATGGGATGCCAGGGGGGAGGACTGGAGACGAGACTTACCCTCCAACACCTTCCTTCCCCGTGACGATTGAAATCCCCTGCAACGTGCCCCGCGCAAACGGGGGAATCGTGGTCTGCATCCGCACCTTGACGGCCTCGAACGGGCACAGCGCAATGTCCGCGAAGAACTCGGCTGACGCACTTGCCGCGAGGTACAGCCACGTACGCCAGCGGATTGCTTTTTCCTCACCAACCAGGTCGCTGTACCACCACTTGAAGAACTCGTAACCGCCATACTTGACGGCACCTTGAGCCTGTTCAAACCATCAGGTCATTCAGTCCCCAGGATGTGGTTTGTCTCTTACTTACCGAATATCCAACAAAGGTCGGCCCCCAGCCGGTAAACACCCCTCGCAGTCCCTCGGCGCGATAGATCGTTGCCCATCCCTCCATGTTGCTCTTGTAAATGTTGGCGTCGACCTGCCGCCGACATTTGACCAGATCCAGTGGGGTGACCGCCATGTGCGTCAGGCCCTAATCTCTCGTCAGCTCCAATGACTCCCTGTGTGTATGGGGAAATTGAAGAACGCATACGCATGCCAGCAACCCACCAAAAGTACACGCCGCGTAGTACTTGCCCGAGTAGAGCTCAATCTTGCCCGCCTTGGACTGCGCCTTTTGGCTCATCTTGCTCCACTCCTTTTGCACGCTGCCGGCGACACCACCGCCGTGCTTCTTGTCTGCATCCTCGATGGCGCTCCAGGCGGCGAAGGGCTGATACGACTTGTTGGGCTTAGGGTTCGGTTGGAATTGCTGCTTCAGCGGGTGCTGGCTGAAGCTGGAGAGCAGGGCAGCCTGCGACGGGAATGGGAACAGCGGCATCTAATTCCCCGTCAGCGGACAATTATGCTGCATGATGTTCATTGCGTGAGTGACGTACATTGATGAACGTTATCAGTAGTATCGATATCGATAGATGGGTCTTAAGCGGAGACTGATAAGGAATAAGCAGTGCCGGGGAAGTATGTACGCTCAGATCAGTACTTCCATCAGTATGTCCAGGGAGCGCACTTCAGAGACGATCTCCTGAAGAACAGGACAGTAACATGAGAGTCTGAGATGAGAGATGACCGAAGGGGTCGATCGAGGAGCTGAATGACGTCGGCGAAGCCGATGCTTCCGGCTTATCAGTCTCACATCTAATCAATTGCGGGATTTGATTGGTCAATCAATGCGTGCAATTCGATTTTTGCACTAAGATTGAAGAGGAGCTATTGGTCAAATACTATAAAAATTAACAGTGAAACACTGAAATTGCTCTTTTTTGATTAAATAGTTACCTCAATTTCCGGACTTTAGCGGAGTTAAAGAGTCGCAACAAAATACTCCCGCTTCACTATGACATCGCTCAATCAATAGTACAATACACCAAGCCAAATCCAACGATTTCCCCCGAACGGTTTATACACAACCGACAAACCAGCGAAACGGAAATGACTTCATATTCCTCCGTCGGCGAGACGCTTGCCCGGGAAAACCTCGCCCCTCGCGATGCATCCGCCCTTCGATCCCAGACGACCTGGGCGGACAAATATCGCGGGGTAGGTACACATGCCACTCAATCCCTCATTCTGACCACGGCCTCACTGACGGTGAGTTTATAAAATAATAATAATAATATATATATAGGCCACAGTTGAAGATCTTGACCCCCCACCCGCCCTTTCCGTCTCCCCCAACGACACAATCGCCTCCGCCCAACTCGCCGCCTATGAGCGCGACTACACGCACCTCACCGTGATCTCCTCCTCAACCCGTGCCTTGCTGGGGTATCTGAGCATCCCACGGTTAAAGGAGCTCCTCCGGCAGGGCAAAGTCCGCGAATCCGACCCCGTCAAAGCCGCCATGCAGCGATTCGTCCGCAAACCGGGAAGAGTCTACCACGTGATCACCATGGATACACCGCTCGAGGAACTCGAGAAGTTCTTCAACGGGCAGATCAACGTTGGTGGCGGAGAGGGCCAGGCGGCGACGCAGCCAAGAGAGAGGCAGGAGTTTGCCATTGTGACGGATCCGGAGAGGAAGTTTGTGTTGGGGGTGGTGACGAGGGGGGATTTGGAGGAGTTTGTGAGGAGGAGGCCATAACCAAATATAACCACTCAATTGACGACGACGGGGTGATTTTTGGGCATTGGTATGGAGTATACGGATACCCCAGAATTTTTCTTCCCTACCTACTGTACAATACCTATATTACATGCAGGATCAGAAAGAAGAAACCACAAAGATGATTCTTGTTATTGAATCTTCTTCCTCCTCCGCTTCTCCAAATCTTCCCGATCCTCCCGCCATGCGACCACGATATACGCAATGAGTACCACATTCGCCGTCACGGCCGCTGCGGCTCCCGCGAGGGTCGAATTCCCTTCGATCTCTTACTCAATATTTGTGTCTCCGGTTAAGGGAAAGCAGGAGACGAAAAGGAAAAAAAAAATGACATACCCTGAGAAAGCGTGTTCACACCCAAGAAATACACCGCCAACGGCGCGCAAATCATGGCAATGGAGAAGGCGATTAGTTTGGCGATTACCTCGCTGTGGCGGAGCCAAGTCAGTCAAAAAAGAAACAACTGGAACTCGGAGAGGGTTGTCGTACGTAGGTACCGCGGGTGATACATCGGATGCGTCTGGGGAGGGTTGTTGCTGTTTTTTCTCCGGCTGCTCCATTTTTTGTATTTTTCTAGAGAGGGTTTCCTTTCTGGACGGCCCCTGAGGTCTTGATGAGGAGGATGGGTGTTGATGGTCAGTGAGGAGCAGTATACGATGTAGGCCTACAACAAACCGTACAGTACCTACCTGTCACCCGGGACATACGGTAAAGTCAAATAGGTTACGGAGTACATGCATGTGACAACAATCGCCAATGCTGATTGGCTGTATCCGGACCATTTTACAAACATATTATGCAACCCTGACATTTCCGTTTGCGGCTTTGGAACCAACGATTCAAGACTACTCGTAAAAAAGGCTTCAGTGTTCAAAAGACAACAATCTCATACAGTTGATTTAGCTAGGACTAGGTCAGTAATAAGAAAAAAGCGAGCGATCTCCAGGCATAAAAATAAATCCATAACAAAAACAGGGTATGAAAAAAAAAATGGGAATCAGACGTAAACAGAGTGGGTAGATCGGACTATTCAGAATTCCAGCGAGATTCAAAAAGGAAAAAGGAGAGAGAAACAAAAGAAAAGCCAAGCTGCAATGAAAGGGATATTTTGCTGCACAAAACAAAGAAGAATCCGAAACCAAATTATGAACTGAGAAAATCAAGCACGTTGTCTCCGTAGCTTCAGGTCAGTCCAAGTCTTCACCGCGCCGCTTCCATGTTCCCCGTCAGTTCAGCCACGCGGGCCTTGATCCGTGCTACACGGGACTCGATCGCTGGAAACGATAGTCAGCATTCATTATCACTGCCTGGGAGGGTAGGGATACTCACTCTCCTCACCGCTCGTGTCTCCGTCATCCGTCCGGTCCGCCTGGCTGGTCCGGCTGGGCGCCTCCTCGGCGGCGGCCGCCCGTTCAGCAGCGCTCTTGCGGAGCTGCGCCAGGCGATCGTACGTCGACAGCGCAGGCCGCTCCTCCCCCGGCTGCGACGTCGGTCGCGGTGTCGCAGTCTCGGACGCGCGAGACATGGACGACACCGGCGAGGCCGGCTCCGCGGGCACATACACCGGCGCCTCCGTATACTGGCCCTGATCGAACGAGGAGAACTCCTTGTCCGCCATGGCCCGCTCGTGGGTGTCGACCCGCGACAGAGCATCAAACTCGGCATCGCGGCTGGTCCGCGGAGGCCCGTTGTACACGGGCGACGTCGCAACCGGCTCGGTGGCCGCCGGCGTAGGAGCCTCCTCCGGCTCCGGCGTCGGCTGCTGCTGCACCTCCTGCACCGCACTGGCGGCCGTCTTCTCCTGCGCAGGAGACTCGCCCTTCTTCTTCAGTGTCGTCTTGCGGTGGCTCGACGGAGGGGTCTTGGGCGCATCCTGCGCCTTAACCTTGTTCTCCAGCGCGGCGCGCGCCGCAGCCACGGCCGACGGATCAATGTTGACCTTCGACGATGGCGGGTTGTCACCCCGCTTCTTCGTGCTGTTGAAGATGCTCTTGAGCGTCGTGTTGGCGGGCTTCTTCTTTAGTTTTTTTGGCATCCTCACTCGACTCGAAGGACTTTTTGCCCTCTGGCTCACTCGACGGAGCGATCGTGCTCGCTGTCTCCTTTTCAGCCGCCGGAGCGCTCTCCGTTTTTGCGGTAGCCGTGTCGGTCGCCGGAGCAGCGGGTGCGCTCGGATTTTGCTCCGCCGACGTCTCCTGTCCCTCCGTCGTGCTCAGTCGCACGCCAGGGATGTTGAGGGTCTCCGCCGGTGCACCCGTACCCGCGCGGCTGTCACTCAAATAGGCGGCCCGCACAGCATCCTTGTCGTAGTCACGCGCCCACTTCATCGCTTGCGTCGCCTCCGTCAGAATGGACGTCTGCATCGTCATGACCGAGTTCGTCTTGGTTTGCTCATCCTCGCTTCGGCCCCGCCGCTCGCTGTTCGCCTCCTTCCGCTGCTCCTCTTCCTGCTCACGCTGCTTCTTCTGCAGCGCGGCCGCCGCTGCTTGGATGCGCGCATGCTGGTCAGGGCCGATGCTCGTCCTACTTGACGGAGTGGTCGCACTCTTGGCCTTGTAAACCTCCTCCGTTTGGGTCTTCTTCGTCGACGATTTCCGACGGGTGAGCCTCCGGCGCGAGCCAAAGCCAAAGAATCGCTTCTTCTCCGCAATGTATGCGCCGGGCTCCGGGTCAGGGGCGGCGCCCTTGACCTGCTCCTCCAGGATCAGCCACTTAGCGCCAGCAATGACCGTCTCGACCAACGCGCAGCGGCCAAAGACGGCTTTCCGTGCTGCCGTTTCCTCCCCGGCCAGGCTGCTGATCCACACCCACCAGAACGAGTCGTCGAGATCCATCGTGGTGATGCTCGCCAGCTCGCCCGGCTCGAGCGTGGATTCCGTCTCGAGGTTCCGCTTGTGCGATTGCGAGCTCTTGCCACGAACGGCGACGACGGGGGGCAGGACTTTGTCCGGGGGAAGCAACAGCGAGGGTGGGCCTCGGGGACCGCTCTCATCGGGAAACCCTGACGACAAGAAGTCGGCCCACGACGGGGTGGTCGGGCGTTCCCAATCATTGGAGTTGGTCTCAGGCGCCGACCGCAGCTCCTGCAGCGGGGTGGTCTTGGGGACTTGGAGGTCCTGGTCGTAATCCAAGTCCAGTTCGGCGCCGAAGCCGAGATCTTCGAATCGGGACCACGAGATCTCGCGGGCAGCGGTTGTCTTGGATGCCAACGGCGACGACTGGTTAACGTTGGAGATGGCGAGGAGGACCCGCTGGCATTCATCCGTCAGTGCGCAGACGGGATCGTCGAGGGCCGCGAATTCCTGCAGGTGGCGGTCGCTGTCGCGGTATTCAAAGTTCTTCGCCCTGCGCAGCAGCGCAAATGGCGTCGGAGAGACGTTCTCCACAATCATCACCACCTTTGTCGTCGACACCTGCAGGAGGGTTGGGGTTTCCGGAGGGTACTCCGTGGCCTGCACCAAGGACTGCAATGCGATCGGCAACGACGAGATGCCATTCACGCCGCGCACCGAGTCGGGGGATATCGAGCGCAGATACGCAAAGAATAGATGGCTCGTCGCATCAGCGGCCCTGTTCATGCTGCGTTAGCCAAGAAACAATAGTTAAAAAAAAAAAAAGGGGGGTTACCTACGTCGCCCAGTTCTTGTAAGATGCCTCGAACCCGTTGCCAGTGTCGGTGTGTTCAAAGGCCCACCAACCGGCATACCGGGAGAGTTTCCTACCGCCTAGACCATTGGACTTTGCATGAGCAGCGATGGCTGCCAACAGGTCGAAAAAGTCGAAGATGATCTTGGTGCGGGCATCCGATTCCACGCTGATGGGAATAAACGTCGAGAACGCATCACGGGCGAAGTTCGAGTCTAGCCATCGTTGTCGATCAGAAACCCATGTCCCGCGCTGGTCCAAGGGGGGACATACCTTGTTCGCCAATTTTAAAGAGTTCGTAAGCTTCCCAAGTGACTATTCCGCCGGGCAGTCTGCTCCAGCACCATTTCATAATACTACAAAGGACCTACGGCACGACACGTCACACATCAGCCGTCTGTCACAAGCCAGACCAATGACCAGGGGTCAAAGAAGGATTCTGTACCATGGGCTCAATCAGCCGCAGCTCCTTCATCAACGCGTCGCCACGCAGCGGCGTGCCGTTTTTCTCGGCGTTGAAAAAGCTGCGAATAAAGGAGCGAGCGGCACTTGGGTCTGAACTTGGCCGGAACGGCAAGAGAAGGAATGGAATGTCGAGCCCTAACGATCACGGCGCATGGTCAGCAGCCCGCTCCGCAATACCAAACAACACCATGGATCCAGGCGTACCCCGGGACTTGAGCTCCTGCGTGCATCCCTTCAGCAGTTCCTGCACCTCCTCGGGGGCCACTTCGGTCCGCTGGTAGGCGTCGGTCCACTCCGGCTTGGGGGGAGCGGTGTCTTCGGGGGCGGTCTGCTTTGCATTCTTGCGGACCCCGCTGGAGTCTCTACTCCGGAAGACGCGCGAGAAGAAGGGCATTGTTGCCAGCGGCGGGCTACAGATGCGCGGGAGGATGCAGATGCGAACGAGCGTCTAGGCCAGCGAGCGAGGGCGGCGCATTGGATGATACGACACTAACGGGGGGGGGGGATCAGGGGGTGGACGCGGGGACCGTGGATGCGGGTCCGGGGAGGATTTTCTTTTATTCAGAAAAGGAACGGGAAAGAATAATGCAAGGAAATGAACGGAATCAAAACGGTGGAAAATAATGCAAGGCCGTTAGCAAAGGAGCGTCGGGTTCATCGGGCTCGGTGCTGGATGGGCATCAAGACCAATGAAGATCGGTGTTTCAGAAAGCACAAAAAAGAACGAGGGAGAATCTGATAAAAGGATCAACTGGAAGAATCAGAAAAGGAACAGGGAAAAAACAATCTGCCAGGGCGAACGACCTGGAGATTCAGAATCGAAAGAAAACCGAGCGTCAATGGCTCGAGGACAATGGGATTTTTTTGTTTTTTTCTTTCCTCGTTGTTTTTTTCAGGGGTTAAAGAAGACCTTCGTTGGAGTGACTCCGCAGTCGGCGCTGGCGAATCTGGTCCCAGGAATTAACCTCAGCGCACTAAGCCAGATTCAGTTAGATCCGACCCAAAGGGAATAGCGTGCGCCACGGTCCGTTCTAGCCACAGCGTCAGCCACAGGTTGGACAGATAGAATGACGAGAAGTACTCCGTACACTGTACAAGTACCTACCAGGTACTAGTTATCTGAAGTACGGAGTAACCTAACAGTAAATTGGTTGATTGATCAGAATTCCCAAGTCTAACTCATCAATGGACTACCAATCCCGGGACAGCACTGCCTCTCATCTCGCTCCCTCGAGCTCGTCACATCCTCATCAGGCTCTCACCTCAATCCGCGCAGCCATTATTATTGGCGGACAAACGACCAAGCTATGGTTCACGTGACCGACCAATCGGGTCCCGGCTGGCCCGGTACATGCACTAATGCGAGAGACATGCTTGGCATTTGGGATGGATGTCTACAATACTCCGTACGGAGTATGTGCTGTACTCGTCACTCCAGTAGTATGTATGTAGTTAGTGATGTGGAAGGAGTCGAATTTTGAAGAGTTCCTTTCTCCTGTAAAAATGCAAATGCAAGAGACAGCAATGCCGCGGTATCGACGGTCAGAAGGTCTCGGCAGTCTGCAACTCTCGAGAGCCTAATTGCATGCGGCCAAGAGCACATTGCGAGAAAAGGTTGAACAAGTCCTGGATCCGACCTACGAGTAGCTTGGGCTTGACTGTACCCCGTGCTTGGGGAGGTTAGGTTAGCCGACGTGGTGGTATGCCATCCCCGTACGAGTACTCCGTCCTCCGTACTGGCTCAAGCATTGAACTTCACAGCAAAGCCCAGAGACTACTCCATACCGTACTATCATACAAATCATCGTGCTCTGGATGAACTGGATCAGCAATGAGAATGGCTGGAGATCAAGACTACGAGTACGTAGACGTCAGCTGAAAGTATACGAGTACTCCATACTCATGCTTCTCGGCTACTGGCCGCTTGGATTCCAAGCGCCAAACATATATTCAACAATCGACTGACTGCTCAGAGCCGCCGGAGACAGCCGAAGCATGCAGACACGAGAACTGCGGTTCATGAGGGCAGACTGGGCGAGTCTCGAACCGATCGACGTTTAGTGAACCTAGTGCTGCACGATAAAAATAGCGGAGATACTCAATACTAGGCCCAGCGTTGAAATGTTGATTCCTCAAGCCCAGTTCGATCCCGGGCATTCAACTCTCCCTATCACCACCCATGGACGCTCAACCCTGTACTCGTACGTACTTATGTAGTCTCGAGAGAAGGCAGCCAAAATTTCGACCAGCTCGCCAATCAGACGCCTCTACACCGTAAAACCCAGCCAGTCATCCTGCCAACGAACAACGCATGGCCAGGGATCATGAAATTCAACAAGCACCATTGGCGGAGCGCCGGATGGCAGGGATGGCTCAATCAGTGATTATGTAATCCGCTTCACCCCTTTTGCGCTAGCTTAAAGAGATCACTTTTTTCCTCCCTTTTTCTATCTTTAGAATCTTCTTTGATCCGCGCTGTGCATCCACCATCCACGGCTCCCCGTTGCTGGTTCCGTCGAGCTTGCATCCCCCAAGATTCTCGCGTCTGCTGCCGGGATCATTCTTTGTCTGAAAAACCGCGCAGGTCCCTTCGCAGGGTCAGCGCAGCATCGCCGAGTGCTGCTCGGGTCAAACGACATCGACCCATCCTCCCAACGCGGGTCTCCTCCAACGCGGCCCTCGATGCCGACCTGGCATATGGCATAGCTCCCTTGACGCACCGAAACACGTCCGGTTTTCCGGTTCCTCGCCTGTTCCCCCAAAAGTCTGCTTTGTGTGCCGCGCGATTCCGGGTCCAGATTTTTCTTTGTCGTTGATCATTTCCCCGCGATCATAACCCACGTGCTGTTTACGTTTGGTGACCGAATCTATAATAAGACGTCGCGTTCCAGACTGGTGTCGCCTTGAAGTGATTCTTTTGTCGCTGGTATCCGATCGGCTTGCCGCCTGCACGCCGTCACAATGGGCCGGCGCAAAATCGAGATCAAGGCCATCAAAGATGACCGGAACCGTTCTGTGTAAGCTCTGTCCGAGCTGCGAAACCTCTTCCACCCGCTAATTGCGTCCAGTACCTTTTTGAAACGAAAGGGGGGTCTATTCAAGAAGGCTCATGAACTGGCCGTGCTGTGTTCTGTCGACGTGACCGTGATCATTCTCGGTCATAATAAAAAGCTATATCAATTCTCATCTTCGGATATTCGCGAGGTTCTGGGCAAGTATCACTACGTACGTTGATTTTTTTTTTTCGTCTGTAGGGTTTCATAGGGGTTCTAACGCCGTTGCGCAGTGGGGACCTCCGCATGAAAATAAAGGACCGAGTGATTTCATGACCAAAACAAGCGGTGATGATGATCACGACGATGAGGACGAGGAGGCCGGGAAAGAGGAGGCAGCATCTTCCAAAACACAGGAAAAGCAACAATCTCAGACTCGGAAGCAGCCCCAAAGCCAATCTCGGGCCCAATCGCAGCCCCGAACGCAGCAGCAATCACCACCACAACCGCAACCACAACCTCAGCCTCAACCTCAACCTCAGTCTCAACCGCAAGCTCCACCGCAGACACACGCGCAAACTTTTGTGCCGCCGCATTTGCAGCAGCAGCAACCCGGGTATCAACACCTGAACCATGCCCCCTCGGCATCTCCTCCAATGCCCAACGGTGTCGCGTTCGATAGTCGACATGGTACCCCTCAACCACAAGGTGTGTCGCGGCCGTCGTCTCGTAATCACGTACGTCGGATCAGTTCCCAGTATGGCCAGCATGGCATGGCTCAGAGCCATGTTCCGGCCGCTTCTCAGGCTCCGAATGCATACACCTACATGAATAATCCTTCCATGTATAACCCGACTGCCCAGATGCACCATCCCCAGCGGCCCGGCCAGTACCCGCCTTTCGCCCATCCTGCCATGCAGCCTGTCACTCATCCACCCGCGCAACAGATTGCCCAACCGCCGCAAGGACCGCAACCCCATCGGATCCCGCAACACCATGGATTCCATCAGATGCAGCCGCAGATGTCGCAGCCATATCTGCCGCCGGATCAGGGACGACATTCCATGCCGCCCATGGTGCCGCCTGAGCCTCATCCGACCCATCAGCGCACCATGTCCCACCCTGCTCCCCCAACGACACAACAGCCTTCGGACATCAAAGCGGAAGGCAGCCAATCTCCCAAGCCCGCGCCGGTCAAGTCGCGCAGCATCTTTACGCCCATCGATGATCAAACGTCGGTTTTCTCACGTCATCTGATCGGTGTGGGGACTGCACAGCGTGACTCCTCGCAGCAGGAGTCTCAAGACAACAAACCTGCTGCCAGTCACAGTGTTACGACTTCCGCAGCGGCAGCTCCTGTTCCAGCTCCGTCGACACAGCCAACGTCCTCCGAGCGTTCCCAGCCTGCCTCGTCCTCGGTTTCTGATCCTCCTCCGCCTCTGAAGCCAACCATCTCGCGCACGAACAGTGCCCCCATGAACGTGAAACGGCCGCGCTTAAAGGTGCAGATCCCCGGTGAGCAGTCTGACGGCGGCAGCGTGACTGCCGATTCGTCTCCTCGGGACACCGGGGATCAAAGAACCGGCAGCACTCCGGCGACGCGGCCGGCGGGCGAGGCTGGCAATCCCAGCGTCGTGCTTCCCCCGCCGTCGCCCTCGGCCGGAGCCATCACCAGCGCCGGAGCACAGGGCCCTCCGAATCCGTTTGCCCGGCCCCCGCCGCCGTCTCAGAACTCGACCAATGGCACGTTCTCCAATGGGAACGGCCAGCACAACGGCAATGGTTCTTCCGGGAACAACATGGATACGCCCATCTCGGCGCTCCCGAGCCGGTTTGTGTCTGACGCTCTGTTGCCGTCGCCGTCGAGCTTCTTCCCGGAATGGGGGTTTGGGCGCACGGGCCCGGACAGCAACGTCCTCCCCAGCCCACTAACGTTCCCAACGCCGTCGGGGCAGACGGCGCCGGGGTTCCCGCCTACGTCGAAAGAGGAAGAGTCGGACAAGAAGCGGAAGAGCCCGGAATGGGGAGGGGAGTCATTGGCTAAGAAGGTGAAGACATGAGTCATGCCTTTGTCTTTTTTTTTTTTTTTTTTTTTTTCTTTTTTGCTTTAGTGTTGGACTTGCAGGGTTGGAGTTATGTGGGAGGAGTTTGGACGGCATTGCATGTGATCTCTGTTCATTTTTTTGTATTGTGCATTTGGATATCCATTCGTTGCCTATATTGATGCAGGTGGTAGGTACAATAATGAAATGATCTCGATTTGTCCCTTCATCCAAACCTCCGAGTAGTGCTCCGTACTTTGGACTTTTCCAGTGCATGTCTTCGTTGATGAAATAGCTGCAAGTAATCGCATGGTAGCATACTCCTATCATCCTCTCGGATCTCTATCCTCTATCCACCGTTCTATCCACAGTCCCGGTTCCCATTCTCCATCTCAACTTGACCGGTCGTTCGTGTGCTGGTTTCTCGGAATGTCCGAGAATCCGCAAGTCCCAAGCCACACCGCCAATGCAGGAACGCGGCGAAAGGCGCTGACGCTGATTGGTTGCCTAGCCATGTTATCGCTCGGCCCTGATTGGCATCTGAGCATGTGAGTTCCATGGATGGAATTCCCAGTACGTAAATCAAAGTTGGAAGTGGGACACCACGACCAATCCGCGAAGAGACTCTTATCTCCCATGACGGTGATTGGCCAAGGGCCCCGGATCAGACCGTATCTGTTACGTATGGGAAACGGGAGAAATCCGGAATCAGAAACGCAGCTGATTGAGAATCCCCGGAAATGCAATTTCACTTTGCGCAACGATCAGATTCCATTCTCGAAAGATTAGATGAGGAAGAGAGAGAGAGAGAAGGAGAAAAGGAAGAGAAAGAGAGAGCAAAACTGAGCGGAAAGACGTCCGCTCCTCTCCGCCGGCACAACTATCAATCACTCGGTATGACGGAACGGGCCATCCGCCATCTGCTTCTACGGCAGTCTCTCCCAGATGGCCTTGTCGAGTCCTGACGATCAGATCTCCTGAAGAAAAAAAAGAAAAATAAAAAAGTCCCTGCTCTTATCGCTCCGTCTGGGGACTGTTTATCTGTCCACCCCCCACGGCCCCGATCTGCGCCATTATCCATATCGCGGTCTCGCCGCCATCCCGCCTTAGAACCGCTGCCCAGGCTTCAGATAGACACGCAAATCCTCGATTTCCTGGACGCACATTGGATGCTCGAGCGACGGGCGTAGTCGATTGCGGCCGCAGCTTCAGGTTGCAAACTGCAGGACGACAAAAAAATCCCTCGAACAAGCTTCTAATCTAATTACATATACAAAAATCCTCCTCCTCCTCCTCCTTCATTTTGGACCCGCCCCCGGTCCGGTTCAACTCTGCCTCGACCAGTCCGGCAATCGGAAAAAGCTGCGTCTCTTTATTAAATTGAAACGTCTCGCTCCGGTCCAGATGAATGGCGAGTGTCGGAATCCGGAGAACTACCACAGTCAGTCAATCCTGGCAGAACCCGGCTGAGGATCCCATACTCGGTCGGTCAAGCTTGACGAGCCTCGCCTTTACATGAGAATCGTGTTCGTCTCGCACGATGACCCGGCCGGCTACTCCCAGGTCCCGGTCAAACCCTACATCGCAGTCAAGTCAGACGGCCACCACTGTTCAACCCAAGCATGAACTTACAGGTGAAAAGAACAAACAGAAATTCAATCCCATCTTATCTTTTTCAATCTGGCTATCAACAGCCCCAATTCGTCGTCCTCCCTGCCCGTCGTCCCAATGGCCACCGCTGTCACAATCCAAGCCTCGCCCGGTCCGCCTCGTTCGGATTTCCCGCAGCCCCGGATGCCTTCCTCCACATCTTCCTCCTCCTCTCCTTCCTCCTCCACACCCGCGCTGTCGAGCTCTTCGGGTGATCCTGCCGCGTCAACAGCGGTGCGCCTGCCTGGCCGGGACGGCGTCAGCTGCGACGCCTGCGTCTTCCGCAAGAGCCGCTGTGCCATGAACGAGCGCGTCAACAAGTGCTACTCGTGCGAGTTTCATCGCCAAGACTGCACCTTTACACTGGCGAACAGCGCCGCCGTCTCGAAAGGCTCTCCGCTTCCCAGAAAGAGGAAGCTGGAGGAGCTGCTGGATGACTCTATTCAAAGGTATGCATGCTTCATAGCCACTGAACTTGTAGTCTGACAGTAGCAGTGCACCCACGGAACCGTCCAAGCGGACATCCGAGCCCACGAGAGAAATGCCGCACACGACCGCCAGCGCGGCACCGTCGCCGCTGTTGTCCGGGCAGCCCGCCCGACACATTGGCATGACGACAGAGCTGGAGCCGCTGCTGATGGAGTATCTGCCCCTGGACGAGCATAATGAGGGCATACTGTCGCCGACCCAGCGCGTGCGCAAGATGGGCCGCGACGGGACCTTCATGCGAATAGTCGACCACGCGCCGACGGAGGCGCTGTCCATGTCGCTGGACGCCGTCGAGACCCTGGTGGCGCCGTACGGATCGATGCTGGTCGACAAGTTCTTTGAAAAGATTCACCCGGTGTTCCCCGTGCTCATGGAAGAGCCCTTTCGGCACGCCTACCGAACGCGGACGAGCCTGTCTCCACTGCTGCTGGCCGCTGTGTATGTGCTGGCCTCCAAGTATCTCGACTTTGACCCGCGGTCGCGGACGGCGCGGAAGCCGGACGTGCAGCGGCTGGAGAGCACGGCGATGAAGCTGCTATCCGAGTCGCTGCTACGACCGGATCTCGTGACGATCCAGGCGGGCCTGCTGATCATGCAGCGGTCGTCACTGGCCTCGTCGGCGCTGAACGGGCAGCTGGTGACGGCGGCGTTTGAGCTGGGCCTGCACCAGGACTGCGCCGGGTGGGACCTGAGCGTGGAGGAGAAAGGGCTGCGGCGCCGGCTGGCCTGGGCGCTGTACATGCAGGACAAGTGGTCGGCGTTGGTGCATGGGCGGCCGTCACAGATGCCGACGAATAACTGGACGGTGCGGGATCTGGTGGAGGAGGACTTTACGGGTGCGCTGGCGAGCAGTCGCTGGCGGGGTGCCGACTCGACGATCGGGCACGGCACGCTGCTGTTCTGCCAGCACATTGCGCTGACCGCCATCCTCGCGGACATTCTTGACACGTTCTATACACTACGGGCGATGGAGCAGTTTGAGGCTGCCGGCCACAACCGCACGCGGTACATCCTGGAGCGGGCGAAGCCCATCCAGATCCGGTTGCGTGACTGGTTCACGAACCTGCCGCCGGAGATGAAGATGGACTGGCCGTCCACATCCTCCTATGGGGACGAGCTGTCGGAAGAAACTGCCAGCAACGGCGCACTGCACATCGCCTACTTTGCCACCGAGATCACCCTGCACCGATGTATCATCCGCTCGCTCAGCCCCGAGACGGCGGACAACTACCTATCGCACATCTGCCGCTCCGCGGCGAAAACGCGGCTTATCTCCGCCATGGACTTTGTCAACCGGCTGCGGCCCGCGCACCTGCAGGCGTTCTGGCCCGCGGCCTCGCGGACCAACTTTGCGCTGATCGGCTCCTTCGGCGCGCTCCTGCTCGCCACGGCACCGACCCGCGAGGAGGCCGAGTTCTACCGGCTACGGCTGAGCGAATACCGGTGGACGCTCACAGTCAGCGTCAAGAACGCGCGGTTCCTGCGATCCGCCATCGAGTCCCTGGACATTGCGGTGGGGCTGGCGCGGATTGTGCCCGAGAAGCCCGGCATTGAGGAGCTGATGGCGGCCAAGGATGTGAGTTGTCGGGGAGGCTCGCGGGCGCCGCCCGGCACCGGGTCGGGCCCGATGGTGACGGACTTGGAGGGCACGGCTGGGTCGGGGGCAGGGACTGGAACGGGGACGGCGACGGCGACGGCGGGGTCGGGAACGGTGGTGTCGGTGTCGGGGCTGGCGTCGCCGGTGACATCGCCGTCGGAGATGAGTGAGGATGACTATGCTTAATGTTTTTTTTTTTCTTTTTGTGTGTGTGTGTGTGCAGTTAGACATGTGGTTACAGTACTGTTATGAGTGTCATGACATTTGTTTCATCTCCCTACATGGATATCAAACCAACCCAAACGCCATAAACCTAGATAAACCATTCGCATGCAAAACCGAATCAAACCAGAAGAACCCTACAGATAATCAGCTTAGTCCACCGGACTCGAAGGGGGGGGGGGGGTTCCTTACGCATTCACACAGCCATCATTCTCCGGATTATTCGTAATCTGCGCCCACTTGCCCCAAACCACCTTACCACTTGTCGTGACCATCCCCAACTCGGAAACATTCACCTCAATGATTGTGCCCTTTGTCAACACCCCCAACTGGGTATACATGGGGCTCTGCGGATTCTTCTTGACGGAGAGGATCGGCAACTGCACCGTGACGCCCAGCTCCGGATGCGTGACATTGGCCTTCTTATACCGCAGACCCATTGGCCGGATAAACCGTTCATACTTGACGGGGCGGCGGGTGAAATCCGGGCCGACAAAGGTCGGCTTCGTCACCATTCGCTTCCAAGCGCCCTTTTTCCGCTTGCCCGTATGCACCACCTTGAACATCTCCTCCTCGCTAATCCCACGGACTTTGGGCAGAGGAACGGAGAATTTGGCAGCCTTCTCGGCGCGTTTCTCCTTGATGGCGCTGGATAATGCCTTGGCTTGTGTCTCCTGCGTCCGGTCGAGCAGGTAGCTCGGGACGGGGTTCTTGGAGTTGGCCGCTGGGTCGGTCTTGGAGTGCAGGTTCTTCTCTTCTTGCGCGCGGATGCGCTTCTTCATCTGGATCTTCTCCACGCGCCGCTTCTCGTGGTACAGTTTCGCCCGCAGGCCGCGCAGTTTCTGGGCCTGCTCGGCCTGTCGGTGCGCTTCGCGCGCGGTGCGTTTGCGGACTCGTTCATCGTGGTCGAGCCTATATTGCTTTATCAGAAATCGGGTTCTTTTAAATTTTTTTTTTTTTTTTTTTTCTAGAGGGATCAAGGTTGAGGACGTACCGCTTGCCGTGCTGCTTCTGCCACCTCTCGATATACCTGTTCCTGTTAGCTGCTTCCTCCCCTCACATATCCCGGGATACAAACTCGTTCTGCGGCTGTAGAGTCGTTAGCCTTGATCAATTCTTTGAATCTGGGATATATACTTACCATGGTGGCTGCTGGCGACTCAAATGTTGATACTCTTGAGAGTTTGGAGAAACCGAAATTTCATGAGAACCGTCATTTTAGCGTGAATCACGTGACATACCAAGATTTGCTCAACTTCCGAGCTCAAACCCCATCTTCCTTGTAAGAGCAGAGCAATTGGACTCCAACCTCGACATGTTCTCCCGAACAACCCTCCGGGCGCTGTTCTGCGCCGAGCGCACCGCGTTCCAAAGTCAAAGTCCGCTCGCGTTGGCGCTCGGCCCGCGAGCGTTTCTGTCAACGTCGACCACCACCACCACCTCCTCCTCCACGAGCAGTCGATTGAATGAGATTCCTCCAACAACCTCTCCTACCACGTCAACGGCAACAACAACCCAAACACAACCCTCAAATCCGGAGTCGTCGACGACGCAATTCCAACCACCCCGGGAAAAACTCCCCCTCCCACCCATCTTCACCTCTCCGCTTCGCATCAGCAAATCCCTCGCCGCGCAACTGCCGTATCTCACCGCGCAGCCGCCGCCGTACTACATCACGGCGCATCTGCATGCGCGGCCCTACCTGCTGACCGAAGGGGACCATGTCCGGCTGCCGTTCCGGATGCCCGGCGTCAAGTCCGGGGATATCCTGCGCTTAAATCGGGCTTCTGTGCTGGGTTCACGCGACTTTACGCTCAAGGGGGGAAGTAATATTAGTGGGAAAGACGGACCGGGGTATCTCGATGAGCGTCTGTTTGAATGCCGAGTGAGGGTGCTTGGCGTTGATGCGGAACCGCTGCGTATCAAGGAAAAGACGAAGCGGCGACAGCGCCATGTGCGGAGGGTGAAGAGTAAGCACAAGTATACGCTGCTACGGGTGATGACCGTGCGGGTGAAGACCCTGGATGAATTGTTGAGGGAAGGCGCGCAGATTGTCGAGGATGGTGAGTTGGAGAGGGAGGCGGTTGTGGAGAGGAAGCAGGGATGATTATTTGACTCGATCAATCGGCGTTAACTTTTTTTGTGTCTGTATTATAGAGTTGGAATGTATTGTACTATTGTCATGTCCTTCAGGGGGCATCATGCCGTGACTGAATTGTACTGGGTCGACAGCTCGACGCAAAGGATTCCACAAGAAAACTCTCATCAACTCCAGAAGCTTCACGCCTGGAATGACTTGCGCTAGCTCTAGTCACCTTCATAGAAAAACCCACACGCCAGAATCTGATTCGTAATATGGTTATGTCCTCTAGTCAACCTCATACAATGACTCCACGCCAGTATATTCCACGAAAAACGTGCGGAATAGCCGAATCGCATGCGCCACGTCCTGCGAGCCGCCAGTCTCGCGGATGCTGTGCATGCTCAGCTGCGGATTGCCCAGGTCGACGGTGCGCACGCCCAGGCTCGCCGACAGCATCGGCCCGATGGTGCTGCCACAGCTCGAGTCGTTGCGCACCACAAACAGCTGCAGAGGAATATTCTCCTCGCCGTCGAGTTTGCCCGCCCTGCTCGCCATGTCCTCCATCAGCACGATACCCGGGCTGTTGGTTGCGTACCGCTGATTCGCATTGATCTTGATCGCGGGGCCTTTGTTGATTTGCGGCTTGTGGTCCGCTTCGTACTTGAACGCATAGTTGGGGTTCACCGCGTGCGTCATGTCCGCCGAGATGATAAACGAACCCGCCAGGCTCCGCTCGTACGCCGTCGCCAGGTCCGGCCCCTCATCCGACGAGTCCATTGGGGCGGTTTCCGCGCCAGGTAGCACTGACAGCCGCCGCAGCACCGCCGGTAGAATGTTCGAGTTCGCCCCCTGCGCGCTCGTGCTGCCGACCTCCTCGTTGTCGAACAGCGCAACCAACCGGATCCCAGGCTCAGCTTCATACATGCTCACATCCTGCAGCGAATCGATCAGGCCGCGCACTGCGCAGTAGCTCATGCCGAGGTTGTCCAGCCGCGCGGAAAAGACAAACTCGTCGTGCAATCCGCCGAGGCAGGGCTTTTGCGTGTCAAAGAGAACCAGCTCAAAGTCCAGGATGTCATTCGGTAACACCCCAGCTTCCGCCGCAATCAATTCAACCAGATACGGGTGATGCCGCTCGTTTGGAGCTTTGAGCGGCCGGGTTCCGAGCATCTTCTCCTCCTCCTCCTCCTCCTCCTCCTCCTTCATTTTGGACCCGCCCCCGGTCCGGTTCAACTCTGCCTCGACCAGTCCGGCAATCGGAAAAAGCTGCGTCTCTTTATTAAATTGAAACGTCTCGCTCCGGTCCAGATGAATGGCGAGTGTCGGAATCCGGAGAACTACCACAGTCAGTCAATCCTGGCAGAACCCGGCTGAGGATCCCATACTCGGTCGGTCAAGCTTGACGAGCCTCGCCTTTACATGAGAATCGTGTTCGTCTCGCACGATGACCCGGCCGGCTACTCCCAGGTCCCGGTCAAACCCTACATCGCAGTCAAGTCAGACGGCCACCACTGTTCAACCCAAGCATGAACTTACAGGTGTGCCAGATGCCACCTCCATACGTCTCCACACCGACTTGCATAAAGCCCTCCCCTTGTTTCTTACTGACGGGCTTTAACCGCAGTACCGGAGAGTCGGTGTGCGCCACGACAGCGGCGATGCCGTTGCCTGGCTGCGCGGCTCCTACCATCAGCGAACGACCCAGTCATCTCCCGCTCATGCTGCTGAAGACATACCTTCCACTTTCCACCGACAATGAACGCAATGATGGTTGAACCATTGCGGGTGAGATAATACTTTCCGCCGGGTTTGCAGACCGATGACCACGAGACCCGTTCCTATGCCCGGTCAATACCCGACCACAGATTCGGATAGATTGATCGCTACTTTGATTTCTTCAAACCCAGCCTCAGTCAGCAACTCCTTGGCCGATTGCACCGCATGGAAAGCTACATTGCGTTAGCCAATGTCTCCCCGCATGCGATCAAGACACCTACGAGATGGAGACTTCTCCAGAAAGGACACGAAGTCCAGGGCCTCCTGGCGGCGGTCCAGCTTTCGCATGGTCGGGTGCATGGTCGTGTACCTGGAGCGCGGCGCCAGCCGTGACGGAGACACTGCGAGACGAGGAAAGGATGGTCTGGCTGCGCCGAGAAGTGTCATGGATGTGACTCAATCCGAACAGAGAGGCAGATGATGCCTTTGGCGGAGGGCCGATCTTAGTCAGCGAGGCAACGTCGATCATTTGACGATGCGCTAGGTCTGGTTGGGACTAGTGCGGGAAACCTTGTTACCTATTCAGCTTAGCGTTGGATTATTCCGATCCCGAGCACCAATCGCATGAATGAAAGAATACGCATTCTGATTGGTTCATTCATTCTTCTCCAGATTTTGATTTTGTGCAGAAAAAACAAAACCCGAAGAAGCGGCAGAGCGCAGAGGTGACTGAATTTCTGCTCGCTCCCGGTTCCCACTAAGTTGGTCGAAATCGAGCACTATGATAGCGAATCCCTGACTCGTCACCAGTCGGGCTGAATTGCTGCAGATGTCGGGCACGGCCACCCGCAAGGGGGGGGCCAGAACACCCACCAGCGCGAAGACGGCGCGTCAAGTTGGCAGCGCAAACAAACACGTCGATTGTCGTGCCAGTTTCCATACGGTATCAATCAAGCTAGGTCAATCCAAGGCTTGCAAGCTTTCAACCGCCCAGCCGCCAACCCGAACGCGACCTTGCATCCCCCCGCCGCTATGTCGCGTTGCCAAGAGACGACGCGAATCAAAACAAACCAACTCAGAGTCATCTAAATCGGGCCTCGATGGGCCACAGTGGTGTAGTTTGTCTAATCATATGCTGCCATAGAAGCGGGCCAGCTTGAGACAACGCAGCATTCGACGATTTCTCCGCGTGTTGCGCCGTTGGAAGGGAGAATTTGGGCAGTGAAGAGGGAAGAGGGTTCTGTTTGGACCGTTGACGCGGTTCCTAATTAGGTTTAGCGTTCCCGACGCGTGACTGGGCCCCAGACGAACCTGGGATTTGGCCCTGGATGGGATGAAGAAGAAGCCCGCCTCGCTGAGGATCAACTCGGACTCCCTGCGCAACGACTATCGCCATCTTGTTCTGCCATATCTACTGCCCCAGCCCGGTCCTCCCGCTCCCGACTGTCGGCTGTTTCTGCCGAGACTGTACCCAGCGGTACATCCCTCAGACGTCGAGAAAGAACCTGTGGTTGAGAAATATTCGTGAAAAAAAAGCTACCCATCGTGCGGTTGAGCCGTCCGGCAACGAAAGCCAGTGCAACGGGGCAAGGAATTGGTCTCGATTGGATAACGATTTCGCGACATTTCGATTGTAGTGGTTGTGACGATTCCTACGAGAGTGCTGATCGAAGGCCGAGCCACACCCTGAAGCATTTCAACTGAACTCGAGCAAAGCAATTGGCGCCCGCCCTGGCATCGCGATGGGCGACCAGGAAGCGGCCGCCGAGTCCTCGGCGACCAAGCCGATTCCGACAAAAGAGACGAACCGCGGCGCAGCGCAAAGAGCCAGTGAAGCCAGCTCGTCCGGAGCCAGAACACCACCCTCCCGCCCACAGAAACAGACCCTCACCTTCCCCGACTCATTAGCCCGGACGGCCTCGGAGCCCCTGGATGCCGAGGCCCTCGCCAGAGCCTTGAAAGACTATGACGAGGCCGGGCGTCGGCGGGAACGCACTCCCGGCGCAAGTCCGCAGCGAAAACGGCAGCGAATAAACCCGAGCGAAAAAGTATACGGCGACAGGTGAGTGTGCTGCCTGAGGTTTTGGTTAGGGATTTTGCTAACGATCCCAGATTTATTCCCAACCGAGAAGGGCAGGACCTCCAAGCCACCTACAGTTTGCTGCACGAGGACGGCTGCCCATCAACGCCTTCAAAATCTAAACGGCGTATTCCGCATGGCGAACTGCACTTTCAAAAAGGTATGTCTCCATTACTGTATCCCACGGAACCCCATACTAACATCGATATAGCCGAGGAAGCGAATCGGACATACTCAAGAGTCCTCCGAAGTGAGCTCTTTGGCAGCACAGTACCCCAAGCCGACCTCGAACCTGACCCGTTATTGAATTTCAACGATCGCACACGATCTCACACGCCGCCCGTTGCAACTGCGGTGCCGCCCGCCAGCATTACTCCCTCAACCCCACACAAAAATATCTTCAATTACCGATCACCACGCCCCGGCTCGGGAAGCATCACTCCTTCCAGAACTCCTCGTGGCCAACACGGCCCGAACTTGAATGTCCGCTCAGAACTCTATAGTCTATCACCCATTCGCTACGACAGCCAGCGTATCCTGGAAACACCGCGGAAGCAACCGCGCTATGTGAGCAAAGTGCCGTATAAGGTGCTCGATGCACCGGATCTGCAAGACGACTTTTATCTCAATCTGGTCGACTGGGGCAGCAGCAATGTGCTCGGCGTAGGCCTGGGGAACGCCGTCTACATGTGGCATTCCGAGTCGAGCCGAGTTACGAAGCTCTGTGAGCTCAAAGAAGACACCGTCACGAGCGTCAGCTGGATTCAACGCGGGACGCACGTGGCCATTGGCACTGGGAAGGGTCTGGTGCAGATTTGGGACGCAGAGCATTGCCGGCGTCTTCGGACCATGATTGGCCATACGGCGCGCGTTGGTGCCCTGGCCTGGAACGACCACATCCTTACATCCGGGTCGCGAGACCGCTTAATATACCACCGTGACGTTCGATCCCCAGACCAATGGCTCCGGCGACTCACGGGGCACAAGCAAGAAGTCTGTGGCCTCAAGTGGAACACCGAAGACGGGCAACTCGCGTCCGGCGGCAATGACAACAAACTCATGGTGTGGGAGAAGCTGAATGAACAACCATTGTTCCGTTTCACATCACACACTGCCGCCGTCAAGGCCATCGCCTGGTCACCGCACCAGCGCTGTCTCCTCGCATCGGGCGGTGGTACCGCCGACCGCACGATCAAGTTCTGGAACACCGCCACAGGCGAGAAAATCAAAGAAGTTGACACAGGCAGCCAGGTGTGCAACCTGAGTTGGTCCAAAAACTCGGACGAGCTGATCAGCACGCACGGGTACAGTCTCAACCAGATTGTCATCTGGAAGTACCCGCAAATGGAGCAGATTGCGTCGCTGACTGGCCACACCTTTCGGGTTCTCTATCTCGCACTTAGCCCCGATGGACAGACCATCGTCACAGGGGCCGGCGACGAGACGCTCCGGTTCTGGAAGATCTTTAACAACAAGAAATCGTTATCCGGGAACCGGATCAACGGGACTCGAGAAGTCGGCATCTTCAATGAATGGGGAACCATTCGATAAGGCTCAGTCTACCGATACAGTCTGCTCTCATATCTATCGATCAACCGCATGCATTCATCGGCGTGTAATCTGGTGTCCATCTCTTGTTCTACTACAACGATCTGGTTCTGAATTTCACTTCACTACTTTCTACTCCTCCCTTTTTTTTTTTTTTTTTTTTTTTTTTTTACCTTTCGTGTGTGCATATTATCATGTCTTCCTTTGATTTCACTCTCTTCCCAGGCGATTCACCGCCATCCTAGCATTTTTCGGTCAGAACAAGCTTGGTGTTCGGGTGCAAGAGAGGTCTAACTACTACATGTTCTTACGATGTCATGACGATACTTTTCCTTTGTTCTTTTCTTTTTCTGTTTTCATCGTCGGTTTCTGCGAGCGAGCAAGTATTACCGGTGTTGAGAGAGTCCTGGTATCTGCAATGGGATCAAATTCAGAGGATCTGCAGAGCATTGAATGTTTTGCTTGTTAGTAGCAATCTAGTCTGTTAGATCTGTGATCAGAAGATATTCTCAAATCAATTCTGATGGACCCTGTCAAAATCAACTCGATGACTACTGCAACCACGAGGGTACCTCACAGCAAACTATTTTATGTTGAGACGGGGACGTTAATGCGAGAACATCGTGAACCTATACTACATACAACGAAAATAACGATAACGACAAGAGCAGGCATCTATCCGAACATTCGAATGCAACACGCTCATTCACAGCACTAACCGCCCAGGCTCAACGGTCAGTAGCGTCCGAAGTCGCTCCAGAAAGACGCTTGCCCGCCGCTTCTCCGCCTCGGGGACCCGCAGGCTGAATACGTTCAGCGCGCTATCGGCCGGAGCCCCGGTCTCCTGCTCAGTAGCTGCCGCGGTTGCGACAGTCCGTGTCGGCGTCGATGGCCGCACGTTACCGGCAAGAACGTCAATAATGTCCGCCGCGGGGTTAGGCTCCGACGGCTGGGACTCGAGGGCCTCAGCCTCGGAAAGAGAGACCGTGTTGACTTCCGGGATGTATGATCCGCGCGAGGTCCGGGCGGGGGACCCCGCACCGATAATTTCATCGAAGAGCTCATCCGCTGAGGGCTTGTCGAGCGGCGACCGTGGCAGATCGTCGTTGGCCACGTCCGTGGCGCGCTCGATGAACGTTGTCAGCGGCACGGTCACGCCGAGAGACTTCTTGATGCGCTTCTGCACAGCGAGCACGGCGTCGAGGGAAATGGCCACTGCAACGGATGTCTCTGGCTCAGGCTCCTCCACCGCGGCCGGAGCCGGTTGCTCGGCTGCCGGAGCGGGTTCTGGTGGTGGAGGTGGTGTGGCCAGCTTGATGTTACTCAAATCGAGGTGCGCCTTCTTTGCCAGCTGTGTGGACAGCGTTGCCGGGTAGTCCGCCGGGATCTCGCCCAAGTACGCGAGCACATCGCCCTTCAGCAGGCGGCCCTTGGGGCCCGTTGCGGGGATCTTAGAGATTTCCGACTCGGGGATCCCTTTCTCGTGCAATAGTTGCGCGACGGATGGGTACAGCGG
The DNA here is from genome assembly GCF_041956625.1 of Thermomyces dupontii. Lineage (NCBI taxonomy): Eukaryota > Fungi > Ascomycota > Eurotiomycetes > Eurotiales > Trichocomaceae > Thermomyces > Thermomyces dupontii. The sequence continues at coordinate 512,424 of NW_027192310.1, read as the reverse complement.
GTACGACTGGGTTGCTGTCGAAGCGGTGGATTGGAAACCTGGAGCAGTTCGTCAGCATCGCAAAGCGGTGCGGAAGCGTTTCCAGGGGAGGGAAGCTCACGTTTGGCGGGCTGCACAATGTGCGCTTGAACCCGAAGGCGACCGAGCCCAAGCGAGGCCCGTCGCAATGGAAGATTGGATGCCATTGTGCCGGTTGGGGAGCGAGTGAGATGACTTTGGATTGTGTTGAATTACCAAGTACTGCGTTGAAAGGCTGTCGTCAATCGACGAGCGGGCGTCAAGACAGCCACTGCCGCCGTGCGCGCTTTACGGAGTTCCTCGCAGGGTTCCTAGGCACGGCAGCGCGGTCAATTGATGGCAGGCATGGACTCCGTACCTATCCCTCCGGTGAGCAAACAGGTCGTTGAGCTGGGAGGTTCTTTTTGTTGATGCCCGTAATTTTAGGTATCTATTACCGTACCGGTACAGGATCTCATAGCTCCGGCTCGGAAGATCTTCCACCCGTCGATTCTTCACTGAGCCCTACTCATGAGATTTGAGATTTGCGACAGAGGTCAATTGTGAAGGACGAAAAAAGTGTGAGTCCCATTGCACGTTCCATGGCCTTTCGCCCTCGTGATACTGATTGTCTCAGGCCAGTCAGCAATGTTCTTTCGATCATTTGCTCTCCGGACATTGCAAAGATGTCCGACAGCTTCATTATCAGTCCACTTCCTCCGGCCCTCTAGGCCATTCTCCTCTGCATCGCGTCTATTTCAAACCGCAAAGCCCACGGGTTCTCCACCGCGGCCATCTCAAACGTCGCAACCCCTCGAAGACACATTAAAATTTGCCGGGAGACGACCAGCAGGACTCGGGCGGCTACAATTGCGCGTCAGCAAGGCTGGCGAGGTTCTTTTGTTCGAGGCGCCGTCTCATCGAGGCTACATTCTGGTCGCCTATTCCATTGGAACCTTCTCGTTTGCCTATGCCATCATCAACTCGCAGATGACGCTGGGGGACCCTAACGCGCAGCTCCCCATGTGGCAAAAGAGTCTGTTCTCCGGCGTGTGCATTCTCATGAGCATCATGGGCACTGTATTCCTTTCTCGAACAACAAGGCTTATCAGGAAGATTACTGCCGTCAACACTGATGGCGGCCTGCGGCTGCGTTTCTGGGTCCGCAGCATGGTCCCTTTCCGCAGGCCATGGCAGGTGGAATGCAACCCACGCCAGGTTGCCTTCTCGCGTCAGTTGGTCATTGACCCAAAACGGCTGGCCAATGACCCGCGGTTCAAGCACCAGGCGACAGAGCAAACAAAGTTCTACAAGGCACCCATCCAGGCGCTTAGTCGTGCCTTCTTCCGCGTGTTTGTCACTGTGCGGCAAGTCTTCACCCAAGAGGACTTTATCTTGCTGGAGATTCAGGGACAAAGGGGCGCCTTTCGAATGGATGCGAATGGCTACGTTGCGAATGATTTGCTCCTGATCGGCAATCCTGTCACCATGAAGCCTTCGCTTTGAAGCTTGTATTAGTATATCGATTTGCAGACCGATACCCTCTAGTCCAGCACCGCGTTGCTTTTGAGGGGCGTTTCCAAACGGCAATAATGGTTCGAAGCGGGGAGATGGCATGGTGCCTTACTCTGTGACTTCAGAGAAGGGCCGCATCACTTGACAAGAGCAAGCGGCTGTGAGACGCGATGCAGCACCTGTACATAATGATTGTATACTAGAAAATATCACGAGCAATCTCGCTAAGGCCTGTTCTTTGGCCATTGGAATGGGTCACACTGTGGAGGCGCGCTCGGAGACGAGCATAGGACCATTTCTGAGATTTGGCATAGGACTACTCGTACATATGAACAGCGTAGAAGTTTAATCCAATTGCTTGATCAAAGCTTCTTGAAAACTCGAACAAGTTGAAGTGGGCACTCACATGCAGCATGCTCTTCGAAACGACGAGTGCTTGTAGGTACACCAGAACAGGTAGGTAGTCAAAAATGACTGACCAAGCAGCGATTTCTTTGATTGGCTTGTCACGTGACTCTGTGGCCCAAATCAATACTCGTAGGCGCGTCTCGCTCGACGCGAGGCAGCGTGCACTCCGCATCGCAGTCCTTGTCGCCTCACTCACCACACGGACGGCCCCTCTCAAGCCGCCAGGATGGGGAAGCTAGTCCGGCTAGAGCTCTACAGTGAGATGTCCCCGTGTCTCCCATGTGTTCGCGAACAGAGCCCTGACCAGACACGCCTAACCAGACTTCAAATCATACAAGGGCCACCATACCCTGCTGTTTGGTGATGCCTACTTCACCTCGATCATTGGGCCCAATGGGGCCGGGAAGTCGAATTCGTAAGAACTGCGATTGCAATTGTGTCTTTTTGCTCGGGGCTGACATTGAACTAGGATGGATGCTATCTCCTTTGTGTTGGGTATCAAGTCGTCGCATCTACGGTCTAGCAATCTGCGCGACCTAGTCTACCGCGGGCGCGTGCTACGAACATCGAAGATCAATGGGGATGGATCCGCGACCAACAGGGACGAGGCAGAGGACCGCGAAGAGGGCCGCGACGACGACGACGACAACGACAACGCGCAGGAGGCTTCGGATGGGGAGGACCAGACCCAGGGAGAACGGAACGACCCGCAAGAGGCATGGGTGATGGCCGTCTACGAGGACGACGCGGGCGAAGAACAGCGCTGGAAGCGATCTATCACACGAGCCGGCGTCAGTGAGTACCGCATCAACGATCGGGTCGTCAGTGCAAAGGAGTACAACGAGGCGCTCGAGGCAGAGAACATTCTCATCAAGGCGCGCAACTTCCTGGTCTTCCAGGGCGACGTGGAGGCCATCGCAGCGCAGTCCCCCAAGGACCTCACGCGTCTGATTGAGCAGATATCGGGCAGTCTGGAGTATAAGGCCGAGTACGAGAAGTTGAAGGCGGAGATGGAGGAAGCCGCCGAGCAGCAGGCCTACCAACTCAACCGCCGCAGAGCAATGAACTCGGAGGTCAAGCAGTATCAGGAACAGAAGAGGGAGGCCGAAAACTACGCGCGCAAAGCTGAAGAACGGGACCAGGCCATCGTTACCCATATTCTCTGGAAGCTTTTCCACTTCCAGCGTCTGATCAATGAGTCAAGTGCGGAAATTCAGCGACATCAGGATGAGCTCAAGGAGTACCGCCGCGGTGTTGAAAAGTACGAAAAGAGCCTCGAGGCCGCCAAGAAAGAGAATGCAAAGGTTGGCAGAGACGTCTCCAATGCGGAGCGAAACATCACCAGAAAGGAAAAGGAAATTGAGGATGCAGTGAATTCCTTGGTGCCTGTGGATGAGAAGATCGAGATCACAACCGGCAAGCTTCAGAGATACACGTCCCGCATCGACGAGATTACCAGGCAGCGTGAGGAGCAGGCGGCCAATGCCAAGCGTCTTGAGAAGGATCTCAAGATTGTGGAGAAGGCTCAATCGCAATGGGAAGCTGAGTGGGAGAAGACAATAAGCCGAACTGGCGCTCAGCTGAGTGAAGCAGACCTTCAAGAGTACAACAAGTTGAAGGAAGAAGTGAACAAGCGGTCTTCGACCGAGCAGTTGAATCTAGACCAGCTTCGCCGGCAGAGAAAGACCGACGCGGAGACAGTTAACAGTCTGAACAGCCGGTTCGAAAACGTCCAGTATCAGATTCGAAGCTTGGAGTCGGATTCCAAGAATCTGCAGGACCGCAGGTCAGAGATCAATGATCTGATCACATCTACATCCAGTGAGATCGAGAGAAAGAAAAGGGAACTCAACGCCCTCACTTCGGAACGCCTGCGCGTTTCGCAGATGAGGACGGAGCTGGAGGAGAAGTTGCAGGTGGTTCTGAAGAAGCTTCTCGAGGCAGATGATGGCAGAAAGCAAAACGAGAAAGAGGTGCGCATGAGGGAGATGATCTCCACTCTAAAACGCATCTTCCCTGGTGTCAAAGGCCGAGTCAGCGACCTCTGCAAACCTAAGCAAAGGAGGTATGCTGAGGCGGTGAGCACAGTGCTCGGCCGCCACTTCGATTCCGTAGTGGTCGACAGCGAGAAGACTGCCAAGGAATGCATTCAGCATCTTCGCGATCAGCGAGCCGGTCAGGCTACGTTCATTCCGCTGGACACCATTCAGGTGAAGCCCTTCAACTCGAACCTGAAGGGCATGCATCGCGGCATGCGCCCGGCAATCGAGACGGTGGACTACGACAATTCCGTGGCACGTGCTATCAGCTACGCCTGCGGTAATGCCATCGTCTGCGATGACCTCGACACGGCCAAGTATCTCTGCTATGAGCGACGCGTCGATGCCAAGGCGGTGACTCTGGACGGAACCGTGATCCACAAGGGCGGCTTGATCACGGGTGGTCGTGGGCCTGGGCAGCAGAACGCCAAGCGTTGGGAAGATTCGGAGGTCGAGAACCTTCACAAGCTCAAAGACAAGCTGCTTGCCGATCTTGCTGCGCTACCGAAGGGCCATCGCCGTGGTACCGAGGAGGAGAATCTACAAGGAGACCTCGTCGGTCTCGAGCAGCGACTCGCCTATGCTCAGGAAGAACTCAAGGCTCTGGACCGGAACATCCAGAGCAAGGCGAGCGAGCTCAAGTTTGCCAGGAAGCAACTGGCGGAAATCGAGCCCACGCTCCTCGAGAAGCAACGGGCGCTCGAAAAGCTTGACGATGCCATCAAGGAGTCGGAGGCTTCTGTCAGCAAGGTCGAAGACGAGGTTTTCCGCGCCTTTTGCCGGAAGCATGGGTATGAAACTATTCGTGATTACGAGGCCCAACAGGGCACATTACAAGGGGAGGCTGCGCGGAAGAAGTTGGAATTCACGACGCAAAAGAGCAGAATTGAAAATCAGCTGAGCTTTGAGAAGCAGCGACTACAGGCTACCAACGACCGAATCGAAGCTCTGAGTGCACAGCTCAAACGGGACAAGGTGCTCATCAAGGAGCTGAAGGCGGAGCAAGACCGGATCAAGAAGCAGCTGGACGTTCTCAATGCGGAGCTAGAAGTTCTCAAGGAGACCCTGGAAGAGCAGAAAGGGCGCTATGTCGAAACGCAAGAACAGGTGTCGGTGCAGCGACGGGAGCTGCAGAAACGGGCGAGGGATGTTGAGGATACCCTTCGGGTTATCAACGCACTGGAGGGAGACATCCAGCGCCACTCGTCCAATCGATACGCGCTTCTGCGCCGATGCAAGCTTGAGGACATTGACATCCCACTGGCCAAAGGATCTGCTCCGCTGTCGCAGGTGCCTATCGACGATCTGGCGCAGAATGCGGATGAGGACGCGATGGACGTTGACGACGAGACGCAACTGGCCGGGTTGAACCCTCCGGCGACTCAGGACTACGGTATTGAGGTCGACTTCGACTCCCTAGGCGAAACACTGAAAGAGGTGCGAGAAAACTTTTCTACTCAGGTCGGAATGATGCTGACGCAGTACTAGTCTGCCGATGAGAAAGTCGAAGAGGAGCTGCTAGAACGCATCCGGTCTCTCAACAACGAGCTTGACAAGATGGCACCGAACACACGGGCCTTTGAGCGCCTGGAGAACGTGGAGAACAAGCTCCGCAGCACAGAGAAGGACTTCGAAGAGGCCCGCAAGCGCGCGCGCAAGGCCAAGGAAGCGTTCGAGGAGGTCAAGGCAAAGCGATCAGAGCTGTTCAACAAGGCCTTTAGCCACATCTCCGAGCAGATCGGGCCGATCTACCGAGAGCTCACGCGGAGCGCCAATTATCCTCTGGGTGGGCAAGCGTAAGTGACCACTCCCCACTGGAACTTGCCGGCACGATCACTGACTGGAACTGCAGGTACCTCGACATCGAAGACACGGACGAACCATACCTCGAAGGCATTAAGTACCACGCGATGCCGCCGCTGAAGCGGTTCCGGGACATGGAGCACCTGTCCGGCGGCGAGAAGACAATGGCGGCCCTGGCGCTCCTCTTCGCGATCCACTCGTATCAGCCGTCGCCATTTTTTGTACTGGACGAGGTCGACGCCGCCCTCGATAACACCAACGTCGCGCGGATCGCCAACTACATCCGCGAGCACGCCGGACCCGGCATGCAGTTTATCCTCATCAGTCTCAAGCAAGGCCTGTTCCAGAATAGTGAGGCGCTTGTCGGGATCTATCGCGACCAGGTGGAGAATAGTAGCAAGGCGTTGACGCTGGATGTAAGCTCAACTTTTTTTTTTTTGAATTTGGCTTGTTGGGATCGAGCTAACGAGAGGGCAGTTACGAAAGTACAACTGATTCGGTCATTGATTTGGTCATGGGACTATGAGGCAGGGTATACATCACGCTGGTTCCATTTGAGATTTACCGATTAAGCTCTCACTACGTTGTCTGAACGATGCTGCCATGTATTTCTAAAGAGCCAATATTAATCATCATGCCGCACAGGGCTAACCCTGTCTATCCTAGCCCATAATATTCCGAGGTTCGTGTAAGTAGAAGTGCTTGCAGTAAGGCGAGCCTTCCTACCCAAGTTATAAAACTACCCTAAAACCTAACACTGTACTAGTAACTATGTAAATCTACTCATTCTTTCGCAAGCCAGGTATCTAACGATCTCTTACTTGGATACCGTGCGCACAAAAAGAGCGGTAAATCACTTGACTCATGATCCCATGACTTGTGTCGGAAACGAGCGGGCAAATCTTTATCGGCGTGATCTGGCAGTGCAGCATCAATGCATGTGTCTATATATACTATATATACTACGAGTATGCATGGACCACTATAGTTCATCGGTCACTCGACGGCGCTTAGATCGAACTGGAGCTGGAGACTAACGATGTAGGTATTGTTCCGACATCCATTGATTGATGACATCATGCCGGTTGACATCTTCAATTTATTGATTGATTCACACGATGAACGACTGACCGTCAAATTTTGAATGCCGATGGGACAGAACCAGAACAGGAGGGGAGAAGAGAGGAGAAGAGAAGAGAAGGAGGGGAGGGGATCGGAATTACTAGCCTACCAATCAATGAGAGCTTTTTTTTTTCTTTGGCCAGTACTCCGTACCGTAGGCCATAGCTATACTACGAGTAGTTCGTAGCTATGGGGAGTCGATGACTGTTTGGTTCACTTCTGCCCGATTGCGTGTCAAGTTGGATGTATAGTATTGAAAACTTCCCGAGTTCTCGGCAACAGAGGCTGTGCAGGCAAATGACACCTGGATTTAAGATCTGGATCTCGATGGGCAGGGGCAGGACTGGCCAATGACGCTCACGAAAAAGCTATGAATGTACTCGTATGCGGGCCTGGTGATAGAAAGATCATGGAAGATGGATCGGCGACGAATGGATGGGGCAACTGTACGTACGGAGTACACAGCCTATTTCATTTCCTTTCAGTCCCAAAGCATCAATTGAAGTAAAGAACCGAGTCGACCATTCATTCTCTCGTTCCAAGTCGAACAAGGCGGCCAATGATCACGGTTTTCGGGCAGAAACAAAAACAGACAAGAGCATTGACCTGCCCTTGAACTGTTACTCTTCTGATACAGGACTCCGTAGCAATGCGGACTGGACGTACGGAGTAGTACCTAGCCTTGAATGTAGGTCTCGGTCGTGGCTGGCGGATATTGATGTTGTTGAGATTAATGCGCTTGTTTCCTGCGAGTTGAAAATACAAAAAAAAAAAAAAAAAACCAGGGGTGGGTGCAAGGAACTGAACCCTGAGCCCAGCGGTCTCTGATCGCAAAGTCAAAAGTCAAAATCAAAGAAAAGCGTCCATTGACTCCCGTAACAGGGCCGGATAACTAATGGCCGTCCGAGACTACGAGTACGGAGTACAAAGTTCTCCATACTCAGACGAGGATTGTTTGATTGAGCGTGTGTTGATGGCCAAGTTCCAAGTCTCTTGGTTGTGGCGCTTTCTGACAGATCACATTGTCTAAACCCTAACCTTCGCGGCACTGTCCGCACTGGCGTGGAGCTCTGGCCTCTGGGCCCGCCGATCTTAAACCAGGCCAGAGTTGGGCTGAGCACCGGTTGGCTCGGGACCTGAAGAGCTGCATCCGCTATTGCGAGAAATTCGAGACATCACACTCGGCTGCGAATCATCCGTTAGGGTTTCTCTTCTTGTTTGTGCTTTGACCTTCGGATTTTTGGTTTCAGTGGCCCTTATCTGGACTCCTGAAATCGCGTGTTCGGACTTCGCAGTCCTCCGCGCTGACTCTGGACTGATTGATCGTTGAAGCGAGCCTCAATGCTGCAGTGCCATTTGGGTTGTCGGCAGTTGAAGTCTGCGCCAGGCCTGGCATCCGCTTGTCAGATCAGACCCGCATTTAAGGAATACGGAGTAGTTACACTCCGTACTTACTGTACGAAGAAGTGCCATCGGTAACGAACCGCAGTCAATACGTTCCGACGCCAAGGTTGTTGGACTGTGCGAGCCAATGACATAAATAATCAATCAGAAAAAAAACTGAACTTCGCCTCCGTCGGCTATGAGATGGAACGCGGCGAATGAAGTTCAACCGCCGCACCCGCCGACGCTGAAGTCCGCGTTGAGCTCTTTGTTCATTGTACATCCGGCCGTCAAAACCTTAAGCGTGGATCTTTTTTTTCCCGTAACAATCGAACAAGGTGTGGCGTCTCAATTTGACTGTCGGTGTCAATGTCATGCACACAGACCACAGTATCACAGCCAATCGGTCAGTCCTTGGCCTGTCATTGGAGAATCACAGAATGGTAAAAGAAGAGAATGAAAGTGGTTGGCGGACCTTGCTGCCCATGTCCAGGATGGAAAGGAAATCCCAGCCTTGATCTTCTCCGATGTTGGTACGTTAGAGCCAGACCACTGTATCAAACTAATGTACATGCAGGTGTGGTCATGGATCACGATAGCTTGCTCGTATGTATGAACCCAAACCTCGCCGCCGGATCCATCGAACCCTGTTCCTTGGCGGCATCCAGGACGCTAGGACTGACGCCAGCGGTCAAGCGTATCCGAGGAAGGCATACTGTATGGGTCAAAGCTGCCACATCACGTTGATCTCGCTTGCTAGTTACCGCAGGCCCGCAGCTATTGAACGCCCGCCACCTTTGCCGTTTGTTCCTCCGGAACAATCTAACCTATCAGGGTGGCGCCATCACCCGCTTGGAGTGTCGTTTCTTTTTTGTTCGAGGGGATCGATACTGCTTCTCCGGAGACCATCAATGTAGATCTCGGTTTAGGGTCCCTGACCCATGGGTCAGAGTGTCATCGCTTCTCCATGCGTCTCGATCGAAAATCGGGGCCCCAGATCATATTTACCAACTCGTCCCTGACCTGCCGTGGACAGTTGGTCTTGATCACCCTCCGAACTCTGTACGGAGAAGTCTCCTGCGAATCAAGCAATCCCTGGAGTGGAATCACATGTCGAGACAGAGTCTTTCTGCGGCACCACTGTCTCACTGGTCTCCATGGTTTACTTGAATGTTGAGTGACTGCAACCGATCCGTCGTCCATCGGTTCCACGGCAGAAGCCTAAAAGTGATGGCCTGATGACTCGGGCACCGTCAAAAAGATCCCTTGCTGCGAGCGAGGCACATGAACCCACCACCACCATGATGTCGTACGGTGAATTAACGGCGGTACGTACAATGATGATGATGATGACGCCCCATAGTCCACGCTCGGGAACTGACAGGTTTTTTCTACAAGCCGGCCTTTCCTGGCTTTGTGAAACCAGATGGATCTCACGTTCGGCATTTCGCCATGATCTATGTCAACAAGGACGGCGAAGTCGAAGTTGAGGTCTCTCCCTCAATCCGCAGTTCGGGCGTCGAGGTCCTCACCCAGGACTGTCGGGACCGTTTCATGAAAGCCGCAGCCCTAAGCGAGGCATCGGGCTTCAATGGTTAGTCCCAAGACATGCCCGCAATTGGCTCGTGTTGTCTTGCATTCTGATTCCACCAAGGGACAGTGCCTTCCCCTGCCAACAGCGGGAACAGTCTGTCGTCTCCATTGCCGCTGCAACCGTTTCGATTGCACGATGGAGCACTTTGGAGCCATTCCGGAGTCAGTCTGACTCCACTGGTTCCATACCAGATCCCATTCCACCAAAGCAAACGTCAACGGCGGAATGGAAAGGGTTCTGGAATGAACGGTGATGTCACTACGCCCGGGACCATGACGCCCCCAGCGTCTTGGACTGCGATGCGGGTCGGCGACGAGCGGCGGATGAAAAAATACTACGAGAGAGCGTTTGAAGTCTTCCAGCAACTCAACTGCAGGGTGATCGCCAAGGCCTATATTCGCATGGTCGAGCCCCGAAAACAAGTCCACCACCCTTACAACGGGCGTCTACCCGGTGGTGGGAACGCACCAGAACAACTTGACCCAGAGGCTACGAAGCCGCCGTGGTGGCCGGCCGGTGTGACGCATCGAGAGCCCGATCATCTTCTCAAAGAAGGTAAGTCTCTGTACGGAAGATGGATGAGGATCAAGCCTTACTGAGACGTTTGTCAGAGCGGATTCGTCTGTTGATCCACATCCTGCGAGAACTCCGTGAGAGCCATCAAATCACCGCAGAAAAGCTTCACGAGGCTGCCTTGGATGTGCGGCGACAAATCACACCACCTGAGCGATGGCTCATCTTAGACGAGATCCACAGAATTCGGCTGATGGAAGAAAAATACCAAAGGGGAGAAATTCGTAAGTCCATCTACAGTTCGCAGACTCGGATAACAACTCACCTCCTTCCGTTTCTTAGCTGGCGACACCGTGATCCGTGTCACTCAAGTTCACCTGGGCGGACCCGACTTTGGAATTGAAAACGACCCAGAGAGGATGAAAGCCGCCAGCACAGGTGGTCAACATTGGCCTACTCCAGAGGCCAGCTCAAACGGAGGGGCGCTGCCAGCACTGCAGTCCCTGACGTCATCCATAGACCGGCCGTCGGCCTCGCTTGACACAATGAAGCCGCCACAGTCTCAGCAATTGAGCACTCATGGTCTTCCTTCACCGAGTGCTACGGCCAGTCGGTCCAGCTCCTTCGACGGGTCAGCCTCGTACAGCCCTCGTCCGGGGGAAAGCGTTCAGACGTCCAAGGATGCCGCTCCTTCTCGGCCTTTCGAAATGTCTCAGAACCGTGGGAAACCGTGCATGGCAACAATTTACATGAGCCATCCACTGCTAGTGTCGACATCTACAGCAGCTCCGTCAACCGTTCTCTGGGACAACCCGGCGCGACCGTCTGCTCCGCAATATCCGCACTATGAAGCCGGGTTCGACAAAGACGTTGAGCTTTCTTGAGATATATTATTAATTTCATCATTTCTATATTGATGAAAGACATTTTCCGGCGTTCTTTTTCTTTTTAAGAGCAACTTGGAGATGCATGTGTGGTTACCCCCTCCAAGTGCATCTGATATATCAAAAAGTATAGAATCTTTCGGTACTACATAACTCTGTCGGTGTAAGTATTTGTTGATGGTATGGTATTAGCATTGTATAGGCACAATATACGATAGGGGTTGCTGATTCTGGCATAAAAACGTCTTTGGTTCGCAGTTTTCTGCTATCAGTGCCTTCTACGGAGTATATACAGAGAATCATTGTGATGATTGTTCCCACTACTCCGTACGGCAGGTTGGGCAGGACCCACTGCCAAGCCTCAGATCGAGAGACAAGCTTCGGCTAGTCCTTTCATGGCAACCATAATCCATGATAGCTCGGAATCACGTGGCTTAGCCTGATGTAATTTCTGCCTCAGGCACGAAGAGCTCTGGTCGCCCCGTAGGCCTAGCCAACCATCGATGGAGCTGCGTGCACGAGAACGCGTCCCCTGACCTCCAGCACTCTCAAAGACACATTCGCGCATTTAACCCCTCGTCGACTATTGCGCCGTGAACCATGAACCGGTGGACGGCCGACACTACAGCCGGATAATAATAATAGCGTTGCGCCTCACTCAGGTGAGTTCATGAACGACATTCTCCAAGTTGGAACCCGTCGTTGTTTGATCAGCTCGACAGTTGCCAGCAGCACAGGGTCGAGTACAGTGTGGCCAAGATGGTGATGCTAATGCTTGAACGGACATATAGTCGTCCGTACTATCCGCATCCACGCGGTGGCCCTACCCTCCTTGCCTTCCAGGAGAGATATCGCGGCATGGAGAGCGACGGGTCACTGAAGCGGACCCAGTCCGCTCCGGAACCTACCGAGGCGGCGTCGGTCGCGTCCTCATCATTGTCGCCTCCGGTAGGCGACGCGGACACGCTCCCCATTCCCACTGAAGAAAGCACTGCGTCGACGCCCGGGGATGTGTCGAGGGATGGCACGTACTCGAACAGCAGTAGCTCCTACCAGGAGGACTGGGAGACCTTCCCACCGCTGGATAGGTTGACGTTTGTTGACATGCTGGATGCCTTTGCGCTGTCGCAGAAACTGGAGAAATGGCAGCAGACGCTCAACGCCCAACGGGACAGGGTGCGCAAGCAGCGCGAGAAGCTCAAGTCCGTCTCCGGGCTGGCAAAGGATCGCGTGGTTGGGGAGCTGCGTAAGCGGGTCCCTACCGCCGAGGAGCAGCTGGATAAGTACCGGCGGCGGATGAGGGAGTCTGTGGATCGTCTGAGTAAGCGGTGGAACGATACCGCTACCGTGACTTTGCGCGAAAAGATCTCATTTATCGCGGGTGTGTTGAACATCTTTATCAGCGGGTATATCATTGGAGCGTGCCCAGAGTACTTTTACTATTGGTACACCGGCCAGCTGATATACTTTATGCCCATCCGCGTCTACGCCTATCACCGCAAGGGATGGCACTATTTCCTGGCGGATTTGTGCTACTTTGTCAATTTCTTGTCCATGCTGAGCATATGGATTTTCCCGCGGTCGAAGCGTCTTTTGATTGCAACTTACTGCCTGGCGTACGGAAACAACGCCGTTGCTATCGCTATGTGGCGGAATTCGTTGGTGTTTCATAGCATGGAGAAAGTCTTCAGGTAAGGCTAGGAGCGCCGCGTTTCGCAGTCGCCACCGGGGACTAATCGGTTCAATGTAGCTTGTTCATCCACATTATGCCGCCGGTTGCCTTTCACTGTCTCGCACACTTGACCCCTGCGGAGCTTCTAAGGACGAGGTTCCCTGCCATCTACGAAGTCAAATTCAGTCCTCCGGGATCGCCAGCTCATTTCACCCTCCCGGCGATGATGCTTTGGGCATCAATCCCTTATGCGATCTGGCAACTGACGTATCACATCTTCATCACTGTTCGCCGTGCCGAGAAGATCGCTGCGGGTCGACCCACCAGCTTTACCTGGCTGCGGAAGTCCTATGCAAAGACCTGGATCGGCAAGTTTGTGCTTAGTCTGCCCGAATCTTTGCAGGAGCCCGCATTCATGGTCATCCAGTATCTGTACGCTCTGCTGACCATGATCCCGTGTCCAATCTGGTTCTGGTACGGGTGGGCAAGCGCTGCCTTCATGATGGGCGTGTTTATCTGGAGCATCCACAACGGGGCCACCTATTACATCGATGTGTTTGGCAAGCGGTTTGAGAAGGAGTTGGAGCAGCTGAAGCAAGACGTGGCCAAGTGGCAGAGCTCGCCGGACTTCTCGAGTCCCGTTCTCACGCCCGACACGTCGAATGCGTCGGCCGCACAGCCGCCGCATGAGGGCGCGCCATCCACGTCGGAGGAGTTGGGTAAGCAACCCGACGTCCAGGTTCCGCCGTTGGAGGCGTTGTCCGATGCTACTGGCAGTCAGCCACATACTCCAGACGTCGCATCTGAGCTCCGGAACCGAAGCACATGAGTGAGCTTCGTCTCAATGCGCGATCTTTGAGCTTCGACAGTCATTTCGGGATTTTCAATTGGTTTAACTTTCAAGGTTCTGCGTTTTGTGATCATTGAGCTCATGATACCACCACATTGGGATTCTTGGATGGCGGATTGATTTTTAGGTCATTTTCCTGCACACAACTTGCTTCTAATCCAAAGTTAAGCATACGAATCTCAGAACATTTTCCCCCAAGCTTCCTGCTCGCATGTATAGGAGTACGAGCACGTGTGCAGTCGGCATGGCGGTCAGTATTTTGGACGATCGTCCCGAACTCGTCGGACGACGAGAATGTTGCTCAAAAAACTTCCAATTACTTTGCGAACTACTGGACTGCTTGGTTAGCAGCAACAATACAGAAGGGATGAGAAATGCGAGAAAGTACTCGACAAGGTAGCCGTTCAGGGTTAAGGTTACAGAGAGCCAAGATAGTATCGTTCTCCGCGAGTTTGGACGTAGAAGTCTGTCGATACTATACTGTATTGCAAGAAGGCTCTTACGCCGCCGGCAGTGCCTGAGTTTGGCCTCAGACCAGCTTCCGGGCACACGGCACAAGCTCCAAGCTGGAGACAGAAACGACTCAAACTGCAATCGGCCACATGTCGGGGCGGCTGTACATGGTGGGAAACGATCCTTGCGTATGCTAGAGTTGTCTCTTTGGATGGATAAGTAAAGTCATCTCACAGAATGGTGTATCACTCTTCACCCACTCCTCACCTCAGGCACCAGTCTTCGCTAGAGGGTTTAGACTTTGAAGAGGACCCGCCGTTAAACAGACTCAGATGAGGTTCTACGACATCGTGCAACTGCTTGAGTTGATGGAAAATGGAAATGACAGGACAAACATCGGGGCCGACGCAAAAAGTCGCCATTATCATCGCTCGCGGCTGATTCGTCTAACAGATGCCCATGCTCAGTCGCCATTATCAAAGGACAACTTCCTGCGATTTTGGCTTTGCAGACTACCTGTTGAATGATTTCTTTCTTCCCCGTAAGTTGCAATGTCCTCACCTTCATGGATGTAACTACCCAAGGTAATTCCTACTAGTGAAAGCATCTGCAAGCAAGACGCCCCATCGCCAGTATGTCATTCAGCCATCCAAAGATCACAGGGAGACATAGAACTTGCAGGGACTCCATGAATCGACCGTCTTTCCTGCATGGTAGCTGTCTGATCCGTGATCGTCATTCGCTCACAGACTGATGCTCGCATCAAGTTTTCAAACTCAAAAGCGCCACGCAGCCGCGAGGCTGGAGCACCAAGAAGGCTTCCGACACGGCAATTGAAATCGTTCGCAGTTCTTCATTGTTCGACATGCTGGAGATGAAACAAAGATTCCTCTATAGAACCCCTTCGTCAACCATTACCGGGCTACTCTGTGCGAGGAGCCGCCGCACGAGTTCTTAGTGCTTCTTAAACAACTTCAGCCGGAACGAAACCGCCAATTCCTGACAGAGTGAATGTAGATTGCCTGGAAACTCCAGGAGATGGCGGTGGAGGAAAACCAACCACGTCCCATTATTTGGACGGCCCCTGGCGTGAGCCCATGGCATCAGCGGCTGTAGACGTTGCCTGCCCTCTTTTGCCTGCCCATTGGACGGAAGGCAGGGCAGTCGCCGCTCACGTCAACAGCATTGCAGGCCCTCCAGGGAGTCCGCAGTCATCACTACACCATCAATTGGAAGGCCAGTCGAAAGTCCCCAGCTACTTGGCAGCCGTGACATGCGTTCTAAAAACTCACCAGCCACATAAAGATGGCACCCCAGCTCCGATGATCTCTTCAGGCAATGTTCAACAATTCAATCCATTGGAAACCTTATGAAGTTCGCAAGGGTACTTTGTTATCCTCCGGTTAAGAGGTGTTTTAGGTATCGTTCAAGATGGCATAAAAAAAAAAAGTGGCCTCGAAGGTACTTGATGAGTCCAGATACTCTCGTTAAGCCTAACCCAGTATAGATGCGTACATAGGAGCATGGATACATGTACTCGGATGTTGATTGATGAGACGAGTGGCAAAGGTGTTCGGACTTCCGACTTCGGCCTTAGGCCGACCAAACCGCTGTGCACAAAGTGGCAACTGGCTTAGCCTGCCCAGTCGCACCAATTAGGAAACCGCCGGGTTAGTATCACGTGACCAATGTAACCCGTATTCTGGGATTGGGACAGCCAGGCATCGATTGTTCCGTCACTTTGACGGCGGGAAGATCTTGTATCATTTTTTCTTCGAAAGCGACACTTAATAACATCATTGTACTGCTAACTCGGTCGATCAACGTCTGGAGAATCAGGAATAAGGACCATTACGGCTTTCGATCTATCCCTGACTCGATCCCTGTGATTCTGATCGATCGGTTCTTGATTGAGGAGGCCCCGGCCCGCTCACGTTCTCAAACACCATGCGGACGATGAGAATCGTCAGTCGCGCGCCAGCGAACCGGCTGGTCTGGGGAAGTGAGTTTGAAGCCAATGCCATATTCTGCGCCATTGAGGGACCAAGCCCATTGACTTTTTTGAATTATCCACAAAGCACCCGCTGGACTGTCTACCGTGCCTCGGTTGAGCCGCCGGTCGTTCCCCGCCGACAACGTCAGCGCCCTAGCGATTCTACTTCCTCGACAGCATCGGACATATGCGACTACGGAACCTTCGACGTCGACTCCCTCCGGAACGCCGTTTCCGCCTCCCGGATTCAACCCGGAACAAGCCAAGAAACCGCTCTCGGATACAACACCTCCAAGGTCTTCGGAGCCGTCTTCACCGTCTACAGCGGCTAAGCAGGACAAACCCGTGCAGGATGCCGCTCCTGCTAATGCTACTCCGAGTGACGCGGAGGCGGGGCCCAAGGACAAATCGCATGAGTTGACCCCGGGCGAGAAACAGATAGTCGAGCCGAAGGAGACGAAGAAGATGACCATCGGCCAAAAGATTAAGCATGAGATCCAACATTATTGGGACGGTACAAAGCTGCTGGCGACAGAGGTCCGGATTAGTACAAAGCTGGCGATGAAAATGGCGGCCGGATATGAGCTGAGTCGTCGCGAAAGCCGTCAGGTGAGTTGGATGATCAGCGTTATGCCGACTTCCATTGCTAACAAGGCCTATCACGTCAGCTCCGGCGAACAGTCAAAGACCTTGCGCGGCTAGTGCCGTTCTCGGTCTTCGTCATCGTGCCCTTTGCGGAGTTGTTGTTGCCTGTTGCTCTCCGTCTATTCCCCAATCTGCTCCCAAGTACGTACGAAGGACAAAAGTCGCGGGAGGCGAAAGCTGCGTCGCTACGGTCAACACGAACCGAAGTGTCCCAATTCCTTCGTGACACTTTGAAGGAATCTGGGCTCCCCGTCAGCGCGGTCGGGGCGAAGAAAGAGGAATTCACCGAATTCTTCAGAAAAGTCCGTGCCACTGGCGAGACGCCCTCCGATGAGGACGTGATCAAGGTGTGCAAAATTTTCAAGGACGACCTGACCCTTGACAATCTGTCCCGCCCCCAGCTGGTGGCCATTTGCAAGTACATGAACCTGAACCGATTCGGCACTGACGCTATGCTGCGGTACCACATCCGCCATCGTATGCGTCAGATCAAGCGGGACGACCGGGCCATCTATTACGAGGGGGTAGAATCTCTCTCCGTGCCGGAACTACAAATGGCCTGCGCCTCGCGAGGTATCAGCACGCACGGAGTGTCTCCCGCCCGGCTCCGAGATGAGCTCTCCGCCTGGCTCGAGCTCCGGCTCCGGAAAGGGGTTCCCTCGACCCTGCTTGTTCTGAGCAACGCGTACATGTACAATGACGGGGACGCGTCGTCGCAGATCGACGCGTTGCGCTCCGTGCTTTCTAGCATTCCAGAGGAGTTGTTCCACGAGATTGAGCTGGAGGTGCACAATGCCGAAGGAGCTGCCACGAACAAGCAGCGTCTAGAGGTCGTCAAGGAGCAGCAAGAGTTGATCGAGGAGGAGAACCAGCAAAACAAGTCGCATAGCACCGAGGGCGTCCCAACTCCGAAGGACACGGAGAACATCGACGATCAGGAGCAACGTAGCGAGACGAGCTCCGGCCACGAGCAGCAGGCTGCCGAGGCCACGGAGGCGGAGCAGGACGAGAAGAAGGCGGAGGAGCAACGATCGTCGGATGAAGAGAAAAGCGCTCGCTAAAGAGTCGATCTCTCGTTTATAGATGTCTTCTTTCTTTTGATTTGTATCGTCTTGTCCTTGGATTTGTCTTGGCGGGATTCTGTACATAGATACAGTTCTTCTCTGTCTTTTTCTTTTCTCGTCTGTACAATAAAACAGAATGATTCATGAATTAGTTGCTTGAACAACGCGTGAATTCATTGCTCATGATGGAGAGTCTTCATTTATGTCAATAGAACGTTCAAATCGTAGCATGAACCGAGATTACGCCGAGGTCCAAGACACCCCGCAGAGAGATGAGGCTCGATGGCCGATCCAACATCGGGTGACCAGTAGTAGAACTCTTCAAAACCTCGTCCAGATAATTGCTTGACCCCGAGCTTTGCAAGTCTCATGAACACCGCTTGCTGGAGACTGCTTCGCGGGCGGACAGCTACGAGTCCTAGTAGAACACCGACCTCGTTCCGCCAGTTCTCAACAATTCCCATGCCGCGTCTCTCTCCAACCTCCGAGGTATGTCTACAAGCAGATTCTTCTTGAATATCAGGACAGAATCAATTGCACCTACGCCATTTATCACTGTTCATCATTGTCGTGTGGTTGCGATGTCCAACACACCAAACCCCTGATCAATCGATCAAGCTCGATTCGCAATGTTACGCGACACTGATCTGATGAGGTATAGAAAGCCATTGCGCGACTGAGGGTATTCGGTGCGCCGACGACAAACTACTATGCCGTGCCGCTGAGTCGCAGAGCGGCAGTCTTGATTCTCCTTTACGCGGATCGCAGGGGAGATCTCAGGGTTGTCTTGACAATCCGAGCGAAAACGCTAAGCTCGTGTAAGTCTCGAGGCTTTTTTTTTTTTCCTTCGATTCGGGCGGCTGTTCGCTCGATACCGTTACATCGATGTCAACCATGCGCGACAGCATGATTGAGTCTGGAGAGGGGGTTCAGCGGGCTGATTGAGAATCCGGCTAGATGCGGGCCATGCTGCTTTTCCAGGAGGTATGTTTCTCTCTACGGATTATGGATCGAGTCGAAGGAGCAAAAGAGTCATGTTGACAACTCCCAGGCAAAGCGGACTCCTTGGAAGAAACTCCGTTCCAAACGGCCCGACGCGAGGCTGCCGAGGAGATCGGGCTACCCAACATCGGCGAGCCCTTGATTCCGCCGTTCCGAGTCGAGCACCTGTGCGAGCTGCCCGCGAACCTGGCCAAGACCGAGCTGGTTGTCCGTCCGTGCGTTGCGCTGCTGCACTCCTACGACCCTCTCACGGGCAGGGATGCGGACCCAGAGGTGTCGTTGATCCCCCGCTTGGACGCGAAGGAAGTGGCCGCCGTATTTACTGCACCTTTCCACAATTTCCTGCTCGGCAAAGATGAGCAACCCCTGGGCGTCGGGGAGAATGATGATAGCCAGCCGCAGCTGCAATCAGAACCACCCCCCGGGGTTTGGTATCAAGGGTCGTGGACGACGTGGCATGAGACGGACTGGAGAAGTGCGTATTTTCCATAAACCCAGACTTTATCTAACATGCTGATATCACTCACATGTGGCATGTACATAGTGCACCACTTCTACGTTCCCATTTCGGAGTCCAGCGTCACCAAGCCCAAAACCGATCGCAAGACTCAAACCGCAGCAGCCGACCAGCTCGAACAACGGGAGATATCGGGCGAGCTCACGCGCTATCGAGTGTTTGGCATGACGGCGCGCATTCTTGTAGATGCGGCGCGAGTGGCTTATGACGAGGAGCCCGAGTTCGAGCACAACAGTCACTTTGGAGATGAAGACATGATTGCCAAGCTACTACGGCTGGGTCGGTTGAAGGCCGAACGACGACCAGGTGACGAGCTGACGCGCGAAACCATGCAGAAAGCGGCCAAACTTAGCTAGACAAGGGAAAGGGATCACTATTTACAGTATCTTTTTTGGTCGAGTGGCGCTGGGCACGAGCACAACGACAATGCAGATCGCTACTGGCTCTCCAACAAATGCCGTGCACAGACGGGGGTGCCTGACAGGCGGTTCAGTTGATAGGTCCTATGCATGCATGTATCCATCCCTTGCATATAAGTGTCACCCACATTCCGCGCAGTGGCGCGGCTACTGCATGCAGGGCACCAACCACAACCGAGTCAACAACACCATCAACCTCGTCTTTTTTTTTTTTGATCAGGTGTCGTGCTCTCAGCGGCCTGCGTGACTTGAGGTTCCATGGTTCTGCCCCTTGTTGCCCTGTCGATCTCTTTGTTGCAGCCAGAGGCGTCGATGAATATTTGGAAAATCACGGCCGAATTTATCCGATAGCGAAAGAGCTCGCATGGGTTCTTTGATAACTCTGAGTGGATATATCGTCAGGCTTATCGTCTGCTCGTTCTCTATCTCCAGCCTCATGGCCGTGCACAACAACGACCATGACCGACTCTGGGTGGAAAACGGCGTCAACTTTGACTTCCCTGTCAACGCTCGAAAATGGCTTCCTGGTGAAATCATCCAGTTGCTCTTCAAAGAAGGCCAGCAATTACTGGAGGTCGAAGCCACTGCCCAGAATTCCGTGGGACTCTGACGGGCCGACTCGCGAAAGCATCATTGACAGCTACATGCATCGGGACGAGAAGGACAACGACAACGACTCCATACTCCGTCAACCTCACAAACCAAATGACAGTGCGCCCGTCTCTCCCAAACCCCGGAAGCTCGCGGCCCGTCCCAGTTCACAGGAGAAACGATGCTCCTCTGTCGTTCTCAGGTCCTTCCTAGTCGAGGAGCACTACGGCACTAGCAGCAGCATAAATATGGCTCATGCAAACCACTATTTCCGACACAAGAAATGGGAGCTCTTTCCGGAGCTGGCCCCTCCCACGGCGGCGCGAGCTTCGCAGCAGCCTCCTCGACGACGCCAGAAGACACTCGTGCGAAAGAGACCCCGCGGAGGATCCCAGTCTTCTTCTTCGCCTCCTTCTTCACCTTCGTCCCTGAACTGGGAGGGCCTCCGTGTGAACCTGAAACCGGTCCGTGGATATATGCATGCCGCACTCAAACGGAGCACCCTTCCCCAGTTCCGTTTGGGGCGATCGCGGAGCAAGAACCCGCCGAATTCCCGTCACAGTGATTCCTCCGCCTTAGATCCGATCAACCAGAAGCGAGACGTCCCTGACACCCCAGATCGGCTGCGTGCTCTCTCGCTGGAGTCCAGCATCGATTCGCTTAATCATACTTCCGGAAAGCCCTGGCAGACGGCCAGGGAGCCGGCGCCCATCCTGCGGTGGAAGTCCTCCCGCAATCGAGACATACCCTCGCCACGGGAGCAGCACACGCGAAAAATGTTGCGGCTTGACCCGCAGCATGACAAGCCAGCTCGCAGCATGATGTCATCACGCGGATCGCAGAGCTTCTCCTCGCCCTCATCACCGACCACGACCGAGGAAGTCACCTCGCCTCAGCGGAAAACATTCCAACAGGTTCTCGCGGCCATCGATGGAGCGACACAGAAGCTTGTCGAATCCCGCGCGGCGCGACGACGGGCGGAGCTGAAGAAGAATATTCGTTTCGTGGGTTTGGTCAAGCAATCGTGTTCTCCCGAACAGCTTTAAGTCTTTTGTCATTGTTGGATTTCCCTGTATGTACTTCTACAAATTTTACCAAATAAATACTACTACTGGTTTTCGAACCGCGTAACAACTTTGATCAGTCTGTCTCAATTTCTTTTTCTTTGATTCACCATGTCATCCATCTGCTCGAATGGTCACCATGCTTCAATTAGGAAATTTCTTTGATCTCGATCATATCGTCAGCTGGTGTGATAGATTGTCTCCCATGCATAGTCTATGTATAATGGCCCTTGCTTCCGTGCCACACTCCTTGCATGGAAACTAGTTAGTGCATATTTCATCCACGCTGAATGCATGAATCTAGAATTCTGTGCTCCGTAAATCCATGGCGGGGGGGAGGCGATGCTATCCGAGTCACGGTGCAGCTTGCATGCATGAAGCTAAAAAGTTGACGATGCATCTGATCTCCCCAATTCTCTCACCCTGCAGGGCTGCTGCAGTGATCTTCCGTCCACCCGCGGGGTGGCCGGGGTTGACTCTCGAGAAACCATTTCCCCTTTCGCCCAAACAAACAATGAGACATCACCTGATAGCTCAGAGCTCAGCCGTGAAGGGAACAGGACTGGCAGATTGCGGCAGATGGATGTTGGATGTGCGCTTTGCATGATTGGGTATTGGGAGCACTCCGTACCGACTATACCGACAATGATTCGGCTGGAAAAATCTAAAATTCCGGAAACTCCGGAATGTCCAGCAAGATTGAACTGCTGAAATTGCCGGAAACACAGAATCTTTGAGAAGTAGTAAGAGGTTTTGCAAGATGAACCTCGGAAATTCTGAACTTCTGCAATGCGGAAGGCTTAGGCCTCAAATTACTGGAAATGCTTGAAGCCTTGAACAGTGGATTTTGAGATCCGGATACTAGAATCTCGAAAAGTATGAGAATTCAGGAACGCTTGTACGGACTAGAACGAGTAATCCTGTGTATCCCAGGAGATCAGAAAGCCCGTTTTCATCGCTGAGTTATCCCCATCTCGAACCAAGCTTATTCTGAGTTCTAATAAGCGGCAGCCGGCTTCGCGCCGTAACAGAGAATGCCTTTTCTCAGTCAGAACCTGACAAGGTACTATACCTCAAGACTGTCATGAGAAACTTTTGCTGTCTGTTGAGACGCGCGATGGGCAGTGAATGGAGACTGGATCGGCCCAAGACAAGACCGGGAATGGATCCACAATAGTTCTTAGCTAACCCAATCAGGGATAGCGCATGTCACTCTCCGCAACGTACGGCCCATGTGATTCGATCATGTCTGGGCTTGTTTGTCCTCTCACATACGTAGGTAGGTACTTTTACAGTACATTCAGCTTCATCCTGCTCCTCGGAAGCAGAGAATAACTCATTGTTCTGTTTCTACCAGCACTTCAACATGGGTGGCGAGCGCTATGGTCGGTCTGCGCCCGATCTGACGTATCCCCGACTGGCCCCGCATCCCGTTGGCCAGCATATCCAGAGCATCTACACCGATCGATTGCGTCAGTTCACAGACACTGGGCAGTACAAGGCCAATGGACTAGCTTCGTCAGTGACCACCGAAGAAAAGGATTTGATCTCACACTGACAATGGTCTTCTAGCAAGTATTATGACGCTGTTGTCTCTGACTCCGACCATGTCAAGCTCGCAGTGTACTCCGTCCCCAACTTCGAGCGACCCTCCTTCGAGGAGGCAACGTCGCACGAATTTACCCCGACGCACGTTGGTGCGAGCTTCGGGCCCAGCTGGACGACGCACTGGTTCAAGATTCGCTTGACCGTCCCGCAGGATCTCCTGCGCAAGGAGCGGCTGGAGTTCCACTGGGATGCCGGCAACGAAGGTCTGATTTGGACCGAACATGGCCATCCGCTGCAGGGGCTGTCCGGAAACGGTGAGCGGATTGAATGGATCATTCCAGACTCGTTCCGCGATGGCAAGGAGCATGTCTTCTACATCGAAATGGCCTGCAATGGCATGTTTGGCAATGCACCAGGCGGTGACAGCGTGCAGCCTCCCGATCCAAACAAGTACTATATCTTGACAAAGGCAGAAATCGTTGCAGTAAATCTCCAGGCACGGGCGCTCTATTATGACTTTTGGATCATTGGCGGTTGGTGTTCCAAGCGGGAAGGAATTAATGTGAAGTTGACCCAGAGCTGACGTTTGCTCAGATGCGGCGAGGGAATTCCCCAACGACTCGTGGGAGAAACACGAGGCCTTGATGGTCGCTAACGAAATAATGGACACTTTCATCAAAGGAAACGGCAGTCAGGAGGCCATTATAGAGGCTAGGAAGGTCGCCCAGAAATATCTCGGTGACAAGGTCGACTCCGCCGATGTCTACCGCACGGGGACCGACCCTATCGTATACAGCATTGGCCACTGCCATATTGACTCGTGCTGGCTTTGGCCGTTCGACGAGACGAAGCGCAAGGTTGCGCGGTCATGGTCGAACCAGTGCGACCTTCTCGAGCGATACCCTGAGCACCGGTTTGTTGCCTCGCAGGCCCAGCAATACAAATGGCTAGAGACCCTGTACCCGTCCGCCTTTGACCGGGTCAAGTATTGGGTCAAGAAGGGCCGCTTCCTGCCCATCGGCGGCAGCTGGGTCGAGCATGACACCAACCTGCCTGGCGGTGAGTCGTTGGTGCGGCAGTTCCTCTATGGCCAGCGGTATTTTGAGAGCCGTTTCGGCGAACGCTGCCGAACGTTCTGGTTGCCGGACTCGTTTGGCTACTCGGCCCAGATTCCCCAGCTGTGCCGACTGGCCGGAATGCGACGCTTCTTCACGCAGAAGCTCAGCTGGAACAATATTAACAACTTTCCACATACCACTTTCAGCTGGGTCGCCCTGGACGGGAGTCAGGTCATCTGTCACATGACGCCGGCCGAGACGTACACGGCGAGTGCTCATTTTGGTGACGTGAAACGTTGCGTCAGTCAGCACAAGTCGTTGGATCGAGACAACACATCGTTGCTAGTCTTTGGCTACGGCGACGGCGGCGGCGGTCCGACCTTTGAACACTTGGAAAAGCTCCGCCGATGCCGTGGGTTGAGCGACAAAATTGGCTTGCTGCCTCGCGTCACGATGAATGTCACCGTCGAGGACTTCTTCGATCAGCTCGAAGACAAGATAGCCAAGGGCACGGAGTTTGTCACCTGGTATGGCGAGCTGTACTTTGAATTCCACCGGGGCACCTACACCACTCAGGCCAACACCAAGCGCAACAACCGCAAGGCTGAATTTTTGCTCCGTGAGGTCGAATGGTTGGCAACCATGGCCACTCTCGGCGGGTCAGCCGACAGCTACCGGTACCCCAAGAAAGACATTGATAATATGTGGGAGTCTGTTCTGCTGTGTCAGTTCCATGATTGCTTGCCTGGCAGCTCGATCGAGATGGTCTACCAAGATAGCGATAAAATCTACGCCGAGGTGTTTGCGACGGGTGATCGGCTCAAGAAGGAGGCACTCCGGGCTCTTGGACTCAAGGAAAAAGCCGATGGCGAATGGATAGCGATTAATGCGATGCCATGGACACGGCGGGAGGTCGTCCCAATCCCCGGAGAGGCTGAGACGGCGAAGAATTTGGGGTATGCGTATGTGAATGGATACACGGGCGTTTTGACAGCTTCGCCTCTGGAGGAAAAGTCGTTCCCGAGTGTGTCGGTCGCGGAGCTGCGCGCGGGTGTTTTCCGTCTGGAAAACCATCGATTGAGAGTTGACGTCGAGAACGGAGTCATCGCCTCCCTGTACGACAAGGAAGCGAAGCGCGAGGTGGTTGCAAAGGGCGGCAAGGCCGGGCAGCTGGTCATTTTCGACGACAAGCCGCTCGCGTGGCAGGCATGGGATGTGGAAGTCTTCCACCTTGGCACGCGCAAGGAGCTTCCCGCGAGCAAGACGTCCATTGGATCGAAAGGCCCTCACCGTGTGAGCGTTGTGACCGAAACGCGAATCAGCGACCGCAGCTGGGTCAAGACAACGATTGGTTTGAATGCTTTCATGAAGGACGACGAATCTGCCTACGTCGAGTTTGAGAGCGAAGTCGAGTGGCACGAGGACAAGAAGTTCCTCAAAGTAGAGTTCCCGGTGGACATTCGTAACACGGAGGCGTCGTATGAGACGCAGTACGGGATCACCCGACGACCGACACACTACAACACGAGGTAATTTCCTCCCTTTTGAGTCTTCTCGGTTTCCCCGACTAACGGACAACAGCTGGGACATGGCTAAGTTCGAAGTTTGCTGCCACAAATGGGCAGACCTGTCGGAGTACGGCTACGGTGTCTCGATCCTCAATGACTCCAAGTACGGTTTCGCGACTGCAGGCAACATGATGAGGCTGTCCCTGTTGCGCGCGCCCAAGGCCCCGGACGCGCACGCGGACATGGGTCGGCACCGGATCCGCTACGCCATCCTCCCGCACAAGGGACCGTTGGACTACCGCACGGTACGCGCTGCGTACAACTTCAACAACCCGCTCACGCTGCAGCGGGGGCCGGGTTACATGGCGACACAAAAGGCCAGGCAGATCCTCTCGGCAATCCGGCTGGAGGGAGACGAATCTCTCGTCCTGGATGCGGTCAAGCGTGGCGAGGATGACGAGGACGTCTCGCGCGGCGAGCTGCCTCCTCGCAGGGGCAAGAGCGTCATCCTGCGCATCTACGAGGCGCTCGGGGGCCGTGCGCGGGGCACCATCCATGCCCGCTTGTCGGTCAAGCGCGTGTGGAAGACGAATATCCTCGAGGATGACGAAGAGCTGCTGGAGAGTGTTACGTCAGAGTCAGGCGAAGTCAGCGCCGACATCGAGTTGCGGGCGTTTGAGGTCGCAACGTACCGGTTGCAGCTGTAGAGTAAACGCTTTCTCCCAGCATTAGTCTATCTGAAGTAATTGCTATTGATCAGTCATCGTCTCGGATTATCCTCTCCATTTTCTAGCGGGTATAACCTCATCCATACAGGTACATGTAGTACAAACCTGACCTACCACCTAACGCCGAATCCTCCAAATGAAATGATCCCAGCCAAATAACGCCGTCATCTTTTACATAAAAAGGAACGTAGAAAGTTAATCCCGCCCGTACGTAATCTTTATCCTCTTCACCGGCGGCCTCGTCCCCTCAGCATCCTGATCATAATCGTCATCTCTAGCCGCGGGCGTCGCCGCACCGGACTGACTGCTCTTCTTCTTATTCTTGCTGGAGCCCCCCTTTGACGACTCTGCTTTGGAGGCGCCAGCATTGGCCGAGGCAGTACTATTACTGCCGGGGCCGCCGGGGGTTGAAATCGGTGTTGCGGGCGTGGACGGAGCAGGGGAGTCCTGGAAAAGCATCACATCATCAGTACAGTTCCCACATACTCAGCCTCAAGTGATGTTAAGAGAAGAAGAAGTCTCATACACGCATAAACGACGCTGAACTCCGCGAAAACACCCGGTCCTGATCCGACAGCACGCCCTTTCTGCGCGTCGCCGCCCCGCCGCCTCCCGCGCCTCCAACGCCCACACCTAACCCACTCCCGGCAGCAGAGGTGCCACTCGTCGACGCGCCCTTGATGTAGTTGTCGAAGCCCTTAATGATGTTCCCCGCAGTCGTCTCTTCGAGGTAGGATTGCTCGAAGCGATAGATTTGCTCTTCAAGCTGGGCCTGGGATCGACAAAAGGTCCCTTGTCAGTTTTCTGCTACTGTCTGAAAATCCGAGAGACTGTTGAGTCAAACCAGGTTCTTGTCCATGATTCGCTTCTTTTGTAACGTGTCGCGCAGCTCCCGCCTCAGTTTCTCATAGTACGGTAGCCCGCGGTTCTTGTTCCCGTCCGATGATGATGACGCCGCGCCCGCCGTTGCTGTCGTTGCTGCCGTCATCGTTCCTGCTGCTGCTGCTGTTGTTGTTGTTGTTGCTGTGGATGCTGTCGTGCTAGGTTTTGTCGTCGCCGCCGTTGACGCGGTTGTGCTGGGTGCCGCAGTGGTTGCGCCGTTTGGGGCTGCCGCCGCCGCCGCGGCTGTTGTCGCGGGCTCTGCCATTGCGTTCGGCTTGGTTGAATTCTACCTTGAGATGGTCGAGAAAGGTCGTTGGGAACCTCACTTTGATATGAACTTGCTCTTCAGAGACTATGAGTACTTGGTGATTGTTGCGCCGTTGGGTTGTTTGCATTGTTTGTAGATGTTTGTCTTGTTTGCATCGCGTTCGTGCCGATGGCTCGATGCTCGTGATGGCCGATCACATCAGATGACGATCACGAAGACGTGCCTATGAATTTATCTGGTTCAAGATATTAACGGGTTGTGTTGTGCTCTCAATCTCTCTTAGTCCCGAGATCCTGTGACAAACAATGGATCATTCACACCATAACATGGACCACCCCGGTATGGACCATGGACATGGGGACATGGACATGGACGCGAAGTGCGCCATGAACGTACGCTTCCGACCCGCCCTGTGTTGAAAAAAACCACAAAACTCATTGCATATGCTAGATGCTCTTCACCTGGTCGACGAAGAACCTGTGCATTATCTTCTCCGGATGGCACGTCCAGGGCGCCTACTCGCTCATCGGATCGCTCCTCCTCGTCATCCTCCTCACTGCCGGGTACGAAGCCGTCCGAGCTTTCACCCGTCGCTACGAGGCGATGCATCAGCAGCGGCTCAAGGCTTACACCTCTCCGGTGCCGGTCGGTGCGTATTCCCTATTCCCCTTTTACACAACTCCCTTTGCTCTCAAGACTATCGTATCGATGATGGTCTCTCTCCCTACTGTATTGACTCGCTGTCTTCAAGACGACGAGATCGGTCCCTCCGACTACAACACCCGTTCGTCGCCCGAGCCCGCCAATGCCGTACACTCACTCGTCGTAGGCAGAGATAGTAAAATCGCGTTGGAACGGAGGGGAAAGATCTTCCTTGCACTGCTCTATGCCGTGCAGGTGTTTTATAGCTTCTTTCTCATGTAGGTCTTTTATCGTTCAAAGGCCCAGTTGGCCGGTCACACTGATCCGTGGTGGTTGTGTAGGTTGTTGTTCATGACGTACAATGGTTGGATCATGCTCTCGGTTGCCGTGGGCGCTTTTGTCGGGTACTTGGCTTTTGGGCACGATGCGACTGCAGCAAAGTCCGCTGCTTGTCATTGATGATGATGGCTACGAGATTGCTGGTCAATGTCGTCCACATGCATAGAGAACCATTAGATATGTACGTACATGCTTGTTAGGGTACTTCTACATCACTCCCATCGTCGCCGAATCCGAACTTGAACCCTCCTTCATCACCCGCGCCGTTGTCGTCCTCTACCGGGCCGTGGACAATCTCCTCCCATTTTCTTTTCCGTCCCTGTTTTCGCCGTTCCAGGTCCTCCAGCGCGGCGTCGAGCAGATCCGGATGCGTCTCTCGGAGCTTCTCTACAAACCGTTCGAACGGATTTTCCACGTCCGGCCGGAAACCTGTCACTTGATCAGGCTTGTTCTGTAGGAAGTCGAGCGCCGCCGACAGATGGGCGCGCGGAATGAAGTTCTGGGTGATGGCGATGGACGCTTCGAGGTTGACCACTAGGTGCCACCACCCCGAAGGCACATGGAGGATCTCGCCGGGCCCGCAAATGCCCTCGATACAGCCCGGGGTGCGCCGGGCTTCAGCATGGAACCCCAGCAGCCACTCTGCGATACTCAGGGGGGACGTCACTTCGCTCTGGTCGGCCGAGACATACACGCCCGGTGGCGGTGGCAGCTTCTCCGACGACGGGAACATGATCCAGTACTTGGCCCCGCGCAGCACGGCGTTCCACGCACTCGTCGCGTTGGGGTCTTTGTGAAACGTGCTGCCCGACCGCTCCGGCCCGATAATCAGCCATTGACGATCCGGTCGATCGGGACCCAGCACGGCGAAGAGATCTTCGCCGAAACAAGCCGGTGGCCAGTAGGCAGGGTCGGCGACCTCCTCTGGCGTTCCGACCTGGAGATTCATTTTGGATACAAAGCTCCGGTCGAACAAGTACAGTGGGCTTTCGTCGGCGTTGTTCTGCATGTACTCGACGTACGTCCGCAGAGGCCAGTCTACCGCCTCAGCACGGAATACCACGTCGCCGTATGCCTCAACGAGGGTTTCAGTGGACCAGTGTTTATACACTGGCCATTGTTTGACCGGTTCTGTGAGGATAAATGGTCGATTCGTCCATGATTGCTGGAATTCCTCCGGACTCAGATCTTTGAGTCGCGTAATTTGATTCCGCTCTGGGATATTGCGAACATAATTGTCGAGGTTGATGTGTGCGCAGTAGAACGGGCGATGAAGAGTGTCAGAAAAGAGCTCAGAGCAATCCAGCGTCGGAACCTGCGACGGCGAAAGACCCAGGTACGTTGCCCGCCAGGTGCCTTTCCATGTGAAGTTCTGCAGCTGATCGCTTGAAGATATCAGCGGACATATACATTTCACGATGGATCCTCCCACTCACCGAATCGCCAGAGCTTTCCATAGCTCTTCAGATCGTGTAAATGCATGCAGCGCCTTGCATGTACGACCGATCCGAAACAGGGACCCCGCATCGAGATATTCGAAGAGAGTCAGTATAGTTTCATCGGGAAGTATCCCGAGGGTGCCAATCGCACTACGCAGATTCCGCCGCGCAATCAGTCCATTGCCGCTTGGTTTCACCCCCAGAGGGTGGCATGGTATGGCATCCTGCTCTGCAAGCAGCGACACATCCCCTCCATCATCTTGTCGCGTGTCAGACGCAGCATGGACGTCTTGCGCACGTTCACGGTTGACCGTAGACACTGCCGTCATCTATGCTGTTATGCCTCACAACATTGGCTGAATTCTGTACGAGTATTCTGTCCTAATTCACGAGCGAATCCTGTCCATCGACTAGCAGGCAATGTAATCTGAAGACGTGAAGCATCATACAATGCTGTCGCCGTTGCCGGTGGACTGGGAGTGCACAGTTTCTTCGTTTTTCATTTGCGAGTTAAAAAATCAATTGCAGGCAAAAATCGAAATTTGCGTGATTTGATTGGTCAAGATTCACAGTGGCGGCAACGTGGGAAAATTGGGTAGAGGGACCCGCGCTAAAACGGGGAAATTTTCTTGCCATAGAAAAAAAAATTCTCTACCAGATCAACTTTCAAGATCAATCACCACTGCTGATTGCAATCTCGATTCAATCCGCGACTCGTTGTTGCTCTCTGTAAGATCAGGAGAGCCGTGATATCTGCCGCTTCAGTCCACACTCAGCGTCCTGTGGCTACAACGACATCCTTAAGGATCGTTTGTGGCCCATTTCTGTCGTCGTTAACCCCACTGTCGATAGTAGATCACAGCGCATCGTCTGTGGTCATCCCCTCGCACAACCGTTGCAATCATGGCTTCGAAAGGCTTGGATGAGGTTCCGGAGCGTATGTCTTTTCTCCCTCTAATGACGATGTCCGGTGGCGATCATCGCGCATCAGAACTTGCGGCCGGGCATTGTGAGTGGGTTTCCATTAGAACAGCTCGCTAACAGAGTTTGCCTCCCACACAGGTCAGATCGAGTCCAACTATGACGAGATTACGGATTCCTTCGACGCCATGAACCTGAAGCCCGAGCTGCTTCGCGGCGTCTACGCCTATGGTTTCGAGCGCCCCTCGGCCATCCAGCAGCGCGCCATCATGCCCGTTATCAGGGGTAGGTTTCACCCGACGTTAGTCCTCCCTTATTGGGATCCAGTCTGACCGATTACCAGGCCACGATGTGATTGCGCAGGCCCAGTCGGGAACCGGCAAGACCGCCACCTTCTCCATCTCCGCCCTGCAGAAGATCGACCCCGCTCTCAAGGCCTGCCAGGCTCTGATCCTGGCTCCGACCCGTGAGCTGGCGCAGCAGATCCAGAAGGTGGTGGTTGCCATTGGTGACTTCATGAGCATTGAGTGCCATGCTTGCATTGGTGGTACCAACGTCCGTGAGGACATGAAGGCTCTGCAGGACGGCCCCCAGCTTGTTGTCGGTACCCCGGGTCGTGTGCACGACATGATCCAGCGTCGCATGCTGCGTACCGACTACATCAAGATGTTTGTCCTCGACGAGGCCGATGAGATGCTTTCTGTAAGTTTCCCTTTTGGAGTTTGCTCGTTTTGTCAAACGATGCTAACCATTGCTCAGCGTGGCTTCACTGAGCAAATCTACGACATTTTCCAGCTGCTTCCTCAGTCCACCCAGGTCGTCCTGCTGTCGGCCACCATGCCCCAGGACGTCTTGGAGGTCACGAACAAGTTCATGCGCGACCCCGTCCGCATTCTCGTCAAGAAGGACGAGCTCACCCTGGAGGGTATCAAACAGTTCTACGTTGCGGTTGAGAAGGAGGAGTGGAAGCTGGATACGCTGTGCGACCTGTACGAGACGGTCAGCATTACGCAGGCCGTCATCTTCTGCAACACCCGTCGGAAGGTCGACTGGCTCACGGAGAAGCTGACCTCCCGCGAGTTCACCGTTTCGGCCATGCATGGTGATATGGAACAGGCCCAGCGCGATGTGATTATGAAGGAGTTCCGCTCTGGCTCCTCGCGAGTGCTGATTGCCACGGATTTGCTGGCTCGTGGTATCGACGTCCAGCAGGTGTCGCTGGTCATCAACTACGACCTGCCGTCCAACCGGGAGAACTACATCCACCGGATTGGACGTGGTGGCCGCTTCGGTCGTAAGGGTGTTGCCATCAACTTCGTCACTGCTGATGATGTGCGTATGATGCGTGAGATCGAGCAGTTCTACAACACGCAGATCGAGGAGATGCCGATGAACGTTGCCGGTATGTTCATTCCAGTTTATATCAGTACGTTACTTGAATCTAACTACCTACAGATCTCATCTAAACCACTCTTGCCAACCTCGTGTCATTACTCGAGCCGACTGGCAGTATCCGTATGTTGATGCACAGTTATGAGGATATATTGTTGTAGGACATTGGCACTGCGGTGTCTGTTCTACGTCGATACAGAATCAAAAGTGGTTTTTCTTTTCCCTGTTTTGCTGCTTTTGAATCGGGAAGGGCTCGCCGAGATGTGAGACAATGTCGAACTTCTGGGTGACGACGCGATGCTAGATTGCAATTTTCCTTCTACATCTTTTCCGTCGAGTACTTTTTATTTCTTATTCTTGTTGTTGTCCATGAACCTTTTACCGTGTTCCATGCTCTTGTCGTTGCCACAGGGTTTGCGCGTTTGCTCTTGATCGCCGGCACCCGTCCGTGATGTCCCTTGTCTGGTGGTTGTTGTCTGCTTTGCTTTATTCAGACACCGTGGTCCAACAAGGCGGACGGGGGGGCGTACTGAATGATAATGACTCGAGGTGGTTGCATTTTGTCAAAATTCAGATCTATAGAGGTCAATGCCACTTTTTCTTTCCTCCGCACCGCTCCTTCCGTAGTCGGTAGGTCCTTCGCTAAGTTTTTCTTTCTGTCCAGAGCCTTGCACAGAATGAGGAAACAGCAGCATCAAGCAACAACCATGGCCTTGGTCGAATCCAATAGCGCAGCGCCCAAGACCGCTCTTCTTTGGGCGTATCAGCTTCGCCAGGAACACATTCATTTAGTCAAGCGCATCGACGATGTCGGCGCATGCCTGTCATCTACCACGGAGCGCGCCGCTGCCTCAGAGAAATGTGTTGCCGATCTCCAAGCACAGGTCCGCACCCTGGAGGCAGAGAATCATGCACTGCATGCACGCATCGCAGCGCTTTCGACGGAGTTCACGACTGCGGTGGAGAATATATCCTCTCAGTTGACTGCCAGTACGGCCACCAACGCCTGCGAGAACGCCAGCAGCAGCAGTAGCGCCATGCAAGAGCTGCAGACGCAACACGAAACGATGGCGAGGTCGTTGCAGGAAAGCGCCGAGGCGGCCACAGCGCTGCAGGCGCGGGTGCGCGCGCTGGAGGAGAAGTGCGAACAGCTCGCTCAGCGGTTCTCTCAGGTTGTTGATACGAGTAGTATCATTGCTCCAGAGAGCAGCGCTGCACCCATCACTCCCAACAATCTGAGTGGAAATCAGATGCAGACCACTACTAATGTGACCCCTACGACAACTGCTCGTCCGCCCATCCAATCACAAGATTCGCCCCTACAAACCCTGAAACAAGACAAGTTGAGCCTAGCCGCATACTACGAGCATGCGGCGCAGCTTCGGTCACGCATGCCTCGGCGCAAGCAAGAGGGCCACATCGTCGAGGCGTTTGTCGACGGCGTCAGCGACGCGACGATCAAGAAGTCCATGGAGTGGTACCTGGACGAGACGGCGTGGATCTGGAGCAATCTCGAGCAGTTTTGCGTGCAGTTCTTCGAGGCGGGGAACACGATTCCGAATAAGCGGAGTACGAGATCGAGGAGGAGTTCGCAGAGGAAATCTTGACCTGTAATCTATCCAATATCTGATATCTCATTCATCATCGTATGGACAAGATAACTTATTGATCATTTAAGTCTCTTTGAATTCATACGGCCCATCACGCTCCTGGACCTCAACCTCGATATTCCCTTCTTCAATCACTTTCCCATCGACTTCAATCTGCGCCTTCATAACATCTCCCGGCTTCACCTCACCCACACCTTTAGGTGTGCCCGTCAGGACCAAATCACCCGGCTCGAGCGTCATGACGCGCGAAATATCCGCCAGCACGCGGGGGATGCGATAGATCATCAGCCCCGTCGAATCCGCCTGACGGACCTGCCCGCCGACCGAGAGCCGCAGAAACGCATCATGGGGGTCGGGAATCAGTGCCTTGGGGATCCGCTGCGAGATCGGTAGAAAGGTATCGAAGCCCTTTGCGATCGACCAGGGGAGACCCTTGCTTTTCGCTTCATCTTGGACATTGCGAGCGGTCATGTCGATAGCAACGACATAGTCTTATGTATGATTTATCCCTCGTCAGTCAATACTAGGCCTTTACTATCCAGGGAGAAAAGAGAAAGGGACTGAGTTTAGTAGCCCTACCCGAGATAGCATCCATGATCCGCTTCTCCTCCTCATTCTTGCACAACGAAGCAGCATCGATATCCCGCAAAGTCTTCCCAACCACAACGCCCAATTCCACCTCGTAATGCAGCTTGACACCCTTGGGACGAAGAACGGGGCCCTGACCCGGCACGAGGATCGAAGATGGCGGTTTCAGGAAGAAGAATGGTTGTTTGGGGCGGACGTTGTTGAGCTCGGCGATGTGGTCGCTGCGCTTTGTATCAGTTTGCGCGTCAGCTTTTCAATTTGTTTTTTTTTTTTTTCTTTTCTTCCTCTTGAATTTGGTGGGGAGAGAGTGTGCGAGAGGAGAGATACGTACGCGTAGTTACGGCCAATGCAGATAACTTTTTGGCAGGAGTTGCGGACGGATGCCATTTTTTTTTGTGATCAATGGTGAGGTTTGTTTTGACAATTGACAGCAAAAAAAAATACTTGTCGAAAATGGCACGGGTATTCGGTATCGTTCTTCAACAAACTGAAAGGTTCATCAATTGGTCGTACTAGTAGTAAGTACTCAGCTGTTGCGTTGATGCTTGGTTGGCCGTTGGTTTCAATTGTTCGGCTTGATGGATCGGCGGGCTCCTGAACGGAGTTTATCCGAACTAACTACTTGGTACTTAGTACGACTGAAATTACCAGACAGGGATACATCTTCCTCAACGTCTCAATTCCTGCTCGATACTCAGAGAGGCATGGATTTTGCTGGTCAATTGATGGTCGAGTTTAACTCATAACAATGACTCAACCTTCTCAAGAGGTTCCCATCGAATGAATTGATCTTGTCCAGAGGACTCGAACGGACGTTCGCGTAGAACTTATTCTCATCCATTAGAAACGCCTCATCGCATTACAAAGGAAACTGAACCAAATGATTGACACGAAAGGTATCAAGGAACAAAAAAGGACCTTCGCCAGAACCCAATGCACATCCAATATAGACACAATGACACGCCCTGAACAAAACCCAAAAGAAAACCCCAGAGTCCAAACCCATCCAACTAGACTAACGCCGGCGTTCTTCTTCCACCGCAGCCTTGATCTTCGAAAAGAATCCTGCCGGCCACGCGGCCACCTCCTGATCCGATGG
Source organism: Thermomyces dupontii (assembly GCF_041956625.1). NCBI lineage: Eukaryota > Fungi > Ascomycota > Eurotiomycetes > Eurotiales > Trichocomaceae > Thermomyces > Thermomyces dupontii. Next base: position 476,874 of record NW_027192310.1, on the reverse strand, counting down.
TATCCCGCGCGTGCGGCAGTGATGGACAACATTGGTCAGGATCCGGCCGATCATTTCCTGCGACACCGGAACCGTGCCTTCGAGCCGCGAATCCGGGTACAGGAAAGGATCTCCCTCGCGCAAGAGCTCCTTCACCGTCGGCCGCAGCGTCTGATCACGCTGCAGACATGCCTTCATCGTCCGCATCAGGCCCGTTGGGACAGTTACCCCGCCAATGGCAAACTCCGGGAACTCAATTGCCACTTTGGGGTTCGGGATGGCCATGATGCGCTCGATGTACTTGGCGATACGTGCAAATGGCGGCTGCCCGTATACCATTTTGTACAGAATGCACCCAAGACTCCACACGTCGCTTGGCTTCCCCAGCTTCATCATCTTACCCACGCTAGCCGGAAGCCCCAGCGCCGCGTTCATATCGATCAATGCCTCGGGCGACATGTAATTCGGCGTGCCAACCTGCTGTTCTCGGTGCACGTTGACCGTATTGTCTTGGATGGCGTTGGCAATGCCAAAGTCAATGAGTTTGAGTCGCCCCTGCACCAGCAGAAAGTTGGCGGGCTTCAAATCAGAGTGTACAATATTGAAATCATGCACCGCCTGCACGCACTCCAGCATCTCCTTCCAGTAGTAGCGCGTGAAGCTGATGTCGAACTTGGCGTCATCCGCATTCAGGCGATAGGTGAGGATCTTCTCCAGGTCAGATTCACCAATCTCCATCAGCACACTGAGGGTGTGTTTCTCCGAATTGAGCTCCCAGTCAAATAAACGGACCACCCGTTCAACGTTCTCCAACTTTTTGAGGAGTTCAATCTCCCCCTTGTAGCCCGCCAGTGTTAGGCGATCGACATCCTCCAGGTTTACTCGTTTCAGCGCAAAGATTTTGTAGTTTTCCGCCATCACCCGATAGACTCGCGAGCTTCCCCCTCGCCCAATGCAGTCCATGCGGGTGAATGTCTTTTGGTTTATCGTCACCTGGCTCCGCTTCTTCCGCGAATGAGACGTGCTGGCGGCGCCCCCGCTGGCCGTAGCCGTATCAAGAACTGACATCTTTGGTGGGGGCGGGGGAGCTCGATGCGGTGTGTTGTTACTGCGCGAAGACAGAGGTTTTCGTGGGGAGTTGCCCTCGGGGGCCTGGTCTGCGCCTTTCCTATCGTCGTCATCGTAGACCACGGATAGTTTGCCCTGCTTGTCCAAAAGACTACTGAAAGCCGATGGTTTCGTTCGCTTGAACGTAGGTGGCGGATCATTTTCCTGATCTTGCCCAGACGGCAAGCTGGGAGGCGGTGGTACTCGGTACATGGGCTGTTGCGCTTTAGCATCTTCGGAAGGCAAAGAACCCCCGGAAGAAGTGCGAGGCGTGCGAGAATGCGATCCAGCGGACCGAGGTGAGGAACTCTCCCGAAATGGTTCCTCCACGTGGGTCTGAGAACGGGCGGGTGCTGGCTTTTCCAGCACACGGGGGTCGGAGTCGATCCAGGATAATCTTGGCGAGAAGTTATTTCTCGTGGATTGTTCGGACGAGCCAGCAACATGCTTCTCCTCAGATTCTTTGGAATTCTCCGAAGAACCTTCTTCTACAGGCGAGGGCTCATTGATTTCCTCGCTTTGCCGACGTAGCACACCACGTCTGGCGGGACCATTGAGAAATGAACCAGTCAACCTCCCGACCCGTTTGATTCGCAAAGAGCTCTGAATGCCCGGTTCGTCGCCGGCACGGTTTCGAAGGACAGACGCGGTTCCTATCCGCGGTGCATGGTCTTCATCTGCGCGTGGCCCGTGGTCGTCGCCATAGAGACCTTCGCTCCGCGAGCGACTCACAGCATCGCTTCCTCCGGACTTTTGGCCAGTTGGCGACGTTGACCATGGAGATTGTGTTGTGCTTCTTGAACCCGTGATGCGAACACTGCGGGGTTTCGGAGCCGGTGTGATAAAATCTCTTTCGGAGTGACCATGCTCCTGACCGTCAGAGCTTCCCGGCCTCGATGTCATGCGTACAGATCCTATCCGAACCACACGTGGAGCTGGGCTCCCATTGGACTGACCATGGGGTGAAGTAACTCGAACATGTCTCTCCGGTCTGGGCGCAGCAGGAGTCGGAGAGCGGCGTTCTCTGTCGACGATACTCAATCGCTTTGCACTGGTTTCCTGTCTGGGGGATGTGTCAACACTCATCGCATCCCCTTCCAACAATGCCTTGACCGAGGCGCTGAATTTCGGTTCCGGGACTTCATCATCGGAGCTGTCGGCAGAATAGTTGTGGCGCGTGGATGTTTGAATGTTGCGCGAAGCTGAGTTACTGGATACTGGCGATATACGTGTCGAACTATGTCGGAGAAACGACGACCGCGATGACTGCGACGACTGACGGCCAATTGATGAGCGATGGCTGCTGCTATCGTGGGCGTATGATAATGAACCCGGAGAAGCCTCGGCGGCCATTGTGTTCTATCGACGATTCCGACTGTACATTGAGAGATTTTATCAAGAAAAAAAAAATAAAGAAATCCAAGGGGGCGCCGTCAGGCGATTTCGAGGGGTCTTCAAGCACAACACTCGGAGAGGTGGCTGGGCTGTTGTTTGCCCTTAGCGCAGATCTCGATCACGTGATTCCGAATTGTCAACATTCTCATGTTACCAGGACAACAAAGTCACGTGAAATAAACAACATTCTTTTTCTTTGCGATTCCCGGTCACGTTGTCACCTTGCCAACACTTGATGAGAAGCCTACTGGTACGCAGCACTCGTACGGAGTACAATGTGCAAGAAATCTACGAGTTTACGAGGAGAGTGAGACTCGAGAGCCGCTTCCTTGCCACACTTCAAAGTTCTATTTCCCATTACAATCGCGATATCGGCCCGTGGAAGGTGTCGGACCGCACGGCAAGCATTCTCTGGTCTCCAAGGAGGCACCTACACGTCTTCCGGGTAGGTACGGAGCTCTCAATGATATCCTAGGTTATCCAACCTCCACTTCCCAGGCACGAGGAGTTTCGCTATTAAAGCTCCGTACGGTGTACTGAATATCGCAGAATTGGACCGCCATGAATAATCCCTTTGCTGGATTACTCCGTAGCCTGCGTCGCAGGGAACATCGGACGACACTTCAGGATTGGAAACGAGAACCTATCTTCCAAGTACTGTAGACTGGCTCCTTGCAAAAGGTTGGCGCAGATTGAGCTCACGGAAATCGAATCATATCGTCGTTCGTCATCGCGAACCGAGCTCGTCAGCGTCAAGTTTATGGACAAAATAGAATTATCTAAGTTGTCGGTGATAAGATCAAGTTCGTCATCGCTTCCGTGACCTATCATGTTCTCGTATAGACCAACCACTCGGATTGCTCGTATGTGGCCTTTTAGACGGCTTTGGACTCGATCTTTTCCTCTCCAAAAAGTCCTTGCTGCGTCGATGATAAGGTCTCATTGTCAGCGCGCAACGCGAGAGGCGAGATTGTTCCGAACAATGGGCATGGCCCATGACCAAGCTGATGTCGATCCATGTTGGGAAAGCCGACAGCTGAGAGTCAGAGCCAAGAAGTCCATCTTCAATTCTCCGTGATGTTCTCAAGCGTGAGTAGCACGCGAGCAGCGCGCGGCCAATGCTCGATGCCATGCAAACTTAACTACTCGGAGGTCGTTTGGCAAGATTCTCCCCCGATAAACCATGAATACAGGAGTCCTGCAAAGTCGAGAAACTTTGCGACACCATGACTAGTTATTACGGAGTGCGTCTGTACAACATGAGTACTGCAGGAATTGTTAGTCTCAACCCACGTGTCTGATAATGGGTTGTGCAGAAGTCACCGTCCAGAACGTCCATGGTCTCTGGTGACTGGTGCCTGAGTGGTGAACTGCTGCGAAAGTTACGATTACGAGTCGTTAGATGTGACTGTTGACTGACAAAGTACCTCAGTTCCGGAGTACTCCCTGCGGCCTCCACTCTTCAGAACAGTCGATTTTGAACATAAATTTACGAAGTACTCCGTAAGTACATACTCCGGACAGGCTATCAAAGTTTGGTACTCGATAGTCGACTGATTTGTAAGAACTCAACCAATCATCAACTACTCATAGTACTCTAGTAGCCAGCCTCGTACTCGAAAGCTGCTTGGAGACTAAGGAGTTGAGAAATTTCTCGACTCACTCGAGACTGGAGCTCGCTTGAGAGTTAAAAGTTGAGACCCTGAAATCTCAAGTCCTTGTCATCTAGTTATGCTTCTCTCGCTTTTCATGAATCATGCCACGGTTTTCACTGTTTCCGCAGATTCCAGCGATCATCGCAATGTATACCATATAGGTTAACTCCAGGTCCACTTGGTGTTCGTGTTTTCCCATCAGGTTGGGACTTGGGATCTTACGTAGGTACCGTACAGCGTACTCCGTAGTTTCTATGTAAAACTACGGAGTATAAACGGTCTACTCCGTAACCTAACCTAGGTTATTGAGGAACAGGCATCCGCACGAGTATGGAAAAGCACGAATCGTCGGATGGATACGTACACTCACCGATTGCGTCTGAAAGGAAACCGGAGCCCGGATTCTCCTTTCCGTGCCTCCACTGTCCACCTCAAGTCCCAGCTATTATTAGGCTAGTCCGCTACTCCGTACGGAGTGCATATTCGGATAACCTATCCTCGAAACGAAACGTTCTACCGCGGGTTACGCAGCAATGGCCAGTGCTCAGTGGGCAGTGGACACTGAAGGACAGTGTGATCCATCTCGCTCGCAATGTCGTTCTGTGGTCTTAGCTAGAGACTAGAGTGCTTTGGTGGATGCCTGGAGGACGAGTGAAGGATTTCGAATGAGTCTCAGCTGGCACTGGCAGCTGACCAAACTACGAGTATTTTTTAAGTTTGATTTATTTCCTGGCTCGCCAGAGCTCCGAGCAGGGGAACCCCTTGTTAAGTACTACTCGTACGGAGTAGAGGAGCTGTGTTGTCGACCCGGAAGCTCCGGGAACAGTAAAATCCAGATGACTCGAAGGAATCAGACGCTTTCAAGTTCCAGTTAGTTACTCCGTAACCTTCTCCGTATCTCCAGGGATTGCTTAACCTGCTCTGGTTTGAGAAGGCCGACTCCAATGGGAGTCCGTTCTGGGGCAGGCCAAGTCACAACTGCTGATCAACAATAATAATTATCCATAACCAAACCCAAATCCAAAGAGTGGAATCAAGGACTTTGCCCTGATTAGCATTTCACAATCTCTGCCTCCAGGGACAATAACCTACGGAGTACTTCGTATAGGAAGTCAGAAGTGGTAACATGTAAGGGTTTCGCAAGCAATTGTTCGTTGACAGATGGCCAGGATTGTCCTCCGAACCTTCCGGCATGATTCTTCGGCATCATCACATCGAGGTTATCCTTGTTTTCAGCTGTCAGGAACAGGGTTCCTTGTTTGGCTAAATTAAGTTAACTAGCTTTATTTATTAATCCACGACAATTGGTGAACAAGGGGGAATCCTGCGAGAATCAGCAGCTCAAACTGTCTGTCCAGCAGAGTTCGACACTCTCGCTTGAGTCTTTTGACCGTCTTTTTGATAACCTAACGCAGACTGGACCATCCGCCGATCCGGGCATGGTTCTGTCATAGCTCCCGGGCTCCAAGAAAAGCCAAATTCAAGCCACGGGGGAATGGACTGAAACAGCACAAAGAGCAGAGTTCGAAACAAACTGGTGGCTCCCGCTAGTTCCTTGGCCTGTGGCTACAGTGGCGCCGGTCCGAATTATGGTTCTGTCGATCCCGGCTGAACATGGCAGTGTCATCTCTCCACGTTTTTGACGGCCGTTGAACGTGGAACATGCAGCAGCAGCAGCAGCAGCAGCAGCAAATGACTGACAGGATGTCATGAGCCCCATGCCGCAGTGAGCATCATATACAATGACCAGGCCACAGAGAACTTCTGAGAAGTACTTCGAGCTTGAAAGAAGCAAGCATTCCGCAAGAGAACAATCGACCACATCGATGGTGCCGTCCCAATTTGCACTTTGTCCTGGCAACTAGGCTTGACCTGCTCGGCGAACTTGACCAGATCCACATCGTCGGAGCCTGAGCGCTTGAGCTCTTTTCGGTTTAGACAGTTATGGACCACCCAGAACGAGTGCCTTCTCGTACTCCGTGGCGCTTGTGTGGACGACTCGTCTACTTCATACCGCAAGAACCTAGCCCTTTGCCCCATGGAGCCACCATCCAGGTCCATCCAGGCTCCATGCAGGTCCCATGCCGATGATGCCCTGGCTCCAGCGGGAGCATTCAGGTACAGGGACAATTGACAAGCCCCTGAACCGACGCAATATAAAGAATACCCCTGTTCGTCCATTTGCAGTAGGATTATCGCTTTTCCTCCCATCCTCCAACTTCCAGTCTCTCGTTGTGGCTGCCGTCCGTTCGTTCGTTTACAACAATCTAACATTCGTTTGATTCACTCTTTTTGGACTACCTTCTGTCTTCACCATGCGTTTCTCGCCTCTTGTCATCGCCGCTCTGGCCGGCAGCGCTGCTGCGGCTCCTGCTACCCGCTCCCTCGTGGCTGCCCGCCATCTTCCTGACGTCACAAAGGCGGATGAAGTCATCCCGTCCGCTGCCTGGGAGGACAACACCGCCAAGGGCGCTGCTGCTTTCATCGGCGCCGCCATTGGTCTGAAGGCGGATCTGATTGATGTCGATGCCAAGGCAGACCTGAAGGTCTGGCTGAACGGCCTCACTGGCCTGCTGGACACGTCCATTATTGCGTCCATCAAGGCCTGGGCCGACGGCAAGATCGAAACCCTGCCTGCGAAGATTCTCGGCCTCCTGAACCTGCATCTTCCCAAGGCCGCCCAGAAGGCTGCCAAAGCCGGCCTCGCCGTCAACCTGGACGGCATTGTCTCGATTGACGCGGGCGTCGGCGTCACTCTGGACGTCTCTCTCCAGACAAGCCTGCTGGATTTCCTCAAGGCCCATGCCGATCTCGATGCCGACGTGCAGCTTGCTCTCTCGCTCATTGCCCACGGTGGCACGCCAGACCTCCTCACGGCCGACATCAAGGCTGCGCTGTCTGCCTTCCTCGCCGACGCCTCCGTTTCTCTGGATGCCGACCTCAAGGCCGCTCTGGAGCTCTGGCTCAAGGGCGAGGTTGGCGTTGGTGTCAACGCCGACATCAAGGTCCCTGAGCTCGCCAACGTGAGCGCCACCGTCGGCGCGACCGTCTCTGCCGCCGTCGACACCGTAGAGGGTGTCGTGTCCACCGTCATCATCGACCAGGTCACCGAGCTCCTGGCGGAGGTCGGCGCCGAGCTCGATGTCACCGTCAAGGCCGCCCTCGAGCTCCTGGCTGCTGGCAAGTCTGCGGTCGAGCTAGATCTTGCGGCCGTCAACGCCCTCATCGAGTTCGTCCTGGATGCCTCCTCGCCGCTCACCGCTGAGCTCCGCGCCGTCATCCTGCTCTGGCTCCACCTGCGCGCTGTCGCCCTCGGTGCCCTCGGTGCCCTCAACGCGGAGAGCATTGCCGCCCTCGTTGCCTGGCTCAAGGGTGACGTCGAGGCCCTCCTCGGCACTGCCCTCTCGGCCGTCCTCGAGCTCGCTGCCGCCGGTGAGTCCGTCGTCGGCGTCAGCCTCGACGTCGTCGCCCAGGTCCTGGCCCTCGTCACCGGTGCCGTCGATGTCAGCCTCGACCTTACCGCTGACGTCAAGGCTATCCTGGTTGCCTGGCTCGTCGGCGCTGGCCCTTGCACTTGCCTCGCCTCGTAAATTCACCCTTCAGGTCTTGGGAGGAGAGAGGTATCGGTCGGTCTTGCATCGCGCCTGTACTTTCATCTTCCTGTTGTGACTTGATGTTAGACTTAATGTAATACTATCAAGTGTACAGGATAATGAGCAGCGATTAGACTAGACATCAATTACTAGAGTAATGTATACTCAGCAATCTCTATTATTATCTCAGAATACATACTTGTAGTATTCCGCCCTGTCGAGATCCGCTCAACTCCATCCTTCACACGATGGAATCGCATTGCCTTCTACCAAGGCACTATGTATTAGGTCTATGAACAACCTGTTAATCCCAGAGTCAGCTACGAGATTGCTGATACTAATACTTGATGCAAGTCGACTCAAATCAAGGTGTACTCCGTACTCCGTTTGCTGCTGAACGTGTTTGCACTTTATATGTCCTGTTTGTTGGATCCGTTTGTCTGAATCCATCCGACAGCTGTGTGCATCATTACCGGCGTCAATGTGGATCGGTATGCATTGAAGGGCAATCAAAGGTCGATTTTATCACTATCCTCGGATGCCGTGTTATTGACCTGTCCATCTATATCTTTGACGAAAGTAGTTACGGCACCCTTTAAATAATAATTGATTTGATGAGTACTATGAAACTACTACAGTACCTAGGTAGGTATTATTTCATTGTTGACAAAACAACTATCTCTACACATTACTGTAACAGCGTGTAACTACCTGTTGCTGAATGCAAGCTTTGGAGCAATGTCACTTTTTTTTTTTGGTCCACACATCATATGCAAATCTCCCTGCCGGGCACTCCGAAGATGAAGCTAGTATAGAACCTACCTAGCCCTTGGCAGGGCCTTGGGCCTGTTCGCTCGAACTCTGTCGTCGCATCGCCTTGATCTTCTCTCGAAGCACTCTTTCGCGGAGCTCCGTTGCTGACAGTCGCGAAACAGGTTTGGGCCGCTCTGCGTTGGCCTGTGACCGCGTGTGATAGAAAGATTAGTTGACCTGAGCAATCCCAACATGAGCAAGTGAATTTATAGATATAACAATGATAACATGCGGGAAAAGCAGAACATGAAATCTTTTGGGGACAAAACATTGCTTTGGCTCACCTCACTATTCTCTGTCTTCTGGTCACCGCTCTGAGGTGACTTCATTGAAACATCCTCAGGCTCAGCCGTCCGCTGCCGTTTCTCCTCCGGCGCACTGACAGACGAGCTGCTACGACGACGCCTACCAACGGGTGCGTATCGTTCTAGCGAGCGACGCCGTTTCTCACGTCTCGGACTTCGCACGGTTGAATCACGTCTTGGGGTAACACTGCGGGAGCGAGACCGGCTATATCGTCTTGGCGACCTGCTGCGACTCAACCGGCCGTCATCACGAGACCCTCTGTCCTTTAAAACATCAGCCCGTGAATCTCTGCGCTCGGCCCGGGAATCTTGAGAATACGATCGCCTCCGACGGGCTCTGTCCCGACGATCCCGAGACCGAGATCTGGAGCGAGAAACGGAACGAGATCGCGAAATAGATCGTGGTGAGCGACGGCCTCTTCTATGTGGTCTGGGTGTTGGGGAACGCGAGGCGCTGCGCGAGGTAGAGTATCGCCGACGTCTTCTGGGACTAGGTGAGCGTGACGAATAATAGCGGGTAGCGGATCTATCTCGATCATCACCGTATGATGGACTGCGTCGCCTGCCCCTCCTGTAACTTCGTTCATCTGGTGACGGGGACCGGCTGATGGATCTGTCCCGTCCCCGGCCCCTGTGGTCCGAATAGCGGTATCGCCCGGGTGGTGATCTGGAAAGAGATGATGAGCGGGTTGGTGACCGCGAGTATGATCTTGAAGAACGGCGACGACGGCCACCTCTCGGCACGTAGGAGTCGAACTCGCGCCGTGAATAGCGTCCCCTGTACCGGTCTGGACTGCGACGGCGAGGCGGAGACCAGTCTCGTGACCCTCTTCTGTCATAGTCGCGGCCAGAACGACCGTCCTCTGCTCCTCTCCGCCGCTCGTTTCGCTCTCTCTCTCGGATACTTTCGAGTTCGCGCTCACGGTTCCGTTCTTCCTCTCTTCGTCGACGGGCCTCTTCGGCCGCTCTTTCTGCCTCCAACTAGAACGGGTGTCAGATTACTGTTCAGCATCCGATCACGACTTACTGCACCTTCTCTTGTTTCAGCTTAAGTTTCTTGGCTTCGAGTAGTTCCTTCGGCACACCCTGAGGATTTTCCTGTGCACTGAGACAGAGTCTCCATAACTCCTGGCAGAACTTGGGCGTGTCTTTATCAAGGAAACCAGTAAGTTGAATCTGAAGGGACTTGATATCGGGCTGTTGTTACCGGTATGTTAGTGTGATGACGTGCACGGAAAGGACGATTTTGGGGGGCGTACATAGCGCGACTGCTCGAGAAGGTTGAAGCAAAGCTCAATGACGACGTCGTCCTCAGTCCCCAACAGCTCCGATAGCTTTCCTGCAATCCATCTGTTGAGAATCGGTTAGCAACCTAGCACATGACCCTGGTAGGGAATATGCGGACAATACTTTTTCATCACTTCAATGTTGACTTTGGTCATGTCGACCTTTTGATTAAACTCTGGAGGGAACTTGGTCCGCTTCAAGAGCTTGGCGTCGACGCTTGTCGCCATGGTGGACATAGCGGACAGCTCTGACGACGTGGTGATTGGATCAGAGTTCAAGCATGGAGAGTGAGGGCCTGCAAATGCGGTCTTCGCAGTTGAGGCTGGATATCGACGGGCACGGGCCATTGGCTGCTCGGAATCACGTTTTTCCTGATCCGAGATATGCCGGGTTGAACTGTTGAAACGCCTCTCCTTATTCGGCTCCGCTGAATTGCTGGAGTTGGCTAAAATGCTACGGAATACTGCTCTCTCAGAATAGACAGATGACTCGACGGAGTACTTGAGATAAGAGATGTTTTCGAATTGCTTGCTGGAGTGTTTCTCTGCCGGCATGCTTCGAGGATTGTTGACCTCACGTACAAAACGCACACTACTACAGTATCCCAGCAACCAAAGTCACAAACTCTTTTTGAGACCTTCGACGTTTATTTATAGCAAGTCAGTTACTTAGCTCCTTCAGCACTCGGTTGACATTCTCCCGAGCGAACCGCAGTTCAGCATCCAGCTTTGGCTCCGCGCCAGGACCATTCCAGTGCTTCAGTTTGACTCCATAGTGTAGATCAACCAATTCCCTTGCCCGTGTGAGCTTTTCTTCGCTGGCGGTCACTTGGGCGGTTTCGACCCGTGCAGGTTGATTGACGTTGACAAGTGCCAATGCTTCGGCTTGCCCCTGATGATCTGGTCAGTTTAAGGAGGCAGCTGGGTCAAGTCGGTAAACGTACGCAAGCCCTCAACGAGGTTAGATCAGAGAGGATTTCAGCGACTTGCATTGCAAGAAACGCGGATGCTCGGCCAGCGTCAGCAGCAACCATGGAAGACTGAGGCTCCAAGAGTCAGGAAACTCCCAGCCAGAAGAAAGGGGAGAACCATTGTCAGGTGACTTACAAGCCCTTATCAGATCACGTCAATCTCCGCTAGCCCCGGAAAAATGCGATGCAGGCATCGCTCTAACCCCGGAATTGATAATCAGAAGGGAGGACAATCCCCGCCATTGTTCCCCTCCTTTCAAATTCAATCGGATTGAGAATCAAGAGAGAAACGGCAAGAATGACAACAACACCGACTTACCTCACGGGGAATCAAGAAGCTCTGAGGGCTTTCCTTGACAAATTCGATGTACGTGCCGTGCTTAGCTGCCGGAGACGGCTCGAACGCTGATAGTCCACGTTTAGGTCTTTCTCTTTGACTGCGACGGTCCGTATTTTACGTTTCCGAACCTGTCTATAGATATCCAAAAGAAGGCTTGCGGCTGAGACAGGGCAGGCGTGCTATGGTCGGGCGATCATGTATTCCCCGGCACGGCGGAAACTCTAGAGTTTCTCAGGAACCAAGGTATGGTAATGCACCGTCAGCAGCTCCATTGACGATACCAACGTGACGTTCAGGAAAGCAGGTTATCTTTGTGACGAATAATAGCACGAAGTCGCGCGCGGAATATAAAAAGAAGCTTGATGCGCTGGGCATACCCAGCACGGTGGTATGGATGGACCCGGAAAAAAACAACGTGGACGAGCAAACCTGACGCACGCTCGCCGTCGGCAGGACGAGATATTCGGATCTTCATACAGCGCCGCCATCTACATCTCACGAATCCTGAAACTCCCCGAAGGCAAACGCAAAGTATTCGTCCTTGGCGAAAGCGGAGTCGAGCAAGAACTCAAGGCTGAAAATGTCGACTACATCGGAGGCACTGATCCCGCATATCGACGCGACTTTACCCCCGAAGACTACAAACGAATTGCTGCCGGCGACTCCGAACTGCTAGACCCCGAAGTAGGTGTTGTTTTGGTCGGACTTGACTTGCATATCAACTACCTCAAGCTGGCTCTCGCATACCATTACATCCGACGGGGTGCGATTTTCCTCGCGACCAATGTCGACAGCACGCTCCCCAACCAGGGGACCCTATTCCCGGGAGCGGGGACGATCAGTGCCCCATTGATTTTGATGGTGGGCCAGGAGCCCCTTGCGTTGGGGAAGCCCAGTCAGGCTATGCTGGACGCGATCGAGGGCAAGTTCCAGCTCAATCGTGCCCGAACGTGCATGGTTGGTGATCGTGTCAATACGGACATACGCTTCGGCATCGAGGGCCAGCTGGGAGGCACTTTGGCGGTGCTGACGGGCGTTAGCACCAGAGATGACATTATCAGTGGTCCGGTGCGCCCTGTAGCATACGTTGACAAGCTCGCGGATCTTCTCGCCGCCAAGGAGGGATCATAGATGACTCGCCTGTAAAGCTGACATACAGCACCTTAGACATACATTGTAGATGAGGCTGTGTATATATCAATAGAGCTATGTACAAACGGGCAATGCAATGCCTTACGGGTCCAACGAATGTCCCGTCATCCAGTCCACATCGTGCATTACATAACCCTTGAGCCTCCACAAAGCAAGTGAAACCTGAAGAGTCTTCGGTCGGGTTGGGCGAAAGAATAACACTTGCTCACGGAACAAGTGGTGAGCGTCGCGAAGCGACTGGCGATTTGCTTCCGATAAGAGTACACCGAGGTCATAGATAGGAACTTTGGACCCAGTTTGCGGAAGCGTCACATAGTCTGGCAAGGCAGATTTGGGGAACTCAGTCTCAGGGGTCGTATTTCCATGGCCCAGCACCAACACGGCTCCTGTCTGCATATTCTCCATGCTCACCTTCTCCAATCCTTCCACGATTTTCTGTGTAGATACTTCTTCCTGAGCACCGAGGACCACGGCCCAGACATTCCTCCCTGTCTCCTCATCGGGAGGCGCGGCGTTCTGAAGTGCTTTGGCAGCTTCCTTCCGCAGCCCCTTCAGAACAAACGAAGTCATATCCTGCCGCCAAACCAGCGCCTTCATATCTTGCTGACTGAGTGGCGATCTTTTACTTCTCCATCGCGGAGAGAGTAGCTTCTTCGAAAGGTGTCTCTTGTATTTACCAGTACTGGGAGTCAAGACGGCACTCATTTCGTGCAGGAGCAGTGAACGGTAGGAGACACGGGCCAGGCGTACGTTCAATGGATTCGTCACGGGATTTCCTCTCGTAAAGCCTCTTTTTACAGCCTCTTCAGAGGGCGTAATGTTGCGCAGAAGCTCGTCTTTGTACAGATCCACTGGAGTCCACCAGAGTCTTGTGAAGGACTCCTTGGGCGCGGGTGGTCGGCGAACCAAGCCCATATTGGCAAGGAAAAACGTGGGTTGGCGATATCCGGTGAAGATACATTGTCGCGGTGGTGTCGCCAGAGCCAAGGCGTACGGATTGCTTCGCAGCCGATCTAGATTTTCTTTCGTAGGTCTGCGCTTCCGCTCCTTTTGAGACCCGTCGCGGACCGTGTTCAGGAACGGAGACTTGGGGAGAAGGTCTGATGGACGCGCCGCGGTCACATTATCGTGATTGGTTTTGCTTTCCGAAGTCTTGGTGTTTTCGGAAGTTTGTTGCTGATCCGCAGATCCATGATTGCTAGGGGTTCGCTCATCAAGGGCATTGTATCGTCTGGAGGTGGAGAATTGCTGGCGACGTTTGAGTCGATAGAGACCCGGAGTCGAATTATTAGACAGAAAGAGCTTGCGAAATACCTCAAGGCGCCATGAAGCGTACGACAGGTGCTGAGAGGTGCAGAGCATCATGATGGACTAGAGTTGCTGTTGCTTGTTCCAAGTTTCCTATCAATATTTGACAGCTTCACGCGGTTTGCAAGGCTCTAAACTATGTAAGGAATTTACGTTAATACATACCAAAATCAGTAACTTAGCTAAAGGTCGTTCACCAACCGTCCTTTGCTAGCCGGATGGCTGTCAACTGGCATACAATCTGCCGGGTGCGCCTGCAACGAGATAAATAAAGCTGTGGTATGTGAATGATTCGGGTAGTCTTCAGCAGTCTATCTACTCTGTACAATCAGCGATTGAACCACGCGACCGAGATCAATTGTCATATAAGCGGCTCTCCCATGGAACCTTGCGCCCAACGACTTGCACACTCTCTGGCTCTCTGAGTTATCCGCCGCGACCTCTGCAAAACACCAGTCGGATTGGGCCTTCTCCTCTCCGGCGGAACCGTCATGCAGGTCTACGATCAGCCGAGCAGCTGCCAGCTTGGCTAAGCCTCTTCCCCGGTGCTCGGGAAGTACATACAAGGTGTTGAGAGTTTTCTGAAGGCCCAAATAGGCCCAGGCTACCATTTTCCGGTCCCCCGTGGTGAATATTGCAACATTAGGTTGGGTGAGAAGCGTCTCTGCCACTCTCTTCACCGTAGAGGTAGATACCACTAGATTGATTTCCTCGCGGGGCACGGTGCCCCATTCGTAGCCCTCCGGAAGCCCTCTGGACATTATGTTCTTTTGCTTGACTTCTTGCGTCGAAAAGAGAAGCTGATCCCACATTGAGTATGACAACGGCGAAAGGTCTCCGAGGATGTCTCGAAGCAAGATTGTCGTTAGAAGTTCTGGAACCGAGGCCAACTTGAGAAATGGAATGAAAGGATAGTTCAGCGGCTTCTGTTTGGCAGTAGCATAGCTGTCTCCAATTCGTTTGATGGTGTGCAGCAGTTGCCGGAGATGCTGAATTAGAAGTTCATGCTGTTCTTGGGGTAGGTCCTCTGGCTGTGTTGCCTGGAGACAGAGTGGGTTGAACACCCACACCTGAGACTCGTTAGGCCGAGATCGATCTGCGAAGCAGACTGTAGCTGAGGAACTCGAGCTCTCGGGCGCAAAATCTGGGGCAAACGTTGCAAGAAGCAGTGTATGCCGCTCGGGGGTGTTCTGCGGTGCTTGAATGCGGTGGTAGATGTGCAAGCTGGCGGGGAGGTATCCCCGGAGAAACTTCAGAATGGCTGCGGGATCTTGATGTTTATGGAATTCCACCACTGTCATTGTAGGAGACGGGGACTGGTTTTGAGGGCCGATATTTTTCTCAGGATGACTGGTTGATCTTTAAGGACAGGATCATGGTTCGGAGTCGGTCTATACCTAGGTACTAAGGTATGTGGTGACCAAATTTTCTTTTCTCCGACGGTTTCGGTAGGAATTATTAATCAAAGGTACCAAGAAGCATTATTTATTTTCTGACTCCTTGAGCGCGGCGAAGCTCTTTTTGGTACGAATTGCAGATCCTAGCATTGAGAGGGCCATTTCTCTTTCTCTCACCGGCTCATCCAAGCTAAATGGCAATATGTACCTACCTACCTAGGTACCTACAGATACGGAGTGGTTGGTACTTCTCCACAGTAGCAAGGGCATGCAAATCTGATCAAATCTATTCCAAGCAACAGATGATTAGAATGACAATCTTGCGAAAAATATCAATGGACTACCAATCAAATGGGTCATTGCATATCATTGCTATGAATGCTTCTCACGTAATATATACATGGCATATCAAAGTCTCCAGGTGGACATGGGGGTGGAAGATGTGCCCTCAATGCCCCTCCTTTGGCTTGACCCGTTGGTCCAAGATTTCATCAATGATGCCCAGCTCAAGTGCCTCCTCTGCACCCATGAAATAATCCCGCTCAATCATCTTGTCGATTTCTTCTAATGTCAGTTTCTTCTTCCCAGTCAAATGGCGTTCATAGATCTTGTTCAGTTGTGCTCGGATTCGCAGAATCTCTTTGGCATGAATAGCGATGTCCGTGGCCTGTCCAAATCTTCCTCCTGAAGGTTGGTGCATCATGATGGAAGAGTGGGGAAGACTATATCTCTTGCCTGGCTCGCCACCACAAAGTAACAGAGATCCCATGGATGCAGCCTGGCCGACGCAAATCGTACTAACGGGAGAAGCGATGTACTGCATTGTGTCATAGATAGCGAGACCTGAAAGCCGGGTTAGCCAAACTGTCTGCTATTACAGAGCGATATAATAGCGTTCGTACCGGCTGTCACGGAGCCACCAGGGGAGTTGATGTAGAGATGGATGGGTTTCTCCGGGTTATCTGCTTCGAGAAAGAGGAGCTGCGCGACAATTGACGCAGAGACTGTGTCATCAATCTCGCCATTGAGACATACTATCCGTTCCTGGGTGCATCGAGAGTCAATGACGGACTATCTCGAGCGAATCCCGCTTAAATGTTACCTTGAGTAATCGAGAGAAAATGTCATCTGCGAGCATCAATCAGTGACTGACGTTCCAATACCCCATCCCAATGCGTTCCCAGTTGCCATACATGTGTGCCAGCCTCCTCCCTAGGCCCATCGGGTCAGTATGAAGCTAATGCATTCGAATTCAAGTCAAGACATACCACCGTCTCCGTCACAAATGGGGTTGGCGTCCAACCACGTGGAGGAACACTCAAGCACCGTTGTACGGCATTGGTAAATGAACGAATCTGCGGGAGCTGTTGAATCCCTCCCCGTTGAGCTGCTGGTTTCAGCAGTCGCAGTAGGAGCCCCGAGTTCATTTTCAATGCAGTTGTCTGAAGCTGTGAAGCATGGAGCTGGAGTGGAGCACCTTCAGATGTCCGCAGTCTTGGCATACCCTTCACGTGATGAGGCTAAACTGTGAAAAGCAAGCGGTAAAATTCTGCCCAAGGCGGTAAACAGCTTGGGGCGAAATTTCCTTATCAGCTATTGCAAGCTAGGAATTTTTTTTATTCCTGTTGTCGCTTTTGCTTCACCACCGCCGTTTGGTTTTTGATTCTAGCCCAGTAGTGAATATCTGGGCATTATTCTGTGTTATTATTCGCGGTGGGATTGGCAGACGTAGTACTCAGTACTACTGATACTACCACCTCATCCAAAGTGTGAGCTGACTGGGGCTGAGGGCTGTGGGATTTTGCACTTTCTGTGGGACACATTCGTGGGCTTCATCACTGAGGGCTGCATTATTACCTGTCCGTCGCCGTGGGCTCAACGCTGAGGAATATCTGTGAGCTTTGTGGCTGATCTGTCTGATCTATTCAATCCTGCTGTGTGGGCTATTCTGAGGGCTTTGATATTCAAGCAAGATCAACTTGTTTGAATTTTCTGCGGGCTAAGAGAATTGTGGGCTTTGCTGCGCATTTCACGCTGTTCTTTTTCATACCAGTAGGATACTATGTCCCATTCTGTTTTTTACATTGCTAACGTTCGCAAGTCACAATGTCCAAAACAAAGTCGGTGAAGGCTACTAAGCCGGCCGATAAGACCTTGTCGAAGGTCAAGGGCGCCGGTGTCGTCAAGCCGTCGCAATCCTCCAAGGCCAAGAGTAAGGAGATTGCTCGCAAGATCAAGGCCAAGGAGGAGGAGAAGGCTCTTCGCAAGAAGAAGGAGCCGACTCCAAGCAGCTCCGAGTCTGAATCCGATTCCGACGAAGAGATGGCGAATGCTTCGGGCAGCGAAAGCGAGAGCGAGAGTGAAGTTGAAGTGAAGAAACCTAGCAAGGATGCCAAGAAGCAGACCAAGAAAGCAGAGTCTTCCGCGTCTGAATCCGAGGACGACTCTGGATCGGAGGAAGAAGAGTCGACATCCGAGGAAGAATCCGAGGGGGTCGACTCTGATTCCGACGAGGAGGAGTCTGAGGATCAGAAGCCGGCCATGGTCAATGGTCAAAAGGCCGGTAAGGCCGCTGATTCCGACTCGGAGGAGGATTCGGAAGAGTCTGAGTCGGAAGAGTCCGAGGGCGAGAAGCCGGCGAAGAAAGCCAATGCTCAGAAAGTCGGCAAGGCCTCCAAATCAGACTCTGAGGAAGATTCGGAGGAGGATTCGGAGGAAGACTCAGAAGAGTCTGAGTCGGAAGAGTCGGAGGATGAGAAGCCGGCTAAGAAGGCCAATGCTCAAAAGGCTGGTAAAGCTGCCGGGTCTGACTCCGAGGAAGAGTCGGAGGACGATTCGGAGGACGACTCGGAGGAGGAGTCTGATTCGGAAGAGTCTGTGGATGAAAAACCAGCTAAGAAGGCCGGGAAGGCCTTTGAGCCTGACTCATCCGCTTCGGAGGAAGAGTCTGAGTCGGAAGAATCCGAATCCGATTCGGAGGAATCCGAGAGCGAAGCTGGGGCCCCTAAGGGCAAATCATCTACCAAAGACATCAAGGTCAACGGTGTCAAGGTTCGTGAGATTACTGCCTATTCATGACACATACTGATATTTGGTTAGCAATCGGCATCTGAAGAATCCGATGAGGACAGCTCAGATTCCGACGAAGATGCTTCTGAAGACTCCGAGTCTGAGTCTGAAGAAGAAAGCGGGGACAGTAGTGAAAGCGAGGAAAGCGAGGAGGAGAGCGAGAAAGAGGAGGATAAGAAGCCTCAAAAGAAGCGGAAAGCCGACACGGAACCTTCTGTCCCTGCGAAGAAATCGAAAACCAAGGCTGCGAATTCCGAAATCACCCCCAATTTGTTCGTTGGCAATCTCTCTTGGAACGTCGATGAGGATTGGCTTCGTCGTGAGTTTGAGGAGTTTGGTGAGCTGAGCGGCGTCCGGATCATGACCGACCGTGCGTCTGGCCGTTCGCGAGGGTAAGCTATTCTCCTTTCTCTTGCAGAGGACTTCGCTGACTCTGAATTAGGTTCGGCTATGTTGAATTTACCAATGCCGAAGACGCGAAGAAGGCGTACGACGCCAAGGCTGGCTCCGAGATCGATGGGCGCACCATCAACCTCGACTTTGCAAAGCCTCGTGATGCCAACCAGGTCGATGCTCGCGAGCGTGCTCAGTCACGCGCAAAGGCATTCGGGGATCAAACCAGCCCCGAGAGTGACACGTTGTTCGTTGGCAACATCGCTTTCAGCACCACCGAGGATGATATCCGCAAGACCTTCTCCGAGAAGGGGAACATTGTCGGTATTCGCCTGCCAACAGACCCTGAGAGCGGTCGTCCCAAAGGGTTCGGCTACGTCCAATTCTCGTCCGTTGACGAGGCCCGTGCTGCACTGAACGATCTCCAAGGGACCGTGGTCAGCGGCCGGCCGCTTCGGTTGGACTTCACCACGCCTCGTTCCAACGACTCTCAGCGAGGGGGCCATGGCGGTGGTCGTGGTGGTCGCGCCGGACGTGGTGGACGCGGCGGTGGTCGAGGTGGCGCCGCTGGCCGTGGAGGCCGTGGACCTGGCACTGGCGCCAATGCCACGAAGGCCAATACCACGAAGCGTAGTGGCTTTGGCGAATTTTCGGGCAAGAAGGTGACTTTTGATTAGAAGAATGCATGTGTTCTGTAACGGTAGGTTGCGCCGTTGTTTGTATGCGATATCTCGTGCATCGCTTTGATGAAGTCCCCAGCTTGGCTTCCCCAAAAGTTTGTCGTTTTGCTGTGATCTTCTAGTTATGCTTGCTGCATTTATCGATCTCGTTCTGTGTTGCTGTCTCGATCTGGACCGTTCAATCAGACCGACATCATTAACCACCTTATAACTATCTAATGTATCTCGTAGTCAGCTTCCCTGGTTCTGATCGATACTACCGACATCCCTAAACGAGGAATGCGAGTTGAACCTGGTCCTATTGATGCCTCAGGCTTTGAAATTCGAGGCTTGGCATTTGGACCCTAACAATCCAAATTGGAGGCACGCCTTAACTTAGGTACCTCTAGCCATGGGTCTACCTATTATTTCCACGGCCCACAGCAGGCCTGAGTGGCAGGCCAGTTGGCGCTAGTGGTCGCGAGGGTTATGACGTGTGGTGCGTGAACCAAGAGCGGGAACCCCGCATTCTGCTTATCTCCACGCTTCAGACCACGTTTCCCTGGGCTCTTTGTTGGGCGCTCAACACACAGGGGTTGTGTCTCGCCTCCAGGGCTGCTTGCATCTTTCCTGTCCTATCGCAGTTTTGGACGTTGACCGCTCGAGCTGTTCATCCAGGGTTTTAGCCCAGGTCAGCAAGGTTCTTGTGGCTGTAATATCACACTCTCAAGTACGCACGTTAACCCCTCCACTGTCACCAACAAATAACCCTCTTTGTTCCTTGGTCAACGAACCCGTGACCATTCTCGGCATCCTCGGGCTGGGTTGACCGTCGTGTGATTGTTAGAAGCAGCACTCCGCCGTGGATCGTATTCCATATCCTAGCCTTGGACGAGAGAGTTGCGCCAGCGAGTTCCTCACTCCTATCTTCCGCTCGGGACGGCCTTGAGTTTATTGCGCTCTGGATAGTACTCACCGCAACTTGAGTTTCCCCTGGTGTTTGCCAGTGTCTCATGATGGAGCCCAGCCATCAACTCGACCACAGCACCGACAGAGCGAGGGCAACCACGCAGGTGACGCGTGGCCATGACAGTAATCAGATGGTCAGAGGCAGCCGCCCTGGGTCACGATTTCAGTCGGGAGAGACGGGTGTGCGATCTGAAGGTAAGGATAATCTCTCCACCTCCACCGTTTCTATCCGACAGTGAATATGTTTCTTACGATAAAGCCAACATGGAAATGACACCGTCTTTGGATCCGTTCGACATGTACTCACTGCAGTATTACATAGATTCGTGGATCGAAGTCTCATCTCAGCCGTCATCTTCGTCCCTGTCGTCTGCCGCCGCGGCGGACGAGATTGTCACGACTGGTCTCCGTGTTGAACGGAGAACATCAGAGTACCGACCCGGAGAACGGCAACGGCAGTCGGTGACGTCCGCACCGGTTGGCCATGGGTTGGAGCAGAGCATGACAAGCAGCAGTCAGGAAGAATATGAGGAAAGCGAGAGTGAGTCAGACCGAGTCCTGAGCGCTTCAAATGAAGATGTGGTAGCGCGCTCGCGTGGGGATGCTCTGCTTCTGCAACATGGGTCGACGTCGGAAGAGATCTCGTCCAGCGATGATGATGACCGCTCCACCGCACTTGGTACGGCGGCGATCAGCTCATCACCCTTTGTACCTCAGCCGAACGTCTTCTCGCACCCACCACGGCATGCTCGGGGGAGATCATACACTACAACTAGATCTCGACCGAGTCCAAGTATGGTTTCGAACAGCAGTCAGGCAACGACGGTGCGTCCATCGTCTGGAACAACTGGACGACGACGATCGCATCGTGTACAACATAGTCCTTACAATATGATCTCGCCTTCGTATCAAGCCGATCATGACGCTGCGCTCCGCGCCAGTCTATCGACCTTGCTGTCATGCGCGGCTGCGGCTCGTGGGTTGCCAAAAACAGAAAGCCCTCCCGTTCCGGCAGGTCCATCCACTGCACAACAGCCCACATCTTTCCGCCTGGTACCCGAATCAGTAGCCATGGGGGAAGAAATGGATGAGCCGGACATCCGAGCACGACGCGGCAACGCCAGTCCGTCGTCAGAAAATCGATACTCGCGCCACAAGAGACCTGCCAGAACGGGCGAATCCCGTGCGACGTCGAAATCCAAGCGGCGCGCGTCGTCTTCCAGGGACCGTGAATCCTCACAAGCGTCGGCATCGAAGAAGTCACGTCGTGCTGGCATGACGGACTCGGTGTCAGCCGACGCGCCAACGCTCATGACCTGGGTCGTCAGTGCTGGCGTTATTGCAGTGGTCACCGTGATCAGCTTCTCTGCGGGATACGTGCTTGGGCGCGAAGTTGGACGCGTCGAGGCGGGGATTCTCGGGTCCGGTCCTGGACCGCTCGCCAGTGCGGGAGCATCGGCAAATTGCGGACGCGAGGCTGTTCGAGACGGGTTCATCAAACGCCTCCGCTGGAGTTCCGGTGGGAGTGGCGTGAGCGTTTCGTGAATCTCGGCCATGATCGATCTTTAAATTGATCTTTGTTTTTTATTTCATTCCCTTTTGCTCTCTCGAAGCAATCTGCATGGCGTCATGGAATTCAATCCATGGGAGTTCTAATGATACCATTCCATCGTTCCATGTTTCTGAATTTTTACATGATCGGCTGGAGTTTGTTGTTTTGCTATTGTGACGAGTTTCATGCCCGGTTCATTCTGACATGTTTTTGTCCACGTTGTGTACGTTGTGTTCTCTCATCTCATGATCCCCTATCGATATACCCCGGTGCACAACACCTTCGCTTGGGATAACCCTTGAAGTACGTTTAGTTGTCTGTGCAATTGATTGAGTTCATCATATGCAACCGAGTGTCTATTCCAAGCTAGTCTAGACGGATGTGACTGGAGGAACATTGTGATAATATCGAAGTCTTCATCTCCTGACCAAGAACGGATGGATGCGTCACACTCCTGGCGAGCCATATATGAGTCGTAGATTGATCATATGTTGTAGTGCGATCTGTCATGACGAACATTTTGGAGTTAGAGTTGGAAATGATGTAAGTATCGTCCATCGATGGCCTACAGCATCGAGTTCAGGAGATCAATCTGCTCCCGCACGGCGCGCTTGCTCGTGCCACCGGCGGCGTCCTTCAACTCAACCGCCCGCTCGTAATCCAGACACTTTTGCACATCGGACCCGAACCGGCTGTCGACGCTCTGCAGCTGCTCGAGCGACAGCGTATCCATGGGGACGCCGTTCTTCTCCGCCAGCGCGACGACGCGGCCGGAGATGTGGTGGGCCTCGCGGAAGGGGACACCCTTGCGCACGAGGTAGTCGGCGAACTCGGTGGCGAGCATCTCGGGCGCCAGGGCGGCGGCCATCTTGTCCGGGTTGACCGTCAGGGTGGACAGGACGCCCGTGGCGATCTGCAGGCTGTCGCCGACGGTTTTGATGTGGTCAAGCAGCGGCTCGACGCTCTCCTGCAGGTCCTTGTTGTACGTTGTCGGGAGGCCCTTGATGGTCATCATGAGCCCGGCCATCTGGCCGAAGGTGCGGCCGCATTTGCCGCGCAGCAGCTCGAGGCTGTCGGCGTTCTTCTTCTGCGGCATCAGCGAGGAACCCGTCGAGTAGGCGTCGGCCAGGCGCACGAAGCCGAACTCGAGGCTGCTGTAGATGATCAGGTCCTCGGCCCAGCGGGAGATCTTGAGCATGAGCGAGCTGCCCCACTGCATGGTCTCAAGGGCAAAGTCCCGGTCGGCGACCGCGTTCATCGAGTTGGGCAGCAGGCCGTCAAACCCCAACTCCCGCGCCATGGCGTCCCGGTCGATATGGAACGGGTTACCCGCCAGCGCACCCGTGCCCAGCGGGCTGCGGTTGACCCGCGTGATCACCTCGCGCAGACGCTGCAGCTCCGTCGCAAAGGCGACCGCGTGGGACAGCAGCCATTGACTCCACCGCACGGGCTGCGCCTTCTGCAGATGCGTATAACCCGGCATGATGTAGTCAATCTCATTTGCCGCGCGCGACGTCGCAACCCGGATCAAATCAATCAGATAGCCCTCCAGCTTCCGCAGCTCGTCCCGCAGCCACAACCGCATGTCCGTGGCGATCTGCTCGTTGCGCGACCGGCCCGTGTGCAGCTTCCCCGCAATCTCCTTGCCGATGATCTCTCCGAGCCGCCGCTCGTTCGCCGTGTGGATGTCCTCGTCGTTCTCCTTCACAACAAACGTGTTGGTGCGCCATTCCTCGGCAATCTGCGCGAACCCTCGCTGGATCTCCCCGAATTCATGCTCGGTAAGAATCCCGCTCCGGGTGTTGGCCCGGGCGAACGCGATCGAGCCTAGGATGTCCTGTTGCCAGAAGATCCGATCGTAGGGCAGGGATTGGTTGTACTGCACCATGAGGGGGTCGAGGCCCTCTCGAATGATTGTAAGTTTGGACCGCGATTGACGGGTCAGCAGAGTTGCAAGTTCTCACCAGTGAATCGACCTCCCCAGAGCATGTTCTCTCCCACGGTCTTGGGGGCGCTCATTCTGCCAATGGGTGCAATTGAGACAAATGTATTGTACTAGGTACTGACTGGGATGTTGATGACTCTGAACAAAAATACTCCCAGACTTGTCATACGTTTCCTGTTTAAGAATAGATTACTGGAAAGTGAAAGTAGCTCTTTTTGGTTAGCCTGCTTCATCAAACCAAGCCAATGAGGCCATCTGGATGAGGCTGGAACTTTGAAACCCTGCATCTTAAGAGTGCAAACCCCGATCAATTTAAGTTGATCCTAATCCTCGTGTGCTGTTCTCCATAAGCTAAAGATTGACAGACATGCATCAAGAGACAAAAACTACAAGGTATCGTTCAAGCAAGAGTGAACGACTGATGATAGACCAGAGATAGCCCTGCACAGAGTGAACCCTAGAACGCCCTTTTTGAACGACACCATTTAGGGGGTGTCTTGATAAAGACTAGACATGTGCAGTTGCTCACCAAATGGGGAATTCAAAGACTGTGCCTCCCAATCCGAACCCGAATGGCGCCATGCTCAGTGCAAATCATTACTCATGACCTTCCCCTTCCCATGGACATGGACTTCGCGCCCCTAGCATCCAATCCTCCATTGCCAACCACTCACTCCAGCGGCTCTCCGCCTCTCGAATCTCATACTCCTGCGCATTGCGCAGTGGTCGAAGAAACGGCACCGTTTCCTCGGCAGACTGATCGTACTGAGATTTGGTCGACAGCCAACCGCCACTCTTGGCGGCAAAGAGGTAATTGATGCGCTCCTGCGAATGCAACGGCCCGACGCCTTTGACCCATGCGTCGCCGAACATGGCGCCGAGAACAGCGGGAGTATCTGACCCCGTCACGACGAGGCGGCGGATGTAGGGGATCAAGGAAACCGCGCTGGACCGCAGCGACTGCAGCGCGGCAACGTAGTCCGACTCTCGATGCCCGGACCAGTCAACGTAGTGCAGCACGGGATCGACGGCGCGCTGGCAGGGAAGACGGATGTTGAGAAAGGCGGCCAGTGCTTGGATCGTCTGCGTGTACTGCGCAACGTCGAGGAAGTGCTGCATGCAGCTCTGGTAGTGCGGGTACCACTCTTCGGGATTGATGCGAATTCCCTCGGCGCCGAGGGAGGTGGCGCCGGGCGGTTCAATCACATGCCCCATTATCTCTGGCGTGGGTGATCTGCACATCAGTCAGTTTGACTGGTGCTGGAATGTCTCCTTCACATACCGAGGGCCTCGTCTCTCGGATAAGCCGAACAAACGCCGGACCGACTGCCGCGCAGCCGACGAAAGCGATGGGGCGATGGTTCTCCAAGAACGAGACGGTTTCAACCCAGAAGCCAACGGTTGACGTCGGAAAGGCGACATGCAAATGTTGCTACTCGAAGAACAAGGAAGACTAGCGATTGACATTAAAGCAATTTGGAGAGTAGTTCTCTGAGTGATTGTCGAACATAAGCAAAGAGCGGATCATTGATAGCACAGTTCTCTGCATTGCTGTACGCATAATCCAGCATCTTGGATAGTCCATTAGGTGCTTATATACATTTTGCGGCTCTCTCAGGGTTGAAAATCCAGCAGAGTTGAGCTGTGGCAGTTTTTTTCCCAGTCGAGACGATCGTCATGGCCAAACTTTCCTAAAATGCGCGGTTCATCCGGCAAGCACAAGCAGTAACCGCCATTTCGTGAAAAAAAAAGAAAAGAAAAAAAAATAAATCTTGTTCTGAGTTTCTCTCCCTTCTTCGAATTTAATTTTTTTTTTTTTTTTCGTTCGCTTGCCGATCGCTTTTTCTTTTCCATCCTCTCGTGGATCCAAACAAATAAAAGAACCACCCAAATTAGGCAGGCAGGACGAAACGAGACGCCATTCATTCGAAGAAAGCCATTGTTTTGAGTCATGTGTGTGGCTGTGCACCCACTCCAACCGTGTTCTAGCCACATGGGAAAGTTCACAAAATTCAGGCACTAGCCACAGGTTATCGAATAAGGTAACCAAAAACCTACGAGAATACAGCACTAGCCACAGAAGCTTCTTGCATGCATTTGCCGTTTTGGAGAGACTGGACTTGCCGGAGGAGATCAGGCGGGGGGTTCTGCGCTAGTGGAAGATCAACCAAATTCCGATCAATTGTTGAGCGGGGGTTCTCAATGCCGATCAGCGCATGGTTAAGATGGCATTAAAACCAATAGGAAGCATTGGCAAATGTTTTCAAAGTTGAGTTTCTTTTCCTATTACGCTTTGACCAGGGGGAAGTGGAAACTGTGGCTAACCACCCTGCAGACCGGCCGATGGAACTTGAGTTCACCGGTTCATGCAGCGCACTAGCCACACCATGCCCTGCTCAAGCCACAAGCACGCGCGGAAGTTGTTTTTTGGCCTTCCACTTCAAGCTTGGTCGAGAAAAAAGATCTGCTGAGCTGTGGCGGTGCACCCGGCATCGGGCATAATGTAGTATACTCCGTACTGTACGGACTATTACGGAGTCTGTTGGAATGTTGGGCGTACGGAGAGCGCTAAGGATACGGAATTTCCGGTTGAGCCGGTATCGGAGCAGACGACGGGTAGAATCGGAGTGAAGGGCCCACACGGAGTGAAGAGTTTTCACGGTACTTAAGGCGAAGCTGGGAATAGCGATAGAGACAGAGTTAATTCTCTACACACTTTCTTTCACGACATTAGTTACAGGCAAATCCATGCTCTCTTGTACATTTCAGTGTTCTGTCATTACACCATTACTAGGCTAGTAACACTGGGTTATCGCACAGAGTCTTACGAGTAGGAAGTTCGGACTTCACGGTGAGCATCTTGAGAAAAGTATCGAATCTTCCCGGGATGTGGGACGAATCGGATCCGACCTTTTTGTCGACAGGTTGGCGGCATTCGCTTCGTCATTGTTTGACGGCGTAGGAACCTATTGGTTCCTTTGCAAAACGATGCATCGTTTCCCGGTAGCCTAGCCTACCATCTCGCTCTGTTTCATGCTCGGTCAGAGTCCGCGAAGAACTATGATCCGTGCTTGCATGAACTCCTCGGGCCAAGTGCTAAGTTCCATGGCAACAATCTAAGCTAGGATCTCTAGCTTCGTAATGCACTGCAGTTCACTTGCTCCAGCCGCTTCGACTCGCAGGATCGTCGCGGCGGCGGGAACACATCCTCAATGACTGGAGTCTCTTGTAGCATCGCTGCATCATGGATTGTCCGGACCAAGGGAACTTCAAGTTCCTAGCGGTTGGCCCCTGATCCCGAGTGGAATTGGAATATCAGATAAGCATACCCGTAGGGAACGAACGTTGCAAGGATTACAAGGATTACGAGTAGATAGTAGGGTCTACGGAGTTAGTACGTAGAAACCCACAGAATTGGCGGGTGATTGGTAATAACTAATAAAATAACCAGCTCGCCCATAGCTTCGTTGTTGCTATGTGAAATGCGAGCACGGACCAAGAGAAACGTGAAATGTGGGGGAAACATTGGATGGGCGCTTCTAGGCGGTTGATGGACAATCACAGAGGAACAAGCAGTGTTGGGAGATGACGTCAGACTGGAGCGATTCGATGAGGAATTTCTCGAACGGGTTCCCTTCGATGCTCTCGACAAGACCCTGCCGTCACGAAACGTAGTACTCGTAGGTATCTTGATCTGCCAAAGATCGATACGGAGGACTCGTAGTTATGCAGAGAAATCAAATCTTTCGCACAAACTAACAAGGGTATCTCGAAGATTCCTAGTAACATACACCAGAAAACAAACCACTACCTAGATACTCTGTGTATATTATTATGCAACGGAATCAAGCAGGACGCCGATCATTCGTCTGTTCCTCCCGTACGCTAGGCCACCTCCAACCAGAATTATATCCCCAATCCAAGGGGATGTACTGCTCCGGTTGAATGACTCCATTTCGACCGACTTTCAACTGAGTCCATCCCCGCCGCCGCTTTTCGCTGAGAAGGTTCTCATGCCTCCGCGCCCACACCTTGAAAGGCGTGTCCGGGTCAGCGGCCCACCCGGGCTCAACGGGCCCTGGCAAGGGCATTTGCAGGATCTCAGTAAGCGCACTCAGGTTGGCCTCTCTGCTCTCTTCCAACGTCAATTGCCAGCCATATTCCGCAGTCTGGCTGGCAGTGGTACTGGGTGGTTTTGGCAACACGGGGGATTCGCGGACCCCAGCTTCGCCGCCACCCTCGTCTTGGCTCACACTTGATGAGACGTGGCTAGCTGGCTCCGAAGAATCCGTTTCATAATCACCGTCGCGACTTTCCTCCATACTCGTCGCAATCCGGGGCTTCTGCGCCTGCTTGTCTGCCCGGTCGCCACGCCTTGACGGGCTGACCTTGGAAGGTCCCACTTCACCAGCTAGACTAGCAGTAAACGATGGATTGGCACCTCCAAGACCTGCTCCCGGAATATCCACCGTCACCGGAGCCTCGCATTGCGAGGCAAGGAGTTCGATAGCGGGAACGTTTAGACTGCGCTTTCGACATTCCGGCCGGGTAAAATTGTCGCAGAAGTATGACTCGTACGGTTTGGGCTTCTCAACGGCATGGACACATGATTCCACGTAACCTTTATATTGCAATAAGTGCTGGACGATGAAATCGTCCCAGAGAAAAGACTTGAGCATGAAACCGTGCTGTCTCAGCGTATGCAGCTTATAACACATCCTAGCAAAGTGTGTGAAGTCCCCTTTGTAACTGGGATAGTCTCGCTTGAACTTGTTGTACACTTGATGTGGCTTATCGACGCTTTCGTCAACGCTCTCGCTGCCTTCCTCGCGATCTTCAGCTTCCCGGCCTGGCGGAGCTTCAGTCTCCATGTCATGAGCATCGAGGGTTCTTTGTCGCTTCGTCGCGGGTTGGTCAGTCTCAAGCTGTTCTGATTGTCGTTTCTGCGAGACAGCTGGAACCTCGTCCATCACCACAGGTGACGAGGCTCTTGGCTCATTGCTCACTGCAGCTTGAGATCTGTGCAGTTGTGGAAATGGGGGGAATTCCGGAGATGATATTTGAGTCAAAGGGCACGGACTGTCCGGAACAATATCGCGAGACAGTGGACTGTGCTGGTGTGATGGAATGCTTGCATCGTGTGCATCATCATTATCATCATCAGTCCCGTCAGATGCTCGCACGGGTGAGTGGTGGGTTTTGTGGATATGAGGTTTCTTTGGTACCGTAGGGTTACCATTGCTGTCATAAGAATTCATAATCACAGACTGTGATGATGTCTTGGCTGTCCCCGAGGAGCCCTGGTGCATGGGCAGACCTCGAGAAGGAAAACTTTGATTGCCGTGATCTTGAGCATGACGAGCTGACTCACGCCATGGCGTATCAACAATTTGAACCTTGTCCGTAGATTGAGGAACATGAGGTCTTTCGGCCTCCAGTTCATCAACATCGTTGACATCATCATCGTCATGCTGATCAAAAGGAAGAGGGATTGATGTTTCCATGAGAGATACGTTATCCGAATCATCTTGCATGGCCTGACCTCGGATATTCTGGGATGATACAGCGTCGTTGTTAACCATATTGACCTCATCGGCCATGTCACCCTGAGCAGGCTGATCAAAAGGAAGAGGGATCGATGCGTCCATGCCAGATTCGTTCCGAGAATCATCTTGCATCCCCTGATCTCGGATTCCTTGGGATGATACAGCCTTTTCCTTGGTGATAGGGGTAGGTGAAGACATTTCCATTTGTGCAGGATATAGCTCTGCCTGGTCAGCAGACCGAGGATGCGATGGTGTAACGTTGATCGAGGACATGGGGGGATCATTTGCATTCCGTCCACCATGCCCCATATCTCTTTGTGGACTTGCAACGCTCCGAGCATTGGGCGTCTTCTCAGCGCGCTGCAACGGACTGCTATCTAGGGGTAAAGGGGGAGGTTCGCGGTCAGGAACTGGACTCGGAGACCACGTGTATGCGGATGACTCGCTGTCCGAGTCGTCCTCCGACCTAGTTCCAGGACTGGTTACCGTAGGCAAACCCGAATCAGCAAAGGGTGGTTGGGGCTTTGGAGTAGATTCAGATAACTGCTTTTGTTCGATCCACCATTGAATCAAGTCCAGCGGGGCGTGTCCTTGGGGCGTCGGTTTTCCGGGTTCAGCAGGTATCCAGCCGTCTTCAAGAAGCTTCCTTTGATCCTTTAAGATTTGGATGTCTTTGTGCCTGATACTGGTCATTCCCCGCAATGAACCCCGGTCTGAAATAGTGCATGGGTTCTGTTTAGGCTCTCTTGTGACTGAAGTCGGCACAGACTGCGCCGGACTTGATCGGTTTGTATCAATCCCACCGGGATCAGGAGACCTGGAACGCTGTCTTCGTGATGACGACTCATGGGCTGTCGTGTTGACTTGGCCGGTGTCGAAGCCATCTTTCTCTGATGCTTGGCGGTCCGTTGCATCGTTTTTCTGGACAGCAGGAGACGCGAAATTTTGCGTTTGCGGTGCACCAGGAGCCATCGTATCGTTTCTTCTGTCAACATCTGACACGATGGCATTCCTTTCCTGGGTGACTGGAGATGGGGATTGATGTCTTTGTGGTGTCTGTAAGCCTGCTGCACCGTAGCTTCGGTCCACATTTGGCTCGGTCATATCCGTTTCAAGGGCGACAGGAGACGCGGATTTTTGTCTTTGAGCTGTTGTAGGAGCTGCCGCATCGTTGTTTCTGTCGACCCCGTCCTTCTCCAGGGTAACTGGAGACGCGGACTTGTGTCTTCGTGGTGTTCCTGGAGCTGCTGCATTGGTCCGTTCGTCGGCTGCCTCCGACTCGGCCCTATTACTTTCCAGGACAACAGGAGACGCGATTTTCTGATTTTGTGGTGTTCTAAAGGTTATCGCATCGTTGTTCCTGTTGACATCCGACTCAGCCCCACTGCTTTCCACTGCTCCTGGGCTCGTCGCATGATCACTAGTTCCGAACACAGAACGAGCAGATCTTCTTCTCTGTGAATCCCCCAAGACTGTCACCTCATTCGCTTCCTCAATGGGCGTCTCGGGGCCACGCCCTTGTGGAGTTTTGATTATTTTTGCATTGGTGTCCTTTGCAGCAAAGGGAGCAGGGCTTGATTTTTGCGGTGATCCAAGGTCCTCCACATCGTTATCCTTGGCGACAGGGGACATAACGTTTCCTATTTGCTGTGATTCAACGCCAGTCGCCTGGTTTCCCTTCCCAAAGGGCAAAGCAGGGCCTGGCTCCTTATGTGTTCCAGTAACTCTCTGATTGTTCGGAATCGTCGGAACATCCTCCGCCATCCTTGCTGCCGGGGATGAATCATTCGGAGTCGACGTACGAAAGGGTATGTGAGGAGTGAGACCGATGTCTTTCCGCCGGACAGTTTCTGTTTCCATGAAATCGCTCCTCTTAGGAGTCGCCGGTGCAGCCGGACTTGAGAAAGCAGAATTTTTGGTCGGACTTGAAGTCGGAGGAGCGGAGGTATCTCGGACTTCACCACGCGTCATGTCTTGTGGTTTGGTGGAAGAACGGGAAATGTGGGATAACAACATGTTTGACCGACGCTTGTGACTCATTCGCAATGGTCCCGGGCTCATGTTCGTGTCTCCAACATCTAAGGTTGACATTCGAAGACTAACTGGCGCTTGGCTTGCCAGTTGAGTTTCCGAGGGAGAAAGCGCGCGGAAGTCTTGTCGAGTGTTGTCATTTACGCCACTGTTGCCAACAGAAGTCGACCTAGATGCCGGACGAGCCGGCGACTGTTTGGCACCTTGGCCGTGGTCCACGTCGCGCGCGCTCATCGTCACTGTAGTCAGCTGTGAGCGAGTCTGATCAACGTGATGATCTCGAGTGGAATCGAAAATCGCGTTGAAGACTCGCTTCCAGCTCGCCGTAATGGTGTACATGAATGGTAAAACTCTAGATTTCCAAGCTCGATTCTCGAGAAAGCTGGTGAAGCCGGCGGTTTGGCGATAACGGGTCGGAATTCCGTGGCTGCCCCGGGAAAACGAGACCTAGTCCTCTGTACACCTAGCAATAATGTCCGCCAATTGGCGGCGGCCTTTCCACGAGGCACTTGTACAGGCGACTTCGATCAACAAGAACCGTCAATATATGTCATGTTCTTGAAGAGGAGTTCTAAGGCACGCAACCTGTTGCCACTCACCCAGCGCGCGTTCCTCACGGATGATAGGTCATCAATCAGGACTCGAGCCCTTGCACGATCCACAAGATGTACGGGTGGCCGAGACGAACGAGTCTTCGAATTGCAGCTGGCATCCGGGCTAGATGTTCGAGGATTTCAGTGCCGGGGAGATTCGCAACGATCCACTTTCAGCAAAAAAGCTTATCCAGGCAGTTAATAAGAAATCCACGCTATATCATTGACCGAGCTGCGAAAGACAAAGCAAACGTCTGGAGTGGAAGATAGAGTACAAACCGGAATCTGAATGATGACCATCCCGAAAGCTCTTTGTGCTGTTTTTCACAAAAACCGATTCAAGCAGCTTTCGGAACAGAAAAGCGCCTCGATAGCAGCAACACTAGTACTGGGAAGGCTTACTGGTACTCCGTAACTGCCGTCTGCTGTTTGAGAGACTCGACCGACCATGACAGGGGCTTCATCGGCATCTCAACTCATTCACGTCGATCAGTCCCAAACGCGACTTGACGCATCAGACTAGTCCAAAATAGGAAACATACTGCATCAGCCACACCGACCAGAAGGTCAAGCCCCGCGTTGTCACGTGCACCAATAAGACACCGTGCTGTGATAACGTAATATTGGTCTAGACCCAATAAGGAATCATCATACCGGAACTGAACATGATTGGCTGCTGACGCCACAGCTTGGCTTCACCGTTCACATGAAGCCTGCTTAACCACATCTCCGCGTCACCGCTCTCTTGTTGTGAAGTCTGCTTCGTCGATTTTACCACTTCGAACAGACAATATGTGATCGCATGTCATCGAAATCGACGCGCGAATGAGCTAGATCCATGCTGACCTAATGTACGAATACTCGGTGGTTTAACTCGATTCCGGAGACTTGATGATGATTGAATAACTACTATACTTAACACTGCATCGATGCTGTCCTGTGTTCATTTGCCTCGGGCAGTTGACGCGCAAGACTCGTCATGATGTCTTCGCAAAAGCCCGCCGAGCCGTCAAGTCCATCTGCATCCTCCATCTTCCTTCCTCTCGGACGCCGCGGCTCTCGCTCGTCGCTATCAACGCGGGCAGAACGTGAGCACCTCAACGAGACTCTGGATCAGATACACACCGCCGCGTATCAGTCTGAATCTCTCACCGTTTTCAACGAGTTTGCCCAACCTCCTGCATCAGGCACCGCCGAGCAGAGCAGTGCCGCAGCCGACCCCCACGGCGGACTCAGCAGTCTCTACAGTCGACTTCGGGCTTCCGTCGGGGAAGTCAAGAACATTGTCGGTGGCTCGGTAAAATCCTCGGACGGATCGGTTGTCGACCCATCAACAGCGAAAACACAAAACGTTGATTCATCCTCCCGCGGCGCCTCAGACACCTCCACTTTCCAACCGAAGTCGGGACAAGCATCCAAAGCCCAATCCACAGTCGTCGACAGCCACTCTGCCGCTCCAGGATTGCGGGGGTCGAAACTCTCTTCAAAACCGGCGAGTGTGTCTTCGAAAGTGTCCGTAGCATCGGCGACTGGTGCTAAATCTCCTGTACCGACGCTTGTGACCGCCGCTGATCCTACGGTAGCTGAGGTAACAGTGAACGCAGTCAGAACCGACTCGCCAAGCTCGGCCGGGATACCGAACGGTGGTAAGCTGCAGGCGCTTCACGGAGCAGTCTCGCCACCTGTGGAAAGGAGTGAAGAGTCCTTGCAATCATCACTCAGCGACCTCTCCGGTGGTCCCAACAGTCAAAAGTCCACGTCTCCTGTCTTGGTTGGGAAGCCATATCGTGAAAGGCAAGCGTCTCTCGATTCCTCGCAAAATTGGAAGCTCGAGAGCGATGCAGGAGTTCATGAGGACTCGAGGGCTAGCAATCAAGATTCATCGGCCGCAGCGTCATCTGGGTTGGATTCGCAGCGTGATGGACGCTCAGGCACGAGCACTCCGAGCTTTCAAGCAACGTTGCATGGAAATTCAGAGTCCAATCCTCACCTTCCCTCCGAGGGTGAATCCCCGGTGACCGTTTCAGCCAGTAATAGTGGCACAAAAGTATCTAGCCTTGGCGGTTCTGTTCAAGATGGTAGGACCTCGACGGCTTTAACTAGTGTCACTTCTCTGGGAGACCGCGATAGCGAACTCGGTGTTGCATCGAAACCTTTGGATGATACCTCTGGTGCTAGACATGGCACACGACCAAGCCAAGGCCGATTGCCAGGTTATATCATCTCCCGCGCGTCATCCAACGACGGTGCCGCAAATCCGACTATAGTGACCGAGAACCCCAGCACCTCATCGTTGCAGCACCAATCTTCAGTCGGCCCGACGGATCCCCGGCAGACCAACCCTTCTCACCTTCGGAGAAACCTGTTGAGCAAAGAGTTCTGGATGCGAGATGAGAACGCGAAAGATTGCTTTTTGTGTGGAGAGCCATTCACAACGTTCCTTCGTCGGAAGCACCATTGTCGCACGTGTGGCCAGATTTTCGATTCCAAATGCACCGTGTTAGTTCCAGGTTCAATTTTCGGCCAGTCGGGCTCTATTCGTCTCTGTAAACCTTGCGATAGTATGATCAAGGCAAACGACTATGATTCATCCGATTATTCGGATGTTGAGCAAAATCCTGCGCCGGCTACGGCGAAGCCTATGACTCCAGATTTGTCATCGAACGGCTTCGGTAATCGTGGGCCTGACGACGATGATGATACGTCTTCCATCGTGTCCCAGTCGATGGAGCATGTACTCAAGACGCCCACAATGGCCATTCCGGCAACCAGGCGCAAGACAGAAAACGGTCACACTCGGTTAGCTGTTCTGGAAATTGATTCTGATCGGCCCCAGCCACGGCCGACTTCGTCAAGGTCGGTACGGTCTTCTACGGGTCTGAGAACTCACTCTATGGGTCACAAGCGGCATCATTCGCGGCAACAACACCTGCGCGGCCCTAAATTTTCCCATGAAGACCGAGTTCCCTTCCAGCGCCGTGCATTGGAAGATGTCAACCAGGGTGCTCGCCTCTCGGCCTTTCACAAGGATAATATCATCGATCCTGATTTGGCGCAGTACCTTTCAGACGACGCATCAAGCGGTGACGAGCAGCCGAGCTTACTCTCGGCAGTCTCAGATGGCCCATTGGCGAAGGGAAACAGTGACCAGGAGAAAGCATCCTTTGGCGGCCTCCTGGCAGCTGTGAAGAAAGGACGCCCACGGTTAGGTGATCGCAGCACAGGCTATACCTCTCCACGTGATCCCGACGAGAGCAGCGTCAACAGTTCTCGTGGTCTAAATATTCCCCGTACAGGTCGACGGCGCACCCATAGTGTGGCTAGCAGCGTTCATCACCGAACTTCCCCGAGGGCGCCGAAAGACGGTACTCTCCTACATCAGGATCATCAGAACGTTAGCACTGCCAATCATTCAGCCTCAACAGCACCCCGGAGCGGGTTCAAAATGACGCGGAGTTCGTCCATGAGAGGGGCAAGTGCTCCAGCGATCGAACTGAACAAGGTCAGCATGGAGCACGTCCGGAAGCTATTACGACAACTCCTGAGAGATGCTTCTGTTCCTCGACCGAATAGCTGGGAGACCGCCCTCCTGCCGATCCTCTTGAGAGCCACTGATGACGTGAATCCCGACGTTCAGAGTGGCGATGATATGGATATCCGTCACTATGTCAAACTGAAGAAAATCCCTGGCGGACGCCCTGGTGACACTTCATACGTGTCCGGGCTTGTTTTCACCAAAAACCTCGCAACAAAGAGCATGCCGCGAAGTATTCCTCGCCCGAATATCGTTATCATCACCTTTCCCATTGAATACGCCCGCCATCAACAGCATTTCATGAGCTTGGAACCAGTCATCAGACAAGAACGAGAGTTTTTGGAGAATCTCGTCAACAGAATCGCGGCGCTCCGGCCGAACCTGTTGCTTGTCGAGAAGGGAGTGTCAGGCCTAGCCCTCGAGCTTCTGGAGAAGGCGAACATCGCAACGGCATACAACGTCAAGCCTTCGGTTCTCGAAGCGGTTTCAAGATGCACGCAGACAAGGATCATTACCTCTATGGACAAACTTGTCACGACTCCTGTTCAAACGGGCCATTGCGGCAGTGTGGATCTGAAGACCTATGTGCACAATGGTCGCAGAAAAACTTATATGTACATCTCGGGATGCCCAAGGGATCTCGGGTGTACCATCGTTTTGCGTGGTGCAGACTATCCAGTTCTGGCGAAGGTGAAGAGGATCACCGAATTCATGATCTATGTTGTATATAACCTCAAGCTCGAGACCTGCTTGATGCGGGACGAATTTGCGAGGCTACCCACGTCAGATGACGTCCTCAGAAAGGACGAGATGGCCAACAGTACCAGGCGTCTAGCGTCCGGGGATTCGTTAACCGATAAACGGGATGTTCCTGAATCAAATGCCGCGGATAAGCCTCGAGACGGCGCCAAAGGAGATCTCGCAGCGGCAACTATGGAAGGGGAAGTTCCTGATGATATCCCCATGCCAACATATTATGAGGACTTGGTCCAAACCCATGAAACCAGGATTCTTTCTGCGTCACCCCTCGTCAAGTTCGAGCCTCCATATCTATTGATGCGTGCTCGGGAGCTGGAACGCAGATTGGCGTATTTGAAGAGCTTACGCGATCGGCGCCCACCGGTGAGCAAAGGGGACGAAAAGAACAAGTCGCACAAGTTCGTGCTCATCACTCCGGAGATGGTGCATGAGTCGCCGGAGGATGCTCCGGAAAAGGTCCGCGAAGTGCTGCATGCAGTCCATGATGCGGAGTATGATCGTGCTTTGCATAACTACGAAACACAAAAGCGTCAATGGGAGGCTTTTCTCTCGGGCAATTCCAACCTCTTCGACCCCTACGCTCATCAAAACATTGTCGTCCTCTATAGCCTAGTGTGTACCACAACGTCCATCCCTTGCTCAGGGCCCGACATCTTTGCGCTCGAATTTTACAACGAACATGAGAGCGATGATCGAAGGTTCGAAGCAGACTGCACGCTCGGCCAGTATGTGGAATCTCTTTGTCTCGAAGCACATTCTGTATGCGCGGCCGACAGCTGTGAGAATACCATGATCGACCATCATCGTCAGTATGTTCACGGCGAGGCCCAGATCAGCGTCTTCGTTCAGCCTCATCCTTCCAAGCTTCGCGGCCTGCAAGATACGATCTTGATGTGGAGTTGTTGCAAGATCTGCGGCAACGAGACGCAGGTCATGCCGATGTCGGAAAGCACATGGAGATATTCGTTTGGAAAATATCTTGAACTATCCTTTTGGAGCGTAAACGTCAGAGCGAGGGCCGGTGTCTGTCCTCATGACATTCACCGCGACCACTTGCGGTTTTTCGGATTCAAGGATATGGCTGTCCGCATTCATTACGATCCCATCAACCTTTTGGAAATCATTGTGCCCAGGACGCGAGTCACTTGGAAAGTCGACAACGACCTTCGGCTCCGGAATGAAATCTACAAGAAGTCTGAGCATCGTATCAACAAGTTCATGGTGTCAGTCAAGGCTCGTCTGAAAGGCATCAACGTCCAGAGCGTGATGCCAGAGAAGGTTGAAGATTGTCGGAGCAAGACCGAAGCGCTCATGAAGAAAGCGAATGATGATCATGCCAGCTTGATCAAGCAGTTGCAGGACAAATACATGAACTCGCGTTACTGGGAGGTAACTCCTTTCAACGAGGTGCTGCGATCCGTACAAGAGAAAGTCGTGGAGTGGGACAACACGT
Source organism: Thermomyces dupontii (assembly GCF_041956625.1). Lineage (NCBI taxonomy): Eukaryota > Fungi > Ascomycota > Eurotiomycetes > Eurotiales > Trichocomaceae > Thermomyces > Thermomyces dupontii. The sequence continues at coordinate 439,069 of NW_027192310.1, read as the reverse complement.
TCGCCGAATTTGAAAAGGACTATTTCCCATCAGAGAAAGATATCAAACGATTGGCGTCACTCCAGCTGCGGAAGATCTTCCTCGATCGGGATGCATCTGCCACTACCCTGGCGTCGGGAGAGGAATCTCCAACTGTCGGCCAGGAGAGAGAAGCCGAGGATACTGAGGGGAAATCCGAGAAGTCAAAATCAGTGCGCCACATGACCTTGTCCCCGGAAAAGGCGCAGGATGTGTTGGTTTCGGTTGTAGAGGAACATTCCAACAACAAAACTAACACCAGCACGGATGGAGCGGAGTCGACAGAGAAAAAACCGACCGATAAGACGGCCGTTTCGGATCTCAAGAGAAGTTCGACTTCTCCTCCGGCCATCGGCAGCCAGGGAGAGGCTGAGCATCTGGATCTTGCTGTCCAATCATCCCCGACGTCACAGGACGAGGCGCGCCCTCAATCCACTTCAGATTCAGATGCGGTCAACGTTACGGAAGCTGGGACACCACCCTCAGACCCGGGTGACAGACTTGGCGCAACACCCTCACCTGAGCTGACAGACAATCCTGACAGTCGCCAGAGGCCCACCATCCGAGCTCGCCCTGCTCAGTCTTCTACGACACCCTCCGGTATTCCCAGGCTGGCAGAGGGCGGCACACGGTCAAGCGGAAAAGCGAGATCGCCGCCGTTGCTCCGTGCGCAATCGCAACCAATCCAGACGTCGAAGGATAAAGTCAACGGCGAAGGACCAGCGACAAGTCTGAAACCAGGCTCCAACAGCAAGACTCCAGGACCTTTCCCGAGCCCGCCTGCACAGGACGCTAAGACCAAATTTGCGGATAAGAAGCTGTCTGAACGCCTTGGCTTGGGTGCTTTGAAATCCGGAAAACTTGCAGCAGGTGGCCATTCTTTGATCCCCCGGTCCGTGTCGGGCAAGAAGGGTGGCGCTCGGGTGTCCAGCCTCGCCCGGCACTTCGAGCAGCTCAGCAAAGAGTTCGAAAAGGAGCGTCAACGGGAAAGACTGCAACGGGCTGCCAAGAGCAAGCATTCGCGGGCGTATCCGATGGCGTCGTCGAAGGCTATTGTTGAGGTGTATAAGAATGTTCGGGAAGCTGTGGAAGAACGCGAGCCTTCTGGCGAAGGTGAAGAATCTCCCCACGGCAAAGAGACGCCGTCGAATGATGTAGATCAACCGCCGAACGAAGGTTCGTCTCAGGCGGACACCAATGTCAGCAGCAAAGGAATTGAGCCCGAGCAAGCAAATCAGCCGACGGCTCCTTCGGAGGGTTCAGAGCAGCCGACGATGGCTGAGGAAGCGACTCCTGAGTTAGAGGAACCCCACAGCGATGAAGATCAAGATCAGACTTCGGAACTAGTCGAGTCGCCGGAGGAGTCGAAGTTGTCACCCGAAGACGACATTGACTTGAAAGACCTTCCCAAACATGAACGGAATACGCTCGTCAGGATGCTCACGAATTTCTGGGCGGAACGATCTTCTAGTGGATGGCAGCCGTTGGACTATCCGCTGAGGGTTTCTGATCACGTTTTTGCGGACTGTAATATCATCGTGCGCGAGGATGAACCAAGCTCGCTGATTGCGTTTGCGCTGGACTCTCAGGATTACAAGGAAAAACTGGCAAGTATCCAGGAGCATTACGACAAGCTCGATGAAGAGCAGGGCAATCCGGACTTGACTCCAGAAGCACGGAATGAGCAGCGACTGGAGCAGGCGCTGCTCCGGGAGACGGGCACGCACCTCAAATACCAATGGCAGGAAGGGCAAGCGAAGATGCTATGCAAGGTGTTCTATGCGGAGCAATTCGATGCCCTGCGCAGGAAGTGTGGCGTGGCGGACCGCATAGTGGAATCCCTCTCACGGTGCGCCAAGTGGGATTCCAAGGGCGGCAAGACCAAGTCCCTGTTCCTCAAGACGCTTGATGACCGATTTGTGATGAAATCGCTGTCACACATCGAGACTCAGGCGTTTCTCAAGTTCGCGCCCGCCTACTTCCAAATCATGTCCGAGGCGCTGTTCCACGAGCTGCCGTCCGTCATCGCCAAGATGTTTGGCTTCTACCAAGTCATCATCAAGAATCCAGCGACGGGAACGGAGTTCAACTGGTTCCTGCTCGTCATGGAGAACCTGTTCTACGACCGATCCCCGACACGCATCTTTGATCTGAAGGGATCCATGCGGAACCGGAAGGTGCAGAGCACGGGCGAGCGCGACGAGGTCCTGCTCGACGAGAACATGGTAGATTACATCTACGAGACGCCGCTATTCGCTCGGGAGCACTCCAAGAAACTCCTCAGCCAGAGTGTGTGGAACGACACGTTGTTCCTTGGCCGGCAAAACGTCATGGACTATTCGTTGATGATTGCGATCGACGAGCAACGCCACGAGCTCGTCGTCGGGATCATCGACTGCATTCGAACCTACACATGGGACAAGAAGTTGGAGTCCTGGATCAAAGACCGCGGGTTTGCTGGTGGAGGCAAGAATCGACCTACCGTGACCAGTCCAAAGGAATACAAGAGTCGCTTCCGCGAAGCGATGGCGCGCTATGTACTGCAGGCGCCAAAGTAGGTCTTCCCTGTTTGTCACCGGTTGTAAAGATTCGGACTAACTGGAAATCCCAGTTGCTGGCACCAGTTCCACTCTACGTACTTTGACAATCGACGGATTGAACACCACCTTTCGCACATGAAGCCTCCACCGGAGGAGAATGCAAACGGCAGCAACAGCAACAATCATCCGGAGGCAAATAACGAACAGCAATGAATGATGAATCTCAACGTTCCTTTTGGTCTTACATTCTTGTTGGTTTTACTGCATGACATGGGCTGACATGATGACATGGATGAGCATGGGCTTTGCATTGTGGGAGTTGGCGGACGGGATGTGATGTCAATTGCATGAGGATGTGTGTGATATTTCCATGGCAAGGGCTTAACGGACTGTTCATTGTTTTTCTGTTCTCAATCGATCTGTATGTAACTAGAGGTACGGAGTACATGTACGAGTACATGGCAGCCAAGATCACTCTTCACGTCGAACACGTTCACTATCCAACATCCCGCTCAGAGTCTGACTTTATTATTACAATATCGGTATGTAGACTTGAGACAAATGCATTGAGATATAGGGTTACCGGACGAACGAATCAGGTAATTCTAGCATGCTGGCAGCTCGGTATGCTGGAATCTGGAGTTGTATATATCGGATCTAGTTAGTAAGTCTCGGCAGATTCCGGATCGGATCGACGGAGAATACATCCTCGGGTCAGGGCTTACCCCTACCTAGGCTAACACTCGATCCTCAGATTTCTCCCGATGAGTCCAGATCCGACATTACCTACGTGGATTCAAAAGAGGATCAACCCAGCGTGGCATATTTGCAGTTTTTTTTTTTCTGCTGATGGAACTTCCTCATCGTCTCTTCTCTTTTTTTTTCCAACCTCGGCTTGTAGTGACTTGTGAAATGTTAAGATATCCCGTCTGTACCTTGCAGTGAGCCAGGACGAATAAATCGGCAAAATCTGTCGTCACATTGCATCGACAACGATCGGGATCAGCGAATGGATGATGTCGGATCTTCAGCTTAACCTAACCTAACTCCATACTGTACTGTGTACGCCGTCTCGTGTCCCAAGTCCCCTTTCCCGAAGTAAGCCGATAAGGGCGGGGGGAGACTATGGATTATGTTGCGATCTTTTTCTCCTCACGCGGAGATCCCATTAATCGTCGGAATATGAATCCAAGAAAAACGTTTGCCTTTGATATCTCTTCTAAATGTGAAGAACGGTGGCCAGAGAAGTTCCATCTCTTGGATTGATGCTGAACAAGTTCTATACATACTTTATCGGTATGGTCTAAACAAATGGCAAGCATGTCATTTTGTCTATCTATTATGAAAACAAATCAGAGCCAATGCACAAAGCCGGACTGAAGTGCTAACTGTGGACGTCATTACAGATCGCAAATTACACAATGATGCGCTTACGGCGAATGATTAGAACCCCCAGGGTCTGCGCAAAAGGTTGCTCCTTCAGCCCTTCATGTGCCATGGTGTCCCACTGACGGTCGGCCGGTTGACCGGTCGTCCAAGTGAACGTTCCTCCGTCTCTCGAGACCTGCTCCGTTTCCTTTCGTATTCGAAGCGGCCCATTTAATCCCTCACGAGGCCAAGGTTGTCCTCGGCAGGCACAACGCGGATCGTGTTGGTGTGGCCCTGGCCACCGCGCCATCCTTGCACGCAGACGATGCTGTCGCCGCGGTTGATCACGCCCAACTTGATGCCCTGAGCAATTCCCCACTTCAGACGACGGTCAACGTCCTCCTGCCAGGGGACAACGTTGAAGTCCGGCTTCGCCTCCGGGAAAATAAACGGATACACGCCGCGATACAGGTGCGAATACTGTGGGCGCACAATCAGCAAGATGTACTTCCTGTTTGGGCAGGAATCACTTTCAACTTACCCGGGCAGCGATCGGGTTGCGCGTCACCATGATAATAGGGCACACTGGACGGTATTTGGCCAGCAGACGAGCCGTGTTGCCGCTGTTGGACCAAGTTTAGCTTCGAATCACCTCGTCAAGGACGTGTCATCACTACACACTCACCTGGTGGTCAAGACCAAGATGGCGCCAGCGTTCAATTCCAGACTGGCACTGACGGCAGACATGGCAATGGCCTCAACAGTGTTGGCGGGACGAGGGCACAGGTTGCGCAACTCGTCGAAAATGCTAAAGTGAGGCACGCTGACCTCGGCCAACAGGCAGGTCTCGTGCATCATGGTGACCGCCTCCTTGGGGTATTTACCCTTAGCCGTCTCACCCGACAGCATGACGCAATCAGCACCATCCAACACGGCGTTGGCAACATCGGACACTTCGGCGCGCGTCGGGCGCGGGTTGTACGTCATGGACTCCAGCATCTGAGTAGCGCAGATGACCGGCTTGCCCTTGATGTTGCACTTGGCAATCATCATCTTCTGGGCCAGGAACACTTGAGGTGCCGGGATTTCGATACCCAGATCGCCACGAGCGACCATGACGCCATCGGCTTCCTCCAGGATTTCGTCAAAGTTGTTGACGCCCTGCTGGTTTTCGACCTTCGCAATCACCTGAATCTCCTTGCCCTCCTCACCCAAGACCTTACGGATCTGGCGGATGTCATCGCCCCGCCGGATGAACGACGCGAACACCATATCCACTTTGTTCTTCACACCGAACTGGAGATCGGCAATATCCTTCTCGGACAGCGCGGGGAGATCGACATCCGTGCCGGGGAGGTTGACTCCCTTGCGGGACGAGATGTTACCGCTGTTGAGACATTTGACGCGCAGGGTCTTGTCATCTACAATTTCCAAGACCTTCAAAGACAGAATTCCGTCATCGACATAGATGAGCTTGCCGGGCTCGATCACCTTGGTGATGTTCTTATAGTCGACATACCTAGCAACCACGTTTGTTGTCAGCGCCACGCACTACGTCCATTGGGGGTACCGGCGGATGGAACGAACATGTTCTTGTCATCGCTGGCTTTCGCGTATCGCTCATCCGTCGTGACATTGAATTCATGACCGGCAGTGATTGGGATGTCTTGGTCTCCTACGGTGTTGCCCGTCCGGATTTCAGGACCTTTCTGTTCCCCTCAGATTCATCAGAATACATTACCACCAAGTCGGATGCTCCGGGACTAACCGTATCGAGGGCAATAGCAAGGGGGCGACCAGGCATGATGCGCTCAGCCTCGCGGGCATTGTCAATCACCGATTGGTGGTACTACCGCCGTCACGTCAGCTCTACGATCATGCAGTCATGAAGTAGTGAGGCAGGCACCTCATATGAGCCGTGCGAGAAGTTCATGCGAACGACATTGAGACCAGCTGGGAGGTCGTGTCAGCGACGACGAGCACTTATTGAGTCTACTGGCGATGAAGATATACCCTCTCGCAGCATGTTGATTTTCTCGACCGAATTCGTCTTCGGACCTACAATTGGATTGGTTCAGCTATGTTCCATGTCCAGAAGCCGGGGGGGGGGGGTGGGAAGACGCATTGCGACCGTACCGATGGTGCAGATGATGGAAGTGCGGCGGAAGTTCCTTGAAGGCACCATGTCGATACGCAGCTTTGAGTGCCACTGCAATTTCAGCTGATTGCTGAGATGATCGTAAGGAGAGCCCATTTTGACGAAAAGGGACAAATTTTTGTTCCGCAATCGATGCAGTTGTCTCTAGTAGCTGGCGTCGAAGGGGAAAAACAATTTGTTCACTGAGGGGAAGAGAGGGGCAGTTGGCGTTAGCCGCTAAAAGCACCAGGAATGAAGGGGGGGGGCCCGATCTGAGTTGTCAAGGAAGTCTGGAGCTAGGAAGACGAGGAGCGATAGGGATAGGGATGGCGTCTGATCCTGTTCGAAGGAAAAGAAAAGGTGACTAGGGAGCTGGCCAAGGTTGGATTTTGTTGAGAGATGTTGAGTGTTGACTCTTTGATTTTATCAATTGGTTCAAACTGAAATGGCAGAAAAAGTTTGATCAATCACCGATTTTTTTCACACTGATCTTTGGTCTTTGTACTTCCATGATCATTACCCCTACTCCGTACAGTTATCTACCATGATTTCACCTTCAAGCCGCCACGAATCTGCACTTCTGAAAGCCTGGATGACAAAATCCTTGTTGGAACTGGCATTGCGCTCACACACATTCTGAATTGACCAACGAATCCTGGTTCCAAGCAATGACAGCCAATTTCTCGAGGAAATGTCACCGTATTGAATGATGACTGGACGCTTTCAGGCTCCAACATTCTGATTGGCCCAATCGCCCTATTATTATTATTATTATTACTAATTAACGCCGCGTCGGGTTGCCCCGGATTCCTCCGAGGGCTGGCCCGGAACCTCCCGAGGGGTATGGGCGGCGTGCCAAGCTAGTAGAAGGGTTTATGTACACATGTTTGTTTTATACAATGTGACCATCACCTCCATCCCAGAAGGCACCTCTGAAATCCCAGTTGCTGGCACCAGTTCCACTCTACGTACTTTGACAATCGACGGATTGAACACCACCTTTCGCACATGAAGCCTCCACCGGAGGAGAATGCAAACGGCAGCAACAGCAACAATCATCCGGAGGCAAATAACGAACAGCAATGAATGATGAATCTCAACGTTCCTTTTGGTCTTACATTCTTGTTGGTTTTACTGCATGACATGGGCTGACATGATGACATGGATGAGCATGGGCTTTGCATTGTGGGAGTTGGCGGACGGGATGTATACAACGTCAAGCCTTCGGTTCTCGAAGCGGTTTCAAGATGCACGCAGACAAGGATCATTACCTCTATGGACAAACTTGTCACGACTCCTGTTCAAACGGGCCATTGCGGCAGTGTGGATCTGAAGACCTATGTGCACAATGGTCGCAGAAAAACTTATATGTACATCTCGGGATGCCCAAGGGATCTCGGGTGTACCATCGTTTTGCGTGGTGCAGACTATCCAGTTCTGGCGAAGGTGAAGAGGATCACCGAATTCATGATCTATGTTGTATATAACCTCAAGCTCGAGACCTGCTTGATGCGGGACGAATTTGCGAGGCTACCCACGTCAGATGACGTCCTCAGAAAGGAAGTGTGCCTAGCGAGATAAATTTTATGAAGTTCTTGCAGACTTCGTACGCGTACTTCTGCTTTTCTTTCGTGGGCTGTGCAGCCACGAATTCGTCAATGGTTGTGGCGAGCGCGTCTAGCACGTCGCGTTTCAGTTGGGCTTGGCGCGCCTCCTCGTCAAGCTGACTACGCAGAGCTGCCCTCGCCACGCCAGCGGTTCGTGTTGTCACGCTGCCACCTTCGGGAATCGGCTGCGGGGGTTGAGCCGGGTCTGCCCGCGCTGCCTTTTCGCAGCGTGTGCGGTGGGTTGGTTGGGCTGAGCATCGTCGGCCCTTTCGTCGCTCCCTGGGGAGCTTTGGTACCCGGCGGCCCCCATTCCAATGGGTGAGCGGGGGATTCGGGTAAATTGCTGTGGGATAGAAGAGGAGAGCTGTCGTGAAGCCTATTCCGAGGTGCGATCCGAACGTACCTCCGGCTCACTGAGTAGTTGACTGGTGCCCAATCGCCCTATCGATATCGATAAGATCGGAAAATATCACGTGACTCCCAAAATCACTCAGTCACGTGTAATTCTATCACGTGTTGTGGCCTTGTGGCCACATTTCACGTGATCCTCGGTGGGTCATGTTTCTCCAACCTCCAGGCTCCAACGAGTCCGGCAGCAGATATAATTGAACCCTTGCAGTTGTACCCTCGGCCTCGTCCAAGCGTTCATCAAGTGATTTCGTCTCGATCTGACAGCAGCTGACTCTGCGACGCATCACGGCAAGGCGTCCCGCGACACAGACATCATGGTGGTATGTGAGAAGTGTCTTTCCTTCCGACCAGCACAACCGCAAGGGGAGAGACTGACCGCCGGATCTTCCAACCAGCTCGGCCGGCTCACCCACTACGCCTTTGACGCGGTACTGAGTACGTCTTGTCGCAGTGACACTGGGCGGACATCGAACTAACGAGTATGTACAGTTTCCGCTTTTCTCGCTGGCATCAAGCGATCGACGGGACTCACGTATGTTTCGACCGATTTCTTCCCCTTCCCTCTCCCGCCGATAAGCTATCCTTTGCCAAAATGAAAGCAAAATTACTTGGAAAGATCAGAGTATCATGGCTGACATGTTTCTGTCCCAACGCACTGTCATATGCCCCTATCCCCAGCATTCACAACATTGTGATTTCTGGGGTGGGGCAGTCGGTGCGCTCAAGGGACCCATCTACACAGCCCCAGTTTGAACTCCGATAAGATCACCGATAACCAAGAGGTGAAGCGCTGGCTAAACAACTATCTCGGCGTTGGCGAGTGGGTTCTTGACCAGTCCGTCGCCGTACTCGGTTCTTCGTCGTGGTTTGAGCGAAGACGGTGATGGATGGAAAGCTCTGTTTATATGGTGTCCGGCTGTCTTTGTTTGATTGCCCTCTGCGTTGAATAGCGGGTTCTGGGGTTCGGTCAGGGAAGATCATAGTACTTTGTACATGTCTTTATTTTTTTTTCTTGAGATTCTCCCCTCGTTGCTTGTCGACATGAATAAGGCAAATTGGCGTTAGGTGTTTTCTCTTCGTCAGCTTCGGATTTGCTGGAATGAACGGTTTCTGATTTAGGCCTGCAAACTCCCAAGAGCCTATCAACTCTCAAACAGTTTATCTACATTTACTCGTCGAAAGTAGGAGATGTGATTCATAGCTTCCCAATAATGTGCGACGCAATCGTGAGACATGAGAATGAGCTGCCCCTTTATCCATTGCGCTATTGATCACGGAGTGGTCAGAACACATTTTGAATTCAGTCGATCTGCATCGAAAAAAAGGGGGGCAGAGAAAATCCAGACTTACGGTCACCGAAATTGTGATGCGCAACATGGCCCCAACTCCGCACCATCCTGGCTCCCTTGAACGGCTCCCTGTCGGCGATTTTGAGGGTTCCTTTCGGCCCGATGTCTCTAGCAACAAAGGAGATCTCCCCTCGAGGAACGTTCGGATCGCCCGTGAGCTTGATGGCCTCCAGGCGACCTGACTCGCCTGGACCCAGATTTTCCGCTGGAAAGCCACCTTGCCCTCCGGATTCGCCCGGTTCGCCGGTGTGGTTCTCCTCCGATGTCGATGAAATGTTATCATTACCTTCATTGTCTTCCGGGAGATCGGGAATCTCGTAGTGCTCCCGCGTCGATGTCGCTCGTAATGTCTCCTCATCGCGCTGGAGGAAGAGGAGAAACTCACATCCGTGCATGGAGTAATCCCCAACCCAGATTCCCTGATAAGGCTTCTCATTTGTCGGTGTATATAGACTCGGGTGCAAGGTTGCAAACGTAGAAGGGTTGTCATGTGCCAGAAAGGCAGGATAACCCGGGCCGAGGGAAATCCATTGTATCAAACGGAAAGCTATCTCACAGACGTGTCTAGAGTTCGCTTTGTTTTCTTTGAGGGTGAGTGCCCTCAGCTCATCAGCTGGGTTCCGATATACCCTCTTTGCACTTGGAATCGTCACAGGAGGCCATAACGCAGGACTTAACTCGGCAGTCCAGTCTTCTTCGCAAGTGGCAGCGCAAACAGCAATGGAATTGAAGATACGTTCCGTAACCATTGGCATCCGAACTTCGCCAGGTAGACGCTGTTGGCCGCCTCGAAATCGACAATCCTTGAGATTGATGACCGGATCATCGAACCACAGACGAACTCGTGGATTGAAGGTGGTGAACACCGCGCCTTCATCCCACACAAGATCCTGAATACTAGGGCTTCTCTCTGCTACGACGCGGTACGCCTCGATCACGCCCCTTCGGTTGTCATATCGAGCAACGACCATGCGTCCCGTATGGGCCGAATCCGAAAACCATATTCGATACCGTGGAATGAACCAGTACGGGTAGTGGAAGGCGTAAAGCTCACGAAATGAGCCGAACTGGCCGGGGGTGGCAATCTTCTCAGGAAGATTTTCATTGACCAGATTCGCCCAGAGAATATCGTTGCGCGCATGTGAGAGAAGCGTGTGGCATGTCGATGACACCGCCACCAGGTCACGCGCGGAGAGAAAAGTCAGCACCAGGTCGATGAGCTCTGCCGGTAACTCTAGCAACCGACAGCGACTTCTCGGACAGGGTTCCGGAGCCATTGTGCACGGCAAGTCTATGCAATCCGCTTGGAACTATTTGAAGACTGTGAAAATGAAGTATCTCAGAGGATCATCGTCGATAGTTAAAGCCCGCCAATGCTATACCAATTGATACAACGTCGTAATGACATACGACATGTCAAGTCACACATCCTAGGGACAGCGTTAGCATCATTTGAGTCTGCAGTTGTCATGTCAAACAAAGTCACTGGAGATAATGCAGAGATAGGATAGTCAGACCTGCGATGTCATCATACGGATTGGCACCGGGACCGGTCGATCAATGCCTGGCTCCTGGTATCATGATTGACAACAGTTTCACTTTCGATCTCCGTGTTCTTTGTGCAAGTGATAGAACGAAATGTTTACTGAAAACCTGCAGCCACACAAAAGGAGATCATGTAGTATTGACCTGTTGATGGCCCCAATCCATGGCCTCGTCTGCCTTCACTTTTGACATGTATTGGAATGGATTGGACAGAGTCGCATCATGATTCGATGCGAGTCATACGGAGTAGATTATGTAAGCATGTCGGCGGGAGTCGGGACATCTGGCCATATTCCTCGAAGAACAGTACCGTTGAACATGGCATGTCCATCCATGCAGTTAGTATGCCTTGACTGTCGAATATGAGATACTCCGTACAAATGTCAAACGCCAGTAGAATGCGTTATGTACCCGGAGCACTTTACCCACAAGGGGTTCGCGGAGTCGCGGACAAGGACAAAGATACCAATAATAGTACTCTCGCTGCAGCCTTCCAAGTCAGAAAGGACTACGAGTACGAGTAGGTAGGCTACTATGTATCCTGGCTCATGCCATGCCGCGACCAAATGTAAAGAGAACTTCCAAGTAATATAACCCCCAGGAAATCATCTCACGTCCAGCAGGCGACGTTGCATTAGCCTCTAAAATCTTTCCAGCAGTGAGGCTTTATGATTTGACAACCTGCGTCTTCTTGGTCCAGAATAGTACTCCGTAGTAGTAGTAGTAGTAGTATTGACAAAGTCGACACCCTGATCGGCTGTTGTATGTCGGTCAATGGATATCTCAAGCGCTGCGTCATGCCTGTTTTGGGCCTGGAGCCCTAGTCATCAGGCCCGGCATTTGTCGAACAAAGAGCGATCTCATCAGATAGTGAGTAATACATAGGTACTAGTAGTGTACTCTGTGCGAAGGGTTTTTGTCGCTTGACCTTGATCCCCCTTGTGCTCCGGGATACATCCACAAGCGGTGCAGTAAAGGAAGACTAGGGAGTACTGCCGGACTGGATGCTTAGAGTCAGGTCTTGATTTAAGTACCCGAATCATGCCCATTCCCCATCTCAAATCGTATATACACCTTCTGATGTAGGTTTAAGTCTAGCGAATCCAGCGCAGTTCAGAACTTTTAACCCTTTCAAAAAGGGCTCATAGTTCCCCTCATCTGATAGTCGAGCGAATCATGCCAATTCGCACTCGATCAGACTCTCAGCACCTTTCAAGTCGGTCCAGATCTTTGTGATCTTGAGGCCAGCGGACTCGACCAGTTGCTGCCACTGCGAAGCCGTGCGCTCCTGGGAAGCCAGAAGGGTCATCATCAGAATGTCAATACTCGTGGACTCCCAAGATGCCTCTGTCTCGGGAATGACGTTCTCGTTGATCAACACTTTGCTGTATCCTGGCTTCATGGCCTTGGCAAGCTGCTTCAGGATCTCACGGCCCTTCTCATCGGACCAGTCATGGAGGACGGAGTGCATGAAGTATGCACGAGCACCTATACGCAAAACTCAATGTTAGATGACAACTGACATAAGACAACAGGGATTCACATACCTTTGACAGGCTGCTCAAAGCCTATTCCGAGGTGCGATCCGAACGTACCTCCGGCTCACTGAGTAGTTGACTGGTGCCCAATCGCCCTATCGATATCGATAAGATCGGAAAATATCACGTGACTCCCAAAATCACTCAGTCACGTGTAATTCTATCACGTGTTGTGGCCTTGTGGCCACATTTCACGTGATCCTCGGTGGGTCATGTTTCTCCAACCTCCAGGCTCCAACGAGTCCGGCAGCAGATATAATTGAACCCTTGCAGTTGTACCCTCGGCCTCGTCCAAGCGTTCATCAAGTGATTTCGTCTCGATCTGACAGCAGCTGACTCTGCGACGCATCACGGCAAGGCGTCCCGCGACACAGACATCATGGTGGTATGTGAGAAGTGTCTTTCCTTCCGACCAGCACAACCGCAAGGGGAGAGACTGACCGCCGGATCTTCCAACCAGCTCGGCCGGCTCACCCACTACGCCTTTGACGCGGTACTGAGTACGTCTTGTCGCAGTGACACTGGGCGGACATCGAACTAACGAGTATGTACAGTTTCCGCTTTTCTCGCTGGCATCAAGCGATCGACGGGACTCACGTATGTTTCGACCGATTTCTTCCCCTTCCCTCTCCCGCCGATAAGCTATCCTTTGCCAAAATGAAAGCAAAATTACTTGGAAAGATCAGAGTATCATGGCTGACATGTTTCTGTCCCAACGCACTGTCATATGCCCCTATCCCCAGCATTCACAACATTGTGATTTCTGGGGTGGGGCAGTCGGTGCGCTCAAGGGACCCATCTACACAGCCCCAGTTTGAACTCCGATAAGATCACCGATAACCAAGAGGTGAAGCGCTGGCTAAACAACTATCTCGGCGTTGGCGAGTGGGTTCTTGACCAGTCCGTCGCCGTACTCGGTTCTTCGTCGTGGTTTGAGCGAAGACGGTGATGGATGGAAAGCTCTGTTTATATGGTGTCCGGCTGTCTTTGTTTGATTGCCCTCTGCGTTGAATAGCGGGTTCTGGGGTTCGGTCAGGGAAGATCATAGTACTTTGTACATGTCTTTATTTTTTTTCTTGAGATTCTCCCCTCGTTGCTTGTCGACATGAATAAGGCAAATTGGCGTTAGGTGTTTTCTCTTCGTCAGCTTCGGATTTGCTGGAATGAACGGTTTCTGATTTAGGCCTGCAAACTCCCAAGAGCCTATCAACTCTCAAACAGTTTATCTACATTTACTCGTCGAAAGTAGGAGATGTGATTCATAGCTTCCCAATAATGTGCGACGCAATCGTGAGACATGAGAATGAGCTGCCCCTTTATCCATTGCGCTATTGATCACGGAGTGGTCAGAACACATTTTGAATTCAGTCGATCTGCATCGAAAAAAAGGGGGGCAGAGAAAATCCAGACTTACGGTCACCGAAATTGTGATGCGCAACATGGCCCCAACTCCGCACCATCCTGGCTCCCTTGAACGGCTCCCTGTCGGCGATTTTGAGGGTTCCTTTCGGCCCGATGTCTCTAGCAACAAAGGAGATCTCCCCTCGAGGAACGTTCGGATCGCCCGTGAGCTTGATGGCCTCCAGGCGACCTGACTCGCCTGGACCCAGATTTTCCGCTGGAAAGCCACCTTGCCCTCCGGATTCGCCCGGTTCGCCGGTGTGGTTCTCCTCCGATGTCGATGAAATGTTATCATTACCTTCATTGTCTTCCGGGAGATCGGGAATCTCGTAGTGCTCCCGCGTCGATGTCGCTCGTAATGTCTCCTCATCGCGCTGGAGGAAGAGGAGAAACTCACATCCGTGCATGGAGTAATCCCCAACCCAGATTCCCTGATAAGGCTTCTCATTTGTCGGTGTATATAGACTCGGGTGCAAGGTTGCAAACGTAGAAGGGTTGTCATGTGCCAGAAAGGCAGGATAACCCGGGCCGAGGGAAATCCATTGTATCAAACGGAAAGCTATCTCACAGACGTGTCTAGAGTTCGCTTTGTTTTCTTTGAGGGTGAGTGCCCTCAGCTCATCAGCTGGGTTCCGATATACCCTCTTTGCACTTGGAATCGTCACAGGAGGCCATAACGCAGGACTTAACTCGGCAGTCCAGTCTTCTTCGCAAGTGGCAGCGCAAACAGCAATGGAATTGAAGATACGTTCCGTAACCATTGGCATCCGAACTTCGCCAGGTAGACGCTGTTGGCCGCCTCGAAATCGACAATCCTTGAGATTGATGACCGGATCATCGAACCACAGACGAACTCGTGGATTGAAGGTGGTGAACACCGCGCCTTCATCCCACACAAGATCCTGAATACTAGGGCTTCTCTCTGCTACGACGCGGTACGCCTCGATCACGCCCCTTCGGTTGTCATATCGAGCAACGACCATGCGTCCCGTATGGGCCGAATCCGAAAACCATATTCGATACCGTGGAATGAACCAGTACGGGTAGTGGAAGGCGTAAAGCTCACGAAATGAGCCGAACTGGCCGGGGGTGGCAATCTTCTCAGGAAGATTTTCATTGACCAGATTCGCCCAGAGAATATCGTTGCGCGCATGTGAGAGAAGCGTGTGGCATGTCGATGACACCGCCACCAGGTCACGCGCGGAGAGAAAAGTCAGCACCAGGTCGATGAGCTCTGCCGGTAACTCTAGCAACCGACAGCGACTTCTCGGACAGGGTTCCGGAGCCATTGTGCACGGCAAGTCTATGCAATCCGCTTGGAACTATTTGAAGACTGTGAAAATGAAGTATCTCAGAGGATCATCGTCGATAGTTAAAGCCCGCCAATGCTATACCAATTGATACAACGTCGTAATGACATACGACATGTCAAGTCACACATCCTAGGGACAGCGTTAGCATCATTTGAGTCTGCAGTTGTCATGTCAAACAAAGTCACTGGAGATAATGCAGAGATAGGATAGTCAGACCTGCGATGTCATCATACGGATTGGCACCGGGACCGGTCGATCAATGCCTGGCTCCTGGTATCATGATTGACAACAGTTTCACTTTCGATCTCCGTGTTCTTTGTGCAAGTGATAGAACGAAATGTTTACTGAAAACCTGCAGCCACACAAAAGGAGATCATGTAGTATTGACCTGTTGATGGCCCCAATCCATGGCCTCGTCTGCCTTCACTTTTGACATGTATTGGAATGGATTGGACAGAGTCGCATCATGATTCGATGCGAGTCATACGGAGTAGATTATGTAAGCATGTCGGCGGGAGTCGGGACATCTGGCCATATTCCTCGAAGAACAGTACCGTTGAACATGGCATGTCCATCCATGCAGTTAGTATGCCTTGACTGTCGAATATGAGATACTCCGTACAAATGTCAAACGCCAGTAGAATGCGTTATGTACCCGGAGCACTTTACCCACAAGGGGTTCGCGGAGTCGCGGACAAGGACAAAGATACCAATAATAGTACTCTCGCTGCAGCCTTCCAAGTCAGAAAGGACTACGAGTACGAGTAGGTAGGCTACTATGTATCCTGGCTCATGCCATGCCGCGACCAAATGTAAAGAGAACTTCCAAGTAATATAACCCCCAGGAAATCATCTCACGTCCAGCAGGCGACGTTGCATTAGCCTCTAAAATCTTTCCAGCAGTGAGGCTTTATGATTTGACAACCTGCGTCTTCTTGGTCCAGAATAGTACTCCGTAGTAGTAGTAGTAGTAGTATTGACAAAGTCGACACCCTGATCGGCTGTTGTATGTCGGTCAATGGATATCTCAAGCGCTGCGTCATGCCTGTTTTGGGCCTGGAGCCCTAGTCATCAGGCCCGGCATTTGTCGAACAAAGAGCGATCTCATCAGATAGTGAGTAATACATAGGTACTAGTAGTGTACTCTGTGCGAAGGGTTTTTGTCGCTTGACCTTGATCCCCCTTGTGCTCCGGGATACATCCACAAGCGGTGCAGTAAAGGAAGACTAGGGAGTACTGCCGGACTGGATGCTTAGAGTCAGGTCTTGATTTAAGTACCCGAATCATGCCCATTCCCCATCTCAAATCGTATATACACCTTCTGATGTAGGTTTAAGTCTAGCGAATCCAGCGCAGTTCAGAACTTTTAACCCTTTCAAAAAGGGCTCATAGTTCCCCTCATCTGATAGTCGAGCGAATCATGCCAATTCGCACTCGATCAGACTCTCAGCACCTTTCAAGTCGGTCCAGATCTTTGTGATCTTGAGGCCAGCGGACTCGACCAGTTGCTGCCACTGCGAAGCCGTGCGCTCCTGGGAAGCCAGAAGGGTCATCATCAGAATGTCAATACTCGTGGACTCCCAAGATGCCTCTGTCTCGGGAATGACGTTCTCGTTGATCAACACTTTGCTGTATCCTGGCTTCATGGCCTTGGCAAGCTGCTTCAGGATCTCACGGCCCTTCTCATCGGACCAGTCATGGAGGACGGAGTGCATGAAGTATGCACGAGCACCTATACGCAAAACTCAATGTTAGATGACAACTGACATAAGACAACAGGGATTCACATACCTTTGACAGGCTGCTCAGTGAAGAAGTCGTGCGCCATGGGCTCGATGTACGAAGGAAGACCCGTGTCTTTGGCGTGGCTAATGACCTCGGGAAGATCCTGGAGAACCAAACGTCCAGGTGCATCAGGCCACTTGCGCTTGAATTCGGTAATATCGTGGCCAACGTTCCCACCGACATCCACGAGAAGCACATCGTCCGATCCAACGCCGTTGTACAAACTGCGCACATCGTAGAAGTCCATCCAGCTAGGGCGTCCCTGATGGTAGGCAGACATGTGGTTGTTGAATTGACGCGCGACCTCTGGGAACTTCTGGAAGAACTCGAAGAAATGGAGGTCTGTACGGTAACCGGTCTGGAAGGGGCAGTCTTTGCCATTCATAGGAACGCGATAGCCATTTTTCTTGAGAAAAGCGGGCAAGGCAAGCGCGGCTGCGCTGACGCAGTTCGTCCTAGTGAGAGGTAAGCGCGCACATCCCAACTCCAAACACGGATTGAAATCTTACATGCACGGATAGCTGTCAGCGAAGCGCTTCATTGTCATGGTGACGGCGAAACCAGTGCGGCGGTATTCATTGTGACCAGTCTCGATGATGGTTCCCATTGAGCACAAGTGCTTCAGAATACGACCTAATCGGGATTGTCAGATAAGACTGCCGTAGTTTGAGAATTTTATCTTGGGCATCGTACTGAGGAGCAATGGCTCAGCGCCAGTTGCCTGGGCCAATTCATCGACAGTCTTTGGCTTGTCGTCCTTTGCCAGGATATGCCAAAGTCCCAAGTCAACGGCAACCTCAACAGCTGCCAAACATGTGGTCTGAATGAACTTGAGCTACTGCTGATGTTGAACTGCAAAACACGGAAAATAGACATACCCACGACCAACAATGTCTGATCATAGCCTCACGCGGGGTTTCCAATGCAAACATCAGGGCACGAACGGTATCCAAAAGGGCAATCCGTTCCTTGGTATTGTTCACATCTACCGTTTTCCCAAGGTTATGAACCTTCTCCAGGAGCTCAGGGATTTGCTCAGGCACATTCGGCGAGACTGGCACTGTGAGTTGGTTATGGTACTCGGAGTCGGCCCCATGGGGTTGAGCGCTTCCATTCGCACGAGTCTCCGCCATTTTCTTGTTCTCGGAATGTACGAATTTCAACGACAGTTTATTATCAAGATAGATTCAGTAATCAGGATGTAGACCTGCCAGGAGCACTTCAAGTAGATGATTGAGTCGAGGGATGATGATGAACTACAAGTACCCCTCTGACAAGCCACTGGCCGGCACCAACATTATATAGGTGGGTTGGGCTAAATCCCTGAAGAAGCGGGCTTTGATGAAGCTTGGACATTCTGCGCGAAACTATGGACGTGCTGGACTCTGGAGTACCCATAGGTCGTGCCGGAGCCCCTCGTGCTAGTCTATGGAAGTAGGTTAACCTATGGATCCTCCATTATCCGTCCCAGTGAGGGTCCGCCTTCCCCGTGGCAGGGTAACCTTATTGTAATACAAGTCGGTGACTGACCGAACCTGACTTAGGTACAGAGTACAGATTAGCATAGGTTATCTTGAACTTCTTCGCCATCTTGGCCAACAAATTTACTGCGTTTCTTCACAGTATGTACGGAGTACAGTAATTCAATCTGGGGCGTTTGGTGAAGTTGTAGGAAATCTCTGAGAGAAACGCTGGAAACTGCTGGTCTTTGCGCGAGGATCCGTACAGGACCTGTTCGTGTCCATATGTATATATGGAGTACTCCGTACTCCGTTCTCCTTTGCCGGCATCCCTGGGCCCCGTTCAAACTCTTCAGACAAACAAGACAAGAACTTGATAGGCTTTCTTCGCTTGATTTGCTGAAGTGTCAACGAAGCCCGCTAACTAATTGAAACCTAACCTAGGTTGGTTGACTGGTAGTCGCATCTCCTCCGAGTCCGTTGTCTAGACTGACTCTTCATTCCACAATCATTGGCCGATAAATAACTAGTTAGTCTTACCCACAAATGCTGACTTGACCGCCTGGTCCACACGTCCGCCTTGAAGCTCAACACGTTGGTCGTCTCAAGGATTTTGACTCATGTCAACTTTTCCCAGTCAAGTTAGCTACGGAAACATCCAACCGAACCCAGTGGCGTTTACTAGCCTACTACTGCAACTTTGACTCTGCACCCTTGATTGCTCGATTGCGACGTCCAATTCTTGGAGCTTTCAGACTTTCAGCACGTTATCACTCGATTCAGCTTGGAAGACATTGTCCCTCCATGTTCGTCCTTGACCAAGAACTTTCTTCAGACTCGTTAGGGCCGTTAGGTTGCGGGGGACCGGGGGGTAGTTAACCTAATTGAGTTCTGCATCAATTTTTTACGAACCACGCGAGTGTCGTTGTACTCCGTTCGCAGTCCTCGTGGCAGGCGTGCCCTGCGTCCCCTGCCCTCAAGCGGAGCGGTTTTCTCCACCATACTCGGACTCCTTGTGCAGTTGTGCACAAGCCACAGGTTATCCAGTTCGCCGGTGGTCCGTGGATGATTGTGTGAATCCTCCCAACGTTTGCTCGAGGATTTCAATACCCAGGTGTTGTTCAGTTGTCCTTAGGCTGTCACTTGTAAGCATAATGGGAACTAGGTTCAAGTGTGAAAAAGGGGAAGCATTGCAGAGTGGGCGAAGTGGATTGAGGAGTGATACTTGAATGCTGCTCAGGGCCTGGACTCATGGAGCGGTGATAAGTTGTCCGAGTCCGACGTCTGACGGTCTGAGCCGACGTTTCAAGTCGATACTCAAACCTAACTAGTCCGGAAGTAAGGGCAGATTGCCCTAAAAAAAGTCTCGGTTAGTTTTCAGGACTGGGTTTAAGTTCGTTCAGGGGCCGAGCTTAAGGTTAGACTAACCGTTTACTCCGTACCCCAACTAAACTATGACTTTCTCCTAATCTGTCAGGGATTATGGAAGCTATTACAACTATACTATTCCCCATTAGGTGATATATCCCAATTTGGCTAAGCTCAAGCGTCATGCCAAGAAGCGAAAGGATATTCTCAATTTCTCGCAGTGCCCTTTCAACGACAAGGCCGTGCGCAGCAGCCAGTAACTTAATCCCGCAGCATACAAATTGCTGACACGCGCCGGTGTGGCCCAAGTGGATGATGGCGATGATCTCAATAACTATCGAATGCCCGATGCGGGATTCCAGAATGAGCTTGCCTCGTGGCTACGAATCGGCACTAATACAACGGAGTATATTTGCAGCCCTAAGGCTGCATGCCTGCACGTGGCATCGGTCTGGATTAGCTATCCTCCGAGTGCAAATGCGGAGACTGCGAGTACGGAGTATGCTTGCCAGCTTACATATGTACTCCGGACTTCGTACTCCGTACCTAAAACCCTAATGTCTTCCCAGATGCTCCCACCTGAACGCGTGCCCGCAGAAGTACTATTCACCGACACAACAGTGGCATGGAAATTGCAACAGACTTCGAACGGATCATTGAGGGCGTGGTACACGTGTCCTCCGGACAGAAAAAGCTTCTGGTCAATGCATTATCTCAGAATTGGCAAGGACAAAGACTCACCGTCTGAACGACTCGGCCGTCGCATCCACCAGCTCACCGAGCGGAGCAAACTAAACCTACGGTTCGATGATGCGCAATGCGTTGCTTGGTCCGGGTATCGGATTGATTGGAGAGCTACGGTACTCCAGCAACGCTCTTGATGCTCTCATGAACTATTGCGCTATGAATACCTTCAACAGAGTCCTGGCAAGAAGGGACAAAGGCCGATTCTGGAAGAAATGTCGGACCATTCGCTCTCTTCCTCAAAACGATTTGGAGTACAAATCGTCGCGGCTCAGTTCCCTGACTGAAGAAAGCGCCTTCACAAGCAAGACGGCCGGACGATCCGGCTGTGCTGTCCGGCTCGGGCGGCCGGGCCGGCTGCCACTGATCATGGAAGCCGACCGTGTCCACGTATTCGAAATTCAGCAAGACACGTATAACTACTAGTACTCCGTACTCCGTGCAATGTGGATGAATATCTGGCTTCCAAGTGGGGCAGGACGCAATGAAGTGGTCACTGTGGAGCTCAAGTCATGTCATAATGTCAGTATAATGCGTTCCACAGCAGTTCGTCTTGGAAATTGGTCACTGTCTGAATGCGTCCGGGTGCAAATAGTTACTGCGACTGTGCCGATGATCATCTTGCCTGGCAGGAGAATGATGGTAAGGTGGTCCAGGATCGACGATAGCTCTCGAACTTAATAATGGGAACCGGGGACGGAGTACATCATGGACGAGCCAGCTCTCCACCGGATTCACTGACTTCAGAGTGTATGAAGAACCGAATCAGGGGGGCGGGAAGCTGGTACTCTTGCTAGAGCACCATGGCAGAGTAGTCATCTTACCCTGTAGTTCATCGAGTTCGTCAGGCAACGTAACATTCTTATCTTTTTCTCTTCGGCATATTTGATGGACTCCCCCTCCAACCGCTTGACTTGGTTACGTCCATGAGCACATGTCGATCAGGGTCTGGTTGTTGGATAAGCAGCTCAGCAGGCGAAGGAGGATCATGCCGATTTCGACTGCCTCAATTGGATTGGCCAGATACGGAGGCAGTCATAATCGAGCTCGCGTTATTCGCACGGGATGATGAGATGTAGGAATTTTCCCTTGAAGCCCAGCAATTGTGCTCAAAAGATCAGCTCAAGCCAGAGCCTCTCATTATGTTCCACAGAGATCGAGAGACGCAGTCGGACCTTTCCTAGCAGCTCTGAGATGACGGTTGCGAACCTCCTTCTCGGCATCGAAAGCGCGGAAACTGCTGCCATAACCGTTCTCACCGAAACTCTGTGGCCAAAAAACGCACGAGGGAATATTGCAAGCGAATGAGCGAGCCATATACCCTCGGCTGACCCCTTCGATCCGTCTTACGTCAGCCGTGGTCTGATACTCGAAGGAGCACCACACGAAGAGCTTGGAAATCGCCACCCTAAGAAGCCGGAAAAGGCCACACTAAAACTCCGGATTGGGCTTCAATGCCATGAAACCCTTTGCCATGAAACCCTTTGCCATGAAACCCTTTGCCATGAAACCCTTAGCCATGAAACCCTTAGCCAAATGATGCCAAACGCAAGCTTGAGAGCAAAAAGGCTGCAGTGGCTCTGAGGCAGAAACTCCGGAAGAGGTAGGACAAGGACAGTCCAAGTCGGATTCGCGGAATGCAACGAGCTGATTCCAGGATGATGACAATGTGGCAACGGACTTGGACAAGGAAACCGAGGGTGATAGAGACTGTACATGATAACTACTCTTCTTCTCCGTAAGATCCTCCTTGAGAACGGATCCCATGTTTGTAATAGAGCACGTGCAGGCGGGAGACCGAGTCATCCGAATCGAGGTCACGTCTTTTGATATTGTCGCATTCTTGCGGGACAATTCGCAGTCCGATATTATGCAGAAGGCAAATTGTTTGGGTTGCAGAAAAGCCAAAACTTATGCTGCTCAAAATGCAGCAACTAAGCTCGCATGTCCAACCTGCCATGCCAATTTTCTGGCTTCCAGAAAGCTGTATCCAAGGCCAGACGCTCTCGACGACTCGATGATAGACTGCTGGGCGTCCTGAATCTGTGGCATGTGCAAGTCTTCTCGCATCAAATGTCATCACGCTGCCACTCATATTTCGGCTACATATCATATACGCGAATGGAGAGGTCGTTCGAAACGCCACCACTCGGCAGCTGGGTCTGCGCTGTCAATGATTTCTGAGTTGCAAAACCCTGTACACTTGGGTTGGAGAATGAGGCATGTCCACACATTGGCAGGACGCCAGCCACTGTCACATGTCAGCATGTGGAAACTCACCCGCCTCTTTCCACTGCAAAAGCAGCGGCCGATTCTTGGTGTGTTCCAGGAATCACTACGCCAGCGTAGCACTTGATGGAATCGCACAAGGAGGTAAGTTATTGGCAGTGGAAGATAACTGGCTTGTGTTGGGCCATCCCGATTTTCAAAACAGTACTCATTGGAAGGCAGGGTGCTGTGTTCCGTAGACGAGCGAATGGTTTTGTAAACGCAATCCGGGTCCTGGCGGTTAATTCTTGTGAATGCCGATGTGGATAAGTTAATCAGACGATGGTGCACATGGCCGTGGTCTCGATTTCTAAACAGTACGCAAGCGCTAGCTTGAGCGATTGTCATTCTGACGCGGGGCCACGGGGTGCACCTATTCATATCGACGGGAATATACCTCGGTAGGTACCTTGGTTATGTTCAGTACTACTACTCGTATGCATGGCTTCATTGCCGGATGACAAGATAATATACGGAGTATTGGTCTTGCTGGTCAGAAGGACATCCAGGGAAACAGTTTGTGGACCGATCATGGTGAGCTTGAGCAGTTTTTCGGTCGGTCGAAAAGGGAGAAAAACATCTATGAATACGGAGTACGGAGGTCTGAAAATGTCAACCGGCGATATATGCTACCCTGCACAGTGCACCTGAAATTCCAGGTACCAGATGAGTCTCTGGATATCATCGGCCAAAGTTGCGACTGGAATTGCATGAGCCAACAAGGGCATGGCGTGGATCGTCAAGGTGAAGGTGGCGAGGTGATCAGTCTCACGGATTTACGGTATTCCGTTGATCAGGTGCCTAGCTTTGGAGTACCTAACTATTTGCCAAGGTGTTAACCTATCGAGAAGCCCAAGGTCCAAGTTCGGACTGGGTCAAAAACGTATCCGATGATCCTACACCGGGGATGACCACACCGACGACTTGCCGATGACGAATTCCATGCTTCTGACGATTTTGATTGCTCGGAACTCGGGAATCCACGCAGTCTCTGATATCATGATTGACGATTTTCAGTCTTTGACAGACAAGCGAGCTCCCCACCAATGCCAAGGTTGACAGCCGTGAGCCGTCGGCCCGTCGCCGCCAGTGACTGCTAAGTGCTAGCGAGTGGAGACCACAACTTGATTACGGAGTACGGAGTACATTGTCTAGTTATTCAATTGCAATACGAGGACTCCGTAAAACATTTCAATTAGAATGGCAAATAAGACAGCTGACGACTGATGAAAAGGTTGCCTATCCTCGGACCCCAGCAAACTTCGACAGTCTGGAGTTAATTTCCAACCGAGCTCGAGAAATGAAGGCCATTGCGGTGGCACGGATCCTCAAGCATGAAGTATCAGATTCAGACCATTCAGACGGTCAGGGCATTTGCATGCAAAAGTTAAGGTTACTAGTTCGAAACTCGCACATAGAGTTTTCCGTGGGTCTGGTAACCCTGGTTCACCTCTTAACTTTAACGTCACTTCATCAAAGGTTAATCGCAGCCAAGTCACCAATCAGGTTTGTCGTCGCCCTGTAGACTGCAGAGTACTTTCCATTTTTGTAAGCCAAGAGTGTTGATCCTGCGTCATGTCATAACAATGTACATAACTTACTTATCACTGTGAGCGGATATGCTTTGCAAGACAAGACACAGAATGATTGGCCAAATGTATCCATTCTTTTGCTGTTTTGCAATTGGCTGCTAGCTCTCACACCGTGTGCCTTGCCATGAGATCTATGTATTATTTTGCGCGGAAACACCGAAAAGAGAGAATCAAAAACCCTAAACAACTATTTATGTAGGCCTATCACAACTTCCCTCCGTACCGTCCGCCTTTTTTAACCTCTCGGTTATCCAATTCTAACATTCACCCAGTTACCGAATTGAACCTCCCTAAACGGCTGACCGTCTCGTATTGTGTATGTATTTGGCTCGAGATGGGAATTGCGTGATCGTTTTGAAGTCTCGGAGTTTCCTGAAATCGTTCAGTTCACCATAACCTCGGAGGCAGATAATAAGCCTCCTGCATCATTGCGTGCATGTTACCTAGGTTATGGAGTTCTGGTGCTAATTCGCCGAAGGGTTGCCTGACCTCGACTCGCCTACGAGTCCTCGTATGATATCTAGCAATTTCAGCAACTCACCGTGCGAGCATGGAGTACCCCGTACGAAGAGGATACACTAGTGAGGTTGGCTAGCCCGAAAATAGAGTGTGGAGTCCGAGCATTGACGGAACCGTCGGAACGTTGAAGAGTAAGCCCAATCGGAAATCTATCCAAGGTTCTTAAAAGCTTAGCGCCAGCTTTGAAGCTTTTATTGGGTGACTGTGCTTCACTGTCCACCAGCTGGTGTCGATAACTCGGTTAGGTTCAGATAGGTTCAGTTACGAGAAGACGCAGCAGTCGGCCAGGCCGGAAGACTTGCACTCGTTCCTTCCGACCACCAAATCGACTTTCCAGTTTTAGTGGAACGGTGGAAGAGTACAATGCAGGTTAGTTGAGACTCCGGAATACTGTACTGTGCATTTTTCGAATCGGATCTTCGCACACGACGAGCATTTATCTTATGTGTGGCCTATGGATGAGTACGAACTTTGCGTTGTTCTCAACCTCTCAATCCTGGCCACTAGTTGCAACCGGACCTACCTTGAGACAAATTGAGGGATACAGTACTCCGTAGGCGCATCTGCTCAAGTTCATGCGGTCATCCTGTCTTGTTCCAACTCCGTTCCGAAGGGTCCAACTGTCCCCCTTGTAGTAAGTTACTTTGGTTATCTTGAGGTCACGACCTTACTGGATTAGTCCTCGGCCTGGACTGCTTCCGAACTCCCCAGGCAGCAGGCTCCGTCTTTTCCAGCCTGGACCCGAACCCAACGGGAGTTGGGCTGTCAGTGTTGAGGTTGGTTGCCAGAAGTTCGGAAAACAAATCCTGCATGCTCGTTATCCGTAACCGAACCAAAATATTGTAGCTCGGACTGAGGACATACGAGGAGATAGTGTCATCCCTGGGCATGTCTGCAATTCTGCATAGCATGTGCCGACAGTGTGACTAACTTGAGTTGGTAAATTATCAAGTCTGGAATTCTTCTGGATTTCCGTCAAACAGTCATGGACCTGAGCACCGTCCAATGTCTCATGCCTTGACAGTTTGACACTCTGAGTCACACCGACAGAGTTATTAGCTAATTAGAATCTACATTAACTACTATTACGAGTAACTACTTAGTTACTAGCTATGACGGATTTCCGGAGGTCGGACTTGGCCGGACCAAGTTAATGGACATTACGAGACTTTCCCACTGTGTTCACTTTTGTCAATCGACATGCCAACTTACCAAGACAGTGTCACACTAATCCACAAATGGATTATGGTCAATAGACCTGGTCCTTTGAGTGTCCAGTTCTCCAGACTGACGGAGAGACTGGCCGCTCAGACAGCGCCGTTGAAGTTGGTTAGGAAGGGTTAGTCCTTGAGTGAAAGTTCCCGACTCCCTCCTAGTTTTGTATCCAAGTCAGCGTGCTCTCAAAACCATTATTGGGCCATTATGAACCGACAATGAAGCGTCTGTCAGGCGCAGGACTCGTCCTTTGTCAGTGTGTTCCTATGCAGCCCGTATTGTTCTATCAGGGTTTCGGACCATACTGGGTTGCCTGCCCTCAAAGAATCAGAGATGTCAACAACATGGTGTTGTGAGCATAGTGCGCTCTTCGAGCATCTCCCTCGGCTGCCGCGGACGCTAGTAAATCATGCTGACAGGGCGCTGAGATCCTGGTCCTTTGATCCTCGAAGGCTAACACTCTGTCTGGAAGGCCGAACTGTCGATGACATCCAAGAACCAAGATGAGAAGCATTTTAGACCGAACTACGGAGTAGACATGCAGAAAGAGAAAAGCGCCTACGGCTGCGACTCCCGCTGGCCCGCGAGCCCTTCTGCATCCATGGCGTGTCGTACTATGTATATAAATCGCAAACCTTGACACATCTTGACTCGAGCCCTAAGCCGACGGTGTAAACTTTCTTACGGCCAATCCTGTCAAGCCTTGAGCCCATTGTGTCCACAATCCAGGGGCCCATCAATGTTTCAACTTTTACCATGGGAACGGCAAAGGTAACGGTAGGGCTTGGCACCGTTGTTTTTGCAGGTTCCGAGTGCAGGTCATGCCCCGACAAGGAGGTTGGCAGCATCATTATGGAGACTATGGGGATGCTCCTTGAAGTGGCTTAAACAAGCACCCGGGACCTGGGTCTTTTGGATCAGCAAGTTCTAGTCCTGATGAATTTCGAAGTTTAAATCGAAAAAAGCACTCTCCAAACTTGACAGTTCACCCCATGGTTGACTGAGGAAGACATCTATATCTCTCTCCGGAGGCCTCGAGGCCGAACTGTCACTTCCAGTCAACTCTCTGTTCAGAGGGAAACGGCATTGTTGACGAGATGAGCCAGCAACCGCAGCCACAGCAGCCCCAAATCGACCCATCCGAGGACAAGGGTCCTCGGATTATGGCCGCATTGTGGGCATTGACAGGCTTGACCACCTTGATTGTTGCGGCCCGCTTGTATATTCGGCTGGTGTTGCTGCGCAGCTTCGGTCTCGATGACCACTTGATCGTGCTTGGCATGGTACGGTCTTCATCTCCTTCGAACGCGGGGAGAGTTGCGCGATCCTAACAGGTTTGACCAGATCATGGGCTATGTCTTCTGCGGTATAACGACTACGGCCATCATTAACGGTTTCGGGCAACATCTCGCGACCATCTCCGAAGAGAAGGTCGAATTGGTTCTTCTTCTCAATAACCTCAGCTTTTTATTCGGCATTCTCGCCTTCACCATCCCGAAGCTGGCCATCGCAGCCCTGCTGAATCGCATCATGAATAGAAACCGGTACCATCGGATTTTGCTGTGGTTTTTGACCGGGTTCGCCGGTGCTGTGTCCTGCATCTGCATTATCATCCTCTTTACCATGTGTGATCCGCCAGAAGCGTTGTGGAAACCTCGGCTTGTAGCGGCGGGCGCTGTTTGCCGGGAACAAAAGCTTCTCGTCGATTACGCGATCTTCACGGGAGGTAGGTCCCCCTTGATGGCAGGGTTTTGCTTTGCGTCATGTGCTGATGCAGTCCAGCTGTCTCTGCATTTGTCGATCTCTTCCTTGCTATCTATCCGAGCACCGTGCTGCTGAAGCTGAACATGTCACTGCGGAAGAAACTTGCCCTGTGCGGCGCTTTGGGGCTTGGTTCTCTGTACGGGGCCTTGCGTTCAACCTATGATCTATTTTTGGGGCTGTAAGAGAATGGCTAACTTGGAAAACTAAAGGGCTTCTGCCATGGCTATCATCAAATGCGTCCAACTGCCTGGGCTCATGGACAAATCCGACTTCACTTGTGAGTTTTCGATTCCACGACATCCGTCGATTGGCCGCAAAACTGACCCGTGCGACAGATAGCACTGCCGATCTGGTGTTGTGGACTTGGTGAGTCACGCCGTCCAGTCTCTTTGTCCACATGCATCATCCGCTTACTCAATTGTTTTCCTTCTAGTGTCGAGGCAAACGTCGTCGTTATTGCGTCATGCATCCCGACCTTGCAGCCGCTCCTTGAATTCATCCTGGGCAAGCGTACCTTGGCGTCCAGCGGCCGTGGCACCAACGATCACTACAAGAACAGCGGGTACAATAGTTCGTCGTATGGCGCGAAACGATCGATGGCCAGTCGGAAGGAAGCTGGCTTCACCACAGTTGAGAGCCAGGAGAGCATCCTTGGTGACAACCAGCTCGAGAATGGGAACGCTCATCCGTTGACCCAGATCCGCCGGACGGATAACGTGACTGTCAACTACGAGTCGCGCTCAGACGCGTACAGCTCCAATGGGCCGAGAGAGGCATGGTAACAATCCGGCACGCTCGTTTTCACAAAAAAAAGAACCGGGAGTTTCTGTATATATTTCTTTTGGTTACGGGAAATTCAGCTTTTGATCGGGAATCTCAGTCAGTTGTTTACTATGAATTTACCTAGACCAGCGCCAAACGGTTTCTCGAAAGACGGGTTTCATTGGGCTAATATTCTGGTTTCTTGTTCTTGTGTTCTGTTCAGCGTCTTTCTTTCTTGTTGCTATTGTCATTCCTGGAGCTAGAATTTCATTGCCTCTCACGACTTGCCAGGAAAAAGTCTTCCAAAAGGAACTTGACTGTCGAATCGAACTATTGTGTTGTCCAGAGTGCTTGTAGGTCTAGGGCCAATCTACGGTATCTCATTCCCAACATCCAAGCCCTAAAAAAAGAATTTCCCAACGCAATCCATGGCTTCATACTACCGCCTCTCGCAAGTTCTCAGAGCCCTGGGAAAGCGTAAAATAATCAGTTGTACCGTGATAGAAGGCAATTGACCCATATCCCGTCACTATTATGCTGTCGTACTGGGTTATACACAACTCCTCTCACCGTCGTGTCCTGAGAGACTCAATTAGATGGTACGGCAAGTATCCTACGACAAAATATCTTAGTACAGTATAGTCTCACCATTGGTACTGCACTTATCTTGTGTTTTGATATTGATCTAATTTGGCCTAGTCTACGTATTGCAATCATCATCCTACCACGGTAAGTACGGCATTTATCCAGTCCCCACCGCAAAGTAGGGGGTTTGTTTACCTTTCTCGAACAGGAAATATTCAGTCGTGCTCCGCTCGCTGGACACGACAAAACGCGCTCTGTAGCCTGTAGGCATGGATGGACTGGATTCTGCCCTGTGACTTGAAGTAAGCTGTGATCACCGCGTCATTCATTGTTTTCTTTTCATTGTGAAAGAATCACTCCTTTCTGCCTGGTGTGTTGTACTCTCCCGGAGCGCGCGCCACTGATCTATCCGTACGGTATCCCGTTTGTGTATGGGGTAGGCCTACGTCAGCCAGTACCTAACACGTCCTGCTTCTTACTGGCTGTTGCGCCTCGTTCTGTTGATAATCGACCTCGAGTTATTGTTTCGGCTGTCCTTCTCGTCATTTTCGCCTTCTGGGCTTGATCCTGCCGCCCATAGACCTCACTGGTCCGAGGACGGCATGATCGCTGTTTGTTCGGAACATCCTGGCTGAGGTGAGATTCCGCAGCGATACTTACATTTCCAATTTTACAAGCAACTTGTCTTCATGCTAACGATTTGGGGCAAGTTGACCTAAGACACGCGGTCATCAGCCATGACTGTTGAATCATTGTCAGCGGGTCCTAGCGGACCGAATCGCAAAAGGAGCCATGAGTCTCTTTCTCGCTATTCATCTCCAGTGGGCAAAAAACAGACGCGCTTAGCAACCCGCTCGAAAGCGCGTCAAACCGGACACGGCGGCAGCAAGAATGAGGACGTGTCCGAGCAAGTGCAAGCCACCCCTCGCCGGCAGCAGAAGAAAGTGCGCTTCTCAGATCCTGGTCCCCGTCAGGGCCACCAGTCGGCTGAAGAGAATCTTGCCACTGGTCTCACTCCATCGCTTATGCGCACATCTTTCCACGAGTCTGATACAGATGAACCGCCTCGACCGATGCCACCGTCGCCCACGCGGAAGCCTCGGCGTCGTCAAAGTGCGCCGTCACTTAGCGTCGAGGTGGTCTTGGATCCGGTGCTTTCTGGACATGATCCCAAGTTGCCTCGTGTAGTCCAATTCACACCGTACAAAGAGGTGCTTGATGCGCGAACGCGCCGGCGACTGCAAAGGAACGGCCTTGGAGAGGAGTATCATCGAATCGAGAAAGAAAAGCGAGAAGCAATCAAACGTGACAAAGCGCGAGACGCCGAGCTCGCAGCTCTGAAACGGGAGCTGGAAGCCGTCAAGGCAACGCGACCCGGTCCTTCCGTTACAGACGTCAACGCGTCAATGCCAGCGCATCGGATTGAAGAGCTTGAAGCCGAAATCCGTCGCTTGAAGCAGCAACGCCAGGAACTCACTGGAAGTGGCCCCGTTGAAAATGCTACAGACGATGACACCATCATGGCTGATGGGTGCGCTATGACCACCGAAGAAGCCATAACGTCGCAATGCCCTGCCTTGCCTGAAGCGGAACATCCAAACGCTCCGCAGACCTCGGTCGTTGATGCAGCCATTCAGACTTCATTCCGCGGTTACGAACCTGATGATGTGACTGCTGAGCTCGAAGCTGCTCGGCAAGAAAAGCTGAAACTGTTTCAGGAATGGCGGGCTCATGTCAGTCCGTCAGATGAGGATCCAGATGCCGCGACACCTCCTCCAGATTTCATGGAGCAACTTGTTCCCAAGTTGAGTGCAACGCTGAAGCAGGCGACAGAGACCTGTGAGACGTTGGACAATGTCCACGAAGCGCTGTCGTCAATGGGATTTCCGGGAGCGAACGTTCAGGAAGCCGTCCAAAAGCTCCGCCAGAGTTTCCGGGAGACACGGCTGGAACTTGAACGCATCTTTCCCGGTGAGACAACAGCGCGGCTAGACGATGGGTCTGCAACCCTTGAGATTCTGGTCCGTCGGCTAAAGCAAGTTGCAAACGCGCTGCTCGGAGAACGCCGACGATACTCCAGTTTGTGTGATACTGAGAAAGCACTGCGACGTCAATTTGACAACTGCTTGATTCGCTTCGAGTCTGCAACGGCACGCATCAAGCAACTGGAGGAAACGATCGACTCCACGGCCGAAGATATGCTGCATGCTAGAATGAAGATCCAGCGCTTGGAGGCCGAGGCTGCCGAGAACGAACTTGGCAACGAACGCCTCCGGGCGGCGCTGGAGAAGTATCGCTCTGACATCAAGAATCTAGAGTCGATCATATCTACGCTGGAGACGGAAAAGGCAAACGAAGAGAAGAGCTACCAGCAGGAAATCAGCAACCTGCGAGTCCAGATCACGGCCGAGGGTGAGAGCCGTCGAGCCGCAGAGAACATGGTGGCCGAGCATGAAAAGACAATTGATCAACTACGACAGACCATCGACGCCGGACGAATGCATGAGTCTGAATTGAAAGCGAAGATTGCCCAGCTCGAGGAAGAGCTGAAGAATGCGGAAGAGGAATACCAGCAGCGCACCGAAAAGGAAGTCGGATCAATGAACGCGCGGCTCGCCGAGGTTACAACCGCACTGGAGACTGCGAACGTGGAGCTTGAGAAGCTCCGACGGCGTAACGAGGGCCTGGAGAAGCAAGTGGAATTGGAAATTGAGTCACGCGAGAGGATGATCGACCAGATCATGGGGGTGATGCGTGCCGAGCGTCGATTTGCCAAGGTCCGCCACGCGAATTGGAAGATCGCGTCCGATGAAATGGATGCCGAACCGATGCTTCCGGGGAGCGAGCCCTTTTCACCCGTGCGTGGCAGCACGAGACCGTTTGGACAAGTCCGGATTGGTCGCGGAAAGGACCGCAAGAGTCTGGACAGCGGGATTGGTATCCTTACTGAAGACGACTTGGAATCGAACAATGAGGATGTCTCCGCCCAGGAATCGGATTGTCAAGATAAGACGACTTCAAACAGGACTGGATGAGGCGCGAGGCGAGCTGGTCCGTGGCTGATTGAAGAACGAATCAAACATTGTGCATTTCATCGATTTTCCTTTGTCTAAGGTTGTACTAATATCGGTTGGGTCTCTCTTTACTTTTTCTTGTCTGGATTAAACGTGGACAGAGTGCCGAATGGAGAATGTGTTTTCTCGATCGATACAAGTAGCCAACGAAACCATGCACCATTCAATCAACACCCTGTACAACCGCTGAAAAAAATGATGCGCGTTCAGAAATCACTTCTTCCGATCAGTATCCCAACTCGTTCCCTCCGACGCCAGATACTCCTGCCCCTTGGCCAGAACGGCACTGTTCTCTTTGCCCAACCACTCCGGCTCGAGTGCCTGGATGCGGTCTTCGATTTCATACGCTTTGCCGCCGCCAATCCAGAGAATCTTCCCGGCAAAGGGGGATACTGCGCCGGGATGCCGCACGTTACCATCGCCCCGGTTGGCCGTTGCACATGTTAGGATTGCCCGAGCGACATCCTCGGGCTCATTTGTCGGGAGGCCTCTTTCGTACCAGCCCTCCTCGATGCCACGCACGAGACGGGTTTCTATGACACGTTTTTCCCTCGTCAGCACCCAACTGGAATTGTAGTATGGACGCACAAGCCAACATACTCGTCATCCACGGACAGATGGTATTAATCCGAATATTCTCCTTGATCACATTAACATGCAAGCCGCGCTGAATGCCAATCACGCCGTGCTTCGTTGCGGTGTAGATGGTCAAGCCCCCGGACTCCTTAAATCCAGCGATACTGCTCACGAGCACCAAGTCGCCACCCCCGTTCTGGCGCAGGTAATGCACGCCGATGCGGGTAGTGAAAATTGAACCCCGCAGATTGACGTCGACCTCCTTCATCGGCGGCTCGACGGTCACATCCGCATCCGGCAGAAAAGGATCCTTGTGGATCCCGATGCCGGCGTTGGCGACGACGATGTCGACGCCGCCGGTGGTCGAGAACGCCTCGACCGCGGTGCGGAAGAGCCGCAGTTGATCTGCGTAGAGGG
Source organism: Thermomyces dupontii (assembly GCF_041956625.1). Classification (NCBI taxonomy): domain Eukaryota; kingdom Fungi; phylum Ascomycota; class Eurotiomycetes; order Eurotiales; family Trichocomaceae; genus Thermomyces; species Thermomyces dupontii. The sequence goes on along the minus strand of NW_027192310.1, from coordinate 405,713 downwards.
ATGTGTCGCAGTGGACGTATCGCACGCGTTCGGTGCCGAGTTCAGACACCAAAGACTCGCCTAGGGTGTCGTCGATGTCGCCAAAGACTATCTTTGCACCGGCGGCTGGCATGTACATGGATATGTCAGTGTGGAGTTCATGGATGAATCTAGCAAGGTTGATGTTGTTTACCGTGGAATTGCTTGACGGCCGCCCGGCCAACGCCCATGGCGCCGCCCGTCAGAACGACCACCCGGTCTTTGAGCGTGGGAAGCAGCGCCGGGTTGAACTCGACTAGCGACATGGTGCTGCTCGGCTTGATAGTACTACTGTGCGAGTATGGATAGTATGCTTGCTGAGCGGTCTATCTAGGGCTCCGAGTTTATACTTAAGTGCCTGCATCGAGGCCCCACATCAGTCTCCATCTGATGCTTTTTCGTCGATTATCGTTTGTTTTTTGTAGCTTTGAAGTCGGAGAAGATCCATCCTTTTGGGTTTCGTCGCCGTACCAACACTGGGGCAAACTATGAAGCGGCCATCCTGAGAATAACGAATCTCGAGCAAGCATCCCTCAAAATATTCCTTGACAATGACAAAAGACCACGGAGTATCAGTGCCTTCACAAGAGCTCTGAGAATGTGGGGTGCTGGACTCCAAGAGATCCATCTGTGCATTCCATCCCCAGATCTCATGCTAGATCCGTGCGGGGGATTGCCGCTTTATCCTCCCCGATCGATCGGATTAGGGCTACGGAGTACCCCGTACTCTACGCTCTTCCGAGGGAATTCTCAAATTCAATAATATCGCCTCGCATCCACACGTTAATCACATTCGACAAATCCTAACCCATCACCCCGATATGTAATTACAACATGATGCAATATGCAACACATGAAAAAAAGAAAAGAAAGCATGTATATATATATATATAACAAAAACAAAATCATGATAGAAGTAAAAGGAAAAGGAAAATCGGGCTGTAACTGACGTCAGTGTATCTCAGCGCAACGCAAACAGCGCCATTCCCGCCAGCATGGATAACCCCGTAACACCGACGCTCTTCAGCAGACCCGGTACTTGAGCGGATGGAATGCCGGCATCTTCGTCATCATCCTCGTCGGATTCAGAGACGGTTCCACTACTGGTTGGTTCGAATCCCGGTGCCGGAGCGCCAGTGGCCGTCTGCGTGACGGAAACCCCGGTGATGACGGGCCCTTCACCAATCTGGTTGTCCTCCGTGATCTCGACAATCTCACTACCGGTGGCGTTGTAAACCGCCTGCGCCATGGAGATTTGATGATTATCCAGATCGTAGACCACGTATGCGCCCCGCAGGAAGGTGTCTCCCAGGATTATGGGCAGTCCCAGAGCGCTCTGCGGCATCAGCCCGAGCTGGCAGACTCGGTCACCGTTGGCGAGTTCCAGGGGCTGTCCCGTCAGATCCCAGACCGGCAGACTGAATTGCCGCAGGGGGGCCCTGATGATGAAACCATCCTCCCCGCCGAAGCCGAAATCGAGCGTAATGTCCTCGTCCTCGAGGGTATCGCACTCCACAAGCCCGTTGCCCTCGTCGTCGGTGATCACGTCAAACCGGTCGACGATTGCCTCGAAGAGCTCGTCCGGGATCAGGCTTAGCGTGGAGCCGGAATCGAGCAGGGCGGGCTCGGCAAACCGATCCAAAGTGAGCCGCGTGGTGTCGCCGTCATCGGTGACCGCGAGCGAGGTCCACGCCACCGTCATGGTCCGGATCACGCCGTCGCTGTCGGGCTGCATGGGCAATGTCCGCAAGGCGCCGGTGAATCGCGCCCGGTCGTACCCACCGAAAAGAATGGTACCGTGCTTGGAATCTACGGTCCGGGGTCAGTTGAAGCTCAATCTCTTTCTCACTTTCTGGTTTCTTTCTCCCAGTGTGGCCCGGCACTTACCAAGATCGTTCAAATACAGACTGTACGCTCTCGTGTTGATCAGGTCCTGCTCGACCATCAAGTCGATGATGTTCTTGTATTGGTCTCCGCCTTGTGCGACAATGGCCTCGTTCTCAGGAAATCCAATTCCCATGATACCTGTGGTTACGTATCGCGCCCGGGTTGCGTACGCCATGGTAAGGTTGTTGACGGTGATGTTTGCCACGGACAAGGAATCGCGGATATAGTCGCCTTCGACGCGGGAGCCTGGGGTACCGTATCTGATGAAAAATTCGCCTTTGGCAATGATCTGTACCGTGTCGGAGTCTGACGGGTCATCTGTAAAAAAAACGTTTCGTTAGCAGACAATGACTGCAAGAGCGGAGAGAGAGAGAGAGAGAGAGAGAGAGAGAGATCACTCACAAATACCACCCAGGCATCGAGAGGTCCTCGAATCGCACGACCTCGGGCCAAAAAACCAAATGTCACTACTTCCCGTGTCGAGCTGCAGCTGCACCAATTGCGGCGGCTCCCCAACGGTGGCATTGACAAAGTACAAGCCATCAAAGATGGCGTTGCTGATCGTGACATTGGCAACATCGTCACGTTTTGAGATTTTGGCCAGGCGTTGCGTACTCGGTCGCCTTTCCATGGACATCTCGACGACCTTGGGGTCGGCCAGAGCCGTGGACAGCAGAGCTGTCAGAGCGACAGCCTTCTTGATTGTCGACATGGGTACTTCGTACTCCAAGATCTGCTGTTAGGGGGTTCCAAGATCAACGATACGGGAGTACACCGGATGCAATGTGAGTAATTGAGCTCCAGATCAATCTGATCGATCGACCGCGGGCTATTTGATCTGGTATTTCAATATCCAGTCGGACGTACTTGTACTCCGGAGTTATCCGGAGGTGAGTTGGTGAAGCCTTGATGCTGGATGGCTGCAGACACTGCCGCGGATGTGACTCCAGCTCGATGCTTGGCTACGGAGAGCTTCTACCAACGAACTGCAGCAGAAAGTGTTGACAAATTCGCCGAGAACAGTGAACTAGTTATGTACAGTACGGAGTTGGCGGGATCTGATTCGGATCAGAGAAAAGGATCATGTTACTCCTCCGTATGGACCCTGCCGGGGTTAGGTGAGAGCTTTCTCGCAGCGATTTCGCTTGGGCAATGTCCAGATTAGGGCTTTCTTAGCGACTTGGCACTCGTAAAATTGGAGAGCCAAACGGCGCTAAAGATGGGCCAGAATCCAATGAAATCCATGCCCTTGGAGCTCACAGTTCAAACGCACCCGCGTCAAAAACTCAAAATCAATTCAACCTCCATCGAGAAGAGAACGTGCCACAACGTGGAAAGTCAATTGCGACTAAGTTAATTACTAAGTCCGGTGTACGCGTAATAATTGTGGCTCTGGCAACGTGCAGCGGGCTTGGCAGCCTTGGCTTTCAGTGTCACTGTGCAAGTCCGTACTGAGTAAAGCTTGTCAAGTGCGATCACACATACGAGTAGTTTTATTACATCTCCGTACTGAGCCACGGTCAACCCTGCTGAATAACTGATAATGCTCCAACCTCGAATGCTGGCATGCATATGCTCCGAAGGAGACCGCTGATCAGCCGTTTGTAATGGTGTGGGAGGGGAGCTCACTATGAGTACGAGAGTACGAGTGCTGGAAGCTCGGTATATGACTCTACTGCTGGATTAGGACCAAAGGATCGAAGCAAAAGTCACCGACGGATATCCCGGACAGAGCCGCATAAGGACTCGATGCTGGCTGACCACACCTAGGATGATGGCGCTTGTCTTGCGGACAATTTGTCCAACGATTCTTGGCATTGATGGGTATCATATCTCATCAGAAAAACGAACATACAGTACATAAACCCAGGGCCACCCAGAACCAAAAAGCCAGTCTATCAAGTCATTGCAGAGAGCGATTCGGCATGGACTCATCGATCCTGATTCATCACTGCAAAATCGTCGCGTTTTCATGGAGTCGGTTTTAGGCCATTCATGAAACCAGACCTTTTGAATGCAAAGAAAAATCGTAAGAAAAAAAAAAAAGTCATTGCTTAGACCTGGCGATAAGGCTCATATGCCTCGCTGCGGTTATATGTTTGCATGGGCACGTGACTACCAGGGCTGTAGGACGGCATCGGGCTAGAGTGACCGGGACCCATGTATGGGCTGCCAACGCGCTCGTAGGAGTAAGGCGTCTTCTCGCCGCCGAGCAGACCACGCTTGCGGTCGCCGTGGTACGGAGAGCGACCGGAGCAGCAGCAAGAACTGACCAGCCAGAACAGAGTGCCGGCCAACGCGAACGCCGAGGCAATGAAGGTCGCCACATAAATGTTGCGGCCCAAATCGCCATGGACTCCGTACTCTTCCAAGACGTTGTTGAATGTGCCCTTGAGTACCGCAAAGAGCGTGATGGCAGTCACGGACGAGGCGACGGTGAAGAGCGCAGCAACCTACCATCTTGGTTAGCGATTCTGCTAATGGATAGCCCAAGCGGGGCAAGCACATACCCCTGAGACGAGACTGGTCACCAAGCTACCCAGACGGCTGAAGATGGCCGACAAGCCAACGAGCAATTCAATGATCGTTGCAATGACGGCAACAGTGTAGGCAACAAACATCCACTTGGACACGGTTTCGTAGATGTCCAGGGCTCGGTTCAGGTCGCTCGGAAGCAGATTGTCCACGCCCGTGTCGTTCAGATTCCAGATCTCGACCGGATTGAACCAGAAATTGGCCTTGGGCTTGGAGCAGTAGTCGACCTCGAAGCCATCGTCGGTTTTGTTACCGGCACAGTATCCCCACAGGCCAATTGTGTAGAAATCGCGCAGATTGAACTGTTCCCGGGCGTGCTGCAGCGCTTGACCCAGCTGGTCACCGTCCAAGCCGGCGACATCGCCCGCCAGATCGTGGAGTTGTTCACCCAGAGATTGGGCATTTTCTTGCGATGTCAGATTGGACAAATCTGCCTGGGAAGATGTCAGCGTGAGATTGCCATGAGCCAGTGTTGCCGGAGAAGACTTACTCGAAAGAAATAGAGGCTATTGAGAGTGCTCGAGCCGGAGTTGGTGCCACCCAGATAGACCAAAATCAAGGGGACCAACGCTCCGATGGTCAGGAGGTAAGGAAGGGAAATACAGGCGATGCGGCCCGCCTTGCCCATGTTTGCGGTGGTTTTATCGATTCAAGTTTTCCGAGATCTTCACGTTCCTTCTGGACTGTGGCGAAATGAATATGTTGTCTCGGTGTCTGGCGATGCCACGGGAGATGAACGGCGGGTTGCTTTGAGTAAGAACGTTGAAGACTTGGAATGGAAAAGTTTGATCTGTGACTACCAGGTCTTTATATGCAGGAATGACATGACCGACCAGGGCTCGTCGTCATCAATCAGTTCAGCGGGCGAAGAGCCATAACAAACCTGCACCGCCGCTGAGAGAGTGACGCACGCTGATTGGACCATATTTGCGTGGCTCGGCAGAAGATACGAATCTTTCTATTTTGAGAGAACAGTGGCTGTGTGCCATACCGTACCATTCCCTTCGGTGCCTGGGGAGATTCATACCTGTCAGCTACGGAGTACATAGTACTGTACAATGTTTCTTCTTCCTTGATTTTCCTGAATTCTTCTCTTGATCATGTCTCTCCCATTGATGGTCGTCTTCTTCACTCTGGCCTGGCTCAGCTGCCTGGCAACCCTTAGTCTCCCCAGAATCTCTGCCAAGGCTGGGAGGAAATTGCGATGATTGGCTGGATTCTTTCAAAGCCGATCTGATTCGCTGAAAATTAAGGTTATTATCCGAAATTACTGCAATAGGAATAGCCTTCCCCGCTGGGATCTGGACAGCCCAGTCGCCCATTGCTTCCAAGTTCTAACCCGATCGAGACTAACCAACCTGTCGGATCCCAGCTGAACTCCGCATGGACAGCTTTCAAGAATGACATGGCACTGGGAGACATGCAGTCCAAAATTCAATCTGTGGCAGGAATGATCTTGGTGTAAATCACAGTGGTGCTCTGAAAGACAATCATGGTTCAACACAGTATAACTACTGTACATGTCCATTCGGCAAGAATTCCAGATCCCATGCCCGTAAATCAGCAGCCGGGGCAGCTTCTGACGCGAAGAAAGCGCTCGGTTCGATTCAGATCTTCACTTTCCAATTCCCATCAATGAGCTCAGCGGCAGCATTTCCAGACCCACGCCAGCGATAATCAGCTGCCTGTTGGAAGCCGACAATTCAAGAACGTCCATCGCCGAAATGTCGGCAATAGAACTCGCTCGGTCGAGTCGCTGTGTAACGGAGATTGCATCGACGCCACAATGGACGACGTCAACAGTGATGGTCCAGATCTTAACACGCTGATCATTACCGGCCGACGCAAGCATCACTGTTGAGTATGCCTTGTCGACGGACGCGGGCTCAAACCCCACGATCTTCACGGCCGTGATGGTCGCAGCGTGTGGATTCGGCACAGAGACTGTACTTGCAGAGAACGTGGCGCCGTCGGTTGCAGCCGAGAACAGCGTAACCGAAAGGGAGTTGTCATCGCCGCCTCCAATCAGTAGCACACGGTCTCCTGAAAGCTTCTGGACTTCCAAGGCCTTGACACTACTGGCGTGGATCCGGTAACCCGTCGGGTATGTGAGCGCATCCGGTTGGAAACCCTCCGGGATGTGAAGGCGGCCGTGATGGTCAGTAATCTTCTCGAGCAATGGGTTGAGAGGCCACACTGCCAAATGGCCATCGGTCGCAGCAGTCACCAGAACGGTCGATGAGCCTAGATCGAGGAACTGAACCTGGGTGAGGCAGTTGGTCGTATAAGTTCCCGTTGCCAGCAGTGTAAACGTGTGCGAAGCTTCGGTCGAGGCGTATGAGTAGACCTTCACGCCTTAGTTCACTGGCCACAAGAGAAAGAGAAAGCACAAACATACCTTTACAACCGAATTGGAATAGACAAGGGCTATCAAGAATCGATCAGTCCCAGAGGACAGCTCGATTTCGCGGATATCAAAATTCGTCACGCGCGGGTCCGCGTTCTTGTCGACAGGCTCGGTCCGGGCTTCCACTACTGCAGCTAGACCGAATACCGGAATCAATCGCATTCTCCAGACAAAGAATTCCTCCTGTCCAGCGCTGGAAAACAGATACCTCCCGTCTCTGGACCAAGATACCTTTTGCAGTCCGGTCTGATGCGTCGTGAACACTCGCAAGGACCGAAGAGATCCCCACATTGGATCTGTGTCGCAGGTCGAGGGAGTTGATATCCGCAACGCCGTATCCTCTGCACCACTGGCAATCAAGGGCACTGCATTCTCCTGCGGCGGATTGAATACCGCCAAATCCTTGATCTCTCGTCCGTGGCTTCCCACTCGAATGATCCGACTTTCCGAAGTTCGAATATCGATGGCGTGCAGGGAGCGTGCTTGGTTCCATAATATCACTCCACACTCAGGAACATCCTCGTAGGGTTGGAAAACCCACCATCGATGAACGTTTCCGCAGTCGGATGTCATGATTTCGCTCTGGGTGGATTCGTTCCATAGCACAAACATGGTTCCACGGAAACCAATGAACATTAGATGCCCCGACGTGGGATCAAAATAGAATCCCTCGATTTGGCCAAGTGGAAGGGACGCGCGATGAATCATTGGAGGTTCCGAGAAGCCAGATTTGAACATATACACAGAGTAATTCCCATCGCGACCACAAGTCAATAGGTAGTCTGTTGTCAACTCCTCAAGATCATTATCTTTCGGTATAGTGCCCATGAAACTGACGAGGCTTGTCCCATGTGCTCGATGATCACGCCAGACGAGTTCACAGTCATTCCCGTATTCCACTTTATATAAGACCATCCCCCCGAACTTGCCCCCGAACATGATATACTTCCCGTCCAGCAAAAGCGAGGACGACGACACGGCAAACGGAACAGGGAGGAGCAGCCTCGCGCGGTCCACATGCCTAGTCTCGCTGTTCACCTGCTCAACGGAGAACAAATCGGCATAGGGCAGATTAGGGTACGTGACTGCAAATTTCACACGCCGCCTAAGTGTTGAATTCCCATCTTGATTGGTATGGGCCCTGAAAAGAAATATCGTAACCGGCCTGGACTGAACAGTGACCAGGTCGGACAATTGTCTTGAGGAGAAGTCGAACAAACGGATCAGCCCACTGCCACTACCAATGATGGCAATTCCCGTCCGAGGCAGACTTGACAGGGATGCGAAACCTTTAAGGTCGGGAACAACTGCTATCGGTTCGCACACAATCGATGGTTGGGTGTCATTCTCTCCATTTTCGATGCGGCCGATTTGCACCACACCGGAAGCACTGATCCGCAGAAAGCTGTCCTGTGAGACAAAAGCAAACACTTTTGGCTGGTCGTCTGTCTGAACCTTGGAACGGCCCGCTTTCTCCACAGCCTTGGAACTCCAGTAAGTCTGAGATGAAATCTCTGACTCGTTCTGCCGAGCCGGATGCTTTGTTTCTGCGTCGCCAAAGAAAGTTAAACGGAAGGATCTCACTGCTCCGTCGGCACCACCTGTATAAATCTCCAGGGGATGGCTAGACAGAGCCACCGACCAGATGTTCTTTCCCGCATGACGGTGCAAAGTCGTGACATTCGTCAACCGATATTGTTGCTCCGCCGGGGTTAAGGGCAGTTCAAGCATCCAGAGCTGACATGTTGTATCTTCTCCAGCAGAAATAAGATTGATTCGTTGCACCTGCTTTGTCATCGTCGGGAGGAATTTCACTTTCCAAATTCGTGAAAGATGGCCATAAGCCTTTGCAACGTACTTCTCGGAGCCAGCTGTCACATTTTCCGTTGCCGTGCTGCCAAAGCCTGTGCTCCGAAGTTCGAAGCCGTCTGTCCAGTAAGCCGATGGATCGGCAGATGTGGCATGGCAACAGTCGGAAATATCCCAGATCCGAATGGTTCGGTCATCACTGCAGCTTGCGAGGAACCTTTTCCGCTTCCCGTCCTTGTCTAACACTTCGTGAGATATGTTGACACCGAATATCGAGCCTTCATGGCCGGTAAAGAAATGATGAATAGCCGCAGTGGCATCAGGCTGGGAGCTTGAAATTTGGTCCAAGAAGCAAGACCACACGATGATCTCACCGAAAACCGTGCCAGCCGCAATCACGATATGTGACAGACCGAAAGCCACAATATTTGCAGAGTAGAGTATTGACTTCACACCCATTACTAGCTGTTGCAAAAATATAGCCCTCGGATACTTGGATGAATCGAGATTTGAGAGCTTCACGCGAAGTACAGCGTTATGGGCCGTGACCAGGTAGGCGAAAGCCTCCCGATCATCCGTATGCGGAGCACAAGCGTCAAAGATCCAATCTGGAGCAGCATATTCTGCAGTACAATTGACAAGATATGCACCGTTCGAATCTGGCTTCGTTCTTTGACCAGAAAACTGAACGACACGAAGAGATTGACCACCCCAAACCAGAATGTAGACACCATCGTTGCAGGCGCGATCAATCATGAACCCATGAACATTGTTTCGCCGGAACACCTTAAGGCGAGCAATCTGTTTCCCACTATCATTCGAGATCACCGACATAAACGGGCCTTGGCCCTGGAGGAGAAGGCTCGAGGTGCCATATTTGAACTCTGCCAGCCCAGTAACGGGGACCCAAGCATCGGCATGCTGCGATATGTTGGCATGGATCACGACGACAAGCGCTCAGAACTCGACATACCTCAAAGGTCCTGGACATTGAGCGACGTAGCAAACTCTAATACGTCAATCGAACTCAAAAACACCCATACTATGTGTGACATGGACCTACTTTTGTCCGTCGTTGCTGTGAATTTCTTTGATGCCAAGACGAGTACTCCCCGCTTACCGAAGGAGCAATATGAAAGTTATCGTCACGTGACCTCGTGATTACAATAGCGCGATTCGCGGTCGACTGGCGTCGGAAAGCTCCAGGCAAAATCACTCGCCATCGAAGCTGCAGAAACTGCATGTCGCGATGACATGAAGGAACATCAACGGACCGGCTGACTGACTATTGCTCAGCTGCGATCCAGCCATGGGTGTCACCGGACTGTGGTCTGTGGTCCAACCCTGCGCTCGACCGGTCAAACTCGAGACGCTGAATCGAAAGCGGCTTGCCGTTGACGCGTCGATTTGGATCTACCAGTTTCTCAAAGCCGTCCGAGACAAGGAAGGAAATGCGCTGCGAAATGCGCACGTGGTAGGATTCTTCCGACGCATCTGCAAACTCCTGTATTACGGCATCAAGCCGGTTTTCGTGTTCGACGGGGGCGCCCCGGTTCTGAAGCGGCAGACCATCGCGGCAAGAAGAAAAAGACGAGAAGGCCGAAGGGAGGATGCGGTCAGGACAGCGGGCAAACTGCTTGCGATCCAGATACAGCGTCTGGCGGAAGAGGAAAAGAAGAAACGAAAGGCTCCAGAACAACATGCGGAGCTCGAAGAGGAGATTTCCGAGAAGCCAAGTTACGTTGATGAAATCTTCATGACGGAGAAAGAGAAGCGGCAAAACCGCAAGTTTCGGAAGAAAGATGCATACCATCTGCCTGATCTGGATGTTTCACTGGATCAAATGGGCGCCCCAGATGATCCCAGGATCATGTCACAAGAGGAACTCGAAGAATATGCTCGGCAATTTTACTCGGGGGAAGATATTAGCGTCTACGACTTCTCGAAGATTGATTTTGACAGCCCATTCTTTCGCAGTCTTCCAGTCACTGACCAATATAACATCCTCCATGCTGCCAGAGTTCGCAGTCGTTTACGAATGGGATATTCGAAAGAACAGTTGGATGCCATGTTTCCTGACCGCATGGCATTTTCGAAGTTCCAGATCGAACGGGTTCGTGAGCGCAATGACCTCACTCAGCGACTCATGACCCTTAATGGTATGAATGGTGTCGATGGGCTCTCAGCTACTGGCCAACGGATAGCTGGAGAGCGAGGTAAAGAGTACGTTTTGGTGAAGGATCCCGATGTCGAAGGGGGTTGGGCGCTTGGCGTCGTCGGCAACAAAGCGGCGGGGCAGCGTGACCAACCTATAGATGTCGATGATTACGGCCAAAAAGATGCTGCTCATTGGAAAGATAGAGATTCGGAAGAGGAAGATGGGGATGGTTTCGAGGATGTCCCCATCGAAGGTCTCAATCGACTGCCCAAGATTCCCCATCATCAAACAGGAGAAGTTCAGGAGACGAAAATACGCCCAGCAGAGCCTGAAGAGGCCGAACATGACAGGTTCGCTGGCAAGGAGGGTGACGATGCCTTGTTCATCCAAGACACTCTTGCGCAAAACGCGGAAACAAACGACCTCTTCGAGGAAGCGGATGAGGAAGATGAGGATCTTCGTAGAGCAATTGCATTATCGCTGGAGAACCCATCCGACAGCGATGAGTCAACACACAAGCGAGAGCCTCAGGACGCGCCTCGAGTGGACAGTATGCAGCGAGAATTCACACCCGATTCCGAGGATGAAAACGATATAGATTTCAGCGCTGCCCTGAAGCAGTCAAAGCGAACCATGCCCGCGGAGAAGCCCGTCTCCATGGCACCGGATATCAAGCAATATGCATTCGAGGGGCCATTGCCTTTTGAGCCTCTGAAGGTCACCAGAGGAGGAAAGGCCGAGAATAAGGAGGTTAAGCCTATCGCGGAGACTGCTGGAGGCTTTGTGAGGGAGGATGACGCCAACGAAGCAAAGGAAACAGCAGAGAAGAAGGAGAAGAAGGCGGTTTCGATACCTCCGTGGTTTGCGGGTGAGCCTTCCACCAAGGCGAATTTCCTCGACGAAGAGGATGTGGAAGCACCCCTAAGACCGCGAGACAATACCTCAACTACGCACATATTTATGGGAGCTCGTAAATCTCCGGAGGTGATTGATGTGGATAAATTACCCGATACGAAAACTGTCATCGACCTGGACAAAGACGATGACAAGGTCGAGGTCGAAGATTCACCCTCACGGAGCCCACCTCCCATGAAGGATTCTGAAGCAATGCAGATGCAGTCGCGTTCTCCGACCCCGAAAGGAGCAGACGCAGTGGAAAATGAACGTGAATTGCTGAGAAATCAGGCTTCTGACGACGAAGAGCCGTACGACTGGGAGCCTAGTGATGACGAAGGGAAAACGGCCGCCCAGGCATCAGGGAAACAAGCAGTCGGCGTATCATCGCAAAAGTCAGTCGTCTCACCTGGCGCCGAAGATGTTGGAATTTCCAATGCAGCGGAAGCCCAACCCTCAAACGCCAATATTACCGCCAATGACGCGACCAACGCAACACTGTTTATCGAGGAAGATGACAATGCACCCGTTGACAACGATGTGGAATATTCTGACCCTGAGGACGAAGAACTCATGGCGCAGCTTGCTGCTGAAGCGGAAGAACACGCTCGATTTGCGTCTATGTTAAATAACAATGCCACGGCTGAAAATGCTGTGGACTTCGAGCAGGAACTGAAACAGCTTCGGAATCAACAACGGAGAGACCGCCGCGACGCCGACGAAGTGTCCCAGATCATGGTAACTGAATGTCAGCAATTGCTTCGTCTCTTTGGTGTACCGTACATCACAGCGCCAATGGAAGCCGAGGCGCAGTGTGCGAAACTTGTCTCCTTGGGTCTGGTCGATGGCATCATCACGGATGATAGCGACATCTTCCTGTTTGGAGGGACACGGGTCTACAAGAATATGTTTAACCAAGACAAATACGTGGAGTGTTTCTTGACTAGCGACATGGAGAAGGAATATGCTCTGGACCGCAAAAAGCTCATCCAATTCGCTCACCTGTTGGGCAGCGATTACACTGAGGGCATCCCCGGTGTTGGGCCTGTTACGGCTCTCGAGATTGTCACCGAATTCCGGGATCTCGTCGAATTCCGAGACTGGTGGACCCAGATCCAGATGGGAGTCGACATCCCGAACGACCCTCACTCTGCCTTCCGCAAGAAGTTCAAGAAGCGTGCATCCAAGCTATTCTTGCCACCCAACTTTCCCGATCCCCGGGTGGATGCTGCGTATCTCGAACCCGAAGTTGACTCGGATCCGTCCGAGTTTCAGTGGGGAGTGCCGGACCTGGATGGGTTGCGTTCGTTCCTGATGTCCACCATCGGATGGTCGCAAGAACGAACGGATCAAGTCTTACTACCGGTGATCCGCGACATGAACCAGCGGGAGCGCGAGGGCACGCAGTCCAATATCACACGCTTTATCAGCGGAGGGCAGGGTGCCGGCGCTTTCGCGCCCCGGGTGCGGTCTCAGGGCAAAAGTCGGATGGAGAAAGCATTCAGCCGCTTGCGTGCCGAGGCAGAGAGTCGCAAGCGAGGTGCAGATGACGAGCAGTCCAATGATGACCACAGTCAAGACTCGGCGGTCAGCAAGAAGCGTCGGAAAGGAAAGACCGCGGCGAAATAGCTTTTCGGTGGATGCTGTAGTATTCAATAACAGGGAGGCTTTTTTTTTTCTGCCGCCCTTGTCGAAGTGCATAGTAGATGGTATTTTGGCCTGACAACCATATGGAAACACCGGTTCTTTGCCAGTCTCAAGATGTTTTAGATTAATCTATGCGGTACCGTCCAGCGACGGATAGGGTGAGCCTTGGCTGGAACTAGAGGTCGTCAAAGACACCGTGGGATAACTGGCGGAGTATGGTTGGGCTCTTCCGCGTGATGTTGAGCTCCCAGGACATACATATCTTCACCCTAAAATGGTCTTACAGTATCTCCAATACCCTGACTATTCTCCGTATGTACAGCACTACTTGCAGCAACGAGTGACAATAAGAGAATTAGATTCAGATTGTCCTGTGAACAGATTGTACCTCTCAACCGAATTATCTTGATTAACTACATTGTCACAACCTGGTTAACTGTCCCCATCACCCAAGTCATGTCACCGATTGCCTACTTCTGGTCAGCATGCGTGCAAAGTGCATGACTTTTTGTTTTTTTCCGGAATGGGGGCAAAAGCATACAATTTATCCGCACAGGGTCAGGGCCAGATCAATGTCAGAGCTGCAAGTCTTGACATTGCTGCCCGGCGGCGAAACACCATCGGGCCAATGGATCACACCGCACTCCTCCTTGGAAGGAGAGAGGGTCACCGGGCTCCCGGCGAAAGCATCGCCAAAGACGGTGGACAGATCGTACCACAAGGTGGGATCTTCGAGAGTGTAGGCGAAGATGAGCTGAGGGCTGCCGTCGAAGAGACCGTCGGGCCCGCGGGTGATCTTGATTGCAACACCGCCCGAGGAGGGATCACGGTGAATCTCTTCCGACCACTCTTCGCCGGGCTTGACTTCGTGGCGCTCTCCGATCGAGCCGCCGACGGACCACAGATACACAGACTCCTCGCAGCTGTTGTGGACAATGGCATCACCGGCGGCGGCAAGGCCGACAAGGCCGGCGGCAGCAGCAACAAGGGAAGTCAGACGCATGATGGACGGGGAAATGTTTCTCAGTCTTTGGACGATGAAAGCTGACAATTGATAATGATGGCTTGATAAAAGTCCAACTTCCCGGCTCCTTGCGTCACTTTATGTATACCCGGCATCCACGGCTCTGTCGACGAACCCGGTGAACATCGGTTCATCATCGAGCCCACACGGTCCACGCTGAACTGAGACATGTTGTAGCCTATTGGGCGCGAATTCAACCAGGACGTCGCTTTCGATATCGTCGATGATTGATGCCAACCAAACAGAGCATCGAGTCAACCTGGAGACACCGCATTTCTGGAGACCTTGTGAACTTAGCTAAGACGAACGCGCACCTTGGATAGGGCACTAACAAGGCCGCCAGTATCCATGGAACTAACCCGTCCTGTCTTAGTGACGACGAGGATCGCCATCACCGACGATGTCATGCCAAGACAGAGTGAGACCTCCCCAGTCGCAAACGCGGATAATGCGGGGAGCGGAGAGTTCGGTCATGAATTGGCTCGCGATTTCGGGCGACGGACCGAGACAAACAGAGTACATCATCTTGCGACTAACCTAACTTGATGATAGTACTTGTTCTTTATGCTGGGAATACGAGGGTTGTATCCCATTCTTTTTCCCATGCCATATATGGTACGAGTAAGTGCTGTTGTCTGAATGGAGGGCGCGACGAGCCTGGTAATTGTGGATGGTTTTTGGGATCATCTTGGCTGGTCCATCGGAAAACCCAGTACAAGGCGTCCTCCATAGGCAATCTCGGAGCAGTATACGAGTACTTGGCTCCTTGCACACTCGGCTGCTGTGTCCATTGAAACAAAGAGTTGAGGACTTTGCTGATGGTACCAAATCACTGAAGCCACAAGACTTAGTCATTGATCCATCGACCATATTGATCCACTAAGATAGTACTCACTTTTGCCGCGTTTCTCGTATTCAATCCCCAGAGCTGCGAGCGAGCTGTCCAAGGTAAACACGCTTCGAGAGCTGTGGGGGAAGTTTGAGTGGAATTGAGATTACATAACCGACCCAAGACTCCCAAAAGACCAAAATAGAAATGCCATGCTTTCTGTGACCCATGGTAGTTAGGTTATATCTCGTTTGGCCAATCACAGCTAGGTATCTTCTTCCACTCGCAGGTACCACATCGGGAAGGAACCTTGGCGATCTCTTGTTCCTTGGGGGGTAACCGACGAACCGACGACACATCACTCTGACGTTGAAGATGAATAACTGAATACATACTACTAATGTCCATGGAGAATGACTCGTACTGGTACGAGGAGTTGGAGGCAAGTTTTACACATGCAGGCCACAAGTACGAGGACGTTAGTACTAACTAGTAGTACGGTAGAGGTTTCTCTCGTCAATTATCGAATTTCTGCTTTGGCTAGAATACACATAGAATAGTATAACTAGTAGTAAAGATGAAAAGGACTCGGGATTGCATGCACGGAAACTGAATCTTCAGTCTTCAACAAGTAATAAACTTGAAGGTTGAACATGTGGATTGACTTGACAGGTTGGCGCTGTGATCATTGTGTATATTCTGCACTTTACTGTAGCTGTATCCCGTCTTGGACTCCAATCACACGATTGATAAGGGTGCAATGCATAGACTGGAACACGACACCAATCACCAGGCAGAACGAGTGACTGCCAGTCTGCGGCATTTGGAAAAGCAAGAAACAACGCCAATCACAAATACAGTGCAAATCGTCAACTCTTGGAGCATGGTCATCAGAGTTTGTATCAACCTCGACCAGAAAGTATGTAGGATGAGAGATCTGTCCAGTGGTGAAGAAATGCCCTATGTCAAGAATGTTTCCTCGGTCACTCTCGGCGGTGATTCATTTGAATAAATCGACGAAGATTATGATTTCCTCTTTTTCAGCTGGGTATGGAAGAACAAGCAAGTTGCAGTGTCCCAGATTAGGTTCCCGCATTAACGATGCCAGCTTCCAGCAATGGGTTGTCACCTTTGCCACTGTCAAGCTTGACTCTGCGGTATGCGAGAGCAGTTCGATATCATGTCTGTCCTGCTCGAGTTCTTCATGGGGCTTCATCATTAGAAAGATATTTAGCCCGCAGAACAAAACCCATTTCTTCGCATTGACAAGGAACCTCGTAATACAGACTCGGCTTGAACCATTCGTGGAGACTATGTATGTATTCATGACCGGTGAACAACTTGAACTTAGCTGGCTCCATTGATACATTCCGACTCGATGAATCACGCCCGCAGCTCAAGCTCTCGCTGTTTTCTCAATCTCATGCAAGGTACATAGAGTACAGGTTTGGAGATCAAGTACTCGTACTACATGGCACGGAGTAGTCGTAGTACGAAGCCATCATCGATTTGAGGAAATGTGCAGTAACAGTACGGAGAGAACTACCTGATGCCTAGTCGAGGTAGCAGACTAGCAGTATCCTCAAATGCCGGCTCGGATCTCGGAAGTAGGACTCGTCGTCGTCGTCGATGACATGTCCGATACGTCAGGAGTGGAGGACTGGAACGCTGGGAGCCGAATACGGACGAGAGTAACCTCTCACTTCGACAGCCAATCAGAGGTCACTTGGTGAAAACGGGGCACGTGACTTGGACGAGTAATTTGAAATGATTCCGCGCGTGATGATCACAAAAGATCTGAGGTCATGTGAAGATTTCCTGGACTGGACTGGAAAGATGCGTTGAGGTTATGACTATGACGTCAGCGCGCTCCACGAGGGTCGGGCACTGTGCTACTGGATGTACTGAGATTGATGGCAGAGTCATCGGCTTCTGTACGTCTAATCGTCTGGGAGACGTGATCAATCTAGGACAGCAGTTGACGAGATGAGCTGTGGCTGGGAATTGATACTACAATTACTACTACCTACTACCTAGTTATTAGTTATTCCAACGTGGCTGGCAAGGGACCAGCCGCCTGCTCATTGGCCACACCAGTCAGTCATCGCCGACGTCACCACCATTTTCCAACCACGATTGATTTCCCGACATCATCGAGTGCAAGGCCTCCGGTTCTGTGAAGAAGAACCGCGGGCTATAACGCCTTCACATCTACACAGGGACCGTCCTGTCCGAGGGGTAACCGACTGCGGCAATCAGAGCCTTCGCATCGAACTCCTCTTCCCATGGTTCTCTCCTTCGCCAACCCCGCTCCCACTCAATCGCACAGAACAGCTTGGAATCATCTTCACGTCACCACTTGAGCTTCGTCCGCCCCGTTAAGTCGCCCGGCTTTCCGGTCCGCCCTTCCCTCGCGCCTCTCTCTCCGATCGCACGTTTTACTCCTGCCCTGTGAAGAACCACCATGCATCGCACCTACTCTATGCGCCAGTCGCGCGCACCCACAGCCTCGCAACTCGAAAACCCTCCGCCACCGCCTTCCACCACAAAGACCGGCCGTATCTTTGGGCGAAGCAACTTTGGTGAGTCGCTCCCACCTTTGCTTCTTCTTGCATCGAGCCGAGCCTTCAATCGCGGCTCGACGACACTCATTGTTAGCGGTAACCTATATCCTCGACCAGTTTGCTGACTGCGATGGCTCGCCTAGGCCATGCGTTTCGTAAACAAACAGCCGGGGCCTTTGGACCCGACCTCGCCAAGAAACTGTCCCAGCTGGTGAAGATGGAGAAGAATGTCATGCGCAGCATGGAGCTGGTGGGACGCGAGCGCATGGAAGTTGCAGTATGTTGATTGAACTTGCCTTGTATCATGCCCCGCTGGACCTAATCCGTTCTCTCTTGTCTAGCAACAATTGTCGCTCTGGGGCGAAGGCTGTGACGACGATGTCTCGGATGTGACGGACAAGCTGGGTGTGCTGATCTACGAGATTGGCGAACTCGAAGACCAGTTCGTGGATCGCTATGATCAGTACCGGCTCACAATCAAGAGCATCCGCAATATTGAAGCTTCTGTGCAGCCCAGCCGGGATCGTAAGTTCACAGGGCCCGACCTGCTTCGAATCTCCTTTGGGCTAACAGAAACAGGCAAGCAGAAGATCACCGACGAGATCGCCAAGTTGAAGTACAAGGATCCCAACTCACCGCGCATCACAGTCCTGGAGCAAGAATTGGTTCGTGCCGAGGCTGAGTCGCTGGTTGCTGAGGCTCAGCTGTCCAACATCACTCGCGAAAAGGTCAAGGCGGCCTTCAACTATCAATTCGATGCGCTCCGTGAGCATTGTGAGAAGATTGCTATCATCGCTGGATATGGCAAACATCTGCTCGATCTCATCGATGACACTCCAGTGACCCCCGGCGAAACGCGGCAGCCATATGATGGCTATGAGGCGAGCAAGGCGATCATTCAAGATTGTGAGGACGCTCTGACCAACTGGGTGACGTCACGAGCCGCAGTCCGCTCGAACCTCTCCACTCGATCGCGCACTCTGTCTCAGCGTCGCCGGAACAATCTGGCCAAGAGCCGAGAGGACGGAGTTGATTTCTCCGGACAGGACCGATCGCTGAAGGACCGGGATTCCTGGGTTCCCGCGGACCAGCACGCTAGTTACCATACGGAAGTCGACGGTGAGGAGGGGGCCGAAGATGAAGACGTGGGTAGCATTGTCCACAGCGGTGCCAATGGGGAGCAGCGAGGCCGAGGCACGGAACGAGAGCCCGTAGCCGCATGAGATTCACTAGAGCCACGCAGCAGCAAAGCCAATGTTTAGCCAAGCTGAACAAACTAACCGGCACCCAAGCGACCCACATGTCTATATGCAACGACTGCGAAATGAAAGATTATCACGAATACAAGACGAAGGCGTTGCTGGTGACGGTGTGGATTGGGAATTGGTTGGATTGATTCTTTGTCTTTTCGAGCTGTAGTGAATAGCAACTAATACTTAACCTAATGCCAGAGGTACGCGGTTTACCTCTGATTTTGATTTTTCGAGTTGAATGGAAGCGTCTAATGAATTGACCGATAAAAACCACTTCTTCTTCTTCTTCGAATCTAGTGAGATCAATATCTACAACTTCTCGGGAAATGAAGAATAGTACTACTCATTTAGAATCGGCTTCTACACCCCTTGCATGAGCAACCGACGAGAAACAACAAACCGAAACAGAACGTGATACGGTCATACAGAAAAAGATCGATCGTACCGGCAAGAAAATTCAAATCGATTCTTCAACCCCCCTCCCCAGATCATGTATGAAGAAGAAGAAGAAGAAGAAACGCCGTTTTCACCTGCCCCAAATAGATAGTGTCATTGTCATGAGTGGGATGAAAATAAAGACCCGGAAACCCGGACAGAGAAAAAAAAAAAAGTTTGGAAAGAGCAGGTCACGCACTCTCAATCGTCCGTCCCAACGCCCACATCTCGCTTTTGTCGGGTACTCGATTCGCTCTGCGCTCCTTGATCTGCACTGTTTTGCCGTTGCTGTTGCTGTTGCAGTTTCAAAATACGGGAGGCGACATTCTCGTTCTTCTCCGTGAGGAGGTTCTTGAGCCACCGGTTCTCCATTTCCAGCTGGGAGACGCGCGCCTCGAGCGTGGCGTTCATCTCGGTGGTTTCCCGCACGGTGCGCTCGAGTTGCTGCTCGCGCTGTTTCTTCTTGGCGCGGAAGCGTGCGCTGGCGGCGGTGTTGCGCCGGCGTTTATCCTCCTCGGCGGCGAGGCGGGCCTGTTCCTCTGCGCTGAGGGCCCGGGCGATCTGTTGCCCGGAAGGGGCCGTGCTGTATTTTGTGCTGCCGACTCGTCCGTTGGGCGGGGAGATTGACGAGGAGATCTCTGACGAGGGGGTGTAGTGGCCCGGTCTATGGTGGTTGGCTTCGTCGACGGGATATGAAACGGGCGGGTAGACTGGGGGATTGGAGTAGGGCAGCATTGGCTGGTGGTGGTCGGTGGCGAGAGGATAGTTGGTCTGTGGCTTTTCATTCCCTGGACGATGTGAGTCCCTGAACATGGTTGAAGATGCTGCGACGCCAACAATGACAATTAGAAAGGACTCAACACAGCGGTGATTGAATTGATGTCGAAAGCAAGGCGCGAAAACAAGGGAATATGCATCATCTCAGGAGGGACATAGGGGTACAGGTCAAGGAAATGTTCCACAAAGGTCTCCCCCCTGTGTCTCCTCAACCACCGTCGATGATGTGCTGGAACACGACGGCATCGGCATCCCAACTGCAACATGGGTCTGGTGACAAATGAAACGTGCCCAATTCATTCGACCTATCGCCATGCATTGAAGTTCAACCAATCTCTTCTTGCGATTAAAAAAGGATGGCTATCGAGGAACCAGGGTCTACATCCATGCGGCGAATAAATCTACCTCCCAACTGCCATCTCAAAGAGAATATGAGAGAGAAAAAGACTCGCTTACCGTGATGATATGTTGGTGGATAGTTCCTCAAGGAAGGATCAACCGGAACACGGTCCTCTTCCATGCTATCGTAGGAACTGACGGACACTCCGCCCAACCCTTCCGTTCGATCGTAGTCTATCGCAGGCGCAGTATTCATTGAATACCGCCGCGTATGTGATCCAGCATCCATGGGGTAATGTTGTTGTCGGCCCTCAGCCGACGGATGATGCTGCTGCGAGAGCGGCGGTAGCTGCGCCGGTGCCTGGCGATTGAAGGGACGAAGCCCAGCCGAGTTGACTGCGGCCTGAAATGGCTGTCGCGACTGTTCATCAGCCATGATGACGGGGAATTGGGGCTTTATCCCAGCCCTTTGCTGCCGAACGCAGCAAACAATCCATCATATCCAGGCCACTCTTGAACCCGTGTGCCGTGTTTCGTGCGTACCGAGGGCATATCCCAGTTTTGGTGCACCTGTTGCTTTAGGGCCCTCGAAGTTGTTCATCCTGAGCTATCTCGAGCCATCTCAATGGCTGCTCGAGCGGGTTAGCTCGATGGTTGCATAAGATGGGGAAATGTCGTGATCGCATGGCTGAGATCAGCCAATCAGGGACGAGCTTTTGGGGGAATCGCGAACGCTCACGTAAGCAACTGTAATCGGAGCGTAACGTTAAAGCGGTCAAACGACATATTGTACTGGAACCTAAAGCGAAACGATCCAATTTGCAATATTGCATCTCTCGCGGCCCAATTCTTTCTCTGACCTTCTGCATGTCGCGGAGACCCTCATACCGCTCATACAGCGCCTGCGCAGCCGGAAGTGACTGTATACACACAGCACTGAACGCCGCGGGGAACGGGGAGGCCATTGGTAAAGCTTGGGCATGATCCGCGATGAATTCCCGCCAGTTGTCGTCTTGGAGCATAGAACCGCGTTCCTGCTCGATGGAGATCCTGCAAGATGCGACACGCTGCTCGACCTGACTGGCTGGTACAATGTGGCCGCCATGATCCCTGCGTACTGGGGTTGTGGATTTCTGCCGACAAACGCAATAGACTGTGAAAAGCGTCGACTTTTTTTTTTTTCGCAGGGATTGCCAACAACGTCTGTTTTGACGGGGATGGGCGTCTTGCCCTTGACTCGCATTTCCGTCATCCAGTGGTACGCTTTAAAGGCATGACAAGCGCTGTTGTGTAGACTATTCGCTGGAGAATGCTCCAGTGTCTGACAAAACTTGACCCTGATTATGCCCTGGTACAGTATATGAAGGGGCATGCATTCAATTTTCTGGTCGAGAAGTAACCTGGCCATGAGGGCCAGGCGCTATCGCGGCAATGTGCTGAAGAATCTGAACTGGAGAACGAAGCCGGGCGAAAGGTCCGTGATTTCGAACACGCCCTTCGTTACTTGAGCTTCTCCGTCGCACCATCAAGCCACGATATAGTACCGCCGGCAATTCCCCCGTGAAGGAATGGGAACATCCTCTGGTGTGCAGCATAACGAGCGGCGTCGCTTCTGGAGCGAGGACAGGAATCATCAGACTCTCAGGCTTCATTCAACCAGCGTTTCAGAAGACATCCAGCAATCCCAGACTGCCACTTTGAGCCACGATAGGTGGCTTGATATAAGCTCGGGCTGACAGTCCAGGTTCATCGACTCCAGCATTCCCGGTTCCAAAAGGACAGCAAGCCCTAATTCATACTAGGTCAGTGAGAGTTGCGCCGAATTTTTTGTGTCGATTCGATCGGTCCTCAACCTTCAACCAGAAATCGTCATACAGTACTGTACTCATACTACTCACCAGGCCTTGGCTGCGTCGGGAGCTAAGTCGCAGCATGCTAAGAGCTCTGTACGTACTTGTACGCTCTTCGAAAAGCATCCGAATCGTCCTTACTCTCCTCGCGGGTTCATGGCATTTGCCAGCCGCGCGTTTGGTCGTTTCCTTATGTCACGTGCATGCCACGTGATTATGCCAAGAATGTGTTAGGTGTCGAGTCAGCCAATCATGGCTAGTCTCGGTACTTCCTTAAGCAAGTGTGGGGAACAATCTAGGAACCGTTCCTGTACCACCAATGATCTGCGCACATGGCTCTTCTATCAAGTCAACACGCGATGTGACCATTGCCAGTTCCTCCGCATATATTTAACCCGTGGGATCAAGCTCTTAAAAAACATGGTGAGCACCGAGGCAATTGTCTTCTTGCAGGAAGAATGTTTTCCTCAGCCATTGTGATCGCAGCCCTCCTGGGCAGTCCAGTGGCTGCCTCTCTCTATGGCCAGAGCAACCTCAATCATTCCTGCGTTCTAGGTCCGTACTATACTTCACAGATACTATGCTTTTGCCCAAATCCATTCACGGCTGACGGTGAACCCCCCAGATGAACCTGTATGGTCCTGCTCGAAGAGAGCAACCCCAAACAAGGTCGATACCTGCTGTTCGGAGACGTTTGGCGGGCTGGTTCTCATCACGCAGTTCTGGGACACCCACACGGGTCTGGAGGACCAGGGCCAGTTGCTGCCGAAGAACAGCTGGACGGTGCATGGCTTATGGCCGGATTTTTGCAATGGGTCGTACACGCAGTACTGTGATCTGAACCGCCAGTATGATCCGGTTCCGTGGCCGAATACTACGACGGGGAAACCTGATGGTTTGTTTCATTTGCTACCCATGATTGTTTTGGCTGCGTCAAAGAGCAAGGTTGGTTAGGGCTGATGTATGAGATCGTAGGCACCCCCGTTCCGCCATACACCGGCCCGTCCATTGACAAGCTGATCGAACCGTTTGGCGCCCACGACCTCCTTGATTGGATGAACAAGTAAGTTTTTCAGCACCGTCAAAAAAAAAAAAAATCAATTAACCAGACGCAGATACTGGGTCAACCTCAACGCTCCCAACCACGAACTTTGGGCCCATGAGTTCTCCAAGCACGCCACCTGCTTCTCCACCTTCGATCTCCCCTGCTACGGCCCCCAGCGGGTGGAATACGAAGACGTCCTCGACTACTTCACCACGACCGTGGCCTACTTCCGCCGCTATCCGACCTACGACTGGCTGGCGCGGGCTGGGATCCGGCCCTCGAACTCGACCCGCTACTCGCTTAAGCACATCCAGCGCGCGCTGCGGCGCCAGTCCGGCGCCACGCCTTACCTTGGGTGTTCGGGGCCGCGGTTCAACGAGACGGAGGCCGGAAAGGGCTCCAAGGATGATGGGTTTACCGTGCTGACCGAGGCGTGGTATTATATGCATGTACTGGGGCGACCGCAGGACTTGCATAGTCGGCCGGTTCACCCCTCGGGGAGCGCGACGAACTGCGCAACGTCCAAGAATGCGATTTTGTATCCTGAACGGAGTGCGGGGTCGGAGAGGGCGTATAGCAGAAAGAGCGTATAGTTAGAGAGCATGTGAAATAAATATCAAGCAGGCTCGATTACTTTGTGTGTATACACAATTGCACTGAAGATGCAGGACTGAATTCATGGAACAGATGTCCACCCTAACGCCCATCCCCAAACCCTGTAACTGCAGAAAATCAATCCACGACGCCATCCGTAACAATCGCCCCCGCAAGAAGCATCATGCCAAAGAGTTTCAAGATACAAAGATGCTCTCAGTCAGCCCCCGAACAGAACGGCTCCAGATCCCCTGTCCAAAACCAGCAGGAACACGGAACAATTCACCAGTCCTTCTCTGCTTCTTCCCCGTAGAGTTCGCACCCAGTCCCCGAAGGATCATGTCCCGCATCTGAGCCTCCGTCAAGCCCTTCGTGCGGGAAACGTCGTTGCCGAAGCCATAGACTTTGGTGCAGGTCACGTCCGCTTCCAGCTCCAGATTTTCCAATCCCGTACCTAAGGTGCCGGTCCGAGGCGTCACCTGAAAGTCCACGTCGATGCGAGCTATTTGCGATTCTCCCGATTGGATCGGCCCAATGAGCATGCATCTTGCACGTAGACATGCCCCGGCATCGGGACCGTCCGTGAGATTGCACCGCGTGACGCCGCTAAAGTCCAGGGCACGGATCTCCTCTTCCAAGCGGTGGGCTAGGTCCCAGCCTGCGGACACGAAGCGCAAAACTTGCTTGAGTGACACGGAAGATGGCTGAATCGTCGCAATGCCCTTGCGGAGATGGGACAGGATGAGCGATTTCGCAAGCGTGGGCGAGGATGGTGCGGATGACGAGCCTCGATTCCGTGGCGAGTATGTGAGTTCAAACGGAGTGACATTGTCAACGGACATGGAAATCCTGAACAGCTTTGGATAGATCCGCGACTGCAACTCGTCCTTATACAGCAGGGTCAGAACGGGTCCAGCGGGAGACTCCGGTGACGAGTTCTGGGCCGAGATGATCGACCATCCCGTCTGCTGCTCGAGCTTGCACACAGAATCTAATAAAAAAATCGAGGTTAGCAGTCGTTGGCTAGTGAAACGGGGCACCACCAACTTACCTTTCAGCGCCTTAACTTCTTTTAAGCTCCATCCTCGGCACTCTTCCTGAATGCGCTCCGCCTCGCTGATTTGGTTCATAAGCTCGGCCTTTCGTTTCGCTCCAGCTTCAAGCGTGTCAACTTTCTCTTGATACTCCTGTTGCATCGCCTGAAGTTGCTGCTTCTTCGCGGCGATCTCCGCGTCAACCGCAGCAAGTCGTCCGCGGGCCTGGCGCAGTTCTTCCTGATCGCAATTCTCGAATTCGTCGACTACCTCCTGCAACTTCTTTGCTTCTGACTCCAGCGCGGCATGCTTCTCCACAAGGCCGGGAACAACGGCATCGAGTAACTTTTCCTGCTTGCTGAGAGCCGCGTCATCGGCTTTGACCTCCTCGGCGTGACGGTCCAGTCCCTCTTTGAGTCCGTCAAGAAGCTTCATGCGCCACTCATACCACATGGCCTTGCTGAGAAGTCTGGCGTGCGTCTTAACGTTGCGGAACTGATTGTCCATCAACACTCGAATATCAGGTCGCGCAGTCACATATTCACGGAACAACGGCGGGTTATCGTTGTAGGTCTCGGTTTCAATCGAACGAATAATTTGCCTTCCTTCTGAGATATAAGACTTCAGCTCACGGCAAGACTGGAATATCACGACAGTTAGCAACAATTCATGTTCAAGGTAGTTTCAACACTCACATGTTGATACAACTCAAACACTGGCACTGTGCAAAGCCCAGCCGCAACACAGTCTTCTAGGCTGATCTCCCCACTAGAAGTCTGGCTGGACCGTTTCGAGTTCTGGTCAGCCCCCGGCGCAGTCGTGTGACGCCGCTTGGTTGTGTCGAGTTCCATGAAGTGAATGTTTGTCATATTCAAGAAATCCTGCAAAGTGATCGGCTCCCAGTCGGATTCTCCCTCTTCCATCTCTTCATCCCGTGGCGCCTCCGCAGGAGTACCGCTCGGAGGCTCAATACTCTTCGACGGACTCGTCTGCTGGGCAACCAGATTCCGCCGCGGGCTTAAGCTACCCATCTTTCCTGGGGATAGATCAGGCTTGCTGACGGCATTTCTTCGCCCCACCGTCTCATCCACCGACGGCGGTGCAGGAAGCTTGACGTTCTTCACAGGACTCGCAGGACGACCTCGCAAACGTTTAGGCTCGTCGTCATCATCATCGGACTGGTCAAGCTCAACAGGTCGCTTTCCCAGTATGCCCTTGGCTGTCCCGACATGTAGGCTTTTTCTGTTGCCCACTTTTTTCTTCTTGGGAGTCAAACTCGATATCAATTCCCTTAGGTTGGAAGTAGTATCTTGATCATTGTTTCCGGAAACGACATGCCTGCCTTGACGGTTCTCTTCTTCCTGACGTTCCCGGTCAACCTCCTCCTGAAGTTTCAGGGGATCATCGAAACGTAATTGCCTTAGAGGCTGTTCCTGGGGAACAAATTCATTTGCATCTTCCCCAATTGAACGGCGACGATCCAAGATGGCGGCGACCTTCGGCGAACCGAGGCCTTCCTTGTCAACTCCAAGGCCCGAGGGCCGGCGTGCTCTCGGAAAGAACACGGTTGGTGTCAATTGACCAGTCTGTGCGTCGGTTTCGAAGAGACTCCGGCGTCGTGGCGTCTGGTCCTTGTTCGGCGAGGCTTGACTCTTCTGCCGTATTGACCTTGGCGACGCGCTCTTTAGGGCAGCGTTGTTTGACGGGGGCGTCTTGCTAGGTGTGGCAGGGCGAGAGCGCCGAGGGGTCACTTGCTTTGACGGAGTCACAGGTTTCTCCTGGGTAGTCCGTCGCGAGGGCGTGAGTCGGACTGCCGGTGATTGCACACCGGAGATTCTCTCTGGTCGTTGCGTCCTAACTTCAGCCAAGCTTGGACTGCCAGTTTCAGAGGCTACTGCCGCCGTACGAGGCGATGTAGTCGGTCGAGACGGCGACGGCGATACATTCTCTCGGAATGGAGAGCTCATCGACTGAGCCGCATCGGAGCCAGGATCTTCCAGCTGCGTCCCTCGCTTGTTGCTGGTAGGTGGCAGAATTCTGCCCATCGCGGTCGTGAAATCCATGCCCGCGGTATGCTCATCCTGCGACTCTTCCGTTCTCTCTGCGATCGGGGACAGGATGCCGCCAACAGCTCCGGTAATTTCCATATCCATTACATCCCCATCATCATCATCGGTGGCCCACTCGGAGAAATTGCGGCCCTTTTGCTGCTTATCGCCATCCTTCCCATTGTTGGCGTCGTTGGATGGAGCAGCTGAGGGATGGTTGCTGAGGACACCGCGGCCGACAACGGAGGTAAATTCCATAGTCATCTCCTCGTTCTCATTGACCTCGCTCGTACCAGCGTCAGATTTGGCGGGTGAGCCTACTGCGGCAATGCCCCCAACGACATTGGTCAGTTCCATAGTTTTCTCGTCGTAAACTGACTGTTCTGAAGTGGACTTGCGACGATCCGTCGCAGCATTTGCCCGGTTGGCCAGAATGCGACCAACGGCATTGGTGATGTCCATACTGAGTTCCTCGTCCTCATTGAATTCGTCGTCTTCATGATCACTCCTTCCCGAAATCGAGTTTCTCTTGCTTGGGGACTGAACCGGGTTGATGTTCTCTTGGTCATGCAGAGCGCTTATGTCCTCCATGTCGAAACTAATTCTTTGGCCTTTGGTGATCCAAGGTTTGAAGGCCCCAGTGATCTCTTGATCCGCGATCTCCATGGGCGCCTCCCCGTTTTCATCGAAATCAATGCCCCGCGTCCCTGCATGACGAGCCGCTTGCTCCAGCGCCCTATTGAGACGAGTACTAGAATCTGTACTGTTACCGTCCGAGGCATTCGACCCGGTTGTCCGTGCCGTGACATCGTCGAGGCTCATAGCAGTGCTTTCCCCGTCAAGATCGGTATCCATATCAGATCCTGCGTCATTGCCTGATTCCCGAGCAGGGCTCTGTGTCTCACTATCATCTACTGAGCTTCCGCTGAAAGGACTCGACGACATGTCTTGGGCGCCGTAGCGCACAGGAGAAAATGCAGTGTCCGAATCCTCTTCTGACCCAGCAGACGAGGGAGAATCTCGCACACCACGCGTGGAACCTGTTAAAGATGCACGCCTTGTCGAATTTGACACCGACGACGAAGTGGAATCTTCGTTCAGTTCAACCACATTCCAAGTATGCAGGGTTGCTTCCGGCGCAAATGAAACGCGTCGGTTAGCCATGGACTTGCGGCGCGCTTCCCTTTGTTCTAGGATAGCCTGCCTTTCGCGCTCCCTGCGCTCGCGCTCTTCACGTTCTTTGGCATCGCGAAGAGGAGAGACCGCGTTGAAATTGTCGAAGGGGTTGTCCAAGCGATCGGTACCCGTCACCGGAGGTTTCGACGGCGACGAGAAATCAATCAACGTTCCTTCTCCGGCCTGTCCATGTGCGCCATTTCCCGTTGTTCCTCGAGACGGGCTCCGATTCGCATTGCGCCTGCGCGCCTCATCGTAGGTCGGGATTTGTCTTGGTGGCGAGAGCGGAATACTGGGCTTCAGAATGGACTTGAGCGGAACAGCGGCGGTTGACTAATTTGTCCCTGTAAGTATGCAATGCGACCTCCCAAAGCGGATTGCAACGTACCTTGCGCCTATTGCCATTCGAGTTTTGCAGCGCATCTAAACCGCCGGGGCCGAGACTCTTGCTGCGAGACTTCTTCTCCTTGGTCCCGGATTTGCCCACACCCGGAGCCCCCGGGATTGAACTACCCTCTGTTGCCGAGTCCTCTTTGTCCGCTGCCGCACCAGCTTTGGGCACATGGGCAATCGAGCGTCGAGAGCGCACTCTTGCGGGATCCCGCGAGGCCATTGCGACCGGTCGTTACGCGGCGAAGACGTAGCGCCGCGGTAAGTAATCGTTGAGTTGAATATTCATTCAAAGAAGAGCCAGTGTAATAGATTTGAAGATACTGTGCAAGAAAACAAAATTCTTTCGCGTCATGGCATGGATTGAGGAGCTCGATGTCATACTTGGCGCGTCTCTCGACCCGCAAGATGTAAACAAAGCGGACTAGCCCTAGCCGAGTCGCGCTAATCCCAATAAGGACTAGCGTGTCCATCGCACAACTTCCCACAACTGAATATCCAAGCCTGCAGTCTCCGCAACAATTTCTTTTCCCGCCGTGAGTCCCGACGTCGTCGACCTTCGAATTCGACAGCTGCCTCACTCTTAGCTCGACCCCGTTCTCGCAGTTGTCGGCACCGAGATTTGGCAGCCATGGCGACCGAGTTGACCGTCCAGTCGGAACGTGCGTTCCAGAAGCAGCCTCACATCTTCCTGAACTCGAAGGTCAAGACCAAGAGCCGCAAGGCGGGCAAGGGCCGACGATGGTACAAGGATGTCGGTCTGGGTTTCCGGACTCCCAAGACTGCCATTGAGGGGAGCTACATTGGTATGGATGGCCCAGATTTGAGCTTTGTGTCCGGGGTTGGATGCGCCGCAGTGACTTGGGATCGCGAGCCGTGTCAGAGACGACTTGTCGGAGAGCGCAGTTTGAGCCGGAAGTGAGACGTCTTGAGCTTTTCTCGATTCCCTCGAAATGACTCTCATGATAATCTCGGGAGTGAATCGTTGGGCTACACGGTTCCGGTCTCAGATCACCTGCTACGTCCCAATTCTCCCGAGACAGTGATAAAATCCGATGCTAATTCAACCTAGACAAGAAGTGCCCCTTCACTGGTATGGTTTCGATCCGCGGTCGTATCTTGACCGGCAAGGTTGTGTCCACCAAGATGCACCGTACGATCATTGTCCGCCGTGACTACCTCCACTACGTCCCCAAGTACGACCGATATGAGAAGCGACACAAGAACCTGGCTGCGCACGTCTCGCCGGCCTTCCGTGTCGAGGAAGGTGACATGGTTGTCGTTGGCCAGTGCCGCCCTCTCAGCAAGACCGTACGTGATATCTAGGCCATGTCCTCGATACGGGCGTTTACTGATATGTCGATAAATAGGTCCGCTTCAACGTCCTGCGTGTCCTGCCGCGCACAGGCAAGGCTGTCAAGGCCTTCAACAAGTTCTAGACGTCTCTTGGGTGAAAGGCGGGAAGGCGGATCTGGGATCTTATGGGACTCTAGAAATGGAATTTTTCATGGCAAAAGCTCAGTTTTCATGAATGCAACTATTTACTGTAGTTTTGCCTTCCGAAAAGCATTAGGATTCCCCTGAGAAAGACAGGCTCTACTCTCTCCAGTACATTCTGTAGACTGTACTCAGACTCAGTTCGATACAGGAGGCGTCATGTTTTCAAGGATATCCTCGCAGGGTTTGAATCTCATCGAGACTGTAGAGTCGAGGATCGATGCCTAACATTGAACTGGTTTGAAGTGCTTTGAATGGGATCACCAGGCACCGCTTGGCTCGTCGCTCGTAGAATTCGATTCTTTCGACTACCAGTAAGAACAGCGATAGATAATGTGCTGAGATCAAGCTTCTACATAGCTGTCGTTGTTGACAGCACGTGTGAGCCGCCACGTTGATATGCTGGACGCTACCTAAGATTGAACACAGGCCACTAAGAGCGAATCAGACTCCAACTCCATACGTAAAGTCGATCAGATCACCAACTCTCGACTCATTTTCGTCTTCTCCCCGCAAGGGAGTCCTTGTGGTCTTTATAGTCAATCTGGAGTACCTGTCGGTTTCTATTCCGCGATCTACGCCCTCTCCCTTCGAAACCCGCCGCCACACTCCAATTTTCAATGGCGCCCGAGTACTGACCATGACCGCCGCTGGCCCAACTCAGTAATACTCCGTCCGCGAATACCCCTCCCAGCGACAAAAAATCAATTGTGCGATGGGCGCTCGATGCCCCTGTCGCCCGCTTTCTGGTCACAACCGTAGCGATTCGTCGAACCTCCGCTGGCCGTGAGCGTGCACAATGACCAACTTTGAGAAGTCGGTAAAGGGGGCGACCAAGGTTAAAGTGAGTGTGCTTCGAATTCCCGCTTGCGCCGTGCAGCTCCGGCATGAAAGCAGGCTGACCGATGATTGCGGCGAGTAGTTGGCACCCCCCAAGGCCAAATACATCGAGCATATTCTCCTCGCGACACACAGCGGTGAGGCGGGCGTGGCGGAGATTTTTCGCACCCTCCAGTTCCGACTGCGCGATTCAACATGGACGATCGTCTTCAAGGCGCTGATCGTGCTGCACTTGATGATTCGAGAGGGCGCGCCAAATGCGACCCTTGAGTTTCTTGCTGCCAATCCACGAATGGTTGCGATCAGCGGCTTCTCTGAAGGTGAACTCTACTCTACTTGCGAGTTCCCCCCGGCACATGCTGATGGTCTTTCAGTTCAAACGCAGGGACAGAATATCCGTCGCTACGCCGATTATTTCAATGCCCGGATTAAGGGCTTCAGAGATACCCGTGTGGACTATGTTCGCAACGGCCCCGGTCGGCTGAAGCGCCTCACGGTCGACAAGGGCCTGTTGCGGGAGACGGAAGCCGTGCAGAAGCAGATCAAGGCGCTAGTACGCTGCAATGTTCGTTGACGTAGACCCGTTTCCCGCAGGAGAGAAGATCGGTTAACAGTTTCTAGCTCGTCACCGATGAGGTGGAGAACGAGATAACCCTGTGCGCCTTCCGCCTGCTTACATTGGACCTGCTCACGCTCTACTCGGTGATGAACGAGGGGACAATCAACGTATTGGGTGGGTGTTGATCAACTCCTCGTGTACCTCGCGGGCAGGCGCTGACGCAGAGGATGTAGAACACTACTTCGAGATGTCTCGGCCAGACAGCGAACGAGCTTTGAACATCTATAAAACGTTTACGTCGTTGACGGATGAGGTGGTGAAATTTCTCGGTGTAGCTCGCCACTTTGAGTACGCGACGCGCTTGGAGATCCCCAACTTGAAACACGCTTCAACGGACCTCGCTCAGCTTCTGGAGGACGACCTGAATGATCCAGACTTTGAACTCCGTCGAAGAGAGTACCGGATTCAGAAAGAAGCCAAAGCCAGGAAGGCGAGCAAAGGGGGTGATTCCTCGACACCAACCAAATCCTCTAGCAATGCTTCCAAGCCGGCCGAACCGGCCAAAACATCGGAGAACTCCGCGCCTCAGGCGGAGACCAAGAAACCAACTGGGGATTTGATTGACTTTTTCGAGTCCATCGAGCAAAATCAGCAGCCGCTGGCACCGCAGCCACAGCAGCCGCCGCAGCAGCAACCCAACTTCTCACAGCCCAACTTCTCACAACCCAACTTCTCACAACCCAACTTTGCGCAACCGATGTTCCAGCCCCAACAGACTGGGTTTGTGTCACAGCCGACTGGATTTCCAGCACAAACCGGTTTCGTTCCCCAGCAGACAGGATTCAACGGCCCGTTCGGTCAGCAGCAACCGCAGCAGGGAGGGTTTCCGTTTGGTCAATCCCAGCCTCAGCCGCAACCCTTGCAAGCCACACCGACTGGAGCAGGGTTTGGTGGCTATGGGCCGCAATCGTACACTTTCCAGAATACACTGTCTCCCGGGGTTCAAAACGGCGCCTCGCCTTTCCAGCCGTCTGGGACCCCAGCCAATGGGTTGTCTCCGCAGCAGTCCACGAACCCTTTCCGACAGTCAATGCTGGTGGCGAACACTACGGGCATTGGCCAGAATCAGACCGCCCCCGCCCGTCCACTGTCGCGTCAGAGCACGAACCCCTTTGCGAAGCGTCTGTCGATGGTACCGCAGCGGCCAGCGACAGCTGGGATGGGCGAATCGATGACGCAACACCAGGGCACACAGCCCTTACAGCCGCAGCGCACAGGAACCAACCCTTTTGCTCGCAATACCCAACCCGCGAAGCAGCCGGCCACCACCGCGTCGACGGGACTGCAACCGCTGCGCCCGAATCCGACGGGCAGCACGAACCCGTTCCGACAGAGCGCATTCATCAACCAACAGACGGGTCAAGGATGGCATGTAAGCGGACAACAAGGCACGATGGGGGGCTTGGAGCAACTGGAGACGGTGCCGGTGTTTCCTCGACCAGGGATGACGTCGTAGTCGCATCTGCTTCCTCCTCCAGTTCCTTTCTTGTTTTTTCTTCTGTACGCACAACATACACACACACACATATGCATCTGATCATCTTCGAGTTGATATTATTTGTACTTTCTTTTTTTTTCTTCTACTTTTCTTATTTCTCCTGTCTCTGACTTGTTGTGTTCCAGCGGGCGCTTGATGATGGGTTGCATCTTGTTCATCTAGAACTAGTTTAACTAGACAAGTCGAGATGTAATCATAATGGTCCTCCTTGCCTTGCATAGGATTGATACGCATCG
Source organism: Thermomyces dupontii (assembly GCF_041956625.1). Classification (NCBI taxonomy): domain Eukaryota; kingdom Fungi; phylum Ascomycota; class Eurotiomycetes; order Eurotiales; family Trichocomaceae; genus Thermomyces; species Thermomyces dupontii. The sequence goes on along the minus strand of NW_027192310.1, from coordinate 372,310 downwards.
TCTTCATATATGCAAGTCGATCGGTGCACTCCGAGTATATATATACAATGGCGCGGAAACAGCCGAAGTGTACGGAGTATATATCCATATTGGGTACTGACTACTGCAGTACCTATCGTGCTGTGTAAGATCTCCCTAACGTTGTTGACAATTGAGTTTACAGTCAAGCAAGACACCAAGGTGAGAGAACATATCGCGATGCTACACCAATAACCTATTGCTATAAAAAAAAAAAACAACATATTGGCTTAAAACATCACTCCAACTCGTCGAATTCTCCATCCATGCAATCATCAAAGCTATTAACCAATAAGAGTCATAATACTACCCAACAGACATCCAATTCAAAAAGCAAGAACACCAGCTCAGACAGCAAGAAGCAATAATCAGTCACCCGGAACGCACCAAAGAGCAGCCAACACCCACAGAGAGAGAGAGAGAGAAAGACGTACACCTTGCTTGCTATCTCTGAATCATTTTACACAAGAAGCAAAGAGCAGGCTGTAGCGAGTCCGCAGGAGGTTTACCACAGATCAGCCTAGCTCGCTGCACCGCCGGGGCGGTCTCAATCACCTGCTATGAGGGAGGTCCCGATATCAGAGTCGGCGCGATCCGCCTCTTCTTCGTTGGCTGCTGTTGTTGCTGTTCTTGTTCTTGTTGCTGGGATTCATTGCCCTCTTGTTGCTTGTTGTTGTCCCGAGTTTTTTCTTCTCCCTTGGTATCCTCTTTTTCGGATTCGCTGGCCATCCCACCGAGGTCTCGCTTGCCAAGGACGCTGCTGACGGAGCTGGCCGTGCTATGAGACACGCCGGCCTGCAGCGGCGTCTCAGGTGGCGTTGTCAGAGGCAGTGTCTGCGGCTGAGCGGAGTTGGTCGCCGTCACGAGCGGGACGGATCCCATAATGGGTGTCGGATTATTGACCACTTCGGTGTCGTTACTGCTGGATCGAGACCCGACGCTCTGCCTAGCCGGCGTCGCGGTTGGTCCTTTGACTACGGCAGGGGTTGCGGGTTGCGCAGGTGTCGGCTTGGGCGAGGCTTGCGCTGGCTGCGCGTCTGACCCAGGCACGTGTCCCTGCGGTGCAGTTGCAGATGGAACATACGGCTGGCCCAGTTCCCCTGGAGAAAACGCCAAGGTCGAGCAAAAGCCGTCCGAGGAACTCATGATGAGGGTCAGGCCATCCGTAGACCTATCGTATCATCAGCGAGTGGGTTTTTTTTTCTTTCTCTTAAAGACATTGGTTACTCACCATGTCAAGTCAGTAAAAGTGGCAAAATGCAGATTGCTCACGACGCACAACGGCGTTTGTTGCTGTGTATCATACACAAACACCGCATCCTGGGTCGCGACAGCATAAACTATCCGGTAAGGCAGGGCAAAAGCCGGAGTAGGGGCAGCTTCCGCCTCCACTTTCGATGACGGCTGCGGCTTGGACGCATCACTCGGTGTTGGAGGATGGCTCGTCACGTTTGTGGGGGTATTGACCACAGGTTCCGGTAATGAGTGGAAAGAATCTCCTCCAGTTGTGTCCAGAGTAATATGACTGGTCGGACGGGTCCCTGACCGCAAAGTATAATAAACAGGCGAGCATCTAACGGCAACAGATGGCTTCTTGTGACCGGGGAGATGAGCGATGGGCGGCTTGCCGAAGCCCGCGCGGGTATATATGTAAACGGTGTTGACGACTTCGTCGATCGTCTTGGAGGAGTCAGTGGGAGAGACATGGGTCGATTTATACTGTCCCGCAGGAGTAAAGAGCAGACTGCCATCAGGCGCAAAAGTGAGACGACGGAAAAAGGATGTAAAGGTCTCGTTTGCATAGAGATTGGCATTTCTGGCACCCAACCCGCCAGTAAGACTCGGAGATGACACCTCCATCGGCTTCACAGCTGGCAACGGCAACGACGGGGCCGGCGACGCCGAGCGGCGAATGGACGGAGATGACCCAAATGACGAGCGTCTACTATGGGTCACAGGAGGAGGATCCATGGGTAGATTCATTGTCCTGGGTGTGCCCGGCGTGGATGGGGCCGGTGAAACAATGTGAGCGGAGGAACCGCTGGGCCCCGGCTGAGACCGTGCCGGATCAGGTGCAGGGCTGCTCGACGGTATCCGTCGAGCCGGGAGATCCATCTTCGAAATCTTTTGATGGGTAGTCAGCGAGAATTGGCCGTCTTTGGTCTTGAGGCTGTAGATGTGGACACTTCGATCAGACGATTGAGTTGCAACGAACTCATTCAGCGGGTCCCAGGCAACGCCTTGAACATAATGGGAATGCTCCGCGATTTGCCGGACCATTTGTCCTGAAAAGAGAGATTTAGAATGATGCAAACAGTGAATCCTAATTGAGGAGCGCGAACCTGTCTGTGCATTGTAGATCCGAGCAATGTTATCCATACTCCCAGTAATGATAAAGACGCCATCGGGAGACCACGCCAAGTCATATATTTCTGCTCCTGAAGAGCGACACATGTGCTTGACGCGCCATGTCTCCTTGTCGTCCGCATGTTCCTCGCCAAGTCCTGTGGTCTGAAGCTCCGAGGGCACCCATAGCAGGACATTCCCATCGTCACCGGCCGATGCCAACATTTCGCCTGCATTGATCAGTTCTTGTTCCTTCGCTATCCAGGAATGACTGTAGGGTGTACCTTTGGGGGAGAAGCGGACCACATTGACGGCCTGTGTGTGCTTGACCAGAGTGCTCAGGTAGGTCACCTTGCGCTCGTCACCGGTTCCTTCAACTCTCCAGAGCTAGCGATGATCAGAGCGTGAACGGGACATCACCGAACGGGATTAGGGAACGGGGAATCGTACTCGGACATTGTTATCACTACCAGATCCAGTGCGTTAGCACAAGCTCCAGAAGCTGCAGCATGAGGGCTATCGCCAACGTACTTGCCAGCCGTTGCTAGTCGACCCTTGCCATGAGGATCAAAGTGCACTGAGTAAATGGGGGCATTGTCATTGTGCCAGGCGATGAGCAGTGGAGTCGCTTTCATTCCGACAGCGTTGGAGGACGGCGCTTTGCGAAGCGCCAAGCCACGGTATCAATGCAAGCCGAAATGTTCTCGTAGATGGACGATATTCAGAAAACCGCCAGTTTGAACGGGGCACTCGCGTTCAATGGAGCGTAGACTGACCCTGGCAGACTCGAGGCGCGCAGGGAGACAGGGCTTAGTCATCAACAAAGGTGATTCACGAGCTGACGTCGATGAGCCACAAGATCAAAGAGGACAAGCCGCATGGGCCTTGAATGGGTGTCAATGTGAATCAAGGCGCAAGGCTGAGAGCTGCAGAAGCTAATCCTGCCGGTGTACTCGTACCGTGCTGTGTGCAGAGAAGTAGAAGCTTTCGAGTGGACATGGTATTCGCGGAGAGGCGCGTTAGTCAAACGAATCACGAGACGCGTATTTTCAAACAGCCCAACCCTAATTTGCTGCCTTTGACGGAAGGAATTGGCGTAATTTACGGATGTCTTACGGTATGATAAGGTTCTGGGTTGCAAATGTGATCTGTCACATGCATGAGGCGTATGTATCAAGTAGGCTACCTCACTTTAGTCGTCCATGACAGAAGAAGAAGCACACCCAGGGCTAGAACCAGCCATGAAAATCTCGGTGAGCTGCCATTGAGCAACTGCAACCTTGATTCATGGAATCATCATGATAAATCGAGGTATAAATGCCATTGATAACTTACACAATCCAAACGCCTCTTCGCCAATCCGCTGTTCATAATCCCGAGTCAATCATGTAAAGGGAACTAATGTATTTACTCGTAAAGAGCATCACACCCAGAGCTATGATAACCACTTCCCAACTGTCTCCCCAAACCAACTCGTGAGCCGCTGCCGAGTCTTTGTCCGCGCCTCTTCGTGCGCTTTGATATACGGAGCTGCGATGTCGGCATATACCTTCTGCTGTTCCATATCCGCCTTGATGGAACGAATCTCCAACTCCCGTTCGTGGGGTGTCATCTCCTCGAGAGGTTTGGATGGAGTGTACCCTTCTGGAAGTTGCTCTCCGCCCGGAATGCCCGTTTTGTCCGTCGCTGGGATCGGTTTGGCATCCGGATTGAAGAGAGAGGTCAAAGGCGGTGGCTCGACACTGTCCTTCTTGGCCTGTTCGACTCGTTCCTCGTAATCCAGCATCTGGTGGTAAAGCTTGTCGGCGTGCATTTGGATCCGCTCTTCTCGCTCCTCATCCCATTCGAACGCTGCAGCGTATCCAAGTGCTTGGAGGAATTTCTGTAAACATCAGCATGCATCCACGCGGCAAGGACTGTCCAGAATATCTTACCGCCTGCGTCGTGTAGCAACGGGAGAATTTCCGGTTCTCCTCGGCACATGTCGTTGCTCGAGACTTGGCCACCGACCACCAATCGCCCTTGGAGAAGCACTTGGTCAAGGCTTCATGCTCCAACGCGCAGTTTTCTAGGGCGGCCTGATGGACTGCATCCTTCCGCTGCTTGACTTTCTGAATCACCATCTCCGACTGCTGTTGCGAAAAGTCTTCCGTTTCGGTGAGCGGTTTATAGTGCTTCCAAAGATGCGCATATCGACCGTCAGGGAAAAGCGACTCTGCAGGCACCGACTTCCGCGCCTGGGACTCTGAACCGGTCGTCGATGATTGTGAGGATCCAACGGCATCTGTCGGGGTATATCGAGTGGGAGATTCTTTCTCCAGGTATTCTCGCAGCTCAGGGTCTAGTTGCTTTGTAGGGTCTTTCTGACCCGAGTTGCCCCAGAACCAGCCCATTGTATGGAATGCTGTTGAGCAATGAATCCAGTCAAAACGATCCCGTAAACAAGATAAAAATCACAATGTTAGGTATTCTCGCGACTCGAGCTCATCACAAGCGGAGCACACCAAGTTCCATATTCGTACTCCGTACACTAAACCCTTTTAGGAATAGTCATGCACTCCGCGATAGACTCGGCCCGGTTGGGTTGCCGTCAGCATTTCGCGTCGTGCGCGTCGAGCTCCTCCTTGGAGCGTCTCCAATACACCATGGCTTCCAGTGAGTATATCTGCCAGCGAAACCACAAATTTTGGTCGCAAGCTAATTCACTATGTAGCTCGGGAGGAGCGCCTGCAAATGCGCCAGCGTGGCGCTGGGTAAGACAAGACGGTTCCCCGCGCAGGTAGGGCCTTCGTCGCTGACCACTTGTTCAAGCACGCACAAGGTCAAAAACGTCGATTTCGGATTCTCCTTTGGTTTGCCGATTGAGCCTGCCCAGCACGAGTTACCCCGTTCCGAGTCGCAACCTGAACCAACGCCGGGTGCAGTTCAGCAAACACAAGAGTCAGTAGACACGCCAGACGTGTCGCAAACAGACCAAAGAGCCACGTCAAGAAGCCCACGGTCACGGAATCGCTTCCCTGAGCGGCCGTCTACCTTTGATATTCCAGTTGATGATCGCGAAGAACTCCCGAGGCGGAAGCGGAGAAGAATCAGTTCGTGAACACACTTCTTTACGAAGTAACTGCGCCTGGCTGATATATGACTAGGTACTACTAAGGCAATCGAGAGTAGCCCTCCAGTAATGCACGATGAGCCTGAGAATCTACCGAGTGCACTGCTCGCGACTCGCAGTCCACCCTCACAACCGGAAGTTTCCATGCAAAGGGATGGGGTTCCCGGCGTAGATGGAAGACATGCTGCAGCGGAGCAATTGGGCCACGGAGTTACTCCTCCTCGAATAGTTTCTGGTCTTTCAGGCGCCCCAGTGGCTGGCGGCGATGGGAAAGCGACAAATGAAACGGCTGTAGGCAGTGCTGCCAGGGAAACTGAGACGACACCGAAGCTGCGCCAACAACCGCCGCCAACATCGCCACGAAATAGGCAACTTACCGGAGAGCATGAGCCGGAACCGACAAGCTCACCGACGCGGCATTCATCGAATGAGTCGCCTACGCAAGGGCCTGATTTTGGAAACGGCCAGGCGCAAACTGGAAATCAGATACACCAGAAGACTCAAATACAATCAAGTGACATCGTTTACAGAGACACTGGGCAAGACCAGCAAACGGACACCGTCCCAAGTCGAGAACCCGATCCTGGTATACGTCGTTCGGATAGGAACGAAAGCATCAGCAGAGAGGCCGAAGAACCCAATCCAGTTATGTCCAGGAAAAACAGGAGAAAACAGAGGCAAAAGGCATCTCGAAGAACGGAAGATTCGCGAGCGGATCGCCTTCAGACACCGCCTACAAGAGAGTCGGAGCAGGAGGATGATTCTGCAGAGGAGGATCAGACGCCAGAACCTGAGCAAGACGAGGAGACATCCCAGGTTGAGCGCGGGACAGCCACAGCCACCGAGGTTCCCAAACGACGGGGGAGACCACCCGGAGCGAAAAACAGAGGCAAGGTCCGAGCGAATCGTCAGCGTGAGGCCCATGTCGACGATGGGAGCGAAGTGCGCGATAGTGAAGAGCCCCGGCAGCGCGGGCATACTGTTGCTGTCACTGTACATCGTCTTACGAATACGAGGGCGCTCGCGCCGGACGATTCCGATGTGCCATCAGATTCGGATGATGAGTCGTCCGACGAATTGGCAGCGGAAAGGAGGAATGCCAAGTTCCCAAGTCGCAACGGGGTGAATCCGGCGGATGTCCTCAATCAAATCTGCCGAGAAACTCTGGAGAAAACTGTAACTGCCCTGAACAACGGCATCGCCAACGAAGCCAACCAGCAGCGACGGGCGGAATGGATTCGCAAGCGCAAAGCGGTCGAAGCCTACGGGGTTGAACTGAGCAATCGCCTACTGGAACTTAGCGAGCTGCTGGACAGCAACTTCGCGCTGGGCGTGAAGCTTAAGAAGGCAAAAAGGGAAGTGGGCGAGCTGCGCAATCGGCTGCTGGAGATTCGGAAGCAGCGACAGGAGATTGGAGTGCGAATGGATGCAGTACGGCGCAAGCATCAGGAGGAGGAAAGCGCGAAAATGGTAACAGTTATCTTCTTACCCAGCACACCGGGTTTCGATACTGACTCGTGATCAGTCGCGCAACGCAATCAACAACGCCTTGCACAATCTCGAGCTGGCTCTCGACCGCAATCAGGTGCGCAACACCGATGAAGAAGGCGACGACCAGGGCAACCCAATGGCGGGCCTCGAGTTCCTCGTGCGCAGCGTGTCCGAGACGGTCAGCTCGGCAAGCCCCGGCGCTCAAGGCGGACTGTTAAATCAGGTCAAGGCCTTCAACAAGCAGCTGGAGAAGACTCTGAAGGAGCTAGAGCGATAGTATCTGCTGAACGATTTGCAATCTGCAATGTACATAACAGGTGTGTCTTGTATAGACATGGATCCGAGACGAGTTGAATGAACCCAATGGATATGCATGAACGCCTCGTTCAGAATGAGGACTTCCGAGTCGATCACAGTTATTTTAGCCATAGCACAAGTCCATTGGTATGTATCATGGCTGACATTCTGCCCGGCCATCGGACCACATGGTGCAGTGTTAGTATCCAGATGGCGGACCCAAACTTCCTCCAGGTAGCCTACCCGAGCAGGCAGGGTAAACAAGGAATTTAGCAGCAGAGACGGGTTGTTCAACAGCGGCACACTTGAAGCTGGCCATGCAGGACTACTCTACCACTATGAGCTGCTCAGTACCTACCTACCAAAGGTACCTTATGAACTCGTCTATTACTATGAATTGGCCGCTCTGTTGGGGGGACCAGCCATCATGACGCATTACCGAACAGTCCCTCGCTTGGCTCAAGGTCGCCAAAGGGGCAAAGTCAACTCTTCTCTGGGTTCAGGAGAAACCACGAAACGTTCCAAGTCTTGGTGACCGTTGACTAACTTTAGTACATGGTACATACCTACATAATTGGGGACGCACAGACTCTTGTGCGTGTTGTCTCGTTGAAACTTGGATCCATCGCAATCTCCAGTTCTCCATCTTCTTGACTTCTTCCCTGGAAGGTGGAAGCGACGTGGCCATCGCAAACAGAACCCATTGGGCCAACAACCCCGGATTCCTTGACAAAAGACCTCTTTAGCGTGAAGAACGCGTCGCAGCCTGGCAGGCTCATCTTTCGGGCATCTGATGCGGGGGTGTCGAAATCAATCGTTCAACGACGATCATTTTTGTGTCCGGAGTAGGTACATACATACACTATGTATCCTGTTAGGATGGACGTTGATATTCGAGCAGTTTCGCCAGCTTCGACCTCGATTACAGTAGTGACCTATCAGCCCATTGTTCATTCATTCCTTGGCGACCACATGGTCCCTCATGCTGACCAGTGAGCCTCAAGCGCTAAGAGCTTAAGCGAATTCTTGGCTCCAAAAAGGCTTTCGGTATGTTGCAGCAGACCCTGATGATCCGTGTTTTGTGGAGACGGAGCTACAGTATGTATGTACGGAGTACATACGGATATTATTTCGGTTGAGCGGAGCTTGTTGGGAAAAGCACTCGAAGCAGCAACTTTTGTCTCGTCCGAACTTTTAGAGTTTGACTGAGACGGAGGGATTTAAACTTTGCTCGCTTTCCAGAAATTCCATGCAAACTCAATAGCTAACCTTAAACCTTGGTTGACTTTTTTTTTTTTTTCGGCGGTCTGCTGACCAACCGACAACTGGCCTAGTCTTTGGGAACCACGACGCGCAGGTCATCGTGCGACTGTTCAACCCAACAGACAAATTGACTGGAAAACTGCATCTCACAGTGTTCAGATCCGCATTCATAGCTCTGCGATCTAAGTTATTCGTCCAAATGTCCCTGTCCCTGCAGACTGAGCAGGTTGCAGCTGTCACTCGGAGAATTAGCAAGCCACGTGACTCAGAGTAAGGCCTCGGCACTTTCCAACATGATCTGCTGGGTCAGGGTGACAAGACTTGGACAAGACTTTTTCTGGTTCTGACCGTTTGTGGCGGTTTCTAATGCACGTGATTCCGTACATCCGAGCAGTGGGCACCGGACCCCGGGTGTCCGAGTCATGTTTGATGCAGAATTTATTTTTTTTTTTTTTTTGGTTGGAGTCGGTCCGAGTACAGTATTCTCCTCTTCCTGCAAGGAAGCTGGGAGAAACAGTCGAAGGGAGCTGCGCGGCTGAGTAAGGATTGCGCCCTCCTTCAGAATGGACTCGATGGAGCTTCAAAATTCCCTTGGCCGAACTACCGCGCTTAGAATTATCCTGGCCAACTTGAAACACCAGGATCGGGCGCCAGCAATCTACGCGGAGACACTACAATCAACTTGAAGATTGAGGAGACGAGTTTGCGGTTATCAAGCTGAATCAGGGGCATTGAAGTAGTACTCTGTAGAAAGAATAAGTATGTAATTTAGAACATGTCCAGCAGGAGAGCTCCTGGAGCTGTCCCAAAAGGTGAGTTGTTGATGCACGTACGGAGTACTTACTCCGTAACTCCTTACAAATCAATATTTGACAGTCTGTCCAATTTATCCGGGACGTGCCTGCAAGTTTAGCCGGGCTTGCTGTGAAGAGTATCTCTCTGACAGAAGGATTTTGAGAATCGACCGACGGAGAGCAGAGTACGGAATCGACACCTGAACACGGTGCTCCTCTCTGCTGCGACATCCGTATCCCCGGCCACAAGACCATGGCTTTCTGTCCTGCTGGGGACTCTTGAAACTCTTGGGACAAGGCCATGATTCGTCTGCCCAGCCAGTGGCAATGGGCAAATGGCGAAGGCACCAACTGGCTTTATGGCTTTAGGAGTTACTTATTACCCATTCCAGTAAGCATATGGAGAAAAGCTAGTCAAAACAGGTGTAAGTAAGTTACTAAGTTAATAACTAACTTAGTTGACCATGGTCCGAATCAACAAGATTTCCCCGGTCCCCACAGCCCTGCGGCTTCGTTGCTTATGTCGGCTTAGTCGTACAGAGTATCTATTAATCACTTATGTCATGTACTATGCCAGGGTACAGGGTCCTCCGTGTTGGCGACGTCATCGGCCTATCACAAACCCTGTTGGTATGAACTGCCCACCCTTGAGGGCGGAGGTTTGTGTTCGCGTTCGACCTGGGCTCTCTCTCCCCCGTTCGAACCGGACCTCATTTTCTCCGACCGCTGAATGAGTGTCTTGTCTTGATTAGGACAAGAGAGAAATGGTGAGATCGAGTTCTCTGTAAGGGTTGCCAGATGGGCATGTTGCTAGAGCCTTTTGTGGTCTAGTTTTTGAGTCTGTATGTTCAGAATTGGACCCTTCCTTTTTTTTTTCGGCTCGGTTCTGTAGACCTCCGTAAACGCAGGCCGAACAAGGGCAACATGCCCACTCGGGTGCCCGCTCTGTGTGTTTCTTGAATCTTAGATACATACTGTATACATCCTGAAGTACCCCAGACCAACCCCGAACGGCCGAGCCCAATCTCAACAAATCAGGGTCCCCAGCCTCGTCCTCCCCGGTCGTGCACACCACCTAACAACAGAAAAACCCCAAAGCGCTTTGCTGTTCGTGGAAAGAAAAAACATGCTGGGGACAAACCCAGCCAGCCTGTTCGAAACGATGGAAATGGGGGTTGGTCTTCCGTTTGTCCTTGACCAATCGTGGCCATCAGTCATCCACCGCGCATGGTCCAGACGACCCAGCGGAGCCTCCCAGGTCCTGGACCGATCTGAAGACATTGAATACCCCCGGTCATGACTGGAGAAGCCTCCTGTAAAATTCGGTTTGGCGTACTCCGTAAAGCCCCGGTTATCTTCTATTCGTACAAGTTCTCGCCTATAGGTACTGGAGCTAAACGGAGCTATGGACGGCGGAGAAATTGTCGATGATGTGGTAATGCAAGTACATCCACCACTGGATGGATCCATGCCGTGTTCCCGCGATACACTGCCGTGACTCCGTGTGTGAATGATTGGTGGCATTGTCACAGATGATGGGACCACATCCCCGGTCGTCCGGGGTAGCTGAGGACCTGTAGCGAGTATAATAGCATCTCACCGAACCCCGTTGGTGTTTCTGCTGTAGGATCTGCCTCAATTGCCGTCGTTCTGCCCATTTCTTCAGTTCTCGGACAGTCTGTGACAGTTGGTAAGATCTCCCGGTTTTCTTCTCCTTTCCCCTGATCCCTGTGTACAGAAAAAGAGCCGGGGCCAGATCGAACTCGAACAGGATTCTCTTCTGGTCGAGGCTTGTTTTGCCACTGGCGTGCTTTTTCTCCTTTTTTTTTTTCCGTCAACAGTCCTAGTATTCTTGTCTACCCAATCTCGTCCTACTCCTTTTGATCATTCCCATATCGTTGACAGTAGCTAATCGACGCTTCAGCCAAAGTTCACCCGCACGCCATTCACACAATGTCGGCGACCGACACCAATTCGAACAACCTCAAGCCAGAGGCCACCGAGAACGCCAACGGTTCTCGCTTCCAGCCCCAAATGACGCGGGAGGAGGAAGAGGTGGCGCGGGCGGCGGCTCGCTTTGGGTACGGTCCTCTGGCCCAGGTCAACACCGCCGAGCGGCCCCTGCCGGCCTTCGGTGGTGAATTCCAGCCGGGTCTCTACCCGCCCGTGGAGAAGCGCAAGTTCGCCAACCCGGCTCCGCTGGGTCTGAGCGCTTTCGCGCTGACCACGTTCGTGCTGGGATGCATCAACATGGAGGCTCGGGACATTACGGTCCCCAATATTGTCATTGGTCTGGCGTTCGGTTATGGTGGTCTGGTGCAATTGCTGGCGGGCATGTGGTATGTATTATTACCTCTTCTATTATTGCTGCTGAGATATGGTGGAAATTTTTCTTGGAGCCAGGCTAACTGGGTGATTAGGGAAATGGCCGTTGGTAACACTTTTGGTGCCACGGCCCTGTCGTCTTATGGTGGATTCTGGATTGCATTTGCCATCGTGCTCACTCCTGGCGGCTTCCAAATTGCAGAATCGTATGAATCTTCCAAGATGTTCAACGATGCCCTGGGCTTGTTCTTGTTTGTATGTTTTTTTTTTTTTTCCTTGGCAACACACGTCAGTGTCAGCGAAACTGACAAGACTCTTGTAGGGCTGGTTCATTTTCACCACCATCCTCCTGCTCTGCACGCTCCGCTCCACGGTGGCGTTCTTCCTGCTCTTCCTCACCCTGGACATTGCGTTCTTGCTGCTGGCCATCGGACACGTGATCCAGGACAACGGCAAGCCCAAAACCAGCATCATCAAGGCCGGCGGCCTCTTTGCTCTGCTCGCCGCCTTCCTGGCCTGGTACAACGCCCTGGCCGGTATTGCCGACAGCAGCAACAGCTTTTTCATCATCCCCGTGGCGCACTTCCCTTGGTCGGAGAAGGGCCGTCAGCAGCGTCGGGTCAAGACGGATCGGGAAACCGCATAGATTGATTTACAATCCATTACTACTAACCTACATCATAGTACTTTCTTAATCCCCCTTGAAACACGGAAGGGAAAATGTTGATCCTCCAAACAACGAGGCCAATCTGGACAGCGGAGGCTTGCTTTGTCGCGGTTTCTTTGCCAAGATACCCTTTGCAATGGATGTACTAGAGTTTTTTTAGTGCACTTCCCCTGATTTTTTATGACCTTGTTCATGATCCTACCTCTCTATGGTCATTGACTCATTTGTCGCCTAGATCCCGGTTCAGGATCTTGCAAACGATCAATGTCCCTTTTCTTCAGTTTTGTTGCTAGGTTTAAATTTTTAATGGTCCTTAGCACGTGAAGTTAGGTATATTCAAGCAAAGTCAACGGTTGAATCAACATTCCAAAGCATCTTCTTGATGATGAAGGATGTTTTTGCAATTCTTCATTTCTCAGTTTAGGGTTTGGGCTAAGTTTGACAGCCCTTAAACCTTAGGAGATCGAGCCTACTTGGCCGCGGCCTAACATTTTGACTTTTCAAGACTTAAGTTGCTCCCTTGGTACAACCAGTTCGATCATCTTGTGAAATAAACTATGAGAGTGAATTTACCCTATCGTCTGCCTCGGCATGGCAATGGCTCAACAAACGTACCTAGATAGGTACACGGACATGCCAGAAAACAATGTGATTGATTGATCATACTGCAGTTCGTGATTCTCTAACTAGTACATAGCCATACATACCATACTAAGAATGGTTTTACCCAATTCATGAATGCTCTCGTACAGGACCCTCATCGAAAGGTCTGATAGATAGGAAATGCCCATCAGTCCATGCACGAACAAGCCCATCATACCGCCAGAAAAAACCTCTAATCCATCAGGGAAGGCATAGCATATCACGTCACGTTGCTGTCTTCGATTTTTCATCGAGGACAATATGCCAAGAAAAAGAGGCGTTTCAGCCAACTGCAGCCGATGGCGGCATAGGACTAAAAATTGGGGAGGATACCTCCCGGTGATGTGTTGACTATCGAGCAAAACTGCCCGGGCTGGGTGTCCGACTTGCGTCCAGCTGTTCTGGAGTCTCGGTGAGACGGCTCAGTGATTCATTTTGCTCAAGGTCGTCGATATGCCCCGACGTTGGTGATGATCGCGGATGCGGAAGTTGGCATACCAGCTCGAACTCCCTTGCATCCAAGGCAGACCCTGTCGGTCCCATTGCAGGACCAAGATAATTCGCCGTTGGAGAGTCTCCCCATCCATTCTCGCATTCACTCGCTCAATAGCTTTGCGCAGATACAACAGCGGGCTGTACTCATTAGTACTATGTGACGCAACCATCTCGGGGCTGTACTTACAGGACTGTTCAGAATGTTGTTTCGCTTATTGCGACCCTTCTTGATGTGGTTCTTCAAAGCAGCCGAATCCAATGGCTTCAGTAACTCGAAACTGCACAGCAGTTCCGCCGAAACAGACATGATCGCTCCCCAATTATCGAATTCCCCGCAATACTAGAAAGCTCGAGTCAGCACTGCCGCCATTCCGTCAAACCTCGAGATCCGTTGACTCACATTCGGCGCCGAAAATACCGTAACCAGGATCCGGTCCTGGAAAAACTCATACCCGTCTTCCACCACCATGTGTGCTCGACACACCAAGTCAAAATCATGTTTCTGCAAAAAGTCCATGATGACCTTTTTGCCAAAACAATAGCTGACGCCGCGTTCGTTCGGTTCCCAATTCTCCTCCATATCCGCCGGGTCGCTCCACAACAAGTCATTCAGCAGCCCATAATCCGGGACATCCGTTGGCCGAGCAATGCCTCGAATGTCATCCATGTGAGACAAGTTGGGCGAGAGTCCACCGTGCACGCAGAAGATCTTCCCCGCCACGATCGACGCGATGGGGAGACAATTGAATGTATCAACAAAGGTTTTCCAAATCTTGATGTTGCACCGTCGCTTGCACTCATCATAAAATCCATAGACTCGCGTGACATTGGCACATTCATGATTACCACGCAGCAAGAAGAAATTCTCTGGATACTTCAGCTTATAGCACAGCAGGAGCAGGATCGTTTCCAAACTCTGCTTCCCACGGTCGACGTAGTCACCCAAAAACAGGTAGTTGGCAGCGGGCGGAAAGCCGCACATTTCGAACAGCCTGATCAAGTCTGTGTATTGACCGTGGACATCTCCCACAATCTTGACCGGGGCGGACAGTTCCAACAACGCAGGCTGAGACAGGAACAGCTCACGGGCCGCATTGCAAATGGCAACAATCTCTGCATTCTTCAAGCAGACAGACTTGGTGACTTTGGTCGAGTATCCCGCGTCAAGCAGGCGGGAGATCATATCATCCAAGTCAATCGACTTGAGAGCACCGATGCTCATTCCGGGCGACCCATTTGCGTCGCTTGAGCCGGATGTGATGAAGTCGAGCAGAACAGGGTTCATCTGCGTGTCATTGCGAAGTAGAATCGATTCTCCCGGCCCCTGCGAGGTGGCGGTTGGAGGCCCCGAGGGCGGCGCCTCAGAGACGAGGTCTACTTCGCCGGCCTGCTTGGCCTCGTCCACATTCTTGTGACCGCGATTGAGAGACGTGGACTGCGAGGGTGATGGTGGCGGCTCCGGCGTCCCGCCCCGAGAATTTGCGTCATCGGGGGCCGATCGATTGCTGGTTGCAGATTTGACAGAAGCTGCATCGGACTTGTCGTCGTTGATCGCAGAAGTGGACCCACGAGGGCTATCGTTATTCTTGTCGCTTCCCCGCCCACCGGGGATTTTGGACCGGATGGAACCCCTCAGTGACTTGATTGACTCTTTGGTGTCGGAGCGAGAGAATGACGGGTAAGACTGTAGAGTGTCGCCGGAACCCCCGCCTTTGGACTGGGACTGACCCATCACGGATGTTCCAGTCGACACAATGTGGTTTTCAGGGCGAACAAGGTGACTGTAGAGGCCTCAATCCAGAGGGAATCTCGGGTGGCGAATATCAAGCAGAGAAGAGATGGGTGGCGAAAATTTTCCCAAACGACAACTCCAGAGGTTTCAACATGCGATGACGATCTCTTCAAATCGCCGAAACGAGCACAATCGTTCTAGGTGTGGGCGAAAAGCGGAAAGGTCAAGGAATGAGCCGAAGACAACCTGGAATACCCGAAGCATCAGTGTTAGTTCAAGGAACATGCATCCAGACGAAGCTTAAGGAGAGTGAACAAAGCTTTTACCCCCCCGTGCCGAAGCAATGGTCCCCTCTCATCGCAATGCTTCCCCATGGCCGACCGTGTTGGGGCGCCACCTTGCCAGGCGTTCAAGGACAACCCCGGCGACTTTCGTCTGACCGAGCAGCCATGACATAAACCCCGATCGCCTGGCATGGCCGAGCTTATGGACAGCAAGCGAACCGAGTGGGAAACGGGACAGGCCAAGCGAATGGCACATGCAGGATGTTTGGCGGTGGGGACCAGCCGGGGTGAAGAATGCGTCATGGAAGGACAGCGGAGTAGCACAAACCTCAAAACAAGCACTTCTTAGCACCGCGAATTGTCCGACCGAAAATGCTCGTCGATAATCGATAAGGGGGGAGAATAGCGCAAAAGTTCAGAGTTGAACGGCGCAGGCAGATCGATGGGGTGAAGAATAACCAGCCGTTGGAGAAATTTCGGTTTTAATCCATTTAAAAAGTCCTGTAGCAGGTTAGGTGAGTATGTACCAGCTTATCACCGACGCGATCACCGTTCCGGGTGGCTTGGAAGCTGTGGGGAGAGGCGAATCACTAAGGGGATCCCGTGACCTTCCGCTGTGGTTTTGTGGCTTTGCGTCTCCGCGAAGTCCGAATCTCCGCCGTCTCGCTTATCTAAGCCCGAGCCCGATGCAAACGTCATCGCCGAGGCCGAAACCCGCACAGAGGGCACTCAATCAGCTTTATATATAAGGAGGAGCACGGCACGAGTAGATCGTTGCCGCGAGGTGGTCGGTCTCTACGGGCGGCCTATCAGAGGCCACACCTCCAGGCTGAGGAGTGTGAATTTACTAACTAGTAGGCCTACCTAACCACGACGGATCCCGAAACAACTCGTGCTGATCGTTTCTTATGTTCCGATCAGACTGCTTGACGTACTCAACTCATGCTCTCATTGACTCTGTGTTGTTGAACCAAGTACAGTACAGAATGCGGAGTTGTACTCTACGCTTCTCCTTCTGCTCCACTGCGCAAACTCCGTCCATGTGATATGCGAATGCTGCGTGTTCCAGACCGCCGCATGAGGACGATCACGCCAGCAGAGGGAATACATCACGTAGCTCTGGCTCCAGGAAGAAAATGGCATCGATCATTGGCAGAGACAACCCCGTCAGAGAAGTACATGTACATCATGAAAATCTAAAAGTGGTCGGTGCTTTTGCCACGAGTCCGTCTCGCTTGGAGAGCTCGCTCGACCCCACGTGGATTCTGGCTTGGCTTCGGGGAAGAAGAAGCTGGTCGTTGATCGTGTGTCGTCATGTCGAAAACGGGAATCGAGAGAAGGGAGAAACAAGAACATAGTAGAATCGAATCAAGAAGCTTGCAAAATCCCTCCATGTCGGTCATACCTAGCCCTCAGATGATGAGACCCCCAGCTCCCGCCGGGCTCGAGCGCACCTCGTAAGGATTCTCTTCCAGCTCGATCTTCGTGATATGTTCGCCCGGCACAACGACGAGCCCGACCAGGCGACTCGTCATATCCAGCTTGATGTCCCGGCTCTGATTCGTCGACGACTGCATCGCGGCGCGGACCGCTGATTCGCTCGGATAGCGGTACTCTTGGGTGTTGGCAAGGATAACATTGCGATCCTGCAGATGCGAGGTCGCGAGGTGGTCAGCGACTCGGAAAACTTACGAGAGAGCTGGGCGGGAAGCGAACCATGTCGGTGCATTTGAAGATGCCGACAAACATGCGCATGTCTGTCGTATGGATCCGTAGGGTGCGCCCGAGCAGCGACTGGAGATAACGCACTTCCTCCCGAGAGGTGTCCATGGCGACTACGGGCGCAGGAAGTGGCGAGGAATGAGATCGAGAAGATTTACCTACCTCGGTACCGACCTAGGTGTACCGTTCTGATAATGTTCAAGAGCTTTATCCAAACCTCGATAGCCGATAAGGCCACCCCGCACACCCCGGTCTCCTGCATTTGTGCGTTTCTCGGATTCGTGTGGATTTTACTCCTGCCCAAGTGGTTTTGTGAATGCTATTGGAAATCAGCTTCTTGATAGACGCTTCGGAAAACCGAACCATTCCATTTCCAACAGAAGCTGATAGGTTATTTACACAAGATTCAATGTCAAACCCAGCACCCAAACGCCTGTCGCTAAGCATGCAAAAGATCGAGAATCAATATATAGCAGCCGATCATATCGCAACGTGATCGTTACATCCACCCACATCCATGCAGGTTGTCCCCTCCGATCACGAAGAGTCTAGATCCATCATATCGTCCATCGGCACATCCCAGTCGCTTGGACTTGCAGAGCCGCTACTGGGGTCGCTCCTGCTGCTGTCGGAGCCTATCGATGAAGGCGGATCAAAGCTGGATAACATCGACTGGCAGAGAGTGGATTCCGCTGAATGTTTCGCGTCTCTCTCTGATGTTGGCGCTTTTACGGGACGAAAATACTTGTACAGCGATTGCTGGCGAGGGTCCATAGGCTCCTCCAGCTCCGATGGCGATGATGTCGGCGACTCTGGTTCCTCCTCCGCAGGCATTTGCGGTCGCTTCTGTGCCGCAAACAACATTCTCAATGTATTTTCTATATCCCCTGTCAGATATTGTTTGGGACAGCCTGGGCTCTAGACCGGCTTACCATAGATGGTCTGTTCATTCGGCCTATCATCCCGAAATCTTTTCCGTGTCCGACTATTCAGATGCCGTGGCACATCGTTAATACGCGCTTGGGGATCGGTATACGTTCCCATGCCCATGGAGACAGCTGAAGGGAAGGAAGCCTTCCGTTTGAGAGACATGGTGTCTTCGCAATGATGATGGAATGGCGTCCTCGTACGAGTACACCGTTTCGTGCAACAGAATCCTTTGGGCAAGAACAGGCAGTTGAAACCGATCACTCCGAAACCTTGCTTGCAATGGTCGCGCGTTCTGAGTTGTGAAGTCCAAGCATCATAGTCGTGGATGGCCCGGAACGCGTGATTGGAATGAGCAACTGTGTACTTCCGTACCGTGTCGCCGCTAGACCTGATTGAGTTAAAGTACCTTTGCATGCAAAAGTTCTGCGAATCATGTTCAAATGCCAATTTGAACTTTGAATTTTTTGGACACTGACTATCTATGGCCTATGCGCAATCTAGGTTTGGCCTAGTACGGAGTACCCCGCGAGACATGTGAATTGAGAGCGGGGAGCTCCCTCCGAAACAGCCGCTTACTCTAACTGAACGGCCTTGACCCTCTTCTGATAATTGTCTGATATTTCTTTCCTCGTGTGCTGACTCGGTCCTCCTCCCTAGCTCCTTGACACTGAAAATGACTGTCAGAAGGCCGTTTCATGCTGGTTCGTGGTATGAGGATGATCGAGAGGTTCTCACGGCCCAGCTGGACGGATGGCTGGCAGCTGTTCCTAATGAGATTGAAGGCCTCGGCCCTCTGCCGGTTCCTGGTGCAAGGATAATCATTGGACCGTAGGTCAGAACCTGGCGATGTCGACGTTTGTGATGCCAAACTGACTGACCAGACATGCCGGATACGCCTACTCTGGACCATGTGCCGCATGGGCATACAAGGCATTGGACTTGTCCAAAGCGTTAGTTTTTTTCGGACTCTGAGGATCAAAAATAGAATTTGTCCCGCTGACTGAGACTTTGTGGTGATGCAGTGCCCGAATCTTCCTTCTCGGCCCGTCCCACCACCATCCCCTTGCCACGATCGCCCTGCCGAGAGTGACGGCGTATAGCACCCCGCTATCGGATGAGCCTTTGCCCCTCGATACTGAGGTGATCAACAAGCTGCGGGCATCGTCTCCGAGCTTTGAATCCATGAGTCGTGACATTGACGAGCGAGAGCACAGCATGGAACTCCATCTGCCCTATATCCATCGCCGTTTACAGCTTCAATTTCCCGATCGGCGCACATCGGAGTATCCGCCTCTAGTGCCGATCATGGTGGGTAGCACCAGCGCCAGTACCGAACGAACTGTCGGGACGTTGTTGGCGCCGTACCTCAACGACGCGTCTAATGTATTTATCATCAGTTCCGACTTCTGCCATTGGGGCCGCCGCTTTGCCTACACGTATTACGTGCCCCATGCTCCAGTGCAGAACCCACCTCTTCCATTGTCGTATCAGGACCTCCCCCAGCCGCCGACAACTGTCGATGCCGCGAAAGATGCGACCGATGCAGTGTCGGATCACCGGTGCCAA
Organism: Thermomyces dupontii; assembly: GCF_041956625.1. Lineage (NCBI taxonomy): Eukaryota > Fungi > Ascomycota > Eurotiomycetes > Eurotiales > Trichocomaceae > Thermomyces > Thermomyces dupontii. The sequence continues at coordinate 352,626 of NW_027192310.1, read as the reverse complement.
CAGTCGATGGGACGGAAGACCACTCTGCAGGCGAAGATTTACGACAGCATTTCCGCAGTGGATATCGCTACCATGAAAGCGATCACTACCGGTGCGACGGAGCAGTTCTTGAACATTCTAAGATTGACAGGCAACACAGTTTGTGGCCGTCACCCGATCGGGGTTATCATGGCTGCAATGGAGGAAGCCGCGAAAGCCCGGACCGGTGACACGGACCATGAAAAGCAGATTGGTCCGTTCCGATTCCTGCGGTATGAGAGAAGCTCAGATCCGGTGGATGTAGCAGACAGCTCGGTGAGCTATGTATCTGCAGTTGCCGTAGCCTGATGCTGTGTTTCAGATAGAGAATGCTATTCTTCTTTCTATTTCTTGAGGCTGTTATCCATGATATCAAGATGTTGGTGCTGTAGCATTATGAATATATTGGGCTTGTACGCTCCTTGAGGGTTGTTTCAATTGGAAGCGCCTGCCTTAGCTGTAGAAACCAGGGAAGCAAAATGAATGCTTCAATGTGATCTCAACAACAGAACAACTGCCATATAGTATCGGCTGACTTTTCAACTATAACGCCCCGTTTCACAGCCCCGAACTTGTCTGATTGCCGCAATCGTAGGTGACTACCTACATGTTACGATTTCCCGTAGTTTCAACAACAACAAAAGTCTGGGCGCTTACATAGAGAAAAAAAAAAGCCGTCACGTTTCATAGAGAAACCGATCCATGGACCACTGTTTCTAGAAATCTTCCCTTCCATGACGTATCTGATGTTGTTGTTTTGAGTACAGTTCCAAACGACCAAGTTTACCTCCGAGTAATGCTAGGCGGCTTGAGAATGTCGTCGAAAGCCCGACTTTCCAACCAGGTTTAACTTCACTCAACCATCTTTGCGACTAGCAGTGTTCACCTGAGGAAGACAGACGGCCGCCAATCGGGAGGGACACTCGGCTGGCAGCACATCGCAGTCCAGACCTTCTCGCTGCATCATCTCGGTGAGCCGGTTGATCTCGTTGTAATAATACGGCTGGGGTGGGAGATGGATCTTCCAGCGCGCTCCGGATTTGGGGGGATGGTTCAGGCTTAGGCCGCGGAGCGGCTCAAGGAAGACGGGGATCTTCTCGATGGGTTCACTGAACCAATTCGCCGTGAGGTGGAGAGTGAATTCTTCCAGACCTTTCATCCGCCGTAGAGCGTGGCAGGTATCGATCCACTGCTGACGACCGGCCGAGACGTACACGGACTTCACCGAATCTTTGCTGGGGAGCCAGTGGCCCGGGAACGCCCACTTGAGGTCAACGGACCGGATGGCGTTCCATTGGTCGATGGGTATTGTTGGGTGGAGGTATGTCAGGGTCCAAGTATTGCTGAACTCGAAAACGTTTGACGAATACAGCAAGTAGATCGACTCTTTGTATCTGAGTGAAAGTGTGAGATATCATGACACATAACACTTCAGAATTTCTGATCTTGGGTGCCGAGCTCACATCTGCTTGCAGGTCAAGGGTAACGACAGCAAATTCTGCGTGAGCCACTGATCGCTATCCTTGACAGGTTGATGCAGGCCGCCTCGGCATACTTCGCATGGATCTTGGCAGACGATATACCCGAGGCGTCTGTGAGTACGTTGGATTATGTGTAACCGCTGACCTCCCAGCACAAATTTCCATATTAGAAGTCTAATCTCTGGTGCCAGCTTGGTCAACAACGCGCAATCTGTCTGACTCCAGGCATTTGCCCCGTTAACATCGGCCTCTTTGGGCGCAGATTCCTTGGCGAGTGCATGCCGAACTCTCATATATCGGGGTAGGGAGGAAGGTTTATTGCCTATTTTTTTTCCGGAAGTTAGTACAGATTCTGATAGTGTTATCCAGCAAGAATGGGAACTGGCGGTCAAGGTGTTGAGACGCCTCCGTAACACCGCTGCAAAGAGGTTCCTGGACATACTTTGATACCGTTGAGCAATAACATCCTCCCAACTATGCACGCCATTTCTCAATCTTGCCATCTCCGAAACGGTGTTTTGACACAGCGACGAGGCGTACAAGGAATGCAGCCCAAGCTCACAATCTCCGTTGGGAATCGGAGCACGAAGTGCAGTTTCAATGCTTGACACGCGCCGACGCGCTCATGAAATCGAAGGGCGCTTTCATCTCTTCTCGAACGCTCAATGTCGTTCGAGAAAGTAAATCGAGGCTGTGAAGAGGGCGAGCAAGAACGATCCAAGGCCTGCGTTATTTATCGCTCGACTGGCCGGCGACATCTGCCAATCCCAGCACGGAGCCTTGTCTCATCGTGCCCACGCCAACCGACAGTTCGATTTGGACATCAAGACAGCGGTGAGGATTAAAGATTTCTTCACCGAAATGAAGTGATTGTTTAACGGAAGATGAAAGATAGAGGTCAGGGTAACCACTGCCTGTCCTCCGCTGGTAAACTATGACCCTATCAGTTCCTATCAAGCCGGTGCGATCTGGAGCTTACATGTATCATACCCGTATCAACGCATTCGGTTGGAGATTGGCCTAAAGTTTAACTCCGTACAGTGGGTTTCGGAAAAAAAGAAAGAATGACCGGTGCCGGGCTCGATCCGGCGACCTCCTCGGTGTTAACGAGGCGCGATAACCAACTACGCCAACCAGCCATTGTTGTAGGGTAATGTCCGTTTCTGATATATGAGAAAACCCGCTCCCCTTAACTGAATAAGTGGCTAGAAAATCACGTGGCCACAGTGTGCCACTTTGTGGGGCACAAATGATGAGCTTAGTCCCGAACTGGTGACGCGCGGCTGTCGCGCGCATGCCCTGAAACGAACCGACCTTGCCGTTTCGGGCAAAGATTAGTAGGAGTAGTCATCAGCGCGGTCAAGAAGATTTCGGTTGCAACAGAGGGAGAGCAATAGTTGAGCAGCAGCTCCCTACAGACAAATGAAGCAGGTCTTGATTCGTTGAAGTGCACATGAAGCTTAAACTGAGAAAGGAGCAGAGCATCATATCTGGAACGAAGACCCCTGGGGAAGCCATGGTTTTTACTGGCTCAGTACTATGCTAAGTACTTGAAAGACCGTCTGTGTCTGTGGAGGAACTCTTTGCGTTTGTTTCTCTGAATAGGAGCTCGCGTGTCCATCATGCTGGCAAGGTCGTATTAGAGGGCTGGAGGGGCGTTCTACTTATTCAGTGTGAAAGATTCTAGAAGTGACAACGGACAAAACCTATCATAGGGATTGAAAGGACAAAAAAAAAGGAGTACTGGAATGGGTCGTTCCTCTGAGTCGACCGTCACGGTTATACCCTCTGCCTCCAGTCATGTGGAAGAGGGCATACTAGAGAGGGCTTGCAGGAATGAAAAAGAAATGGACGAATAACTAGTAATGTACTGCTTAGAATCATTTTAGATGGGTGACTTCCCACACTCTCATTAGATGTTTCTAACCACAGAGCCACGGGCATTTGCAGTACAATTTGGGGCTCCTCCATTGCTGTTAACGTGGACGGCTCGGACCTTGAGAGCAAGAGGC